>NC_084950.1:22323522-22934953 GCF_949316205.1 Platichthys flesus | reverse complement strand
TTAGAAATATTATTTTTTATTTTGTTCTCTGTTTACAAATCCTTACTATTTAATTACCCAGCATGCCAGCAGCCTGAAGCAGGGTGTTGTTTTCACCTGTGTGTGTTTTTGTGTGTCTGTGTGTGTGTGTGTGTGTGTGTGTGTGTGTGTGTGTGTTTTTTAGATAGATGATGTGAATGGATTTTCACCAAACTAAGTGGAAGGTTTTTCGAGCTGATCAAAGGTCAAAGGTCAAAGTGAACAAGAATATAGTCTGAAACACAAAATTTTCCAGATATATCCACAAACAGTTGATGATCAAATGATCAAACATCATATGATGTCATATGATAAGTGACTTTATGTTTTACAAATCCTCTCCAGCTCCAACTTAAAGCTCATAAAAAGCTTATTTATATCAAAATGCTATATGCTGTGACAAAATCAGCATGTCATATAGCAGCTAATACGATTAGAGACACTGTTTCTTGATGAACCAATCTTTCGTCATCATATGGTACAAGTTATGAAATAGCATTATTACAATGTAAAAAGTTGCCAGATTGGGGTATTCACTGAAAAGCTTCACCTATATGTGCTGCTTCATCCACACAACTGTCTGTGACGAACCTAAAGATGAACCATGTGCTTTCATGGGGATGGCATCTGCATTTTGATGGACATGGAACTCCACTGCAATGTGGATGGCTAGTGTGAGTAAATTACCAAAGAGTCATTTAAAAATAAAACATAACTGTGTGGATGGCACCTAAGATCAAACTGTGCCGTTAGGGAAAATATTTTGTATTCTTTGCGGCAGGATCTCTGAACAAATTTTTTTCTAGGGGTTTTGTACAGATAGGTTGATGAGTATACATCCTGTTTATCTTAAGTTCATTTTGCTTGTATAAATGATTGTGATGTAATTGCATACATGTGTTGTGTCTGCCTTGCCTGACTTGAAGAAGGACCACAACGGAAATACAGCAAGCTCTCAGTTTTATTGTGTTTTATTCATAACAGTCTTATTGTATTCAACAACTGCCGCAGAGTCAATTTCAAACACTCTGGCTACATGAACTAAACAGTGTCAACATGCTCACACATGATTTCAATCATAATCACTCAACTTAGTTTTGCATATCAATAAGCTATCATTTCCTAATAAACATGGAACACATAGTACACAGCTAAAGGGAATGGGGGAAAAAAACTTTCAGAAATAAAAACATTACTATTCATCCTAGGTGTTTGAATTTATTTGCATGGCAATAACTTCACACATTTCAATCTGAACGTATCAATCTGATGATGGCACAACACAGAAAATACCTAAGCATCAGAGATCATCTTCTGGAAATCATGAACAGGAATATGTAGAACAAGCATGACATGTACTTAAAGCTTTTATTTTTTATTTTAAGAAATTCGTGTTAAATGTCAATTTGCTCATTAGTTTTATTTAAGAGGGAAGTCTTGTCAAAGTGTTGGTTCCAGGCTGTAAGGTGTAAAGTTAAAACACCGGACATTAGCAATAACATTTCATGGTGCGTTAAATAATAAGTCAGCTCAGTTTATATTCCCGCAAGGAGAAATTCAGTTTCATTTTTAAACAATAACAACAACTACAAATAGGGAGGTCTCATAAACACTACAAAGGAAAGAGCTGGGTTACTCTTTAATCTCTTTACCAACAGATTTATGTCCCCGGGTGCAGAGCGAGACAGGAACATGAGGCTAAACTGAATTCAAAACAACACTAGTAAAAACAGTCACAAATAACAAACAGCAAACAACAAGCTGAAATAACATTGTAATTACATTATCATCATGGACTATTCACATCACAGCACACTTCAGAAAGAGTGAAATCACAACCAGCAGGAGGGGGCGGGGCCTGTCAGCGCCTCGATTGCCCATGGTGATGACGGCCTCTTGGATGATATTGAAGGTCATAACTGATCTGCACGGCTTCTCGCTGTAGCACATGCAGTCAAAGCTGCGGTCAAACCAGTTGATGTCGTCCTGCGAGAGGCCACCACTCACAGTGAGCGGGCCAGTGCGACTCTGCCACTGGATACGGTAACGGCGCGGGTCAAGATGGAGGAAGACATCGTCGTCCCAGCGCTTCCGCACACAGCGACCTCTGCCCTGGCAGAGCGCTCTGCTGCAGAGCTGTGTTGCCGTCGAGACATTCAGGATGTAAGGGTTCATGACCTGCTCAAGGTGGCGTCGAGCATCAAAGCAGGAGTCCTAAAAATGTGTAGGATGTTGGACCATTTAGTTATTGTAAGTTTAAGTTTCAATCCTTGGCCGAAAAATACTACTCTACCACTGCTTTCTACCTCTGTTTCTGTGACGTTCATGTCTCCCCAGGAGACAACGCCAGCAGCACCAAGAGCGGCAGCTTCTCCAATAGTGTTGACCAGATCAAACTGCAAAGAACAAAGACAATCAGCCAGATAAGCAAAGGAAATGACATCAGTCATATTGATTCCTAAACTGCAAACCTCACCAATGAAGTTTGATATTCAAATGTGAAAAAAGCCATTTTAAACAATAGATTTTAATAGATGGTAACAATACCAGAGTTTGCATGTATGTCCGTTGAGCTTAAGATAAGGCTACAAGACACTTGGCAGCCAATCAGACATATCAGAGTCTGTTCTGTGGAATACACAGCATCATAGCCTACATTCAGCCTCATAGTGACGACACCTTTGTGTGAGTCTTGTGAGTGAGCACCAGTGTGTCTGACCTCTGACATGTAGACATCAGTGCTGTCCTTGTACACAGGGCGTATGTAGGCATATACAGGGACGGAGTAGGAACTGTTGGGGAGTGTTGACACCCTGATGGCTTCATGGATTCGATGGCGGACGAACAGCCGAGCCTGCTGGGTGTCCCTGAGCACCAGCTCCAGATAGATGGATGGAAAAAGCGCTGTGGAATCTTTCCACAGCCAAAGCAGCTCATTGTTCCTGTCCTTCTCGATGGTGGGGCACTCTCCAGTGTAGCCCGCCATGTCCTTGTTGTAGTCATAGTTGTAGCAGTCAGGGTACAAGTAGTAACCCCAGAGTCTGTTGGGCCTCAGCCTCTTCCCAATGCGGATGGAGCGGAGGAAGTACCTCTTTGCTCCACGCTCAAACACGATCTTCGCCCGATCCTCCGCCTCATCGTCAGACAATGATGCATTTTTTTTCTTAACTGTTTCTATGGAAATCTCTCTGTAGATGTCTTTACTGCCCCAGTTTCTAACCCACTGTGGCCTCCACTCCTCAAAGTCAAGCACAGCAAGACCTGGCTGGTTAGAAGGAATATAGTTCTCTATGTCGTCCTCGGCCAGCTCATGGTGCTCCTGCATGTCTATCAGCTGTGGGAGTCCCTCATCGTAAATCTCACCAGTGTCTTCGTCCACGTACGGGAAGAGGCCGAAGCGGTCGGTGTAGAATATGGAGATGCTCTGGTTGGTCGCTGTTTTCAGCGTGCTGCTGACAAAGTGGAAGTAGGAGAGATCGAGGGGCATGCCAAAGCGGCTGTCACACAGCTCAGTTGGGGCATTCCACATGAAAAGGAAGGGTTGATCAGCACGGAGGGGAGGGTCCGTCCTCGGTAAGGCCTGGCCCGAGCCCAGCAGAGTCAACATGGTGATGAAGACCAAGAAATGTCCTCTGTCATGATGCAGCTTTACTTGATTCATTTTCAATCAAGAATTGTAACTGTGGGGAGAAGGATACACAAACATCAATCTGAAATACCAGGAGGTAAGAATGAGTTTCTGCTGCTCTTTAAGAAATTAATCTGTGATATGAATAGAACATGCCATATTTTCACTTTGAGATGAGTATTGTTTTTGTCCATCAAATTTCTTCATAGAAAACAAAAGATTTTGCTGGTGGAAATATCTAAATGTTTATCTCCAAAAATGTATGCGCTAACACACAGAATCAAAGTTAGTGTGAGAATAGTTCCCTTCTCCATCCATAATGCATTGAACAGATGTAAGGAATAATTTAATAATAATAAAAAGTTATTTAAAGCCATGCTAGCTATTAGTTTTGTGGATGGCCGTGTTGTGGTTGCTAATCATAAACACATAAGCACTTTGTGGTTGTTACCATGCAGCCTGATAGAGCAGCTAGCAGGGCTTAAGACTCAGTATTGTTTCTGCAATGTCTCTTTATAAAGGTTTGTTCATCAAAGATTTGTGTTATTTCATCAAATTAATAAAATCATCTTAATTATCATTGTTAAAAGAAAGTAAAACCTTTAAATTTACTTTATGACATTATCTTAATCGTTTTGCATCATATATCATTTAATATTTAGCAGTGAATGATATTAACAGAACTATCAGAGCTCCATTGTTTCTTTCATTTTGGAATTTCCTACATTATCAACCGTATGGCACATTTATTCAATCAGCAGTTGATTATTACTGTTGCAATTATTTTTTTCAGCTGAGCAGATCCGTGGCATCAGCTCAAGTTAAAACACGGAGTTGGACAATTTTACGTGACAGCATTGAATCGGCACTAATTCTCCTGATTTAGGAGAGATTTATGTGTTTTTAATATCCTGAAGAAAAACAGCTGATTCTGTAATTGTCTGGATTTCCCATTGTTGCATAATAGAGATGAAATATGACAGTATGTCTGTTGTTCTCAGTTGAAGGCATGCAACAAACCATCAGCAAACTAAGATGGGAACACTTTCCCCTCCCTCACTGACTGAGGATGTGGAACTGATAAGCCCTTTGCCTCCTAAGGGCAAAGGCATAATTCATCCTGAATGGAAAAATTAATTCTCTGTTGCTTGAAAATGTGAAGAAATGCAATCAGAGTTACAACATAACCGAAGATTATTAACGTTTAATGGAATGTGTAGTTTATAATAGAAAATGAGAGCTCAAGATGTCAAATCTGGGAGTCACAGCATAAAATCAGGCAGAAAGTCTCAATTCATTTCATATGAATGAGTTGGTCCAATTTGACTACCTAAGATCAGAGTCCGCATCAGTTTTCATCGGCTCTTCTCTGTTACTTGAGCCGGGATTTGAAAAACACGGAGCGATTGAAATCGGAAACAGATGCTACAGATACCTTCAGTTCTAATTATAGTTTGATGTCCACAGTCTCTTACTTTCAAATCTGTAGCCTCTGGGAAAACTATCGGCTGCACTTTGAGCATTTTAGCAGCTCTAATCTGTTCAGCTGTCTTTACTGACTGTGTTTATTCTGTTTTAATTAAATAGAATAAGAAGGTGTTAGGACAGTGATCACTGCTCACAGCATCTGCTGATAGTTTTACACACTGTACACAGTGTTAACATCAATATCTTTATGAGGTCAAAAGATCTGAAGAGGAGCTACAGTATCTTTGTCTCCAGGCAGGTTACAAGCAACCACTCAGTCTGACGGTTTTATGATTTTTGTCCTTTCAGACTCTTGTCAAGTTAAATTTTAGGGTAAACTGTGTCACTGCTAAACTCTACACCTTGTAACTTTCTCCACTCAAACGCTCGAAAAAAACACCAATAAACCTTTGAACCCAAATGAGACAGTGAAAGGAGACATCATTGACTGAGCACCAACCTGCTTTGGGGTCCCACCTCCCGCTGTTGAAACTGCACACTCAGTTAGTCCTGGTATTATTACCTGTTACCCATAAACACCACCCTCACTTCTTCAAGAGTCTAAATAGTTCCTCTTTAAATACGCTGCAACCTTACAGGCAGGACACTTGTGGAAACTTGTAAGAGCTGAGAGATCTGCAGCCCTGAGGTGTTCTGGGTTTTATTGCGATGTCCTGATGTTTTTCGGGCTGAGACCCAGCTCCCTCCTTCCTGCCAGGAGGAGGATAACAGCGGAAGCTCCAGGACGAGGACAATGTGTCTGGACAAACTGACACTCATGTTTGAGGCCTCTGTCCAAACACGCAAGGAATGCAGTGAGAGTTTGAACTTGGTCAGCTGTTGGTTAGAAATGCACTAAGCTGAAGGAAATCCACCTGGTTTCATTACCAGTATGCAGAATCACGTAAAGCGGAAGTTCGACCGGCTCCATCGACTCCTGCTGAAGCTCAAACTCAACTCTACTAAATCAGCTGGTTTTCAGATGCATCGGGTTCTGCCAGGATAAATTATGAATTAGTCTTTGTAGAAAAGATTATTTTCTGTTAAGATTGTTTAAATGAGTAGCAAACACATAAAATCCATATGGAAGTAGTGTGATCTTTGGTTGAGTGTTGACTGTTTAGTTACTGTTGTGTGATTAGAAGAAGTTGTGTTGTCTGTATTAAGACAACAACCGCATGTAAAAGATGGGTAATAAGCCAGACCAGGATCTTTCTCCAACCTTAGCCAAGTGAGGCACAAGTCTAAACATGACCATAAAACAGTCAGTACTACTTGATACTATACTGAAAGATCAGGAAAATAACAAGTAGTATATTTTATTGATGAATTCAGTATCTCAGTGTTCGGGATTCCCCAAATATGTAAATTATCATGTTATTACATATTTAAAAAACATAATGCAGTCACGATTACCCAATCAGCATCTCTTTCCTTCTGCAGTTAGGATAGAGACACATATTTGTTAGGAGGCACTGTTCCATGGCAGATAAAGACATTATGTGCTATCAAAATGTAGTCAATGTTCACACTGAAGCATGGACGTCTGTATTATGTCAGGATTAACAAAAATGTTCATTACTCAGCTGATTGTTGTTTCCCTTGCCCAGTAGGTGGCACTATCACTGTGACAAAGCAATATGATGTAGTCCCAGAAGTTTGTACAAGTTTGCGCAGTGTAGGTAACTTCTGAGGATACCATGACCTGGATGTCTGAAGGTATATAGTGTGCTGCAGGGGCTGGTGTTAAAGTGTGCGGTAAAGCCATTTAACCTCGCCTCTACACAAGACCCCCTTCAGACATACATTTTTACCCTGTCCCTGACCCATGCATATTCGCTGAAATCTTTATTCTCCAAGTATGATGAACAACCCTTCATCCCACCTTACCCGAAAACTCTTCCCCTTTCTCACATGGGAGCAGGAATTCAAACAACTGACGATTTCTCTCGTCAAATGAAGAAATAAATAACATCATTCAGGTATGCCGCTGCCGAACCCTTGATTGGAACGTGCCATTTTACTGACACACCTAAATTGAAAGGATCCATCAGTCATGTTATTAATTACACCTACCTGGCAAAAGATGAGTAAAAATGTCTGCAGTGAGAGAAGCCTGTTGAGGATTAAAAGTTCTTCCAATAACAGCAAGACCTGGCTAGCAAATATAAAACCCCAAAACTTAAATAACTCTCAATGGTTTATCAAAATGGTAGTTTCTGATAGGGGTTCTGATGTAAAACACTTACTGTAACCAGCATCGAAATGCACAGTGAAATCGGGGGCTGTGGTTGGGTCTGATACGTTTTTCACTTCAATTATGGAGATAATGTTTTCATTGAATGTTTGTAAACAAGATTACACAAAAACAACTAAACAGTTTTCCACAAAACTTGTTCAATGTCAACTTTATTTATATAGCACATGTAAGACAAGTTGACCAAAGAGCTTCACAAAGTATTAGGTACAAGAAGAAGACAGATACATTCAATACATCAGAATACCAGTAGTTCAAATGAAATAAGCTATAAGAAAATAGAATAATATAGAATAACATAAAATTAAATCGGTGGAAGGGCCATGGAAGAAACCAGGTCATCCTTTAATATTGTGAGGATTTTCAAAAATGTTTGTTTTCTCTTTCGGGAATAATTCCCAGATCTTGATGAACGCAATCAGACATATTAAGAGAACTGATATCTATGACTCTGACATTTTGTGCAGCTTGATTGGATTAATGGGGACTGTTGGGCCTTGGCAGGGTTATATGCTCTACTGCTGGCCATTCTAGTTCTATTACTTTCAGAATCGTCTCTGACATGTAATTGTTATTGATGTGGACTGGTCTTGGTCTTGTTGTTTGCATAGTTGAAATAACGATATTAGCAGTTAATGCCACATTACGCCGGGTTCACACCGGACGCGGAAGCGACTCCAAAGCGTGGCGTAAGCGCAGCGCCAAGCCCTAAAAAAACAGCTGGCTCCCATCCACTCCCATGTTAAATCGTTGTGCTGAACACACCGGACGCTGAAGCGCTTACGCCACGCTTCGGCGTCGCTTCCGCTTCCGGTGTGAACCCGGCGTTAGGGAAAATTTTCTGTGTGAGTGATTGAAGGTCTAGAGTCTAGACCTTATCTCCCTCTTGAAAGAAATCTCTAAAATACCAGAACTTGTGATTTGATCAAATGCTGATTAATTATCTATGACTAATTATGTTTTTTGACTCTCCTCACAAGTTAAACCCAAATCTGTTTGATCTCGATCGTTTGGGACAGTTTTGGGGAACAGGTCCCCCCTGCATAGCACTGACAGGTGAAGTTTCCAGCCCAGGCATCAAGGTCGGCTGAGGAGGGTAGACCAATCGCCACGTACTTCCTGTTGGACCGCAGGAGGCGGAAGTAGGTGGGGTTCAGGTGCAGATACTGGGAGGAGTTGTAGTCCTTCCTGACACAGCGGCCTTTCCCCTGGCAAAGGAGCTCGCTGCAGAGCATGGTGGCCGCCGTCACATTAGCAATGTAGGGGTTCAAGGTAGACGTCAGGTACTCGGACAGAGACTCACAGGCAACCTGCAGGGAGGGGGTGGGGTTTACACATCAGACTCAGGTATATAAGCACAGAGGGAAAAGGACATTTAGAGGTTTGGTCCTCAAACCATTAATTAATCCATACATGTATGATATAAAACCAAAGTATTTTGTTCTCATTTCAAACAAAATTTAGAGCAAATTTTCTGGATACATGTTATCAAATATTTAACTTCAATGTGACTAAAGGCGCATGCTTCTGCAACTGCGTTGCATGCTTCTGTGGCTTTTCACGCAGCTGTGTCGAAGGACTCGTTGTCATTTAATGCTTCTCCAAGCGTTGCGCGTGTTGCAAAGCAATTCACCGCCAGAACACTAGGCGGAGTACCATTTTTTGTTGAAGTCGTCCTTAGAGACACCTTCTTTGTGTGTGGCAGTCGTTGTCGACTGTTTATTTACATCGCCACTGCGGCTCCTCATAGCCTTTTCTGGCGGACGAATCCGCCAGTCAGTGACGGGTTATACAAGTGGTCATACTTTCGGATCTCTTCTGCCAAATGCTCTTCTATTTCGTCCAAATTCGTTATTCTTAATCTTCCGTTGTTTCTGCCGGTATTATTGGGCATGAAACCGGAAATGCGACTCCAGAAAGGATGTAGTTAGCAGACCAATCACAGCCTTGCGGGCTGTGTGAGGCTTGCTGAGCTTTGCCGTATAGTTCGAAAAATGGGCGACGCACGTAAGCACGTAAGAAGAGATACATAAGCACGTAAGGGGCCTAGAAGGGCTCTTGCCTTTGCGGGCCCCTGAAAACGCAGAAGCATGCGCCGGCCTTAAAAGATGAGCAGAAGTTGCACTGAAAGTTAAAGTACCAGTGCTTTCACCACAGGAATGTAAAAAATTTGTTGTCCTGCTTAAAAGAATATATTTGTTATGTTTTATCTATTTCAATGACAACAAGCTCATTACTAGATCTGAAAATGTATTTTACCATAAACACTTATTCAGCTGGATTGTAATAGGAAAGAATTATTGGCTAAAGCAAGAAATAAAGGCGTTAGACTGTAATGTTTGTGTGAAAGCTGATAGTGAACGTTGACAGCTAAGATAAACACCCCAGCATTACTTGAGATGGATATAGCTGGAGGCTGAAATGTGAAAGTGTTAAATTCCGTCTGTAGCTGAAAGTATGTTGAAGTAATTGAAGTTCAAAATTAGGAAGGTTAAAGACGATTTGAAGATTCCATCATTCAATTTTGAGATACATTTAACGTGTGTGTTTGTGTGTGTGTCTGTTTGTTACAGATTGCATGTCCAAATTTGTGTAATATGTTTCAGAAATGAGAGAGGTCACATAGCATTGAAGGTCATGAAGCAGCTGAAGAGTCTCTTATTGCCCAGGGTTCTGAAATACAAACCACTCTGCCCTTTGCGGAAATATGTCCACTGTTTACAAGAAGACAAAGTTCCCTTCATTCTGCTGAGAAAAGGTTGTGCTGATTCATCATTCACACTAATTACAAATAAATAATTCTTTGGCATGTCTGTCGGCAGAGATAAGAAATACTTCAGTGTCACAGCTCTTGGTTCCTCTTTCCTCCTGAAAGAGGAAACAAGGTCGGTTTATTTCTTTGCTGATTAAAGCCTGGTCATATTTGTTCCCCCTTTTCATATCTGTGAACTGTGTTATCATTGCTGCAAACATATTCAGAGACATGTCTTCAATTGATGTGATGATGTCTGTGTTTTCACTACTTTAGCGAGAAAATATGAAAAGCAATCAAATGGTTTTCACAAATACATTTTGTAAAGGTATGTATATTTATGATTGCATGTGAATCTTGCTCTAAAGTTAATAGACTTGAACTCCCTTGTTGACTGAGAGGAAACCAGTACAACCATTGATTGAGTTTGACAAAGCAGTGGTTACCTTGTTGTTGTAGTCTTTGGATCCTCCCCACATTATGACCCCTGAAGCCCCCAGAGCTGCAGACTCTCCCACGGTGCTCACCAGGTCTCTCTGAAAGAGGAATAAACACAAAGGACACTCAGAACTAATACAAATCCATCCATCCATCATCTTATCCTTATGAGGTTTGCTGGGGGAACTGGAGCAGAACTAACAATCTACTGTTTTTAATGCATTTCTTTTCTTCCATAAAAATTCACTTTCAACCTGGAGAATTCCATGTGGTGATGCTGCTAAATACACACTAACACACATCCTTATGTTGAGAAACATATATTTATGGAACATCATCATTCCATACATTAACACATACAGTAGCATGGGCAGTACATAGCTCTTACTTCAATATGTCTGGTGATGTGTTTGTTGATGTCTGTTTGCTTGATTGGAAAACACCTGAGTCCGTTTTGTACAGGCGGTATTAGGAGTGTTGTGTTAAGGTCAAGCATGACTGAGATGCTTGCAGCAGTGCAGTTTTGTGAGTGAACTTACAGAAATAACTTGATTTCGCTAGTGTTAAGTGAACAGCTTTAAGAAAACTACAACAGTTCTGTATTGAGCCAAAATAAACAAAGTGGGAATCCAATCAAACTAAACAGCTGATAATGTGTAATACATCTTACATATTAGAAGTCCCTGATCACATCAAAATGGAAGAACCAAATGATGCCAACTGCATAATCACCCTCAGGTTAGTTTACCAGCTACTCAAGCCAATTTAAAGGAATCTGACTGTCTCACCAAGCTCTCTAACTTCTGGGTCTGATCCCTGTACAGTGGCCTAGAGTAGACGTAGATTGGCACTGTGTACGGACGTTTGGGCAGCATTGCCACCCTCATCGCCTCATGGACACGGTTGCGGACATAAAGTGCCGCCTCGGGAGAGTTCTTCAGAGTCGAGTGGAGGTAGATGGAGGGAAATAGGGCAGTGCTGCGCTCCCACAGCCACAGCATCTGGTTATTTTGCTTCTGAGTCTTCGCAGAGCACTCTCCTGTGTAATTAGACTTCTTCCAGTCGTAGTTGTAGCAGTCAGGAAACAAGTAGTAGCCCCAGCGGCGGTTCGGGCGCTCACCGATGCCAAGACTGATGGTCCTCTCCATAAAGTAACGGCTGGCATGCTGGAATTGTTTCTTTGCCACTTTGGAAATTTGCTGTGTTGATAAAAATGGGGCCATCTGCAGGGCATGAGTGATAGACAGTTTCTGATAAATACGTTTCGATCCCCAATTTTGGTCCCACAGGGGGCGCCAGGACTCCCAATCAATGACAGCCAGTCCAGGAGAAGAATCTTGGTAGATGTTATGGTCTATCTGACTCCGGGCCTTGGCTAGATGTTCTGTCAGGTTGCCGTTTTGTGGGATTCCACCTCTGTAGATCTTGCGTTCAACGGTGTTGACTTTAGGGTAGAGGCCAAGATGGTCTTCATAGAAGATGGTGAGGAATTGACCAGGCTTGGAGACGGGTGTGGTCATTGCCTGGAAGGCTGCTGTGTCCAGGGGGATTTCAAGTTGTCGGCAATGCTCGGTAGGGGCGTTCCATATAGCTACAAAGGGGTGGTCATGGATCAGTGGCGGCTCGGTAGTTGGGAGGGCAAGGATGGTGGTGAGAGATCCAATGATACAGAGGGCGGTGCAGCACATAAAGGGCATGGCCATCATGTCAGGCTGTGGAGAAAGAGAAGAAACAACAGAAAAATTAATAATTTGCAAGAGACCATCTCAAACCATTAGGAGCAAGTCTTTACCGGTCTAGCATTATAATTTTCCTTCCTATTAGTATACATACTATTACCTCAAATGCAGAAAATGTATACAAAGCCTAGTTGTACCTTTTTATGGTGGATTTAAATTCGCAGAATTTGACGGAACCATGATTTAATCTCAATAAATATATTTGATTTGCCTAAAGACCTTTAACAGTTCCATGTGATCACGCTGTATGAGATGGGACTAATTAATGTTGATCATAGTGTCTGACAGACTGTGAGGTATCTGGTTTAAGCCATGTCCACTTACCAGTAAAATAAAGACATATATGTGAGACGAGTCATCAACTTAAAAAAACAAGCTACGGTGCAGCGCTATTGCTTTTCAACTTACTTAAATCAAAGTAAGTTGATGATTATGACAATCCTGATGAATTGTGAACTAGCCCATTTTACATTTACCCTCACACTTTTTTTTTAAATATCTCAAGTATTCGAAGATAGTTTTAACATCCAAACTTTTATCACTTAACTTCTAATTAATAGATTTTTCAGCTAATTACGAGCTAACCTTTTTTAGGCCTATATAATTAACATTTGCAGAAAAGAAGCTGGTAAAAATGAGACCTGAAAAACAAAGCATTGCCGAATGTTTTAATTCCACAGTGGCCTTCAATTCATTGCATTGTTAGATCATAGTTCTTATGACACGTGAGTTTGTTTCAGTTGAGTTTTCGGTTGTACCATATGAAATTAGTCTGAGAAACAATAATAAACAAACTGAGGAAATAATTTGTTTGGGAGATGATAAACCCATATGCAATTTTATTATCATGCAACTTTGAGCTTCTCTGAGGTCAAAACTCCACAGGCCAGAGGAAAAGTATCTGTGTAAAGTATAAATATGGTTTCATATGGAGCTATTGCTCATTACCCAAAGACTTAATATGTTATAGAAATAGGGTCGTCTCTTCATTGTCACATCACAAACCTCCTTAAATAAATATAATCAAACTTTAATACAAAATCAATCTAAAAGTTGACTGTTGCTTCAACGTCATCACAAACTGTATCGCCCGGGCCACACTGCTTCGTCAAAGCTGTTAAGATCATTGATTTCACATTATTTCAAAGTGTTCATTAAAACCATTAAAACCTCTGGATTATAAATAGTTTTGCCAGATTTCAT
The DNA here is from genome assembly GCF_949316205.1 of Platichthys flesus. Lineage (NCBI taxonomy): Eukaryota > Metazoa > Chordata > Actinopteri > Pleuronectiformes > Pleuronectidae > Platichthys > Platichthys flesus. The sequence goes on along the minus strand of NC_084950.1, from coordinate 22,921,451 downwards.
CTGTTCCTACCTGCTGCTCTCTTCAGTGGTCCGTGAAGGATAGTTCTCTGTTTCTGAACTTCTCTGTGTCTGATGCTGATTCATGTGTCAGAGAAAAGTTTCTTCACTCTGATCGATGGTTATCTGATTTCCTGACGTTCAGGCCTGCACCTGTTGTTCATTCGGTTGTTGAATGAGTTGGTGATTCAGGTGTCAGCTGTACGCTGTCAGGCTGTTGTATTAAAGCCTCTATTTGTGATCTTACATGTTTTATTGTGTTTAATTATATAATACAGATTACAGACAGATAGCACTTTTTTATCACTGGTAGCTATCAGTAGCTGATCAATTTTGTGACACTCACCAATTAAAGTGGGCAGTTACTAGCAAAAACATGTACAACAATGTCATTAAGGCAACAACATGGGCTATAGTTATGCTTGGCAATATTTCACCTCATCATAGATATCTATTGTGGTTGGAGAGTTTGCATTTCTGTTTGTTGTGTTTATATTGTGCTTTTGAGTAGAGGTCTGGACCTCAGTGAGTCTTAGGTCCCATGGTTCAGGGGGACCTAAGAAGATCACTGCTCAGTCGTGTTCTATAACCACGGTCCTGGGTCTGTTGAACATGTGAAATAACCTGAGAAGACCCAGTCCTGGCTGCGACAGACAGCATTTAAGAAAGTCCTGTGTGTGTGTCCGTCCGTGCGTGTGTGCGTGCGTGCTTGTTAGTGAGTGTGTGTGTTTTGTACCCTGCAACATTGTAGGAGGAGAAAGTGCAGCAAAAGAAGAGTTCAAACGTCTGGAGAAAGGCAAATAGTCAAAGCTATTTTTGATATACACCAACAAAAATACAAAGCTGATTGCAAACGAGTTGTGTTGTTCCTCCATCACTTTGAAAATAAATGGACCTTTAATCTGAAGTCACTTGTTGATTAGGTTTGCCATGCTGCTACTCCAATCATCAAAATAAACAGAAAACCTGGATGTACTTTCTTGGAGGATGGGTTATATATGCTGCTGACAATTACATTACATTAGGGAAGACACAAAGTTTGGTTTTGTGAATTAATGTTAACTTCAGATCTGTGTCTGGTTGGGCTTGGGTCCAGTGTTCTTAGTTCTACACAGGTTGGGGCCCCATCTTTCAAATGATAGACAGTGATGGACCAAAATTGGGAAGAACATTTCCTGGTCTTTTCAGGTTTGGGCTCAACTCGTTCAGAACTCTACTACTGAGTTTCACAAAATATCAAGTCAATTGATGAAATAACAGTATTGATAGCTACCATTGAAGGCATCTTTGTTCCTTTATGCTGTGAGGAGTGTACCGCAGAATAGTGGCCTCTTCTTTACATGCAGTCATCTTAAATAAGCCTTATGCTTAACACACATTTTCATCTTACTGTAGCGTGGTCTGAGTGCAAGGCCTTGCAGGACTTCAGTTTATGTTTAGTAATTCAGTGGTCATTTAAAATTCAATTGATTCTATTTGGCTTGACTTAGTTGATAATTTCAGTTTGCATTTAAAATGTTTGGTATTTTGATAATTATAAAAGATTCTTCAATATTTTAATTATACACAAATTACTAAAAACTGTATGGGCATTGCAAGAAACTCAGGACTCAGTTGAGCTTTATTCTGCTTTTGTAGTCTAAAATTTTATTTTATTTTATATTTATGATGTATGTCGATTGGCAAAACCTGCTGTGGTGCTCTGAGCCTTTATTAAATCATTATCTTTTATTTACTCCTATGTCGGGTTAAGATGAGAGAAAGAATTTTCATAATTGCCATGTTCACGTATTAGTGGGGTCAAGATGTCCAACCTGTGAGGGTTGCAAAATTTCGGGAATATTCAAAGTTGGAAACTTTCCATGGGAATTAACGGGAAATTGTGTGGGTAATTTATACTAACTGTATTTACCTTCTCATAGAGACATAAATATAAACATTTTGTTTTGTCATAGGCTGATTTGAGCCCTGAGGAAACTTTGGGCACTTGACTATATGCTTCTGCATCTTTGTGTCATTCTTGACATAGGTCTTTGCACAGTATTTGCAAATGTACACAGCCTTTCCTTCTACATTGGCTGGGGTGAAATGTCTCCACACATTAGATAGTGCACGTGGCATTATTCTGTAGAATAAGAGGAGAAAAAAGCTTGTAAAAAAACAGTAATGCAATGCCAGAGATATAAATAGTTGCCAAACAATTGGAATCATCTTTAAAAATATTTTACAATTGATGGATAAATGAATAGAAGTAGGCTAGATAAAATGATGAACAATCCTCAATCAGCATGCTAATATATATTTTCCCCAGTAATATCATAGAAACTTACCTAACTAGTCCTGCACACTACAGCAGTCCTCAATAGCCCTGCTGTAGTGTGCAGGATGCTTGGAATTATCTGTGCATGTGATTGTAATTCACAGTGGAGGGTTGAAATTCCAACGTGCAGTTTGTGCTGCATTCCATACATCTTTAAAATAGAGCTTTGAATGTTGTTTTTATTTTCAAAGTTCCCCAAATTCCTGAGCTTAATATTCCCATGGAAAGTTTCCGGAAATTGTTCGCCCCTTTGCAAACCTACCTGTGACACTTCACTAAATATTGTTGTCAGAGTGGCTGATCAACGGAATTTGACTGATCAGCTTGATTGTTTTTGTTCTGAGGGGTTTAAAGGTTTAATGGCTGACTGTTTTATTTAAAAGGGACAATTATGTTTACAATTTATGCTGAACAGTAGCTGCATGTAACTGTTAGTTTTCTTCAGATGAAACAGTCTCGGGGTTTAACCAGTCATCTTTGGTGAGAAAGAAGAGACAATCATCTCTGTGTCCACACCTCTTCCTCTTTTCTGTCCTCAGTGTTGGGACCACACAGCTCATGTATGACTCATGTTTGCGGTTTGTTGCTTTGAAAAGAGTAGAGTGACTATTTCCACCTTAGGATGTATTTTACAAAGAAGAAAGAGCAATCAAATGTAAGTCTGCATCCACACTTGTAGCCCTGTGAATATTTAAGGCTCATCATGCACAGTATGCAAATGTTGCACAAAGTGGAGATGGTTGCTTTGATTATCTGAACATGGCCGGCAACAACTCCCAAGAAATGTATTTGCACAGATAAAACACAAAGAAAATAAGAGGTACTGAAGAGAAGTCTTTATTTGCAGTGCATTTACATTCAGGTAACATTTTTCATGTGTTGCATAGTCCGTGGTGCATATTTGGTTTACAATCCTAAGGGAAAAAACAAAAACAAAAACATAAAACAGTAAAGGAAACAGTTACAGCATCATGATGAGAGGCTTGTTTGAGATGATAATAACGGTTCATTGTAAACCAGGATCAATGTCACAGAGAGTCGTGCCAGACGCCACATGTTTCACTTCAAACAAACTCAACCTTAATTTATTGTGTTTTGGGTAATATGACCAAAACAAGATTCAGGGCCACCTCTGTTCTAGGTCTGGTTTGAGTTTGAGTTTAAATGATTCAGATCTGTGGTCTGTGATTCAATTTGGATTGGACAAAAATGGATTGGAGACACAGCTAATACTGTTTCTGACTGAGTGCAAAATTGAATTTTGTATGTAAGGTCAATGGAAAGACACAAAATGTTTTACAGGGCATGAACTTTCTCAACCTTAAAATAGCAGCTTCAAATGAGACTGACGGTTCAGTGAATTTTTCCTGTTTCAGTCCCACTCCTCTCCCTGAACATCTGTTCTTGCTCTATGTAACTTTGGTGAGTGTGTATGAACTCTTATAAGAAGTGTGTAACAGACTGATATTCAAAACTTCAACTGCCAGAATTAGGTCCAGCAAGTTCAACAGTAATACAGAACTCTAGGTCAATCTGAACACTTTGTGTCAAACACCTAACTCAACCTTCTTTGTAAGCAGAGCATGGCAACTATTTCTTATGAATGCAGGAGCTTTGTGGAACATAGCGCTGTGCAGTATGGTCCCCCTAGTCCCTCTTCTTCCTCTTGTCCTTGTGGAAAATGTGCATTTAATTGTGTCTTTCCATTGACTTTCTATCATGAATCTGGTGCCTCTAAAACACACTCTACGAACTCTGTGAACCCACACAGTGGCAAGCTGGCAAATATATACTAATAGTTCAGCAAGTTTGTCAAATTGGAGAATCGGGCGCTGCACTTATTTTATTCTAACCAACTCAAACCATAGTTTGTAGAGTTTTTGGTTTTCCAGGATTTTTTTGGGGCACTATAACTCGTCGCCACTCACACACATTCTGACAATGACCGGACAGGCAATAATCATAATGCAACCAACAGAAGGTCCTTGTCAAGTTAACAACTACTCACTTTAGAATTTGAGAAACTGTCTTTCATTCTCTCTAGAAATCTTTTGTCAGCAGATTGCTGTGCTTCTAGTATGCAGGCTGCCACCGCTGACTGCAGCCCTTGAGACAAATGTGATAGTGAAGTGAAATGATGAATGGCTGTTTTGTCTGGTGCAGTTAGATCCTCAGGTTTCACAGCTGTTTCAGGGATAGAGAAGGAGTCAGATCAAAACTGGAGCCATCAACAAACCAGGGAGAACCGTTTTTCTCAGGTCCTTGTCAGTTTTAATAAGAAAGAATAATAAGAGACAGTAGCCGTGCAGCCACATTGAGATGAATGAAAATCCAAAACCTGACCCAACCTGTTGATCCCATTCTTTCAGACTAAGATATAGTAACTTCTGCACAATATCTTGGGTTTGGCTTTGAGTAACAAAATCAACAAAAATGAAAAGAAAATACTGTTATACTGATTATTAGTACCTATAACATGTGCATGCCATGTCCCACACAGGCTCAAATATGTGGCGTTTCCTGATCTGAGCAGTTCAAGAGTATAGAGTAAGCAACAGTACTAAAACATTGTATGTATTTAATAACAAGTGAAATAACAGCATATTGTTGAGGAAATAAAGAGGTATCAGAAAGAAATGTCTTCAAAAATACCACAAACATAGCGTCAGATCTTAGTGATTATCTTTCCACATATGATGTGTGCAGCACAGTTTCCTTAGATTCCTCTGAGAGTCAAACAAGATGCTGTTACTGCAGTAAGGCCAGATTTTACTGTGAACCATTTAAAAGAAGGCTCATCAAATGGTTGGTTGCACAGATTCATGTGAGAAGCCTTCATTTGAAATTTGTCTGGAAAAGGGAACGCAACACTTTCAAGTAGATCTTGGCTGGTGAGTGGATGAATCATCTTACATCTTTCGCCGTCTATCACGGTTATCGAGTCTAGTTTGATTCATCACAAAAACCCTCAGTGCCCTTCTTCATCTTTCAATGAAGAAATACTCTCAAAATCATATATAACTAATGCTATTGCAGCCTTGGCTAACCCCTTTGGGAGCTGCACTTGTTGTTAATTAACAGTTGTTTCTTGCTATTGCCATACACCTAAGATAGAATGCAGATTGGTATGAACCACTGTGGTTCTGACTAAGATGGATTTGGCAAGAAATTCAGCTGCTTCGCAAAGTTATTTCAAAGTAAAAAAACGTGATCCCTCTGATCCCATTCCTCAGCTCTGCAGCGACGCTGAATCCTCATGTCAAACATCTATTTTGCTGTAGGTGACTCATGCCACACTTTAATAAACCACAATTCTATATTTATATATCTACTGATTAACATTCCTCGAAAAACTGATGCAGTTGTCGTCTAAAGATGAAGTGCAGGTTGTTGCAGAAACTGCTGCAACATTCAGGTGACAGTTTAGTTGAACAGTGAGTGACACAATCAACCAAACCTTCATCTGTCAACGCGCCAAACCTCTGTGCCATCACACACTTAAGGAAGTGGTTATTGTCACACATTTGTCATTTTTCAACATTAATTTCACACTAACCACCTTTAACCATTCGTTTAAAGGTTGTATTCTGCACTCTGCAGCCACTTTGGCTGAGCTTTGAAGGAACTCTTCTTACATTTCAGAAATACACTTTTTCACACAGTTAGAAGACTGAACACACAGTCATGTCTGTCTGGTAGATACAGTACAAAGCCACAGCCAACATTCCATTAGCTTGGTTTGGTGCAGATACTATGGGCTACTTGATTATTTGCCTTTAAGTTTAGTGCAGACATTCACGGTCCTTATTTGATGAATCCTAATGACTTAGGTGATCGCTGCCTTTTGGTTTGATGTTTCTGGCTTTTAGTGACTAATCTCAACAGCTTTTGCATGTTTTGCTAGGAAATATAGTCCAGATTTGCATGTCCCTCGTTAGGATAACTTTGGTGATCCCTGAACCTTTAGCGCCATTAACAGGAAGATTTTTTTTCTTTCGTTCAATACTTTTTTAATGGCAAAATACCTGCAAAAGTGACTAAGTTAGTAAATTTGAACATGCTAACATGCCAAAATACCATTGTGAACATGGTTAACATGTTGCTGCTGAGAATTAGCTGTTGCCATTGTTATTATTAGCATGTTAGCATGCAGCCTTACTGTGTTGTTTGACATTTTTAAGACTAAATGATAAGGCAGAATTAGTACTTAGTCATTTCCTCACTTACTTGGTCGGACATCGTGATCATGGAAAAGTAACGTCTTTACTCAGCTTGAGAAATGACTCCTCCTTTTATCAGAATGCATCATACGACTGTCTTAACAAACACTAAGTTTAACAGGAGCAGCAGCAACATGAAGTGAAGGCTGAAGCCACCTGGGGGCGCCGCACTCTCCCCTATTTCCCGTTGTTCATCCTGCTCGAACTCCCACTCTGTCCTCCTCCTCTCCTGCTCGTCCTCCTCCCCCTCCCTCCACGGCCCATCGTCCTCCTTCACTTTGTTGATGCTTTCGCAGGTTCCGCCCTCGTGACCTTCGTAGCAGTGACAGCGAAACCTGTCCGTCAGCAGCTGCAGGTCGTGTTGAGAGTGCCAACCGGTGACAGCGAACTCCACATTGCTAGAGGAACTGATTTTGTAGCTTATGGCACTCAGGTGGAGATAATGGCGGGCGCGGGGGTCCCGTCGGACGCAGCGGCCGTTGCTCTGGCACAAGAAGTCGCTGCAGACCTCAGCTGCTCGCGTCACGTTCATGATGTACTTACCCAGGCGGTAGCTCAGGAATGTCTTCACTTTGGAGCAGTTCGACTGTGGAGACAAAAAAAGACAGAACAAACGTGATGCAATATGTGCGTTGGTTTGTATGATGTGGAGGTCGACAGCTACTTGGCCCTCTAGTGCAGTGGTTCTCAACCTTTTTTCAGTGACGTACCCCCTTTGAAGAAAAAATTCTGCCGAGTACCCCCTGACCAGCGCAAAGCATTTTTGGTTGAAAGAAAGATGTAATGTGATTTATTAATCCTTGTAACTAGACACATTAAAATTTAAAACTCCATCAATTTCCATGACATTGCTCATTTGTAGTGGTCTCTCTTGAAGTATTTGGAAATACAAAGATGTAAAAATAACTAAAGACTTTTATTATTATCTCAATATAAATAAAGATTTGTGCACATCAAAATAATTATCAACTTAAAGTGATCTCTTTTGGGATCATAATAAAGATATGTTCTCAAACTGAACTCATGAACTTAATTAAAGCTAAACACTTCTTCCCAAAAAATTAATCATTAACTTAGTTTTAAATAAAGGATTAGCTCAAAAAATTGTTTTTTTATATTTATCATCTTAAAATATCTTCTTTAAGGATCGAAAAGATTACTGACAGGTAGCTTGTTTCCGCTTGCTTCTGGGAGGCTTTTTGCATCGTGTCTTGAGATGACCTGAATTCAGAAAGTTTCCTCTAAAAAAACTCAGGTGGCTTAGCAACATGACTTTCATGTTTTGTCTGGAGATACCGCTGAAGATGTGGTGGCTTAATGCCACTGCTGGCTAATCTCTCCCCACAGAAAAAACATAAAGTGTAAATAACCCAATCTATGTTAACGTTAATATTGGTGAAGTGTCTTTCTGTTATTTTATTGTGAAATATTTGTTCGCTTTAAGTTCATACAATTTCATTTCCGCTTTTGTATTACAGGCTTTTACATTGAAAGGGTACAGGTAGAGACGCGGACTTCTTGTTATGAATCATTAACTTCACAACGAAAAACTTTTACGTATTAGCGCCCCTTCGAAAAGCCACAAGCTCTCACGGTGTTGTTTAGGGAAGGCTCTCTGTCTGGTTTCGACTTCTTTTGTACTTGTCCCTCCGTGTTTCAGCAGTATTGCTGCTGCACTTCAACTCAACTCCATTGTTGAAGTTTTCAAGGCAGGTGATGAGAGGCGATGACAGGTGGCGTGTGCCAGGTTGGGTCAAACCATCGGTATGGGGGAGATTCTGTTTTTTTAGGATAATTAAATTGAAAAGCCTACTGAATATACAAATTTAGTTCATAAACTTACACTTATATTATATTGAATATTTGTTAATTAACAATTTTTCAAGGGTTTTTGAATGGATGCTAATTTTAAATATAAAAAAATAATCCCAAGTACCCCCTGGAGTACCTTCAAGTACCCCCAGGGGTACGCGTACCCCCATTTGAGAATCACTGCTCTAGTGAGTAAAAGTGTTCCAAGATTATGATGGTTGAAATCAGGTATTTTCTAAGCTAAGCTGATACCGTTTAGGGAGATAAGGTTGAAAAGCTTGAAGGATAAGAGAGGAGAAGAAAAGAGGAAGATAGATCATAAATAGATTATACAGCTCTAATTCCATGATTCTCCTTTCATGCAGACAGGATCACAGCGAGCCAAAACATACATGCATTATACTTTTCCAATGTCAAACACACAGCGGCCACACAATGTCAACATCCTATTGTCTGACTATTCACAGAGGCGGTTTGTCTGGATTTACAAACAAATCAAGGCCCCTGAGAAGAGATTGTTTCTCACGGAAAAATACAAATTTAGACTTCAAAGGACTCAACAGCACAAAAGGTCCCAAGTAGCAGACGGATCTCCACCCAAGCAACACAAATGACCTTTTTCGATAATCTCTGTCATTAGCTTGGACAGATATTTTGGAGGATGTTCTCCTTCTGTGACCCATGAGCATTTATGTTTTGGAAGTGAAAGTAGGAGAATGATCAGAAAAAGAGGACACCCACCCTGGATGAGGTCAAGTTCAGGTCGCCCCAAATGACAAATCCTGCAGCACCCAGAGCAGCACTCTCCCCGATGGTGTGGATCAAGTCTTTCTGCAGGAAGACACAAAGAGCAGGTGCAGAGGTCACAACTCATGGACACACTGACCCACGTTGAATATCAAACATACTGCAATGACACAGGCGCAGCGAATATACAAGGGAGATATTGGATTTATGAATATTTATAACTTGATGGGACTGCTTATGACATGACGCTGACATGACATACTGCTGTTTATTGTCACATCGTTCACAGAACAGTATACAATTTATAGTTTTTATTTAATGTACTTAATTCAAGAAGACACAGCTATCTGAATTCTGATCAGAAAAACAACTACATAAATTTATTTGACCAGTGTGAAAAATCAAGGAGCAAAGAGCCACCAGGAGGCGCTGCAAATTATTTTCAAGGTCAAGTGAAGAAACAACTTAGCTAATGACTCAAATATTTCAACACAGATATTTCAAAACTTATTTAAAACACTGCTCACACAGTGTGTAGGGCACTGAGGCTGTTTGTCTTTTATAAATATCTGGTTGGCTGTGAAGAATTTAAGTATAAAATGAAACCACAACAACACGGTTTGTATTTGTGACTCTAAGGTCATTTTTTCTGTGCATCTCCACAAGATAGCAGTATGTAACTTCAGGCTGTTCAATGGCAGTATGGCCCTCCTGCTGCCAGGAGGGATTTATTTACCGATATGTCTTTAATGAGCATCTTTGTATGAAAGGTTTTAGTTTGGTTGTGGCCTATGAAGGTTCTCGTCAGGATAGTCATCTCAAAAGGAAAACAAATGGGTTGAATACAACAGTGATAATAAATCAACTGAACCTAACATATTTCAAAGTGAAGAGTGGGAAGTAACAGTTTAAGAGTTTTCTATTGTTACTTAGTTTATTGATTTCTGTGTGATAACCTTTATTATAAGTTTAGACTTCCTTCTTAGGACTCTGGACCTTGACCAAGAACCAACAGATAACTGGTTGAGAGTCCTGGATCATAGTTTATAATTTTCGTTGTAGCTCATTCTAATGATGTGTAAACACAAATAAATGAGTAAATCATTGGAAGTTAATAATTTGGATGAATCAGTACAAATGTTTACAATGTTATCTTAAATATGAATCTCTTATGCAAGTATCTTCAGTCCTTGGTTGATTAAAAAAACAAACCTAACCATATATCTGGAGTTAAAATGATTGCATGATGGCTCAGAAACAACTCCTTGTGCCTATTTAAACGCAGACTAAAGTCTTTACGTCACTTGAGGAGATTCTTCAGTTTGAACTGACAGGAACATACACAGCCTTGTACCACCGTCCAACATGTTTTTATGGCAGTAGACATCTTTGAAATTGCTTTAGTCCCTCATTCTAGATTTAGTTTTCATCTAAGTCTGCACTGTTCCCCCCTGTGCAGTCACTGTTCTTTCTGATGCAAAATCTGCTCCATTGCATTTTTGTGATAGCACTGATCACAGTGATCCATTGCCGAAACTTTGCCTTTTGGCCAATGTATGCTTCTCCGTTTTGACGGACACGGACAGATAGGACCGCCTTCTCCAACGTGGAACGCCCTCTCCGTGCCTCTCCGCGGCTCCTCCGTGAGCTTTTCGTGCAGCTCTCCTTTTTCTAACTGTTCAAATTTTAAGAAGTGCAGTTGGTCACAGACTAACCCTCAGTCTCACCCTGTACATGATGAACTGCACGCTCAGAGCTTGTTAGCCTGTGAGTTCTATTTGAGGCCACGTCCATGTTATTTTGTACATCTGCTATACTGTCATTAGTTGACTGTGAGTCAAGTTGGTCGATTTTTGTTTGTTTACAACAAAAACAAAAAAGTAAATACAGTAAAAGACTTTGATATCAGATGTTCAAAGATATACCACACATTTAAAAGTATATTTTGTGCTGCATATACAGTACACATATAAACACATCCTAGTGGCCTGAATTACTCATTTAATACTCATTTAAAAACCAAACACAAGGTCCAATCTTTCAGTCCTGTCCAGACACACTAACACTCTAACATCACGGCACCGTCATCCAGTGCATGTAAGCTTACCTTTTTAATTCACAAATAGGATAAGTCGATTGGCTCAGAATCATCTAAACTGGATTTTGTGTCACATGACAGGGAAAGTAGATCATCCTTTGTCATGTGAAACCTTTAACTTCACTTCACTGGGTTTGCACAAATGAGGGGGAAATCTCTTATTGAAACACATTGTTTGGGAAATTAACTATTCTTTTGTTCATCAGAAGAGTTGTAAATGTCCAATCTACATTTTGCTCATACTTATTTCCGTTGTAAACCATGTATCTTACTGCGGTGAGGAAGGCCATGGCCTCATCTCGGTATCCCAGCCTCAGGTACACGTATGTGGGGAGGTCATACTCCTTCGAGGTGAGCGAGGCAACACGAAGCGACTCTCTGATCCTGTGCTGGGAGAAGTGAAGGTTGCCAATACTGTTTGTGTGACTTTTCCTGATTGCCACCGAGGGAAAGAGCGCCGTGCTGCTGTTCCACAACCACCCCAGCTCGTCATTCCTCATGCTCTCCATCAGGGGGCAGAAGCCTGTGTAGTTCTGATCATGCATGTTGTAGTTGTGGCAGTCAGGGTAGAGGTAGAAACCCCAGAGCCCATTGGGGCGAAGGCGTGTCCCCAGCTGAATAGTCCTCTGCATGAATGCCCTGGCACTCTTCTCAAATCTCCGCCGTGCCAGCTCCTCCACCTGCGCCGCCGACACATTGACGTAAGCCTTGGCGGTCAGCTCCCGAGACTTTTGCCGGTAGATGTCCTTTTTGTGCCAGTTACGGCTCCACTGAGGCCGCCAGTACTCCCAGTCGATGACAGCCAGGCCCCGGAAGTCCTCTGCAGGGATGAAGTGGTTGATGTCCTGGTAGGCCTTCAGCAGGTGCATGTCCAGGCTGCAGTTCTGTGGCAGGCCGCCATGCACAGGGTCGCCGTGCGGGGTGTAGTAAGGGTAGTTGCCCAGCCGGTTGGCATAGAAAATGGTGACATTCTGGCCTGTCCAACCAGCACGGGGGCTCCCGTGGATGTGGAAAAGACGGTCAAGGTTGGTGGTGACATTGTATTTGATGGTGCACATGTCGAGAGGGGCGTTCCAGGCCGCGATGAAGGGCTTCCGATTGATCAAGGGCAGTTTGGCAGGTTTCTGACCAAAGGTAACGTGAAAGAGCAGAAGCAGCCACGAGCAGGTGAGGCCAACAGGTACAACAGGGTGGGAGGAGGATGTCCCGCCCACTGGCACCACAGGCATTCTGGGGTTCAGGAGGAGCAGCTGTCAATCATCTTAAAGAGAGGGAGATGGAGGGATGGAAACACAAGGGGGATAAAAGATACTTGATTGATTAAACTGGTATAACTGAGTTTTCCCAACCTTATTTTAGCTTGACTGTTTTATTCATTTATTTTCTGTTTATTTTCTGGTTTCTCTCTCTCTATTCTATGCCTGTACTCAATTTAGTTATGGGAGCAGTAACTACAAGGTTTGTATCACAATTGAATTGTGCATATCTTTGTGTGGTTTGGTATATATTTTTTTAAGTTCAGTGTGTTGGATTTAGTGACATCTAATGGTACTGAATACGCCTCACCTCACCCTCCCCTTCCAAACATGAACGAGAACCTGTGGTAACCTTAAGTTGTCATAAAAACTGAAATGGTGTTTAGTTTGTCCAGTCTAGGCTACTGTAAACAAAGCATGGCCCCGTAGAGAGGACCCTCTCCCGATGTACATATACATTATTTAAAAATAAGGGGCCCATTCTAGGGTAAAGAAAACAATTCTTGCAAATTGGGCAATCACACGACATAACCTAATTTTTTTTGTATATTAAACTTCTACGAATAGATCATTTTCACCTTAATCTTATACACTAAACCTTTAAGTTGTACAAATGGAGATCAGCTTCAGATATTTTGGAATGCCAGAGTCAATAATTATGTCAGTCTGATCCACCAATCCGGTCCAGAGAGAGCTGACAGGGTTTGAACAGCGTCAAATATCTGATACCAGTTAAGTTCCTGAAATTTCTGAAAGTAAATAAAAAATAATTCTTTAATTATGTAAATATTGCGATGTATTTGAACAAAATGTTGACATATTTAGTAAAAAGAAAATTGTAACCCTCTCATGTTAGTTAAGACAAATATCATTATAATGAGCTGTTTTTTTATTGGTAATTTGTAATGTTTTTAATGAGCAAAAACATCAATTATGTTGGATGGAAACCTATCTCCCTATTGTACAGTATCAGGTTGAAGTTCCATCAACTTCCTCATACTTTCTAAATGTATTGGATTTTTTTGTTAACTGAGTTTATAGTCGAATTTGATGAGCTCAGCGATTCCTCTAAATGCACCTCAAACTGGTCCCACACAACGTCTGCCATGTAAAAACACATCTTTTACGCAGATCATGAAAACGTTAGCATTTGCTTGTAACATTTCATGAGCTGAGGTAGGTTTTTATCCTTAAGTCTGTGAAAACTGGCTGGGTAGCTAGATAGATAGATAGATAGATATATAGATATTTTTTAGATAATTTCCATGGCTAACAGGGGTCAGAGGTCACAAAGAGGAAATCAGTTGACACCCAGTGACTGGAACGCGGACTTTAGCTGTACAGACCACTGCGTTCCTGTCCACAGCTAGTCTCCCTGTGACCAGAGCTGAAGCCTCAGGCCACAATGACAGGCCTTCCTGCCAAATGTCTCAGTGAGGTTCACTGTTTGCTGTGTCTCTGCGTCGCACATCCAGCTGCTGGAACCAAACATCCAGTCGCCGAGCAGCAGACACACAAATCAGAAGTCTGATTTTTGCACTTAAATGTGTTCAGCCTGATTTCTTTCTTTGCCACTGAGGGAAATTCAAGAGTTGAATTTTGACCCCACTTACCAAGTGTAGATTTTTTATTCCCTGACTTTAACAACATTTCTTTTATAGCTTTAAAAGTCTGTCTCACGTTGGGACATTATAAGGGTTTTGATCACTTCTAAAAGTTTTCCATATTTCCCTCTTTCTAGTCTTTTGACTTTGTGGACTTTGGACTTGTTGTTGTCGGACTCTGTGGCCACTGATCTCTGCATCCTTGTGTCCGTGTTCCAACTCCTCTTTGTCAGTTTTCTCTTCTAATGTTTCAATTCCCTTTAGGAGCATCCGTGTGCAATTAAATATTCTTCCCTGCCCCAGCCTTCATCCTATGTTTGCACTTTGTGTGCTGAACACCTCACCCAGTCATATTGCTCCTTCAAAATGTTTCAACCATCTAGGACATTTTAAGTCAAACTGTTATCAAAATTAAAAAACATGCTTCTGTGTTAACAGTGACTCTTAAGCTTAACCTTAAAGCATTGAATGCATTTAACCCATTGCCATCTTAAAGATAGCGTGTATGCTAACTTGTTTGAATTACTGAATGGACCATACATTCTAGAGCTAGAGCCTCTGTGTGAAGTTTCTGCTTGTTTTTCTAGTTTGAAAGGATCCGTCAAAATTTACAAAATATTCACAAAGAGGCAAATCAACCCTAGACAACTAATTATAACATGCTCAATTTGTTTATCTGCAAAATGATTTCACAACTTATATTCATGTTTTTTTAAACGTTAACATAAGATGCCAATAGTGTTACAAAGAAGAATGTTTTTAAAAGGTGTCTCGGCTGTTCTAGTTACTTGGTAGCAGCTGAAACCGTTTAAATAAAGATCATATTATATTTTACACCTCCTCTGATGAAAATACAATCTCATCAGTTCAATGTACACAATTTGTGGCTCTGGATGACAGCAGGATTAGAGAAAATGTTCCATCATTCTAGAACTCTTAAACTACTGTACAGATTTGGTTCTTTAAATGTTATTTTTTCCTTTTTTCCCTCTCAGAGTTATGTCGGTTTGGAATCAAAGTCTTTTCCTCTCTTTATGTTCCTGCCAGTCTCTTCCTGCTGGTTTGGAAATAATTTGACTGCTGCCTTCCCTGAGAATGTTCAGCAGTGTTGCAGTAAATGTATGCATGTATGGCTGCTTAATGGTCCTCTGTTTGAGCTCAAACTGCTTCCATATGAAGCTGGCAGAGAGCAAAGCCGACATGATTTGATGATAGGAATGTTTCTGATTATGACCATTATTTAACTTGGTTTTAGCCTGTTTTACTTCTCTAACTGAGCTCATAAACCTGTTTTATTTCTCTTTTTAGATTGATTCCCCATGATTTTTCTGATTGAGCTTGAAATCCCAGACCTGCAAAATACTACGCTGGCTGCCTGGACACCATCAAAGACCACTGTTTACGGTTAACTATCATTATGCAACATTGATTTGTACACATGGGTTATGTGTGGTGGATGTGTTATTTGTCTAATATAGTGTTTTCAGGGATTTAATTAGCAGTGACATCTGAGATCTGTTGCTTTGGCCTGTGGGTTGTTTTCACACTGGGGTTCCGGGTTTGGACAGCAGAGGGAATGGCTCGTTCATTGTCCATGGACTTGAAGCCAGAGAACAACGTGTCTGTTTCATTCCTGCACTTTTCCTCTATTTTAGGTAAGAACAGGACTTGTAATATGGTGAATGCATGCGTGTGGGTGTGTTTAAGGTCGTGGGGAGAGCGCTGGTGCTGGGATACTTGGTTACAGGGGTTTTTGATTTAGTTTTAGAAGAGTTTAAAGATGAAAGAGCCGACCTGATGCGCCATGCTTGCAGAGCACGTAGAGACCGCGCATGGCCCGAATGTGTGCGCAGCGCCTGCGCCGCTGTGTGTGTAGTATGGTGGAAGCGTAACTGTTGTTGGGTGAATGTTTTCAATGTGTTTATTATGTTGTTTATTCATAGATTCCAAATGTATTTTGTATTTTGTATATTTAATGTTCCGATTTTCCTGATGTGTTTGAGAATTGCTGTAAAGTCTGAAATTGCTATGTGTTTATATTTCTGTAATACATTGTCCATGGACTTGAAGCCAGAGAACAACGTGTCTGTTTCATTCCTGCACTTTTCCTCTATTTTAGGGGCGTAACATATGCACCTCTAAAAAGCTTAAATTCTAGTTTATTCAAGTATGAAATTATCTAAACAGGTGTTTGAAAGAACTTGAAAAGAGACAGTGCAAGATTTTAAGACTATTTCACACAGCTGCTACATGTGTGCTTTAAAGCCAGGGTTGGCAATCCTAAAAAAGAATGCAAGAGCAGCCTACACATACAAAAAAAAAATGCAACTTACACATATCACCTCCTCCCATCAACCCTCTTTTCAAAGCTACACCCCTAAAGCACTGAATGACAACTGCTAGAAGCCGACTTTTTCCACCAGACAACTTTATTTTGATTTACTCCAAAATACATACATTTTCATCAGGCCTGACGCGCCGTTTTCAGGTTCAGTATGTTCAGGCCTGAAGAACTGAATAACCTTCGCACTGTCGGTGCTCGGGCCCTAATTATGTTTTCTGCCTTACTTTTATAATCTTGCTGGTCAGCCTCTTACAAAACATTAAAGACATTAAATGTAAACCTTTTCTGATCCGTCTCCTATGGTTTGACAATGTTTAGGCAACAAAAGCTACTAGTTTAAGATTGAAGAAAGATTCTGGTCATGGTTAATAAGACATCAGCGATAAATGTTGGTGCATGAGAAGATGCAGAAAGTCTGATACTTTGTTGCAAATCAGTTTCCAATTTATTCCTAATCATTGATGTATGTTAACTCTGCTTTCCACAAGCAAATCACACTTGATCATTTACTCAGAACATTCTACTGTACTTCTGTCTGTATAGTATCATTCAAATCTTACAATGTTTGCCAGTGATGTGATTTACTTGGTCAGTAGCTAGTTATTACAGCTGCAGTTTACAGTTCAGTACTGATCAATAGTCTACATGAAGGCCATAATACATACAGTTTAACAGTATGTGAATAAAACAGTAGCCATGGGGGATATTGTACCTATCCATTATTACCTGTGCAGCACACATTTGCACTTCATCTATTCAATTTCCATTTCAATTCAAATAGATTGATTTGATATATCTGACTAAAAGTCCAACAACCCAGGGAGGATTGAAATTATTTATGAATTACCAAGCAGCTGCAGAGTCATTTTCTCTTACGACTAACTGATTGACCAACGTATTGTTGCAGCCCCAAAACACAGTGCGTGAACACAGAGCCTGTGCTGTTATGTTTCAGGGAACCACACTCTCCCAAACTGTATAGATGGTCTGATTGTCAGGCAATTTAAATGTAATCATAGGCCCACAAAAAAACAAAAGAAACTTGGACCACAGTCTGGGTCAACCAGAAAGGCTGCACTGGACCAAAACCTTCATGTGCTTCAGTTGATGGCTCTTATCATGATAAAAGCTGGAGGGAGCAGCCTCAGATTAAACACACTCAAGCTCATGTTTAAAGTTTGTCGACGTGAATTATCTATCCAGAGGAGCTTGGAGCCGTGGGTCGGTCTGGCATCGATTAAGATAACAGTTTGTTGACGTCTGTGGTTCTTGTGGAATGGCTCCACTCATTCAGCAAATACATGGTGAAAAAAGCGAGAGCGTCTAATTTTCATTTTCTCTGCTGGAAAATTTGGGGGAAATCGCGCCTCAGAGGGTTGGTCGGCCTCTCAGCAGCATCCATGAACCAGAAGATGACGCAGGCCAAAGGTCAAGAGGGAAATAAGAGGGAGGAATGTTGACACACCTGCACAGCTTATAGAAGCTCCGAGTAGGATGTCCTATCTGTGTTTTCAAATGAGGATTGTAGTAAAGACAGTTTTTATTTTTGGTGCATGGCTCAGAGTACCGCTGCATGACCTCAATAACATCAGCAACCTCGCAGGGTCTCATTTCACCAAGGACTTGGTACCAAAGACAGCTTTTTTTAACTCAGGGGTAAATGAAGCTGACAGTGTGATGGAGGCACTTCTGAGAGGAGAGAAAGATGAGAACACTGAGCACATTCAGAGATGCCAGGAGAGGAAGAGGCACTCGCTGGGTTTGATGTGTGGGAATCGAGCCGAACCCCTGATGCTGGGTTGAAGGCCAGACGCCAAAATACCAGATTTTGTCACATAAGCCATCTGTCATGTAAATATGTTCCAACACCAAGTCACATCACTATTTACACAGGCTGATTCCGATTGTGTTGAGCTTCAAATGGCATGACAGTAATGAACATTTCACGCTGCATTGGAATAATCCAAAGCCATTTTTTAGCAGCCTTTAGCGAACAGCATTTCCCGTAAGCTGAAGACCATTCTGGGCTAAACGTCACAGCTCGACAGAGCGAGCGAGTCAGCAACACAGAGAGGACTGGAACAACTGGAGTCACAAAAATGACTTTGTGGATTTGGACAAAATCAACACTGTATCTGTTTCATGACACCAGAGCAGCACTGATTTATCTATTCACAGTTTATTTCATTATCACCAAGGTCTTAATTTCTATCAGAATAATTAAGTGCTGTTTTGGAGCTAAAAAAAACAACCAGAAACAAGTTTAATCAGTGCTTTTCAACAGTTTCACCCGACCAGTAGAGGCCTCAACAGAGGGTCCCATGCAATGCTTCAGTTGAAAACAGACCATGAAAATCCTCCAAACTGTAATACGACTCGGAATCAGGACTTTCCATGAATCACACACAAAGCTGGTTGCACCATGTTAACCAGAGCGAAGAGAGGCATATTCTAACAAATATTCCTGGTGGTATTCTGAATGTGGTCGTGATTCATGTTCCTCACAAACAAAA
Source organism: Platichthys flesus (assembly GCF_949316205.1). NCBI lineage: Eukaryota > Metazoa > Chordata > Actinopteri > Pleuronectiformes > Pleuronectidae > Platichthys > Platichthys flesus. The sequence goes on along the minus strand of NC_084950.1, from coordinate 22,902,540 downwards.
GCCGAAGAGCGGGAACCACCAAGGCAGAAATCTTTCCACTGGGTTGAGCCAAAGTTAATCCAGCTCCAGAAATCACTCTGTTTGGGGTGGATTTGTCAAATGGAGAAAACAGATGGATGATCTCATGAAGAAGAGAGAAGACAATGAATAGGTCAAAAATAAAGGAAGGCAGAAAAAAATTCTAGCCAGAGTCTGATAAAAACAAGAGCATCTTGACAGTCTTGGGATCTTTGTTTTAGTAGCTGTACCAAGTAGCTCTTTCCCAGCTGTTTATTTGTCAGCAAGATTACGCAGAAGCTACTGAGCAGATTTCCATGAACTTGGTGGTCAAGAAACAAACCCAGCATTTCCACAGAACTTCTTCAATCTATGGTGTCCTCCTGTCAAACATGCGCACAAAGTCACTCTCACGCACAACAGATTCCAAGTGGCAGGTACAAAACTAAAGACAAATTCTCTTGTAATTGAAAGAACTGCATTGATGCCACAACTGTAGCTGAGACTATGAGGTCTGACTGTCTGTGTTTATGTTAAAAACGTTATGGACCATAGTACTAACATGCAGTAGCCCAACAGTGTGAGCAAGCACGCAGCAATGTTCGCTGCACACACCAAGATTAAAATCTCTGGTAATGAGAAGTGTAAAATAAATTTGGTTATTTATAAAACTGCTCGGGACAAATTACGATACGGCGGGCCGCCATAGTCAAGATCATTTATGAGAAACACTGGAAAACCATTCAATTCAGGACAAAGGTACGGACCAAAAATGTGTTTATCACTTTAAAGATGCAAGGCTTTTAATCTTTTCACATTTTTCAAACTTTTAGGGAATAATTGATGGATTTTCAAGGGGGATGATGATTTCATGATCTGCATTTTTTTATTGGCTCAGGTATAAGACCAAGTTCAGCAATGAATCTATGTATTCAATTTGTATCTATACAACATTAGAGATGAGAAATAGATGTAAGCTCTATTCATTGTTTTTTAGGCAAATGCCATTTTGGTAAAATTTTGATAACCAACAAACACATAAACGCTAACATACCCAGACTTTTTTAATAACTTCCTCCTTAAAACAACCATGTATTTAGTGTAAAACATGAAAGCCACTGTTTTCCCACAAATTATCACTTTGTGCATATAAGAAAATATATATTTCAGCACTGTGGCAGCCCATAATTTAACACTTTCAAAAACCTCCTTCTGCATTATGAGTAGTTTGACTTTGAAAGTTAAATTTGGAGAACTGATTATTTCGTAACATCAATATTTGTACCTCGGATGATTGCAATACTTTTTCCACAATTAGCTGAACAAATCAACTACTCTGGATTTGACATGTTGATCTGGCTCCGTTGTGAATGAGTATCTTATTGAGTGGCTTTAGACAGTAAAGATCTTTCCGCATCTCACTTCAGCGTGGAGCTTAAAGCAGTCCTGAAATCCTGTCAGCTAATCAAGACTCCCGGCTCAGCGTTTGATCTTTAACCTCAGACACTCTAACGCTCTGTCTCTGAGGGTAGACTGGAAAACAGCACGCTCCCATAAACAGTGAGGGACTTTTTATAGCCTCCTCTGATGAACTTGTGCTCTCTTTGACGTTCCTTGAAAACCATGACCTCCCATGTTGTCTGCATGTCTCACCATTTACTGTAGGTTGTTGTGAGACAGCGCATCTGCTAAATGACTGAAACTCAACCAAGATTTTCAGCCTTCTTAGCAAAACACTTAACCCACTGAGACTTAAGAATAGCGTGCTCCCGTGTGTCCAATTTTGAAATGAGAAAACGTTTCTTCACTGTGAGAGAGTTTTTAGGGGTGACCCAACATTCCTGACATGACAGGTCCTTCCCCTTTTCTCCTCCTCTTCCCTTTTCCTGCATCACCCAAAACAGTAGTTCAAATCCATGCTCCAGCAACCCTGGGTTTAAAAACACACCTAATCTTAATCTTTGTGCGGCAAAATAAAAGACACGCCAGAGCAACTTGATTTTCAAATTTTAGCCTGATAGAGATGAAACTATGAAACCACGGGGGAAAGTTGGTCCCTGATTTGAACAGCTCACCTGTAGATGCTGCACATCACCAGATAATTAGCAGTCCGCAGGGGGCCTCTTTCCCGGGGTCATGATGGACCTCAGCGCTGTACAGCCATCAGGCCTGCATTCAGTCTGTCACTGTGAAACACAGGCCAGTGAAACACACTTATATACAGCCCAGAGAAGAGAGGAGAGGGAGGAGAGAGCCTCGCGACCACAACACAGCGATTAGAGTGCAGCGAGAGAGGGCGACGAGAGACAGCGAGACACACAGGCAAGAGTAGGGAGGGGGGGGGGGGGGGAGAGAGAGAGAGAGAGAGAGAGAGAGAGAGAGAGAGAGAGAGAGAGAGAGAGAGAGAGAGAGAGAGAGAGAGAGAGAGAGAGAGAGAGAGAGGTTTTAAATCCCTGTGAGTTTGCTGAGCTCCTCTAAGGTCTGATCCTCTCTGGAGGAAAAGTCTCAACTCATCCACTTCAATCAGGATCAGAGGGGAAGAAAGACGTAAACACACAGTTGTCAACAACAATTTTCCTGATGTGTGTGTGTGTCTGTGAGGATACAACTTTATGTTTCTATAATCAAGTCTGAATCCAGGAAAACATTTATATCATTTTAAAATTGAAACCAAGACAGGAAAGTGCATTTTTCATCTACAATTTGGTGAATATGAATGTGTGAAGGTGTCTGAAATGTGTTTTTATTTTTTTTTCTAAACACAAATATGAGGGTAACTTATGAAGAAACTGTAAGATTGGAAACATAGGCATACTGGAGCCTTCAGTGCTTTCTATACGAGCGGAATCCAAACCAAGTTAACAAATTCAAAGCACAAAACCTGATACAAACGCCAGCCTGCTCGGTGAAAAGTCTACATCCACCACAAAATGTTCTGCCCTGTTCTTTTTACCGTACCTGACTTTCTGACAGAAAAAAAACTGGATGGTTCATATTTGAACTACAGGCATTTTTACCATGAAACAAGATGTGCCTTGCCCTAGGACTTTTGGACCACCACTCTGAGTTGTGAAGGTTCAACATAAACAGTAGATGACTTCATATATTTGACAGTGGACGAATACAGTTATTCCACGAAACAGGTTTTAACTCCTGTTCTAACAAGTAGTTTTGGAATTTGAAGGTAACTGACCAAATGAAGCATCTAGCGGGGCGTCATCTGCACCAATAGCTGAACTTCAATCAGGAGAGACTTCGATTCAACGTTTTAACATTTATTCACATCCACACAGAGTCTTTTGGCGTTTTAGACCCCTATGTGATGTCATCAGGATAAGATGGGGGTGAAGCAGAACCTAGTACGGGAATCCACCCTGGGGTCTAGACACTGGTTGAGGTTGAGGATCCAGATAAATCTTTGGTGATTCTGCTGAAGACTTAAGGAGGGTGGGGTGGAAGTGGTTTATACGCCTAACTGAATGATGGCTGACTGCGGAAGAAAGGAGAAGGATTTTAAGGTTTGATAGCAGCCGCATGATTGGCTGGAAGAGACTGTGGCAGAATCTGATGCGAATCCGGCCATTAATTTATTAATTAACAAGCAAAGAGAGAGTGAGAAAATTAAGATTGAATGAATGGGGGTAAAGTCTTCCTGACTAAACTTATGCTAAGGTGTATTTTTTACCAGTTCTTTCTCTGACCTCTTTCTCTGACGACTCTAATGGGAAACGCTGTGTCACTATGTCGCTTTTAGAACCATAAAATAAGTAAAAAACACAACACCTCATCAAGCCCTGAGAAAAGCAGAAAAAACAGGAAATCATAGTATTTTCCTATGCATGTATTCTTCTTTAATTTGTATTCCCATTATAGCAGAGTGTCACTGTGCTGATTAAATGACATTACATGTGGACCCAGCACTTGAACCCAGCCCGAGCAGAGATTCCAGTGGTTAACCACGCATATTTACAACCAAGGAGACAAAAGTTACAGTGAAACCGGTCCCTGCAAGTCCCTCCGTTAAATATACACATGGATTTTCCCTTTTTGTTAGCCATGTGTTTTCATATGAGAAATATGTCATCCAACTAAACAGCACTTTCATCTAGCAGAGAGCGAGACGCAGCATAGTTTGTATGTTTAATTGCACACATTTCTGAAACAAAGCTACTCCGCATTCTTTCGTAATCTGTCAAATCTCATTAATCTTCAGTCTAGACTAATTGCTAGCACTATTTGTTTTAAAGGGCTCAAAAGACTGAAGAGGCTACAGGAGCCACCATGGCTTCTACTTTTGGTGCTGCTAGATGAGCAAGACAGATGACAACCTGGTTATTCATCTCCAGCTGACTGGTGGGGGGGGGGGGGGGGCAATCCTTTCTGCCTTCAGAGGATGGTATAAATGAATAGATATAAGAAGAACAGCAAATCGTATTTACCATGGTGATTAAAACATGAATTATGCCTCCAACTTGTACCTGTGAGACATTCTTACATTGTGCTGTTTTATATCAGCACCTGCTATAAACCAATCTCAGATGTTATTTTTTCCTCTCTCCCGGACAATCAGTCATCAGCGATTCCTTCAGATCTTCTCTCTTTACTGCCTCATGTGCAGGTTTCTCTGATTTGCTCCCTGAGCAGCAGTTCCAGCACACACTGTGAACAGCATACACAAACAAACAGTTTGTGTGTTTCAGCACTCGTCAGGCCGAAGGTAGAATCTGCCTGGAACGTTCTGACAACTAATGTGAGTCTCCATCAGCTGTGACAGATTGTGGGTTGTCATTACTTGAACTGGAATTATGCGTAACAGTGTTTGGAGAAGTAATCTGTGTTTAAAGTGTGTTTTCTGATTGTGAGCTGCAGATCCCTGAGGATGTTAACTTTATCTGAATGACCCAAAGCTGTTTACAATGAGAAGAGCGACACAAGCCAAAGAGTTTGGGAACAACAAATGTTCCAAAGCTTTTCGGGGATAATGGTTAAAGAGTCAATAAAAAAGGTCAAGTGAGTGTGTTTGACTTGCAAACCCAGTATTCTTGGAGTTGGAGCTGTTACTTTTATAGGTGTTATTTTTTTTTTATTTGTTGCATATACAATGTGCTGTGTCTTGCGATTTGTTTGACAAGTCACAAGTCACTTCTGCTAGAAGGTGAATTTATCAAAAACGAACCAAAAAACTAAACGTTCACATTCTTCCCTTTACTTATTATATGTTTAGCTAAAGATCAAAGTTGCTGGACATCACAAAACCCATTTTTCATCCCTGTGAATGCGATATCTCAGGGAACGCCTTGAATTTCTTCTACCTTGTTATAAGTGTTCATCTGGACTCAACGAAGAACTGAATAAAAGTTTGTTCTACTCAACATGTTCTTAGCCTCTTTAACACAATATCTCAAGTCTGCCTTCAAGGAATTTCATGTTTTTCACAATTTGACCACTTTTCACTTCAAAGATGAATGGATTTCAGTGGTCAAAGATCAATGTGACCCACAGTAAATGACTTTGGAAACAAAATGATGTAGACTGCAGCTGTTCTGGTTGTTGGAGGCACACAACCGCAGGGTGATATTTAATTTCTTTATGCATTCAATATTTTTGGCCAGTGGTCTTATAATTCCCTTAAGCTGCAAGATTTACTGAATGAATTAATTATCTCAGTTTTTTTTGTGTCCACTCTCCGCATGGTCAAATTGAAGATTGGTTGCTTTTTGTCTATCCAGGTTCTAATAACATTACCCTTGTCCACAGTAAGCGGACTTAAGCTTTGTCAGACCCCGTGGCTGCAGAAACCTGCTGAAAGCGGGTTTTGCATATTGAACAGTGTGTGGTGAACATAAAAAAAAACTGCACTGTGATTCTTCAAAAAGGTGTTCAAGGAAAAGACAAAGGCTACAATAAACCCTACAAACACATATATACACACTTTGTTCTCATACAAATGTTCTAATAAATGCTAACGTCAGAAAAAAACACCTAAACCCCAGTGTGTGTGTGTGTGTGTGTGTGTGTGTGCGTGTGTGTGTGTGTGTGTGTGTGTCTGTGTGTGTAAAGGAAACCACATTCCCACAGAGGGTGGAGTGAAGTGGGGTGTTGGTGGTGGTTGGTGGGTGGGTAGTGTATTTGGATTCCTCTGGCCTGGCGTTGTGATCCTACCTCAGATTAGTTTCCTTCACCTCTGTGGATGAACGGCCCAGCCTGAACCCACACAACCCCCCTCACCATCGCCGCCTAACCCCCCCCCCCCCCCCCCCCCCACTGCATGGAAACCTCAGCGTCCGTGGCTGTGGCGGTCGGAGCCTCCAGTCGAACATATGGACTGTGTTATAAAAATGTGGGCTCAGACAGCACGGATCCTCCCGCCGCTTTAATGGCCTCAGCTGTAATGAGGCATCAAGTTGCCCGAGGAGGAAGCGATGGCTCAGGGTCGGCTCACGTTCAGTACATACTGTAAGATATGAATGTTTTTTCTGAGAAGCAAAACTGATTTTCATCTGCATGGCACCTTCTCCTGCAAAACTACAGTCGACAGAAATTTAATTTAAAAATAATGGAAAATGGAAACTGATTTCTGTGGTGGCTGCAGATGAAAGTCTTCATCATATTGATTGTTCTGACTGTTGGTTCCTTTAGTTTTTATCTAAAAATTACACTTATCTTAACCTACTCCAATTTACATTCAATCTCTACTTAAGTTTTTAAATCTCCTTCTTTTCACTGGTGCCTTAAATGAAAACAGTCAAAATTTGTCAAATGTTTTTTTTTCATCTTTGTCAAAAATATACTTCATCTTTTTGACAAACATTTACAAAATAAGATCCAAAAACCTATGTAGCAATTTAGCACTTTAACCTGTCTTTTAACCAAAGGAAACCACAGCTTATTGCTTAGGGTGCCAAACTCTTGCTGCATAATGCTGACAACCCTTCAGGACTAACTACAACGTTGTGTCGCTTTAAATGTTGCTGTCGCAATGAATTGTGAGGCAGCATTTTCTCCTTTCCTTTCATGAAGGATGGTCTGATGCAACCTATCCTAAAGGAGACAAGTTAGGAAGCGTTGATGCTCCTTTCGTAATCATTGAGAAAATTGTAACAGCTCTTATTATGGCAGCCGCTCAAATACTTCAGGCTCATTTCACTCAATAAGGAAGGTTCCTCAGCAAAGTTGACTATTTTAACTCGCTTGTTCTCTATTTCCAGTCTTACTTCTTCTTGGGTTTTATAAGTGCAACTATCTGAACTATGCAAACAAACCCCAAAACACGTTGCATGCATGGCGATCACCAGCCGTCCTGGACCAGCAGCCATCCTGTGTTTCTCCAGAACGTGCAGATGGTCCAGTCCGACAGGGTCACGCTTCGGCTGTCTCTCTGTGGTTTCCTGTTCCTCTACTTTTCTGCCTTCAAAGAAGTCCTCTTTGTAAAGCAGAGCTGCAAACTGGCCCTGCTCATCGTGGACCTGATCCCAATGTTGTCTTCCATGTCTGCCTGCAAGTCTTTATGGCATTCCTGTTACCACCTCATTGATTGCAGCATGGAGTTCATCAGTGTCTGTGTTGTTCAGGAGCAGTTGGATAAAACATTTGCATGCAATCACATAAATATAAAGCACAACAACCAAATTGGAGGATAAATTCATAAAGTTTTCAAACTGTAAAAGGTAAAAAACTGAGATTGCACCCGTCAATCGTCTAATCTGAACAGTTTACAGCACAGCATAATTATCATTTGCTGTTAAAACCAGCGTCAAACCTCGTCTCTGTTGCTTTTATTATACCATCACGTAGGAGGAAACAAGCAGAGCTTCTTTCATTTTAGCCAGTCTTCTGTGGCTCTGACCTTTGACCTCCAGGGACTGAGAATTAGTCTACTATCCGCCGTTATGAGCACATTTTAAACAAACCGTGAGCAGCAAGATTCAGCGGTCTCTTAGACTCCTCTTGTGGTGTGTTTCTCACATGTCAGTGGATTTCACAGGCAGAGTGTTCTGTTGCAAAGCTGCCAGTTTTACCCCCACAACATTATTATTGTTTCTGATGCTATCCTCGCCCGCCAAGCTAGCTCTGCATTTTATGGCCCTAGAGGAGCTGCACAGAGTTGTTATGTGTTGATGTAGGATCGAGATCTAAGTAGAGACTAGATTCAAAATCAACAGACTGACGCTGAGTTTGTGTTTTTACTGGAGGGGACGACTCCTACTCACTCTGATCTGAGTCCCTTCTCACAATACTAGAAAACGCTTCAGAGTGATTTTACGTTTTTGGGGATTACGATGGAACATTTTACTTTTATCATAGGGGCATTTTTACGTTTTAAGTTTTTATAGCACAGTGTAGGAGAGACAGGAAATAAAGGGGGGGGGGAGAAATAGGCAAATTAAACACAGGAAATTAAATGGCTGGTAGAGCAGGAATCAAACCAAGGCCCTGCTGCTCAAGGCCATGCAAATTGGCCATCACGCACCACCACAGGTTCTTTCTATGTTTAATGTTATTGGTGACTCCATGATGTCCTCACGCCATATTTCCTTTACCAACGCTGTACCTTGTCTAGTGCTACTAACGAAATATATATGAAACTAAGGCAAATAAAGCACATATTTATAACCTTATGTGAAAAATAAGCACTTGAACATACATCATTGTCATTAGAACTACCTAAAATGACAGAAACCATCTTTGGAAAAATGATTTACAATGAAGTTGGACTTTTCAGTTTGGCCCATATCCCATCTGGTAACATGGAGAAGGACGAAAAATGAACTATACTGCTGCCAGACACTAGGTGGCCGTGGAGTTGCTTTGGCTTCACTTTTGAGAGGCTGTCAGGTCATTAAATTGTTTATTGAGTCTATGGTCAAGATGAAGTCATGAAACTTTACATGTCAGGCGTAGAGATCAAACAGAAGTTTAACCTATGATCTCTGGGCGCTAATATATTCATGTAGATATGATGTTGTTTGACCGACAGATAAGTGTGATCACATTGCAAAATAGTCTCTAGTTTATGCAATGCAAGTTTTGCACTGGTGTTTACTTTAGTCCCATGACTCAGCATCAGCGTCAGTTGGTTGATTAGTTCACCTGCAGAAAATTGTGTGAGATATTCTCTATCATCGCCTGCCTTTTTTTCTAGCTACACCATGAGGTTGATATTTGTGGTTTGTAGATAAATACTGTATTTCAACAGCACTATGCTGAACCCCAACATGACATGTAATGTAAACAGTGTCTAAGTGCGGCCTCACAGGGATCTTGGCAGTGCTGTTGGCTCTTAGTCTTGTTTCAACACATATTCTCACAGTTTTCATTCCCAATATTTCAAAATTGGTTGTTAGTAATTTATTTTTGCACTTTTGGTTTTCTTGTCATGAGCACAGCTCAGAAAATGCTTTTGGTTATAAAATGTGAAACACTGAGAAAACACAAATTATCCAATAACATAAGCTTTAAACTTGCAATCACAATCTGAACCGCTATAAAAAACATGATTGCTGCATTTTAGCACCACATCATAAATTTCTCTACAAACGACAAAACCAACTGATACTGACCGACACATTCACACTGACATTTTTTCTTTGAAAAGGAGAAAGGTGAAAATGAAATTCTGAGTTTTTTTCCCTTTGCTTCAGTCAAGCCTCAAACCTGTTGCTGGATGAGATCACAAGTAACTTCGTAGGTTTTCTTTTTTTCTTCAATACATACTTTTATTTTTAAAGGAGGTAAATGAAGTGTTTTCCCAGTCAGTCATCATTCACTGCTTACAGAGAGACGGAAGTGAAGCTGATATGAATGTTTTGTTTCCACCTGAGGCTGTTTTGGAGGTGAAACATCAGTCGTGAGTGTTTAGATCGGGTTAATTGTTTGTTTACTCAAGTCAGAAATGTTTAGCTGCTTTACCCTGAGCCCTGTAATCGGCAGCAGATGAAGCTGAAGAAGAAGCTGCACAGTTGGTAACGAACCGCTGATAAACAGCCAATCAGAGGTGAAGACAGAAGTTGGACTCAGTTCATACATTCTGCCGTTGACAACTGCTAGAGGGGTTGTTAACTTCTGGCTATCGTCTCTGCTTCAGTGGTGAATGTCTCTCCAGCTGAAGAGTCCACTCATGCACAGTGACAACACTGGCAGGGTGCATGCAGGCAGTAAGGTTGATCGTGGACAGACAAGTAGACCGGTGTTCAATACAGAGTTGCGAAAGCTACAGACACTGGCCCTTTTCTTTTTTTTCAAAGCAATTTATTAGGTGATTGCTATTGGGTCTTGAAGAAGTTTTCTGCAAATAAATGGGAGATGGGAGAGAGAGACCAGGAACAGCTGTGCAACCATCACATTAAAGCTCTGTCACAATGGTTGTAATAATGAAAATAATAATAATAATCTTCGACTGTACCTTGGCGTACAATTGCCTTGGTTTGATGCCTTTGCCTTTGTGTGATGCCTTTTAATCGCAATAACGTTAAAAGCCAAACCTAAGGGTACGTTGACGCTAAAGGTAAAAGTGACTGGTTGACTGGCAGTAGATAGCATAACCTCCATTAAGGCGTAACAGTCCCTGCAAAGTCAATCAAACTTCACAATTTCAATTATCAATCAATTATTCTCTGAGAAAATGGTGAAAATGAAAAAAAAAGAAAAAAAGAAGCTCCATCTTGCAATTTTAATAAAGTGAAGAAACATTCCTGGAACCGCACACTGATCTGTAATGGGTCCTTTCCGGATCCAAGTCCTTCCACTACGTTTGTGGTAATCTTCTCTTATTTTGTGTGCAATTTTGTTTAAAATCAAAACACTAACCAACCAACTAATGGACAGGGGTGAAGACATAGCCTCCTACTGATTGGTAAAAAATCTTGTCCAAATGTTTCTGAGCCATTTTTAAGAAGATCATTTTTGTGAGCAGTTTTTAAAATATTAGTGGGGACCAGTGGGATTTGGCCTGAGGGTTGAAGACATGGTAGAGAAATCAGAAAGTTTGGAACAATGGACGAACACTTCATAGGTTGCGTCCTTTTCAAGGGTTTTGATGACAACAGAGACTACAGAAGGGAGCTGTGCTTATTCTTTAGTTAGCTTTTATATTTTAAGTAGAGACCTTTACCTCTAAGGAGAACAAACCTCATGTTGAATCTGTGCCAGCTTCACTGCAGACGAGCTGAACGCTGCTGACACTGTGCTGCAGCTGATTATGGTTATTAGCTAGTATAAGTACAGGACCAAAGTGAAGCCTGAGGTCTGTCAAATTACAGGTGTTTGGTTTCTGTGTATTTAGGACACATTGAATGATGAACCTCAGAGTTTATTTTATGAAGTGGATCCAGTATTCAGTGTTTTTAAAACATCAACTCCTCAGATGTGGTTATGTAAAAACAGTTGAAGGAAAGACTTTATTCTCTGATAGAACTGTAACACACAGCATTGTTTTCTCTCTCCTTACATTGTCAGGCTGGAATTTAGAAGGTGAAGAAGAAAAAGAAACTGACACTTAAATGGCACTTACTTATAGCACTTTGTAGTTTTGCTTTATCTTGAAGAAATTGTACTTTCTTGATTCCTGTCGTCCTTGGTATGTACCCTCGGGTTTGAATGCACTTATTGTAAGTCGCTTTGGATAAAAGCTTCAGCTAAATGAAATGTAATGTAATGTAACATGAAACTGAGAGGACTGTGAAATGCAGATGTTACGGCTGTTTGCTTCCTTGGCTGCCAATCATCATAATCCAATAATAACAGCAACAAAGACGCACTGACGCAACGATTCAGCCAAGTCAGCCTATGCTTTGCAAGAACCGCATTTACTCATCATGAACGTCGAAGCCCCTGAAATTGAGTTCAGACATACAGTGTACATACAGGATGAATCCTAATGATGGTGCTGGTCTGATCTGCTTTTATTCTAGCGCCACCTGAAGGACAAAACTAAAACATTTGCATGTTTAGTGACAGGAGAATGCCATCTCAAATCATTTTATTTATATAGTCCAAAACACAAATGCTTCTCAAAGGCTTTGATTGATTATAGCTCATCACACCCCAAATTCAGCTATGAAGAGACTTGCACACATTTGAACCAGACTCCACAAAAACTGCTTGATGGATGCTCAAATAGATTTAACAAGCTGTGTTTCCTGTTTCAAAGATTACCATGTTTAACATATGAATTTATTTAATATGTAAGCATGCATTGTTACAACAAGAATTAACAAGAATGTTATTAGTTTTGCAGGAATTCCATAAACTAGTTCAGTTAAGTTAAGGCATCACCAAAGTTATAACATTTCATCAAACTAAATACCATAAACACCAAGCTTTTCTGTTGCTGCAAATGCTGTTAGCTGCTGTGATCATCCAGCCAGCTGCAGACTGCAGCCCATGTCCCACTGTGAATCTCAGCTGATAATGCAGCCAGAGCTGCAACAGGTTCTTTGCCAGCATAAAAAACAAACACTGGCAGGTACAGTTGATATCAGAAATATTCACACGTCAGAAAACATTTTAGTGATGTTGATGAAATAAAATGACAATAAATGGCAAAAAAACTCATTTAACAACCAACAATATGTAATAATACATATGAGTTATTTAGACAACATAAGTTGACTTAATTTTGAAGTTCTAAGAAAAATGTTACTCTTTAACACATGTTCAGTATTATTCAACCCCCAGCTTCAGAGTTTTGTTGCGTATCCTTTAGCTTTTATAACTTCTAACAAACGTTTTCGGTAAGAGCAGACAAGCACTCGATCAGAATCTTTGCGCATTCTTCAAGTGCAAAAGCCTCTAGCTCAGTGATGTTTGATGGCTTCTTTCCTGCAACTGCCTTCTTTAAATCCAAGATTTTCAATCAGATTTAAATCTGGAGGTGGGCTTAGGACATTGTCTTGCTGGAAAGTCCAATGATCACAAAGGTTTAATTGGTCAACAGAAGGCATCACATTCCTCCTTAAAATGGCCTGGTATTTTGGAGGATCAATGATGCCAGGTATACAATCAAGAATCCCAGTTCCTGCCACAGAAAAACAGCCCAACATCATCATTGACCCACCTCCATGCTGGACCGTGGGGATGGAATTCTTATGGTCATACGCCTGGCCTTTCACACGCCAGACATACAGCTGGTCCATATGTCCAAATACTTCTAGTTTGGTTTCATCAGTCCATACAACTGTCACCCAAATCTCTGTAGACTTATCCAGTTCCTCCTGGCATATTCTAGTCGACTTTTGAAGTTCCTTGTGGTCAAGAGCTGAGTGCGTCTTGGAGTCAGGCCATGAAATCCCTGTTTATTCAGTGCACGTCTTATAGTTGCCACTTACGCACTTGTACCAGCCTTCATCAGGTCATCCTGTAGGTGTCTTGTAGTCACACAAGGGTTTCTCTTAGTTGTTCTGACTAAGTTGCTAAGGGCCCTTGATGAAATGATGGGCTTTCTTACACGGCCAGGCAGGTATGAAGCTGTTCCATACCTTTTAAACTTCCTTATAATGCTTCCAATGGTGTCTCTTGGAATATTACATTTTTTGGAAATTTTCTTATACCCAAGGCCCTTCAGGTGTGATGAAATGATCTAATTTCTCAGCTTTTGCGGGGGCTCCTTTGTCTTTCCTATGATTGCAACTCTCCTTGAATACCTTCATGGGTGGGGTTTATATATGCAACACAGCTGAAGCAAATGAAGGATCATTATAGAGTTGGACGTTTTGGTTACTAAGGTAAATAAGGTGAGGAGTTTACCAAACCCACAGCCCCACAGTTAATCTACAGGTAAAAAACTTGCAGCTTTCTGATCCTCTAGCAGCAGCAGATTAGTGACGGGTCTCTCAAGCTCCAGATCAGTTTGAGCTGTTGAGGAATCAGCTGACTTCAACACTTCCTCTGATCCCCTGTTGACTCTACTTTGACAGTTTTTCTATTGAAGAGACGTGAAACTCGAACCTCCAGTCGCAACAGAAGCTTGCTGCTCCGTTCTCTCATCAACAGAAACAGCATTTGACATAGGGTTGTTCTTCGCTTTCCCATGAGACAAACACAGGGACTATTGTTGTGTTGTTTGGTCACGTGACCCATCCTGCCACGGCCCACTGTGACTCATTTGACACACACTGTCACCACATAACTTCATCTGCACTCAGCAGCCTGATCGAGGGCTGGCTGTGATGTCAGCCTCATAACAGTCATTATCCCAAATTAACGATTGAGACTTTGGATCAAATTAAATGTCTTCTGAAGGGCTCTGTTGTTTTACTGATTGTTTTTTTTAGGTTTTTATACTTTTACCTCTCGTTTGTCATCCAGCTGAAGACAATACAGCAGTTTTTCTCTCATGTGTTCTCTAAATCATCACAAATATCTTTGCTACTCAGACATTTACGAGAGTGATTTCTTCTATTTATCTCTTTTATTTAGGCTGTAAACACACACACACATAAAAACAAGTTACACTAAATAAATCATGTATAAATGCCAGTGAAAAAGACAAATGCAGTAGATTAAAAGAAGACTAATGAAGTTTACAGCCCCAAAACGCTCCCCTCAACAGCAACTGTTGCACAAGTTGTACTGTAGTCACAGTGTGCTGTTGTGTTTTCTTCTGGACTTTCCAGCATCAGAAAAAACAATGGCTAACAATGGAGGACTTGAGCAGCTCTTTCTTCACAATTAGTGAGCAGTGTCCAAATTAGGGTGCCTCTTTCCTTGGTGTCTGCGTTTGGTGAAAAATTGTGTCATAGCAGTATGACACATTCTATTAACATCTGGCCTGAGAGATCCAGTCACATGTGGCAAGCGCTAAGTACATCATTATCCAACGTTTGGATTCTTCTTAGGCTAGGCCAGGATTCTTTGATCTTTAACTGCTTTTCAAATGTAAAATGACGAGTGCAAACGACAAGAAGTCCAATGCCTAAATATCAGGCTTCAACTCAACTGAACAGCTATTTGTAAACATGTTAAAAACCAAGGTACATTGAATCTTTCTTTTTTGTGTCAAACTGCAGCTTTATTGTTAGGTGACAGCGGTACCGACAGGACAAGCTGGTGATGCAGATCACAAAGATCTTCATAAAACTCAATTCTCTGCCTTTGTGGTCAACACAATCCAAAATGGCAACAACCTTCGTGGGTATACGTGTAGACCGCTTCCTCTGATGTTCTACAGTTTCATGTAAAAAATTTAACAGCAACAGACAATGATTCACCACCGGTGTAATGGATCAACACGAGACACAGCAAAAAAAGAATCACAGGTATTGAACCATCCATAGAAACTTGTGAAATCAGAAACCTCTGAATGATAATTCACTCCCCCTCGTTTCTCCTTCCAGTTTTCAGCAGCAACAGAGGTAGTACATCTACACACTCGGCAAACAGAGACCTGTAATGTTTCTGCTCAGCCTGATGGACAGAGTGATACGCTCCGAAGGAGCCTGCAGTTTAGGCACTGGTTCTAAAGAATTCATTTGATGTGGGTTGGGGCCCCGATCAAGCTGAGGGACATGGATAAAGAGAGAGATCTCTGTCTACCTTCTTATGGGCCTAATTTCACCAAATCCTGGGTCTGGATAAAACACTTAAAGGTTATTGTGGTGGCAGTGGTTTTTAAAGATTTTATGGACTTTAAAAACCACTGTCCATAAAAACTAACCCTAACCCTAACCCTAACCCTAACCCGTTAAATCTTTAACATTATCCATTGCAAATGGGCAAGTTTCAGACTTTACAGGGAAACAATGTTCAGTCTGCTGGGTTGTGTGTAATATTCCTTAAGTCAAAAATGTTCACCACTAAGGTACACATTAGATGAAGTGAATTCGAGAAGTTGGAGGTATGCCTATTATTTTCAGGAAAGTCTGAGATTTATTGAAACAACATCTATTGGACATAAACTGCAGCTGAAACTGCAGCTGATCACACTGTGAGCTAACACACAATGGCTTGAGTCTTGTTGGCTACAGCTTGAGACACTTAATAATCAGACAAAGACCCAGGAAGATAATGATGCAGAGACAAGAGAAATGAAGGGATAGGAGGAGCAAGATATCCCCCAACAGCCCGTTCTCGTGGGGGTGAGGCAGAGGGATGGCAGGCTGAGGCAGGAGAGGTGGAGGCGGGGCCTGGGGCATCTCGCAATGGACCCCCGTCCAGCCCTGGTAGCACTGGCAGGTGAACTTGTTCTTCATGTCCAGGATGTCATAGTTGTTGAGGTGACCGCTGACGTGGAAAAGGGGGCCCCTTGGTGTCGGCCTGCGGTGGATGTTGAAGAAGCGTGGATTAAGGTGCAGGTAAGCGTTTGAGTCGAGGCTCTTGCGAACGCACCTGCCATTCTTCTTGCACAATGCTTTGCTGCACAACTTAGCAGCTGATGTGACATTGATAACATAATGTCCCAGTGGGCCGTCGATATACTTCTTCACTGTCAGACAGTTCCTCTGTAGGAGGCAGAAGGGATAACACAATCATAAGTCTGTTAAAATGTATATAATATATAGCTATGTTTTCTAACTTCATACCTAACTACAAACTTTTGCATTGAGAGAGTGTTCTGCCAAGGCTCAACAGTCGCCCGATGCCACCAGATTTAAATTCACTAGATCAGGATTTCATTTGGATCTGAATTTCATACATTCATTAATATAAGTAGTTAATATCTATTTTGCATGTTTGTTCGGATATTTTCCATTCCATCAACAGCTGTAAAAATGGTTCGCTGCTTTTATTTTTATCTCTTTCTCTCTTGTCTTTCATACACAATTCAGAGATGATGGGATGAGAGATATAGCCGACATACTCTCTTCTAATGCTTCATTTTAAGCGCTTTAAGTGCGCTAAATAAATACAGACCATTTACCATTGAATATTCCTCACACTTTTGCTGTTGTATTTTTAATTTTGGAAAGACAAATCTCTCTTGTTACAGCAACATATGCAACGTCAGCATCTTTAGAGTCAAAGATGGCAATGTTGGAGGTATGAAGCTATTCATGTCGACAAAAATGCACGTATCACGTCATGATAAATCAGCCTCTTGTGGTGCTCTCTCTGCATTTTGCAACAAAGGCAACTGCCTAGGTTGCCTATGCCAGGAGCCGCCCCTGCGTTAGCAAACAACATCATTTGTGTTCAATTAAGAAGTAAGACTTGTTGCTGAAAGTCATGGTTCTGATGACAAGTGAGCACAAGCTTATTTTCACAATTTCAGTTGTATCATGTCTTTCCGTTGATTTAAGATACAGAGTTTGTTGCAAAAATGTCACCAACAGAAATACTCACCAATTAACCACATGTATCTCTTGTCTTCTGGATTCAAACACAGGGTTATGGAGGAGAAATTAAAGATGTCTTTTTTGAATTATCACTGTCAGTCATCATGAAGTCTTATTTTATGCACTGTGACTGCAAACAATATGCCATCCATGGTTCCCTATTAATTTGTGGATTGTTTTATGTAATGTATGCTGTAAAGTAGTGTTTATGTGAGAATATGATGAATGCTCAGTTTTTTTTGGAGGGGTAAATTGATTTCATGTTGAAATATATTTCAACATGACCTTTGTAGTCCATGTTGTTGAATAAAAACCAACTTTGCACCACTTAAGTCAGTGCTAACTCATCATTTTGAAATATTTTTTGATGTTTACCATTAGTTAGCATTACCTGTGATCGAGAGTATTCTGATGATCCCCAGAGGACGACGCCTGATGCTCCCAAAGCAGCGCTCTCCCCGATGGTATGAAGCAGGTCACTCTTAAACAGACAGATATTTAACACTGAGGCGAAATTCAAATTCAGCCACTCTCCCTGACTTTTCACTGCATTTATTCTACAATCACCTTCTGCAAATAGTTTCAGGTTTGAGGTTATTTTAAGAATTTTTATGGCCATTTTATTTTATTTAGTTGTTTTCTTCTTATTCAAGATGTCTTGTGAGCAGATGCCCTAATCATCTGTCTCAAGACAAAAAACTTACCTCAGAAAGAACCACAAAAGTGTAGGCATAGAAAGGTCTGGAGTAGACAAACACAGGCAATGTGAAGTCTGTACGGGCAATAGACGCAATCCTCATGGCTTCCTTGACTCGATAGTGGACAAACTTGACAGTGTTGGGGGAGGACTTTAGCTCATAGTCAAGGTAGATGGATGGGTAGAGGGCTGAGCTCTCCTTCCACAGCCACATCAGATGGTCATTGCGAACATGCTCGACATTTGGACATTCACCAGTGTACTGCTGTGGATGCTGCTTGTACCCATAGTTGTAGCAGTCTGGGAACAGGTAAAACCCCCACAGCCCATTGGGCCTGCGGCCCTCAGCCAGTGCTAAGGTCAGATTCATAAAGTCTTGACCGGCTCTTTCGAAACTTTCCTTTGCTTCTTTCTCTACCTTGCTCTCTGGCCAGTTTGGGTGAAGTTTCCGGATTTGTTCCTTGGACTTGTTGCGGTATATGTCCTTGGAGCCCCAGTTTCTGACCCACTGTGGTCTCCAGTTCTCCCAGTCAATGACACCCAAGCCTCGAAAATCCTTGTGCGGGATAAGCTTGTCAATGTCAGTCCGGGCCTTACTCAGGTGTTTGGAGATGCTCTGGTTCTGTGGCAAGCCACCATTAATGGGGAACCCAGAGTTGGAGTAGTATGGGTAGTATCCCAGGTGGCTGTGGTAGAATATGGTGACATTTGGTCCACTGAGGGTTTCGTTGTGGTTTGCTAAGATATCAAAAACACTGAGGTCCAGGTCTACTTTGAATCGAAGGCGACAGGACTCCGTAGGTGCATTCCACACTACAACAAAAGGCCGATGGGGGATCAGAGGTGCACGGGCCGGCTTCATCTGGTCACCCCCAACTTGGAGCTTTACTCCAATCCCAACCCATAAGGCCATCACAAGGAGATGGGAGCCCCATCTGTGCCATGGCCCCCGATTCTTCATGGAGCAATTAGTGGTCCTACACAGGGAGAGAGGAGAAGTTACACATTTAGAGAGGAAATTAAGACATTATGAGCTTCAGTGAACATAGATAATAAAGTTAGCCTGTGACAGGACACATGTGATGAAGTCACTGAAGTGAACGCTCCAAATTACACAATAGAGCAAAACACAAAGCTCCCCTGTTCTCTGATGGACTAGAATGGAAAAGATGCTAGTTCAAATCATAGATCAGCAAATTGTGGACAGGAAGAGCAATCAGGATAAACTCCCTCTTTTCCTTTACTTCTCATCATTTCACATCCATTATAACTAATGCTTTTACCACGATCAGACTGTGCGCTGGAATCTGATTGGCCCCTATATTGCCCTGTCCCGAAAGTAGTATTTTTTTTATATAAACTAGTCACTGGCTAACGATACTAATAATAATAAGACAATTTATTAAGAATTTTTTTTTTTCATATTAAGTATTTTTAAGTATGTGCTGAACAAGGAACAATGTTCTAAATTTATTCAGTGATGTGTGGCTTTGCTTTAGACTATAGAGCTAACAGTATCAAGGAATTACTCAAAAGTGGTAATTATTAAATCAGTCATTGTGCATGGAAGTTGGACATGTAATTGCCCCATCTGTGTAAAGGAAGGTATTCAGAAGAAATTCAGAATGTGAACATCATAATCCTACTTAACTAGCAAGATACTCAGCGACATTCATTTAGCCATGAAAACACTGACAGGCCTGGTTAAGATTATCAACATATTTCTTTATACTGCTCCTAACCGCTGCAACCACAGTTTCCGTACTGAAAACAGAAGCAACAGAATGCATTCAAATGAAATGCACACTCTGATTATAAAGATATTGATGGTTTTCAGTTGTTCTTTATGATATAACCTAAAAAATGAATTGCTGTCTTGAAGCAATATTAAGTCAAGTTACAGTTTAGACAATAGGATCCATACATTTTTCTGCTCTAAGTTTCACAATACAGCAGCAATACGATGCAACAAAATGTGTATTCTTATTGTGGAACCACATCTATTAAGTTTAATCTAAATCTAAAAAAGGTAAATACAATAAAATCGTAATTCACGTCGGCAGCAACGACTCCCGGCTTCGTATGTCGGAGGTCACTAAATTGAATGTTGAGTCGGTGTGTGCTTTTGCTAAAACGATGTCGGACACAGTAGTTTTCTCTGGCCCGCTCCCTAATACAACAGGTGATGACATGTTTAGCCGCATGTTGTCTTTTAACCGCTGGCTGTCGAGGTGGTGTCCTGTAAACGGCGTGGGCTTTATAGATAATTGGCTAACTTTTTTTGAGAAAACCTGGTCTTGTTAGGAGAGACGGCGTTCATCCCACTTGGGATGGAGCAGCTCTCTTATCTAGGAATATTACTAAGTCTATAACATGACAACCCATAGTTGGGACCCGGAAGCAGAGCTGCAGTGCTAAACACTTCTCTGCGCTCCCTCTGGATCAGTCACAAAACCCCATAGAGATTGTGTCTGTTCACCGTCCGATTAAATTATTGAAATTAAACAATAATAGAGCGAGAACTCCACACAAAAATTTAATACAAATTAAAACAACCTCTGAAACAATACAGGAAACCCAGACTTTTAAATGTGGTCTTTTAAACATTAGATCACTGGAAAAAAAGGCTCTTTTAGTTAATGAAATAGTTTCTGATTACAACATAGATTTATTGTCCCTCACTGAGACGTGGCTGCATCCTGATGATTATGTCAGTCTAAATGAATCTACTCCCCCCAGTCATATCAATTCACAGGTTCCTAGAGAAATTGGGCGAGGAGGTGGAGTTGCTGCTATTTTTAACTCCAGTCTATCAATTAATCCTAAACCTAAACTCAGCTACAAGTCATTTGAATGTCTGGTTCTTAGTCTTCCACGCCAATCCAGGAACCACCAACAGCCAATCATATTTGCCGTAGTTTACCGTGCTCCCAGGGCTTATACTGAATTTTTAAAGGAATTCCCTGAGTTTTTATCAAACTTAGTCCTAAAGACCGATAAAATTATTATTGTTGGTGACTTTAATATTCATGTTGATAATAATAAAGATTGCCTTAGCGTAGCATTTATTTCAATACTAGACTCTATTGGTTTCAGTCAGTGTGTGCACAAACCTACTCATTGTGGTAACCACACACTTGACCTTGTATTATCGTACGGTGTCGCAATTGAAAATTTAACAGTACTTCCGCGCAATCCAGTTCTATCAGACCATAATTTAATAACCTTTGATTTTTCAATAACTGAATATATGCCACTAATAAAAAATTCATTTTCTAGATGTCTACCTGATAGTGCTGTAGCTAAATTTAAGGAAATAATCCCAATTACATTTAAACCCGTATTAGCAGTAGATATAAACAACAAATTCTTTAAAATCCTGAGCTCCATTGAGATCGACCACCTCGTCGATAGCTCTGCAGACTCATTACGATTAACATTAGACTCAATAGCGCCTCTAAAAAAGAAAAATGTCAAACATAGTAAATTAGCTCCGTGGTATAATTCCCAGACAAATGAGTTAAAACAATTATCAAGAAAACTAGAAAGAAAGTGGCGCTCCAGGAACAATGTTGAAAACCTCATAGACTGGAAGAATAGTGTTAAAGAATATAAAAAGGCTCTCCACAAAGTAAGAGCCGCCTACTATTCAAAACTAATAGAAGAGAATAAAAATAACCCCAGGTTTCTCTTCTGCACTGTAGCCAGGCTGACAGAGAGTCACACCTCCACCGAACCCAGTATTCCTCCATCCCTAAATAGCAATATCTTTATGACCTTTTTTAATGATAAAATTCAAACTATTAGAAATAAAATCAACCATCTCCTGCCCTCAATTGGCACTAATACCCTCCCAACAACAGAGATCTCAGAAACGGCTGAGAATCCTACCCATTACTTAGACAGCTTCTCTCTGATCACCCGTGATCAGTTTACCAAATTAATCTCAGGTTCTAAACCAACAACCTGTATCTTAGATCCCATTCCTACCAACTTACTTAAAGACATTCTGCCCCTAATTGATAGTTCGTTACTTAACATTATCAATCTGTCATTATCATCAGGTTATGTACCACAGTCTTTTAAAATAGCTGTCATCAAACCCCTACTCAAAAAACCCACCCTAGACCCAGAGGTTTTAGCCAATTACAGACCAATATCTAACCTCTCCTTCATTTCTAAAATCTTAGAAAAAGTGGTAGCCAATCAGCTGTGTGAGTTTCTCCAGGAAAATAATATATATGAAGACTTTCAATCGGGGTTTAGAGCCAATCACAGTACAGAGACAGCCTTGGCAAAAGTCACTAATGACCTTTTAATAGCCTCAGATCAGGGACTTGTGTCTGTCCTCGTTCTGTTAGATCTCAGTGCAGCATTCGACACAATTGACCATCAAATTTTATTACAAAGACTAAAACAGTTAATTAACATTAATGGAACCGCCCTTAACTGGTTTAAATCGTATTTTTCTGATCGCTCCCAATTTGTGCAAATTAATGATGAGTCATCTGTGCGCACCAAAGTTAATCATGGTGTTCCACAGGGCTCTGTGCTCGGCCCAATTTTATTCTCATTATATATGCTTCCACTAGGAAACATTATCAGGACACACTCGGTAAATTTCCACTGCTATGCGGATGACACCCAGTTATATTTGTCAATAAAACCTGAACAAAGTAATCAATTAACTAAACTTCGAACATGTCTCAAGGACATAAAAACCTGGATGACCCGCAATTTTCTCTTATTAAACTCAGACAAAACAGAGGTTATAATACTTGGCCCCAAACACCTTAGAGATGCATTATCTAATGATATAGCTGCGCTAGACGACATTGCCCTTGCTTCCAATGAAACAGTCAGGAACTTGGGAGTGATCTTCGATCCTGATTTATCCTTTAATAGTCACTTAAAACAAATTTCTAGGACCGCTTTTTTCCACTTGCGTAATATTTCAAAAATTAGACATGTCCTTTCACAAAAAGATGCAGAAAAACTAGTCCACGCCTTTGTTACATCGAGACTGGACTATTGTAATTCATTATTATCAGGCTCCAGCAGGAAGTCGTTAAAGACTCTACAGCTTGTCCAAAATGCTGCAGCACGTGTCCTGACGAGAACAAAGAGAAGAGAGCACATTTCTCCAATATTAGCATCGCTACACTGGCTTCCAGTTAAATCTAGAATAGAATTTAAAATTCTCCTCCTCACCTTCAAGGCCCTTAATAATATAGCGCCTTTATACCTTAAAGAGCTGTTAATACCTTATAAACCCACTAGAGCACTCCGCTCCCAGAATTCAAGCCTACTTGTCGTCCCTAAATTCTCTAAAAGTAGAGTAGGAGCCAGAGCTTTTAGCCATCAAGCCCCTCGGCTGTGGAATAATCTACCACTTTCAGTTCGGGAGGCAGTCACCATCTGTTCGTTTAAAAGTAGGCTCAAAACCTTCCTTTTTGATAAAGCTTATAGTTAGAGCTAATTAGTGCGCCAGAACGTTACTTGTTCTATTTTATGACACATGACACACGGAGCTTCTCTTTCCAGCTTCTCCTTCCTCTTCTCCATCCCTATCCCCCTTCCCCGGAATCCCTTTGCTTTATCACCCGCAGATCCAGGGCCTCTGTGGCCGCACCATGGATTACGGTTTGTGGATCGCGCACCGGGGGTCGCGGTGTTGGATCCAGTGTGGCAGATTCTGAGTCATGTGGGCTGATCGTGGTGCTGGTGGCGGACCCTGTGTCGCGTTGGCATTGGGCACGGGCGGTGGACCAGGACCGCAGTGGTGGCTTGTGATGGGTCCTCCTGGTGGGCGGCGGTGGACGGTGACTGAGGACTGAAGTGGCGTCTGGTCTGGATGGTGGATCGTGGTCTAGATGGTTGCTGAGCATGGACTGTGCTTCATCAATGCTGCTAGAGACTTTGATTATTGATGATGTTCTCCTGCACGTGGCATCTATTGCACTTCTGTCCGTCCTGGGAGAGGCATCCCCCACATGTGGCTCTCTCTGAGGTTTCTACATATTTTTACCCTGTTAAAAGGGTTTTTTGTAGTTTTTCCTTACTCTTGCTGAGGGTTAAGGACAGAGGATGTCACACCCTGTTAAAGCCCTATGAGATGAATTGTAATTTGTGAATATGGGCTATACAAATAAAATTTGATTGATTGATTGATTGATTGAAGTTTAAAGTCTAATTCTGTGTATACTGTCTCCTCAGTTGCACAAAAAGTACATAGTCACACATGTGTTAAGCTGTCTTTTTATAATTCTTCTGAAACTATTCCCTCAGATCTTTATATAAGAGCCCCCTAATACACATACACACACTGTCCCCATGTAATTGCTATTGGCGCCCCCTCATATGCAAGTAATCCATATTTAATGTTTTCCAAAGTCGGGGGGGAAAAGACATTGTGACCCAGCTCTAGGGAAACACGACCACTGAGGTTGCCTCGGAGGACGCAACGGAAAATCTCTCATCATTCTCTTTGCAGGATTGTAACCAGAGCAGGGTTGAGGAAACCACCAGTGGGCTGAGGTTCCCCCAATCATTTCAACTTTTCATTCATCTGAGGAGATGCTGGCCCAGAGCTGAAGTTTTCTGATGACTTTAATGGCAAAATAACTTTATGATCACAGTAATCCTGGCTGTGGATCAGTGATTGGACAGCTGAAGGAGATGACAGTGAAAGGTTGAGGAGTTGAGATTTTATAAAGTCACAAATAAATTGTCAACATTTTTCCCCACAAAGCTTTTTAGGAGGGTTGGAATTCTTCAGAAATGCTTCACAAAGCTGAAGCGGACATGAGGGAAGTTCTGAAGGCTGTGTGTGTGTCTCGCACCAGTTTCATAATCCTCCCTGAGTTATGTTTTTTCTGGTTATGCGGATCCAAAACAAACAAAGTGCGGTTAAGCCAGTCAGTCTGTCCACCAAACCATTGAGAGACCTAGAGCCGCTGGACCCCCCAAAACAAAAAGTCTGAGTCAAGACTGACACAGGAGACGCAGTTTGGTGTTTTGTCTCAAACAGAGACAACAAACCGCTGAGAAGAAGCTGAACTCAACTAATTGGATCCAGATGTGGACAGAGGGGGGGGGGGGGGGGTGAGCTGTCACACTGAGTTAACCATCCTGATGTTTTGCCACCATAGTTGGTTGGCTCTATGGACAGCAGACAGTCTGCGGGATTAACATATTTCAACAATTATAACTATTAAATGAATTACCATAAATTAAGAAAAGAGGGACATTCACGTTGCCCAAAAAATCCTCATTGCTATTGTGACTGCTTCAGCATAATTAATGTGAACTACTAAACAAACTTGCCTACCACTCACACCAGCCTTCTGACTGGACAGTTTACTTCTGTGTATCATATTATTGCTCTAAATTGTTTCTGAAACCCTTACAATCTCGAGATATCCTTCATGTCCTTCTGAAAAAAATGATGTGCTGACGTACCTGTCTGTCACTAACTGACCTGCCTGCCGGCGTCCTCCCTCTGCTCTCAATAAACATGACAGGAGTCTTCATCCAAATCAGAATCACGATTTGATTTTATTGCCAAGCAGGATTACAAATTCAATGAATTTACTGTGGTGCATGCATACCCCAGTTTGGGAACCGATGTTCTTAAACAATGAAGTTAAAAGTAATTATCTGTGGAAAAAGTTTTTGTCTGCAGGAGTGTGTGTGTGCTTAGTAATGGATGATGTTGGAACATGGCTCTGGATCATTCTGCTCATTTTAACACTAAATTCCTAACCCTAACCTATGTTATATGTGTCGTATTAACACTAGAGCTAATCAAACAAACACAAGGTATTATGGTCCAAGTCATCAAGTGCAGATGGGACAATGTACAGAGGATCATGAATCTCTCTTTTTGAGAGAAACTTTAATGCCATGGACAGACAGACCGTTTGAGTTAAATAACACTCACCAAATTTAAAGTTGATCTGATGAAACTCTCAGAGGATCAAAATACAACATCTGTAGGTGGTAAAAAATGACCGACTTCCTGTTTCGTCAAGCATATCGATCCAAGAGTTTTTTTTTCTGTAATGAAATGACTAATGTCACTACAGTTTTTTGTACATGTCTGTCAATCGTGGTTCTATGCTGCTCTTTTGGGGGAACTATTCAGCTATTTGGCCACGCTCATTCCTTGAAACCATATGAATGTCGTTGCGGGGGGCGATATTACCCAAATATAGTTTGATGGAGATTGATGAAAGTAGACTTAAGTTACAGCAATTTCATGTGTCACGTCGAATTTGATCCCACATCACTAATATGGTGTTAAAAAAAAAATCACAGTTTACATAGGACTTAATCATCAATGTCTTTTAACAAAGTTTGACAAAGTTGTGGTCAATGGACGAGGAGGGTTTTAATCCAAGTGTAAAACGTACACAAAACAAGACATTTCCTGTTGCCGCCAGGTGGCACTGCGATTTTAAATCATGATTTCTGCATAGATGTCAGATTCATCAAAATGTGATGCCATGGTCACAACATGTGAAGAAAACTCACCATCTTGTTAAGATGACATTCACTGAATTTGAAGTTATCTGATGAAAGCTCCTGGAGGAATTTGTTTAAATACACAACTTGTACACCGGCCAAAATGGTCACGAAGTTTGGTGAGTTTTGGAGTATGTTCAAGCCGTCAAAAATCAAAAAAATCAACTCATTTTCTGAATAATCAAACGACAATCAAAAGGGCTTTCGCACTGTTGGTCCTCGGATCCTAAAAATAGGAAACAAAAATGTAATATACAAAATAAACTGTAAGCACAAAGGGAGGGATTGTGCAATATGTTGTAAGTATGATAGGGCCAAAGAAGGGAGTGGGATGCATCGATCGTATTGCGTGGTCTGCTCTTGCCAGCTTTTCCAGGCTAACAAAACATATTTTTAACTGTGCACTGTTTGGCCACATACTTAGTAAAGTTAGCTAAGGACTGAAGATAGTCCAACAAGTCCCAGATGAAAAGTCACCATGTGAACAAACTTAACCTTAATTGCATTGTAGAGCTGCTTACTCCTAGTTATACAATTATGATGAGAAAAGATCTGAATAATATTTCTTTCTAACACAACATTGTTTTTCTGTTTCTCAACTCAATGAAAGGAAATACTTTTAGAATCAGGACATTTGATGTGTTTGACAAATGTAATGGTGGGGGGTAATAAATTCTGATCAAATTGATCTTGTGCCTGTGTTTGCTGGATCTGTATCTGCGGTGGTTGGCAGCGGTGCAGTGTGCGCAAATGTGGAGTTGCTGTGTTCTTGGGTCTCCGGCTGAGCCTGGATGATACTTTTGATACATGACCAGCTTGCACAGTGTAGTCTGGAAAATATGAAGCCGGCCTTGAATTAACAGTTAATGATCCGGCGTTAATGTCCAGCAGCCAGGGACACCACACATGATGGTGGTGGTGTGTGTATGGGTCTGTGTGTCTGTGTGTGTGTGTGTGTGTGTGTGTGTGTGTGTGTGTGTGTGTGTGTGTGTGTGTGTGTGTGTGTGTGTGTGTGTGTGTGTTATGAGGGAAGCGGGGGGGCTTTAAAACCTCAGAAACTCTGAGTCAGACTGCTGATTTTACTCCAAACATGTGTGGAGTTGCTTAATAAGTGAGCTGATTCAACACAATATTCTCCAGACTAGATGTCTTCGTGGGTCTGATCCATAACGCACCATTAAATAAAAGATACCTGATTATCTGTTAGAGAGCTAAAGACTGCCAGAGCTGGTCCTATTTGACTGGATGATAGTTAGACCTGATGCAAACTGTGATGGATGGGAACACACCAAAACAGGAGCATAAATTGCCATCAAAGACAAGAGCAGCAAAACCAGACAGTTTTCCGACACTTCAGCGCTCACACTCTGAGCCTCATAAAACACTTTTTCTCCTGGTATCATACAGCAACCATGATTTAGTTTTCATTTTTCAAGAGCTTGCTCTTTTATTTTTTGGAGGAGGACTCTATTTCACGTTCACATTTTGTAAAGCTCACTTAAAACCCTGCACTTGCTCCCAAATAGCCCCTGCTTGTGTTCATATTTGCTCTGCTTCTGCTCACACTGTGCACTTGCACACAAACCTAATGCATTCACTGAGCATGTATTTTACTATTTCTTTAAAGTATGACTACTATGGAAGCAACAAAAAACTGGATTCAGACACAAACATAATTGAAGGGATGTAATTGCACTTGATCACTTACTGTAGGTCAGAGACTTCTTAAAATGCCGCATCAATGAATAAAGTAGAGTCTACACACTGACTCCAAACCACAAATGATCAATATCAGGTCTTAATCCACTCAAAATGCCTAAAAACTGCCACCACAAACATTTACAGTATGCACGCAGCGATAAGACGACGGGCCGCTGATGACAGGTGTGGTTAACCATCCAACCTGCCCGCAATGATAAACAGCTCCAAGTTAAAAACAGTGCCAGGAGATACAACACATCTCAGTGAGTAGCAGTATGTCACATTATCCACAATACTGTGAAGATATAATGTAGAGAAGGAGGAAGCTACAATGCACAAAAATCAATCTGAACTTAAAACATAAAACAATAAAATCACTTAACAAAAACTGCGCACATGCATTGAATTTACTTTTAACAAACACAACAACGTGATTGATGTTCAAGAATACAAGAGATATGTGACTATAGCTTACAAATACATTTGTGTGTTCGAAATAGCTGCTGATACGTTCAACATTATAGACACAAATAAAGCTGGACATCCAACACGTCTTTAGTTTTGACTTCCATGTTTTAGCAGAGGAACTATCCTTTAGAGTTTGATGACCCAATGACCTATCCTCTTGTGCCACCCTCAGATCTACATTTTTAGCTCCCCTACTAAT
Organism: Platichthys flesus; assembly: GCF_949316205.1. Classification (NCBI taxonomy): domain Eukaryota; kingdom Metazoa; phylum Chordata; class Actinopteri; order Pleuronectiformes; family Pleuronectidae; genus Platichthys; species Platichthys flesus. The sequence continues at coordinate 22,873,682 of NC_084950.1, read as the reverse complement.
AGGACTAAGTATAGCCAATTCATCAGGTGCAGTGCCCTTGTAAACCTGCTTGTTTGGAATGTTCTGTTCTCTAGTCCTCTGTTGATCCTACCTGGTTTATCTGCATTGAAGATTTTATATTCGATGCCAACTTCGGACCACTGCTGTAGTTTATCTGAGGGTGGGAAGAAGACATGTTCAACTTGGACTGAAGGCACACTGCCCCGCCCCCACTGACTATGGAGCACTGGTTGCCACCGAACTCGGCACTGCCCTTTCTAAGGCTATTTACACTTGACATGCCAAGTGAGAAGCTGAGGAGAAGAACGATTCATTAGATATGCATTCCACGTACAGACAGACGTTTGTGGAATTGGTAGTTAGATATGGAGTAATCTGTTCATCAATCGTGGGGTTGTACACTCAAAAGTAATAGATGAAGTAATGTAAAGTTGGAATGAATCTCAAGTTTTCTGCTTGAGTGGTAGCAGTCAACATTTGTGTACTTTATCAACTTATTAAAGTTAAGTTCCTTTAATCCTCTTTTCTTATTGGAGTCAAAGTGCCTCATTAAGTTTTCTCTAAGTTAACCATTTTGAGTCTGACGTCATTACAAAGAGAATATTCACAGATGAGATGGAGGAGGAGCTTGCCAAACACCAGTTCCATGGCCTTGCTCCAGGTAAGTCTTGAACTGGCATTTGAATACGCAGAAATAAACTATATCCCTGTCCCTGCCAATTGGACAGAGAAACAATGTGCAGGTAAGCTAGGGTGTGCAAGAGATCACATGAATCATGATAATCATAAATGTGCTTAATTGACCAATCCCCATGATTCTTTTACTAGTCCGTTATTAGTTTTGGAATGTGTGGTTGTCAATATAGCTGTCCGGATTTTAACTATTACAACATGTATTGTTATGGTAGTTTTAAAGTGGAAAAAGTAAGTGGATCACTTTACCCCCCGGATTCTCTGGTCTGTCTCACTTTACCCCCGTAGCTGGGGTAAAGTGAGACATTTTCTAAATAATCAATTTTTCACTCCCCTTTGCCCGTAAATTTGATTGATATATCATTTTAGCTCATGTAAAAAATGTCTCACTTCAACCCGCTCTCCCCTACAACTGACTTAAAGCAATGAGGTTCGTCTAACCTATTTAGTTTGATCTGACTAAACTTAATTCAATTGCTTGTTAGCAATTGTAGTAATTAAATTAATTTTGTCCAAGTCATTTCTTTTTACAGTGTAAGGCGTTTGGTATGTGTCACTCAATAACACAGGTGAACGATACATTTGCTGCTTAGCTTAGGCCTCAGTCTGCTTCTAACGCAGTGCTTGTTGGTTTGTCGACACCTCAAGCAACCTCGTTCATTTGAAGCCTGGAGAAGCCTTTTTACGGCCCGCTGCTCTCACACACACTGATTTTAATTGGTTCATTTCCAGCTTTCAGTAGAGTCCTGATTACGTTCACATGTGTTTTTTCAGGCTGCGGTCTCCTTGCTGCACTTCCCAGATGTGGTTCGTATGGCTTTTATTGACACCAGAGCTCAGACGCATCACTGCTGCAACAACGGGAAACTGCCTTTTACACTTATGCCTTCACAGTTCAGTCATTAAGTCCATCTGTCCAACAGTCTGCCTGTTTTTTGTTTTTTTTCTGGAACACAGTTTCTCAAACATTACTGCTGCAATTAAACTCGACGGACAAAATGATTGATAGGAGGCAAAAAAAATAGTATTTTACTGTGAGTGCAAGACCAGTCCTCTTGTCAGGCTTGCAATCAATTTTTACAATAGATCACTAATCTGAGCATGAAATAAATTTCACTCAAAGATCAGATCATCAGACCAGAACACCGTGGCAATCTTCAAGTGAAAGATTGTTGCCAAAACACGACATTGACAAAATAAAAATGTATTGATTAATAAAAGAAATTCTGTGAAGTTTTTATGATGAATTTGACATACCTTTCCGTCTCTGCTGACCATGCTGCAAACCAGAGCCTCCTTATAAATGATTTCCTCACCTCTGGGGTTTTAGACACAGATTGTTTGTCTGAAAATCTGCTCAATTGTCTGTTTCCCCCTCTCTCAGGTCCCCTGGGTTTTATTGGGTCAGAGATGCCATTGTTGGTTTGGCCCCTCCCCAACTTTGTCCAAAGGGACTAAACAAGACAGTACAGACGTGTATGTTCCCTGAATGTTGGCCTCACAATATGAAGTTCACAGCAAGAAGGGTGTGATACTTCAATGTTTGTTTAAATTTATAAATAATACATCTACCATTATTTTCTGATTATTTACCTTTTGATGCCCTATATTTTATTGTCTGCTTTTTGTAAGTTTAAAACATACTTTTTCTTGTTTCTATTCTGTTCACTTTTCAAGTTCGGACTCTAGTGTTCCGTCTTTGGTATTTTCAGGAGTTTGGCAGTGCTGGTGAATGGGGTAGCTGGCCCTGTGTTGTCTATGGGAAATGAGGATTGGTGGTGTGTGTGTATGTGTGTGTGCGTGAGTGGGCTTGTGTGTCAAATGTCCTAATTAAGTACTTGTCTGAGTTACATTTCCTGTTTATGACGTTTTGCAACAGTCATGCAACAGACACAAAAAAAATTTTAAACTAAAGTTTTAGAAATATCTCGAGGGGAAAAGTGATGTCAAACAAAAACACAACACCACAGAAATGTCAAGAGAGTTTGTGAGGATCAGAGCCAATGCCAGTGTTGATGTGCTTCCTGCCTCTTTCTGCTCATTTCCCTTCTGCTGAATCTGGAGGATTTGTTGCTGTTGTGAACACATCTGAATAGTGAATCTCCTGCTGTGTTATGAATGTGTGAAATGCAGCTAGGTGGATTTTTATTTTTATCAAATTTCTTATAACTGGAGGAAAAATACATTTTAAGTCAACCAATCATTCCTTTTTTGCCTAGAGCCTGCACCAGTTGGGGCGGTTTGAGCTGACCCCATATCCATTGATCATTGTGATTTAAAGAAAAATTTAAAATGTCTTAAACTCCTTCTGGTTTGTTGTGGCGGTTTAGGTCACTTCATTCATCAAATTACATTGTCGTCAACATTGTCCACTAATTATACAAAACGTTCATGATGTGTTGTGACTTTGTTTAAATAGCTCTGCATCGCCTGGTGAGACACATGCTTGCCACCCAAAAATTATCACTGGCCCCATCCTGGCCACCCCAATGGAAATTCCCTGGCTCCGCCACTGGTCCTCTGACCAGTAGTATGGGCGTTGGATCCTAGTCTTCCATGCTGAAGTGACTTTGAGCAAAATGCTGATCCCCCTATTGCTCCTGACGGCTGTGCCAGCAGTGTGTAACCAATGTGTGATAAAGAAAGTGCTGAACATAGATGCACTGTATGAATGTGTGTGTGAATGGCAAAATACTGTTGCTACAACCACGCTACTACGTTTTCATTTGAAAATGCATCAATTCTGATAGGGTTACGCTTGTCCATTTGTGATCAACTTCCTGCTCTCTCCTCCTCTGAAATCAGTGTGTTGATCATCCAGCTGAAGAGGTTCACCTTCACGCAGGAGCTGGAGGTCAATATTGTGTCCAGCTGCATCGAACAGGCGAAAAATCATCAGAGACATACACAACCTGCATTCACATGTGTGAAGCTAACTCTATGTAACTGTTGCTCGACTCTCTGGTGAACATCATCAGCCATTGGGCTCCAAAGCTAACTCTGGTAAGTGTCTGCTGATGTTTGACAGCCACTCAAGCCTCAAGGTTTCAGAATCCACTACCTTTTCAGATGTGTGTTCTCTCCTCTCAGGCCATTACATCTTTGACGGGACTTATCCGGTGACTCGACGAAATATTGAACATTCGGAACAATAAATATGACAATTTGTAAGATTCTTTATTCTCTTAGCTTTTTTTTTTACAGCTAAAGATTTTTTTCCAAAATACAGTATATTCAATGATGTGTGACTTTGCAGAACCAACAATAAATAAGGCATATCTTAAATGTGCAGATTTCTGAATCAGGAATTCTTGAACATATAATTGTGTAAATTGTAGCCCCTTTATGGATCCTGAAAAAAATATCTAAGATCCACCACTGATTTGGGATCAAAAATTATGTTGCACGAAAACGTGTTTTCCAGGAACAGTAGGAAAACCCTTTTTTTTTTTTCTTACAAATCAACTGTTGTAAGATGGCCATAACGCTATCAAATAAAATAGCAATTTTGTTTTTATTGTTCAATGTACGTTAGCTGCCCCAGGATATTAGACTCTCAGGGTCTTCAGTGGCAGCTCCGGGCCCGATTCTTGACACTGTGGTGACCTTGGAAAAGGTGTTGAAGTCAGCCATGCTGGAGGATATAAATGGACTCTTTTTACCGCCGCACCTCTGCATCAGCATCTCAGAAATGCACAGAATCATCAGTTTATGTCTGCACCAACAGACTGAATCAACACAAAGGTTTACTTCCTAAAAGCCATACGCCCTATCACCTGATGATGAATGTGACATGGTTTACTCTTGCAAAATATTAACTTACATTTAAATTGATATAATCTTGTATTAGATCAAATTCCTTCAGCTGGAGACTGCGCTGCAGAAATATGTGAACATAAACTGTTTCTTCAGTGTGTAGGATTTGCTTTCAGCCCTGAATGCAGTGCGACACAAGGCAAAGTTTGGCCCAATCATTTTCCATTTGGACTAACACCTATCAGACCTTTGTAACGGGCAGAACAGCTAAAAGAAGGTAGGGATGGAAAGTGTAATAGTTACTTGACAAAAGTTTAATCTTTACCTGCTGTGATGGAAAAAATCCTATCTGTGATTTCTTGTATACTTTCTAATGTCCTTTGCATCAAAGACTACAGATGAATTATTACAGATTACTGTCCAGTAGCAATTAAAAAACGTTGGCTCCCTGGATTGAAACATCCTAGTCTCTTAATAGACCTCTTGTCTGAGATAAGTGATCACACTGCAATCAGGCCATTGAATGAGCATTATCAACACTTCTGTCCCATACATAGGGGCTAGTAGGGGCCTGCACAGTAAGGTTGTTGGCGTGGGCCTGGTGTCAGTTTGTGTCCCAGCATCAGAGAACCATAGCTAACAGAACTCCATCAGAACTTTCACTGCTGGATCACTTGGTTTTTTCATTCTCATTTACTGTGAACTGGTGCTCCTGAGCGATGCTGCAGCACAAGCAGGAAATCGGACGACCCTACCGCACTCACACAAACTGCACCACCAGCAGCCGCTTGGTTTCATAAGGCTGACTATGGTGGAGGTGACGCAGTTCCTGTCAGCTGTGGAAATATTGGAAATGCTGAGTAGAACAGGTGGATGTTGGTTCTAGACACTGATAGCTGTTTGAACAAGAGTACTGGCTGGCATCTGTACAGCTTTTTCATCAGTCCAATATTTACCTAGCAGGAGCCAACATGCAAGCTTTCAGAAACTTCACACTTGCATTAAGCTGCAGCATGCAACCTCATAAAAACTTCATATATGAACATAGTCTAGTCAAACCTATCGATCCAACACTGTTCAGACACATTAAAGCACCATAAACGTTCCTGAAACACACACATAGCAGCTGCACTAATGGAACTTTTTGTACATATTGATTTATTTTGTCTAAATGCATTTAAATTATGTTTAACTTCTGATGTGTTTTCAGTGCTTTTAAACATGTTTTGGGTTTTAGATGGGCAATAGTTGTCTTTTTTTTGTGGTCTTTTCTTCGCCACATTGTTCTTTATAAGTATATCTCAGAAAATATGGTCAGAATATGCTCAAACATAACATGTTTGGGGGTGCTGTACAGCTTATCTCGTAAAGCCGGGACCCCATGTACTGAGGCATCAGTCCGCTATAGTGGCCCAGGTTCGGCTCTGGCTTGCAACCCTTTGCTGCGTCTCCCTCCACTTTTCAAACTTACCTGTCACACTTAAGGCTGAATTATAGTCCTGCGACTGCAAACCGCAGAAGGCCACGCAGCTCCATCGACGGACTCGTTTTGGTTTATACTTCTCTAACGTGCTGCGCGTGTTGCAACGCAATTCACCGCCAGGACACTAGGCGGAGTAACGTTTTTTTTCAAAGACAAAACACCCAAAGAAGAAACGTCTTCTTCTTCGTCGATTGTTTATTTACATCGCCACTCCGGCTCCTCATAGCCTATTTCTGGCGGATAAATCAGCCAGTCAGTGACGGGTTATACAAGTGGTCATACTTTCGGGTCTCTTCTGCCAAACGATCTTCTATTTGGTCCATATTTGTTCTTCGAAATCTTCCGTGATTTCCGCGTATTGTGGGGCATGAAACAGGAAACTAGACTCCGGACGGGATGTAGTAAGCTGACCATTCACAAGCCTTGCGGGCTGCGTGAGGCTCGCGTCGCTTTGTCGTGTAGTTAGAAAAATTGTCGGACGCACGCAAGCCGCCAGAGGGCTCGAAAGGGGCGTGTTGCGTGTCTTGCGTGCATAAGTGCGTGCGTGCAACCCAACTATAAATCAGCCTTTAGACGTTTCAACTCTCCTATAAAATACAGGAGAAAAACGTTTGGACAAAATGTCCTTTTTGGAAGTCAGTAGCATTATTGTTGTTTTCCATGGCTGCTCGCCTAGCTGGGATGAAAAGCCAGCCATCATTAGGAGAAGGGACCTGTTCAGACAGTTTCCATGATGACATGCACGAGTTATCGTCTCCACAGGTGGCAGAAATACTGACAGAAAGAAAAGCCTTCAGAGAGAAGTACCTACCGGGTCAATGACTGCACATCTGTTAATGAATGTCTGGACAGGAAGCAACACAGACAGACAGACATGATGACTCCCATTATGTTGTGCTGCAGCCTTTTTTATTAGATTATATCAGCAGGCAGCAAAGAGGTAGAAGACATTATTACAGATGCTCAGTCCATTTGTCTGAAGCCTCATGTTTTAGTGGCAAATTAACTTTCGTCCATTTTGGTGACGTAAACGAAAGAAATCAAGAAATCCATTATAGAAAGTTTCAGGTATCATTGATTAAAATTTAACATTGCAGGAAGTAGCCACTGCATAAACCATCTTTAACTGTGAATCCTGAAATGCATCAAAACGAACAGAATTCCTCATAACCACCAATACAACTATTGATAATGAAAAAGACAATAAGACTTTATATGATTCATATCTTTAGGAATACAAATACAAAAAATCAACCTAATTCCATAAATATCTGTAAGGAACACATATCTCATTTTAAATAGTTCATCTAATCGACTTCACACTTGGCATTAGTGATGTGTCGGTCGTGAACGATTCGTTCGTTTTGAACGAATCGTTACAAGGACTCGGGAGTAACGAGTCCTCTCGAAGAGTGATTCGTTCATTTTCTCGTGGCCGCGCATCGGAACTGTTGCATAGGCTGCTGCAGGTCACGTGAAAAAGGATCCAAAGACTCGTATCCGGCAGATGAACGAATCACTGATCCGAAGACTCTGTTGGCAGAAGAACGAGTCACTGATCTGAAGACACAGTCGGGAGGTGAACGATTCGTTCATCTGCCGGGTACGAGTCTTTGGATCCTTTTCCACGTGACCTCCATAGGCTCAGAAGAGGAAACAGTTACCTCATTCCCTTTCGCGTGTTAAAAAGCAGCCATGACTGACAGCTTTTGTGTGGCAGATCATATATTTTTGAGAAAACCTCCTCTATTATATACAGTAAAACATGACAGTTTGAATGGTTTAAATTGTCATTTATTGTCACACTGGCATTTAATTATCACGGGAAATCATTACACTGCACTAAACTGTAATCAGCCCTACTTGTGAATAGGGCTGAACGATTTGGGGAAATAGTATAATTGCGATTCCCCCCAAAATATTGCGATTAAGATTTAATATGCGATTCTTTTATTTTATCCTCTCTTTGCCCCCCAAAAAAACGTAATGAATGATTTAAATATGACCAACACAATTTTCGATACTGTACAATATTCTTTCCCACATTTTTATTTAACTGCTCATTACAGAAACAAGAATAACAAATCGGTGTGCATTTAAGTAATTTAATCAAAGTCATTGTAAGTATAAACACAAGGCATGCACTTTTTAAAACCTGTGTGCAAATTTACCATCTTGAGAATTTTTTTTTTTTAAATATAGGTGTCTTACTGCTCTCAAGTCTAACATTTCCAGTGTTGGGAAGGATACTTTCAAAACGTATTCTGTTACAGAATGCAGAATACATGCCCAAAAATTTAATCTGTAACTTATTCCGTTACATTAACTAATCTGAGTAACGTATTCTGAATACTTGGATTACTTCCACATTGAATTGCATTTTATGCGTTGTTATAGTCAGTGGATCAGCAGCAGTTTAAGCTCTGTGTCCGCGGATTCGGCGGGCCAGCTGGATGTGCTGGCAGCGTGCGGATCAGCAGCTCCGTAGATCCCCGTTCATGTCCGGGTGGACGTGCAGCGGTATGGAGGCGCCGGGCCGCAGCAGGAACCCCCCCATGCTGAACACCTCCGTCTCGCAGATGTGCATGTAGGTGACCGGGGGGCTCTGGAGCCCCGCCGCTCCGGAGCTCGGCTTGCTTTTCCGGGGAGCGATTTTCCCGTCCGCCGCCCACACCGTATTCTTAATGGTCATGGGAAGGGTAGTGCCATTTTGGGGGATTTGAAGACTTGATACTTTCCTTATTAATGATTATTGAATAAACTTGCAACCAGCGCTCTTTAGCAGTGTGTGTGTCTGTGCGAAGGTCCGAAGAGGCTGGGCCAGTGACTGCCACACCTCGTCCACGAGGCTCCACAGCACTCTGGTGGATCTTATCCCCGTCACCTCCGCCCGCCTCTCCAGTGATGTCCGTGTCAGGTGGCCCAGCTTCACTATTCCTTCCTCCCTAAACTTATTCCTTACTGTAGTTCAGGGGTCTTCAACGTTTTTCAGGTCAAGGACCCCCAAACCGGTGGAGAGATGGAGCAGGGACCTCCTACTATATATATTGCATAAAATTGGGTTTTATATTAAACTAGGCCTAGTGCCATATATAAACATAGCTACCCTGTTATTGTGCATTCAATACTAAGCTATTCAAATATTACACAGGTTCATATATTCATGTTTTTAATTTAAACATGTGCAGGGTACAGGATGGCCATGCCCCTGCCATTTAGAAACATAACTCTTGTATACAAAACTGAGCTATTAAAGTAATTCACAGATTCATGTTTTAATTTTAAACATACATGTAGAAGAAACAGTGAATCCTCAAGCCATCTATGGCTGCCACACATACTCCCACATTTGTGAGATGTCGGACCCTGATGGGTAGCACACAACTTATCTAACCTTGGACGGATGGAGGTTGTCAGGCAGAGGGTCATATCAGCCTCACAATATGTCCGATGCATGTTAATGTGTATTTAAACACATTTAAATTTGTGGGGAAAAAATTGGTTAGAAAATAAACAAAAAATTATAAAAAATATTAAAAATTGTCTACTGAACCAAACATTTTGCAACCCCCCTGCAGTACCTCTGTGGACCCCCTAGGGGTCGCGGACCCCCTGTTGAAGACTTCTGCTGTAGTTTATTTGAATGTGGATGTTAGAACTGAGTCAACCAGGAATCCATTGTTGAACAGTGGCTCCTCAAAGAGCCACATCCCAGGCGTGGGGTCAGGAGATCTCGTGAAGTTGAGAGTCCTCCAGGCATCTATCACGGAGGTATAACATTGACTGAGTCCAGTCAGTTTGTGCGGAGGAGAGTTCAACAAGAACAGCTGATTGTCATATCCGAGGCCCCCAGCTCTCCAGAGCATCAGGCGTTTCACAACCGACCAGCACAGTTTGAAGCCATACAGTAGCCTATGGGCTGCCTGCAGTCTGAAAGCAGCAGTCCTGGAGATGATGTCTGTTGGTGCATGGCCCCCCTCTGCAAAAAGGGAGGCAGCACCCGGCCCGGCATCCCCTGGAACCACCGCCGCCAACGGCACCACCTCAACCACCGGCACTCTCGCTGCCGGAACCGCTGCATCAGAATCAGCAGCTGCAGAGGACGCAGCAGAGCCGTCCCCACTTACCTGGTCCCAACAAGCGGACTCTGTGGTCAAAACTGCACAAAAGCGCCTATACTGCCTGAGGAGACTCAAGAAGTTTGGCATGGCTGCAAAAACACTTACAAACTTTTACAGGTGCACCATTGAGAGCATCCTCTCAGGCTTCACGAAGAAGAAGAAGGTATGGTAGCGTATCTTTGGCTGCCATCTCCCCCTTCCGTGCAGGGCATCTACAACACAAGATGCCTGAGAAAAGCACGGAAGATCATCAAGGACCACCCAGGCAGTGGACTTCTCACACTGCTGACGTCTGGCAGACGTTTCTGGAGCATCCGAGCACGCACTACCAGACTCCAAAACAGCTTCTTCCCCCAGGCCGTAAGGCTTCTGAACAATCAACACTGACCCTCTGAACAGTCACCAAGGACATTCTGCTCCCCCACTCGTAAAAATACACTTAGTTCACATATATTCATATTATTTAATTTAATATTCCCCACTCCTTCACCCTGTAAACTGCTGCTTCATTTGACCATGTTATATGTTACGATGTTATATGTTATATGTTATATAGCATGTAAAGTCGTCTACTGCGTAGATGTTGTCTGCCATGTCACAAGAATTTCACTGCTCCAATGACAATGTCATTGGTGCATGTGACAATAAACTAAACTTTGACATTTTTACTTTGAACCTGTTATAGGACCTACTTGAGCTATGCTCTGCTCTTTGGGAAATATCAAGTGTGACATGCTTCAATAGCTATACAACAGTTCATGGTCTCCTGCATTAAGAGCTGATGATGGTGAACGTTTTGTTGGGGGGCTCAGAAGTGAGCTGTCACATCCTTTTGACTGACGCTGCCTTTTTTTGATTCCGTGACAGGAACTCTTTGCAGGATGATTTGTCATGTGTGGAACCTGTTTCTCAGGCATGTGATAGTTTGATGCGGGTCTGTAGAAATGCAGTCTCTCCCTCTTGTCCTCTTCTTCACTCTCACATACCAGGAGGGCTGCGTTCAGGACGTCTCTCACGAACTTTCCATCCACAATCCCAACTCTTGGTAATATGGATTTTACTAATGTTGCAGATTAACCTGGTTTGTTCTCATGTTTCTACTGCAGTAATTTCCAGATTATATTGACTTGTACAATAAAATGTTATGCTCTTGATCTTAACAGTGACATGGTACATGCAGTCGCTCTTTCCCATTTTTACAGTTTTTTATTCTTGTAATGATCGTTCACCATTAAAAACAGTGTAGTGAAGGTGTTTGTATGGGTGCGACTTTACTTCAACCATTACACACCATAGCTAACTTTTGCTTTGCAGTAAAACGTTGCAGAGACTAATTAAGAGATGTGGATGTAATCAATGTCGGGAAATTCAATTCATTAATTTAATAACAGGCCCCAATCTACACAAAATTAGACAGAGAAACTGAATATAAAACAGAACCGGCAAAACAATTTTCCACAAAAATGAAAACATTAAATAAAAATATATATGTTATAAAAAATATATATGGCACTGAATCACAACACATTACACATGATGTTTCAGTCCTTTGCCTCAGGAAATTGTATCCAACTGGACTTCTTGGAATTTAAAATAAATACCCTTGATGGAGGTTTTCTGTCTTTTTTAAAAGGGAGGTGGGTTGAGATTGGAGGTAGGCTGTAAAAAATGTCAGGGTGTCTGGTCAGGACAGATCCAAGAATAAGAACCTACAACAACGATCACAAACAAAAATACTTTACTCCACACCGAATACGGTTCTACCTCCTCCTGAGGAATCACTGTTATCAATTCCTCTTTCAGATTGTGATCACAGTCCTCTGCTTGCTTTCTGCTAAGTTCCAGCTGAGCTTCCTCCAATTGGTCCTTCAGATCACGGGCTGATATTCTCAAATCCTCTGTGAGTAAATGCTGCTCCTGTATGGTTTTCTGACAGTCATTAATTTCCCTGCTTTGCTTTGCTATGAGCTCATCTTTATGGAGGATGAGCAAATCAGCTTCATGAAGTTGGCACAAAAGATTGCACTTGCTTGTCTTTAGCGCTTCGTTCTCTTTGAATCGTTTGTCTCTCAGTGACTCAAGTCGGGCCAGTTCAGCCATAACAATGCTATTCTGCCGATTCAGGACTTCTTCATGTTCCTTTCTATTTTGCAGTGCGTTGGTCAACTTTTTGACTTCTGACTTCTCCATCAGAGATGTCGACCGAGTCAGCTCCTGTGTTCTCCTAACTTCATCCTTGATTGCTTCCTTAGCATCATCTAAATGGGACTTAAGAGTAAATAACTCTGCTCTCAATCTGGAAATCTCTTTCAGTTGATGTTCACTCTTTTTCTCAAGTTCACAATTCCTGATCTCTGCTTGTTGAGCCTCATGTCTCAGACTTTCCTCTGTCTCCTGCAGATCATGCAATGCCACCAACAGAGTATCGTTGATTGTCTCCAGCGTACCTGTCTGCTTCTCATTTTCAGCCAACCTCCATGATAGCTTCAAACAGGTACTGTAGTTGTAGTATTCCTGTTGTGTTGCCAACCGATTTCTGTTGTCCGTAATCAGCATCTGAACGTGGTTCTCAAATTCAGACATCCTCTTCGAAAGGTCATGATAGGTACTGCCCTTGCAGCTTCCCTGCAGAATCAGCATTCTTGCAATTACATCATCTTTCTTTGTCTGCAGCATCTTAAATAGGTCCTCAAGCTCAGCTGTCTTCTGTGTTAGCTCATAGTAGGTAGTGCAGTGGTAGATTTCCTTTCTATCATCCACTGTTTCCACCAGTTGTTTGTTCTCTGTCCACAGTTTCCCCGCCAGCCACTGTAATTCAGCCAGCTCCTCATGTAGCTCTGGATTGGTAATACAGACACAGCTCTCCTCAAACATGGACGCGTCTGCACTCTCAGGCATGGTAATACTATGCATTGTTTGTTATCGCTGAAGCGTTTAAACTGTCTTGTACCACACTGCTCGTATTACTTGTACTGTTGTTTCGCTGACCAGTTGCTTTAGATAAATGATTGTCATTCCACTTGGTTCTTCTTCTTTGTTTGGTTATTGAGGGGGGAATACAACATCATAGGACTGTGGCATACACATAGACTGTATATATAAAGGGTATACATAGTCAAAGGACAGGGGCGTTCAGGACATCATAGGAAAGGAGCACACAAAATGAAAGGAGAGGTACTGGTATTGCAGTACCTCAAGGAGCGGTGCACCAACACAGTGGATGGCGTAATGCACCATGATTGTTGGCATAAACCATACAGATTCCTACTCAGCAATAATGTTATTAAAGTCACTGTCATCTATCAGTAGTGTAGATTAAGTTAATGAGATATTTGAGACCCTATATAGAATTCTAAACATCAATTTTGTACTTTTTTTGTGGGTACACAGAGGAATAAAGGGCTAGGAAGGGCTGGCTCTTGACTAGAATGAGAACAGGACATACTTTACCCTATAATACATTGAAATAGTTATACAGACACCCAATAAGATCATGTGATGAACGCTTTCTACAAGTCACCTAAACAATTTCATTTACTTGTGTCAGTTGACCCTGTGCTGCATTGTTGCATACTTCCACACTTTAGGCTTTGTGTGCACCAAGCCTGAACAGGGTTGTATTTCTAAGCCTAAAATTACAAAATCACAAACAAGGAAGTGAACAAATGTTAAATATTGAACTTTATTCAGATTTTTTTTTGAAAAACAGCGTTTTTTGTTCATTTGAGTGTTACCTGTTATAAGACCTACTTGAGTTATGCTCTGCTCTTTGGGAAATATCACGTGGGACATGCTTCAATAGCTATCCAACAGTTCATGGTCTTCTGCATTAAGAGCTGATGAGGGTGAACGTTTTGCTGGGGGGCTCAGATGTGAGCTGTCACATCCTTCTATCTGATTCTCAGGCATGTGATAGTTTGATTCGGGTCTGTAGAAATGCAGTCTCTCCCTCTTGTCCTCTTCTTCACTCTCACATACCAGGGGGGTTGCGTTCAGCACTTCTCTCACAAACTTTTCATCCACAATCCCAACTCTTGGTAATATGGATTGTATTAATGTTGCAGATTCACCTGGTTTGTTCTCATGTTTCTACTGCAGTAATTTCCAGATTATATTGACTTGTACAATAAAATGTTATGCTCTTGATCTTAAAAGTGATGGTAATGATGGTTCACCATTTAATACAATGTAGTGATCTATACAACATTAGTAATAGAACCAAGAGAGACATCCAGCTCTAGAAATTCAAGTTCCTTGAGGTTTTCTGTCTTGTTTGACCCTCGTGTTGTCCCTGCTTCCCCATGCTGATGGCTGTGAGCATTTGGGTACTGATTGAGCTAACCACACACACACACACACACACACGCATGCACGCAAGCACACACACACACACACACACACACACACAAACCGAACTTGTACACACACACACGTCCCCCATCTGCTTGAAACACACAGACGGGCGCACACACACGCGCACAGCCCACCACACTATGGAGGACCATACATGACATAAGTAAAAATAAATAAATAAATAAATGTATAAATAAATACAGAAATAAATAAATAAATGAATAAATAAAAATGGAAATAAATAAATAAATACAGAAATAAATAAATAAATATGTTATTACCAAAAGAAATGTCAAAAGAAATGTCTTAAATATATTTTAACATTTATTTTTTCCCTGATACATTTCCTTTGCATTTGCAGTGTCCTTATGCTAATGAGAAAGGCGGGCCTAACCGCAGTCTCATGCAGGATTGGTCACAGGAGTGTAATGATCCAGCCCTACTACTTCTGCCTTTCAATGCTGGTGTCCAGTAGCTGTTTGGGACGTTGAGCCAATTCACACTTAAAATGAACTAGTTCAAGTTCAGAGGGTTAGTTAAGGTTATTTTTTATTGGGATGATTTAGGTGTCAGTAGTCCTGACTGTGAGCGTCACGTCTCGTGTTGTACTGAGCACAAGGAGCGAGCCATGAGGAGAAGGAGGAAACAGAAACTCCAGCTCGGTACAAACCACCTGCCGCCTCTGCTCTGAACATGAAGCCGCTGATCTCTGAGCAGATGTGACCAGAGAAGCTCTGTGTTTTCACTGTTTCCACTGTTCCACAGAGTCACTAACTGGCTGTTTCACGGTGAAGAGCTCAATCTCAGTCACTGCCCGTGTCTCTGAGCGAGTGTGTGGCAGAGCGCAGGGGCTGTGTGTGTGTAGCTCAGTTGACCAATCCTGCTCGAGACTGAGGTTAGGCCCGCCTTTCTCATTAGCATAAGGACACTGAAATGTGGAAATAAATAAATGTGGAAATAAATAAAAGTTGCAATAAAAGTGGAAATAAATAAATAAATGTGGAAATAAGTTTAAGACATTGATTTATTTAATTCTGCATTTATTTCCATATTTATTTATTTATTTCCACATTTATTCCAACTTTTATTTTTCGATTTCAGTGTCCTTATGCTAATGAGAAAGGCGGGCCTAACCTCAGTCTCGAGCAGGATTGGTCAACTGAGCTACACACACACACACACACAGCCCCTGCGCTCCGCCACACACTCGCTCAGAGACACGGGCAGTGACTGAGATTCATCTCTTCACCGTGAAACAGCCAGTTAGTGACTCTTTGGAACAGTGGAAACAGTGAAAACACAGAGCTTCTCTGGTCACATCTGCTCAGAGATCAGCGGCTTCATGTTCAGAGCAGAGGCGGCAGGTGGTTTGTACCGAGCTGGAGTTTCTGTTTCCTCCTCCTCTCGGCTCGATCATTGTGCTCATTACAACACGAGACGTGACGCTCACAGTCAGGACTACTGACACCTAAATCATCCCAATAAAAAATAACCTTAACTAACCCTCTGAACTTGAACTAGTTCATTTTAAGTGTGAACTGGCTCAACGTCCCAAACAGCTACTGGACACCAGCATTGAAAGGCAGAAGTAGTAGGGCTGGATCATTACACTCCTGTGACCAATCCTGCATGAGACTGCGGTTAGGCCCGCCTTTCTCATTAGCATAAGGACACTGCAAATGCAAAGGAAATGTATCAGGGAAAAAATAAATGTTAAAATATATTTAAGACATTTCTTTTGACATTTCTTTTGGTATTAACATATTTATTTATTTATTTCTGTATTTATTTATTTATTTCTATTTTTATTTATTCATTTATTTATTTATTTCTGTATTTATTTATACATTTATTTATTTATTTATTTTTACTTATGTCATGTATGGTCCTCCATACCACACATCAGCACGTGCAAGATGGGCAATAGAAAAGTGAACAGCCCTTGCAGATGTATGTGTCACAGCTGCAGCACTTTGTGTGAGTTTTACAGTCCTTGTTACTGGGGCATATCTGACACCTCTTACTCGCCGCGAGCGGGGCTTTCACGGAGGCTGCGGCGGCTGCGACGACCGGGGTAGACAGGAGGCCAAACCCTGGGGTTGTTGTTGTTGTTGTTGTTGCTGTAGGGTTAGGGCCGGAGGGGTGGCCGGACTCTTGGACCGAGGGTCGTCTCTGTGTCCGTCCACGTCTATCAGCTCGGCGGCGGCGACGGCCACTTTCACGGCCTTCACGACCGCGACGGTCCCTCTGCGAGATGTACGGAGCCATGAGAGCCTTTCCCAGCTTCTCGAGGAACACCCTTCGCTTGTTCTGCTTGCCCGGCATCTAGTCGGAGTTGACCTCTCGCCATACCACAAAGGAGTTGTAGGAAGAGATGTCATCCTCCGGCAGCTGTACGTTCCGATCGTCGGTTGTCCACCGGTACGGTGGACAACCGACGAGGCCACGTAACATAACGCAATGACAAAAAATACACAACATTACATCAGAAAAAGACAAAAAATATATAACGAAAAGATTAACAAAAAGAATAACCTCTGAACGGAACCAATTGCTCGTCCACGGTCACTTCGGGCCCCGGGTTGTAGAGGAGCGGCAGCCTCTCCTCCCAAGCGTCCCAGACCTCTCGCACGGCCGCCTATTTGTCGAAGGCACGTCTCGCGCATCTCGTCTCGCGGTCGTCGAATCGCAGCAGACTGGAGTACGTGTGAAAGACCTTCAGGGGTACGTGGCGCGGAATATCCAGCGGCCGCTCTCGGTGTCCCACAGGCTGGTGGCGGCATGCGTCATGGGGCCTGGGGAAGGGACCCCGACGGGACAGCGGAGGAGGAAGAAGAGGAGGAGGAGCGGTCCTCTCGGTGGTACGGCGTCGAGGACCATTTCATGAGCGAGAGCTTCGGCGCTTCGGGAAGTTCGCGAGCGGGTTCCGCACGGTGGGGCTGGGCTGTAAAGATCTGAAGCTGAAGCATGTCCAGTCTCTGCGGAGGCAAGCCTTCATGTTTTTAGAAAATGAGTCTCACACACTTGACGTGTCGAGCTCGGGAAGCATGAAGTGTTTTCAGTGTGGAGAAGTGGGACAACTGAAAGTGATGTGCTCGCACGGGAGACGGGCGGCGGGGTCCGATGGAGCGGAGGGAGGGGAGGGCAGCGGCGGGGGGACTAAGCCTGCGTGGGGACGTTTGGCCGGTTCTGCTGCGTCCTCGGCGGCTGCTGTTTCTGCGGCAGCGGTTCCGCTGGCTGCAGCGCCCGGTTCGGCGGCGGTGATGCAGGTCGCTGCGGCGGTTCCAGTGGATGCCGGGTCGTATGTGCGGTCGGTCCGATGGGTGCCGGGCCGGCAAGAAGATATAGGCTCAGGAAGCATGTAACTGCAGCACGAAAAGGTCATCCATGTAAGATACGGTCCAAGAGGAGGAAAAGCTGTAAATATAGTTGACCAGGACCATTCATTACTGGGTGTTTTCATTCTGCTGTGTTTACCTGTTTGTCCTTTTACGCTCTATTTTTTATCCTCTCATGGCATTAAAGGTAGCCTCATTAAACATGAACGGGGTAGAAGTGCTAATAAAAGGTTTTTAGTATCAGAACTTTTGTAAGTAAAAAAGCTGGATGTAATTTTTTTACAGGAGACTCACAGTGATTGCCTGAATGAAACAGACTGGGGAGTATGGTGGGGGGGGGGGGGGGCAGCACATACTCAGCCATGGCTCTAACCTGAGCGCTGGAGTCGCTGTTTTATTTTCTCCCTCAATAAACATGACTTTTCTATCCAGCACAGAGATCGTGGCAGGCAGGGCTCTGAGTATAAGAGTGGAAATACACGGTCTCATATCATCATCTCATTTTCGTCCGCTTATCCGGGGTCGGGTCGCGGGGGGAGCAGCTCAAGCAGGGGGCCCCAGACTTCCCTTTCCCGGGCCACATTGACCAACTCTGACGGGGGATCCCGAGGCGTTCCCAGGCCAGTCTTGAGATATAATCTCTCCACCTAGTCCTGGGTCTTCCCCGAGGTCTCCTCCCCACTGGACGTGCCTGAAACACCTCCCAAGGAAGGCGCCCAGTGGGCATCCTGGCCCCCCACTGCTCCGATTCTCCGGCCAATCTCACGCTCCATAGTACCCTCACTCGCGAACAAGACCCCAAGGTACTTGAACTCCTTCACTTGGGCTAAGGACTCATTTCCTACCCGGAGTAAGCAATCCATCGGTTTCCTGCTAAGAGTCAGATTTAGCTGTGCTGATCCTCATCCCAGCCGCTTCACACTCGGCCACCAGCCGATCCAGTGAGTGCTGAAGGTCACAGGCCGATGATCCAATGAGGACCACGTCATCTGCAAAAAGCAGTGACGAGATCCTCAGACCACCGAACTGCAACCCCTCCCCACCATGACTACGCCTCGATATCCTGTCCATGTATATCACAAACAGGATTGGTGACAAGGCGCAGCCCTGGCGGAGACCAGCATCCACTGAGAACGAAACTGACTGGCTGCCGAGGACGCAAACACAGCTCTCGCTTTGGGAGTACAGGGATTGGATGGCCCTGAGGATAGACCCCCTTACCCCATACTCCCGCAGCACCTCCCACAGTTTCTCCCGGGGGACCCGGTCATACGCCTTCTCCAGATCCACAAAACACATGTAGACCGGATGGGCATACTCCCAGGCCCCCTCCAGGATCCTTGCGAGAGTGAAGAGCTGGTCCGTAGTTCCACGTCCGGGGCGAAAACCGCATTGTTCCTCTTCAATCTGAGGTTCGACGATCGGCCGAACCCTCCTTTCCAGCACCTTGGAGTAGACTTTACCAGGGAGGCTGAGAAGTGTGATGCCCCGGTAATTGGCACACACTCTCTGGTCCCCCTTTTTGAACAGGGGAACCACCACCCCGGTTTGCCACTCCTTTGGCACTGTACCCGACTCCCACGCGATGTTGAATAGGCGTGTCAACCATGACAGCCCCTCAACACCCAGAGCCTTTAGCATTTCTGGCTGGATCTCATCAATCCCTGGGGCCTTGCCACTGCGGAGATGTTTGACTACCTCAGTGACCTCCACCAGGGAAATTGACGATGAAACACCATCAACCTCGAGCTCTTCCTCCAACATAGAGGGCGTGTTATTCGGATTCAGGAGTTCCTCAAAGTGTTCCTTCCAACGTCCGACGACCTCCTCAGTTGAGGTCAACAGAGTCCCATCCTTACTGTACACAGCTTGGATGGTTCCCCGTTTCCCCCTCCTGAGGTGCCGGATAGTCTTCCAGAAACACTTTGGTGCCGACCGAAAGTCCTTCTCCATGGCCTCTCCCACACCCGCTGCTTAGCCTCCGACACGGCAGCAGCTGCAGCCCTTCGGGCCTGTCGGTACCCTGCAACCGAGTCAGGAGTCCTCCAGGATATCATATCCCGGAAGGCCTCCTTCTTCAATCGGACGGCTTCCCTGACCACCCGTGTCCACCACGGTGTCCGAGGGTTACCGCCCCTTGAGGAGCCTAAGACCCTGAGGCCACAGCTAGCCTCTCATGCTTCTCAGTGTGCATTTTGACTTCTGTGTGCATTTTGACTTCTGGGGCCTTCATACTACTGGCCTTCTTAGATTCAGTTAAGTATATTCTTTATTAAGCTTTTCTATTAAATTGCTATTGTATCTGCTGTCTTAGGTTAACTAGATTGATAGTTTCAACTGTTTGGTCTCACCTGGAATTGTATGAGACGGGTGCTTCTTTGTTTTTTAATTCTGTCTACTGCTTGTAGTTTCACTCAGGTGACTGAGAGTTAAATAGGAACCAGCTAAAGGTTAAATTGCTTTCTTTTTATTCCAATTCTGTTAAAAAGCATAATTCTATTTTACTTTCTACCTGCTGAGGTAAATAGCCTTGTCCAGAAACAGTTTCTGGCCAGATAGGACACTTGGCTGAGTCCCTGATTAAAGGGACAAGTCTCTCTTGTTATTTTAACTGTGTTGATTATCTGCTGCTGGGCCATTAACACCACGTGGTGCCTGGTTGGCTCATGAGCAGGGGGAGTGGTCAGCACAGCTGAAGCCAGCCATCGTCAACCCTTTAAAACCAGGAATTGTTTGGAGCGTCAGCTTCTGCGTCTGTGAAGACTCATCGTATGAAGATTTGGAGGATAAAGACAAAGGAGTCTTTTGTTGGAGTCTTCGGGGGAGGCTGAGTATAAAGCTGCATTTTTATTTTCAATATGTGTATAATTTCTGTGCGCATTTCTAATCATAGTTACTATAGGCCTTGTACTCGCTCACACCAACACCGTAACCTTTCCTGTCTTATCTATCCAACCCGCTCCACACATACCCAACACCTTGTCACAGGGGGCCTATGGAACTGCCAGTCAGCTACCCGCAAGGCAGACTTCATCTCTGGCTTTGCTACACAGCAATCACTTGACTTCCTTGCTCTCACTGAGACCTGGATTACACCGGACAACACATCCACCCCAGCTGCCCTCTCCACTGCCTTTTCCTTCACCCACACACCTAGACCCACTGGTAGGGGTGGCGGGACAGGTTTACTCATTTCACACAAATGGAGTTTTTCTCTCTACTCGCTTCTAATCTTTACCCCAACATCTTTTGAATTTCACGCTGTGACTGTTACTCAACCAGTACAATTAACTATTGTTGTCCTCTACCGTCCACCAGGTTCTTTGGGAGATTTTCTGGAGGAATTAGACGTCCTCCTGTCAAACTTCCCAGAAAATGGCCCTGCACTTATCCTTCTGGGTGACTTTAACATCCAGACAGACAAGTCATCTGACCTTTTACTTTTACTGTCTTCTTTCGCTCTCTCACTCAGTCCTTCCCCTCCTACTCACAAAGCCGGTAACCACCTGGACTATATTTTCACCAGAAACTGCTCAACATCTAACCTCACTGTAACCCCACTTCATGTCTCCGACCACTTCTTTATCTCTTACTGTCTCCCATTATCTCAAACTGACAACCTTAACACATCAACAGAGTCGGTACCTGTCCGTCGCAACATTCGTTCCCTCTCTCCTTCCTCTCTAGCCTCCTCTGTTCTATCAGCCCTCCCTTCCACTGACTCTTTCTCACTCATGCAGCCTAACTCTGCCACTGACATTCTCATTTCTACTCTGTCCTCCTCTCTTGACTCTCTCTGTTCTCTTACGTCACGACAGGTCCGCAAGTCCCTCCCAGCTCCGTGGTTGTCTGACTCGGTCCGTGCTGTCAGAGCCACTATGCGATCATCAGAAAGGAAATGGCGGAAATCTAAACACCTGGACGACCTGCTATCTTATCAGTCTCTTCTCTCCTCTTTTTCTGCCTCTATTGCCACAGCCAAAAGCACTTTTTACCAAACTGCAATTCAAGCCTCATTTTCTAATCCCAAAAAACTCTTCTCCATCTTTTCCAACCTCCTCAACCCTCCCAGTCCCCCTCCTCCTTCCTCTCTTCTACCAAGCCACTTTGTCAACTACTTTACCAAAAAGATAGATGACATACGCTCTTCATTTTCTGATCCTCCTTCTATAACCACACTTCCAACAACTTCATCTTCATCCCCTTCGCTCTCCTCTTTCACCCCCCTGTCTCCCAATCAAGTTCTGACCTTGGTAACCTCCGCCCGCCCGACCACCTGCCCCCTTGACCCCATCCCTTCTCACATTCTCCAGTCTATTGCCCCTGACCTTCTTCCTTTTCTTACCCATCTAATCAACACTTCCCTGTCAACTGGCTGTTTTCCTAATTCTCTGAAGGAGGCAAGAGTAAATCCTCTCCTGAAGAAACCCACCCTGGACCCGTCTGAAGTAAATAACTACAGACCTGTCTCTCTCCTTTCCTTTTATTTCCAAAATTCTTGAGCGTGCTATCTTTAATCAACTTTCCTCCTATCTTAACCACAATAATCTTCTTGACCCTCACCAGTCTGGTTTCAAGGCAGGTCACTCAACTGAGACTGCCCTCCTTGCTGTCTCTCAGCAGCTTCACACTGCTAGAGCAGCCTCTCTCTCCTCTGTCCTCATCCTTCTAGACCTCTCTGCTGCATTCGACACAGTGAACCACCAGATCCTTATTTCCTCCCTTCAGGACCTCGGTGCCTCAGGCTCTGCTCTCTCCCTGCTCTCTTCTTACCTCAATGAACGCACTTATAGGGTAACTTGGAGAGGGTCTGTGTCTGAACCTTGTCCCCTCACTACTGGGGTCCCTCAAGGTTCTGTCCTTGGTCCTCTCCTCTTCTCTTTCTACACCAAATCCCTCGGCTCTGTCATTCACTCACACAGCTTTTCCTACCATAGCTATGCCGATGACACCCAACTAATCCTGTCTTTTCCTCGATCAGAAAAACAGGTAGCAGCACGAATCACTGCCTGTCTGACCGACATCTCTCAGTGGATGTCTCACACCACCTGAAGATTAACCTTGACAAAACTGAACTTCTTTTCCTTCCAGGGAAAGACTCTCCCATCCACGACCTGACTATTAACTTTGACAACTCTGTGTTAACCCCCACTCAGACGGCTAGGAACCTGGGCGTAACACTTGACAGCCAACTCTCCCTTACTGCCAACATTTCTGCAACAACACGGTCCTGTAGATTCATGCTGTACAACATCAGGAGAATACGCCCCCTTCTCACTCAGAAGGCGGTGCAGGTTCTGGTCCAGGCTTTGGTCATCTCACGTCTAGATTACTGTAACTCGCTCCTGGCAGGTCTACCTGCTACTGCCATCCGACCTTTGCAGCTCATCCAGAATGCAGCAGCTGGACTGGTTTTTAACCAACCTAAATTAACTCACACTACTCCTCTCCTCCGCTCCCTTCACTGGTTACCAGTGGCTGCTCGCATCCGGTTGAATTTATTAAGATTAGGTTCTAGACAAATTTTCTCCTGAATTATTTATTTTCCCAGAAAATCTGCTCATTGTGATCAGTTTATTTTTGCATTATTGTTCTAGCCTGAATAAACGTAACTTCATTACTGAATAACCAGATTTTGTTCAGTATTTTACTTTTTTTTTTTTGGATGCAAAGTCTTAGTTTGACCAGGATGTATCTGCTGTTGTAGTAACCATACATAAACTGTTTGTTCTTGGTGCCTTTTTCACTAGTACTTGCGTACCATGCTGTGAACGGATCCGGTCCAGTCTACATCCAGGACATGGTCAAACGTTACACCCCACCCCGTTCACTCCGCTCTGCTTCGGCCAATCAGCTCGTTGCTCCCTCACTGCGAGCTAAACACTCATCAAAAACACGACTGTTTTCCGTCCTGGCTCCTAAATGGTGGAATGAGCTCCCCATTGACATCCGGACATCAGAAAGTCTACACATCTTCCGCCGACAACTAAAAACATACCTCTTCCGACTTTACCTTGAATAAAAAAAAAAAAAAAAAAAAAAAAAAACTAACAACTTTTTGAAACTTACACTTTAGTAGCACTTAAATGACACTTACTTATA
Organism: Platichthys flesus; assembly: GCF_949316205.1. NCBI lineage: Eukaryota > Metazoa > Chordata > Actinopteri > Pleuronectiformes > Pleuronectidae > Platichthys > Platichthys flesus. The sequence goes on along the minus strand of NC_084950.1, from coordinate 22,849,836 downwards.
GCACTTTGTAGTTTTGCTTTATTTGAAGAAATTGTACTTTCTTGATTCTTGTCGTCCTTGGTATGTACCCTCGAGTTTGAATGCACTTATTGTAAGTCGCTTTGGATAAAAGCGTCAGCTAAATGAAATGTAATGTAATGTAATGTTCTCAAACTGTTGCGCGTGTTACAAAGCAATTCCCCGCCAGAACACTAGGCGGAGTAACGTTTTTTTTTTAAGACGGTTAGAGACGCCTTCTTTCTTCTTCGTCGACTGTTTATTTACATCACCATGGCGGCATATCATAGTATTTTTCTAGAGGACAAATCCTCCAGTCAGTGACAGGTTATACAAGTGGACATACTTTCGGATTTCTTCTGCCAAACGCTCTTCTATTCGGTCCATATTCGTTCTTCTAAATTCCTTTGTTTCTGCCGATTTTATGTGGCAAGAAACCGTAAAAATGCGACTCCACAAAGGATGTAGTTAGCAGACCAATCACAGCCTTGCGGGCCATGTGATGCTCGCAGAGTTTTGCCGTAGAGTAAGAAAAATTGGGTGACGCACGCAAGCACGTAAGAAGGGATATAAGCACGTAAGGCGCCCGGAAAAGCTCTTGCGCTTGCGGGGCCGTGAAAATGCAGAAGCATGCGCCGGCCTTTAGGCTGCTGACTCCTGATCTTAATAATGCTGCTCTGGAATGAGGAGGGTGTTATATTCCCAGTTCTTCGCATTCCCAACTATCAAGTCCACTGTGTTGGAAGTGGGTGCCGTCTGTTTGATCATTGTGGTCAGTTATTTTTTGTTAACCTTGATTGTATTGGGGTCCGTGAATCTGTAATCAGGCCTATAATTGTTTTCCGGCTGGGAACACGTACGTTCTGGACTGAGGACCAAGGTAGCGAGGCTCTGAGGAGGCACTGCCTTGTTAGGGTAGGGGTTAGGGCTAGGGGGTTAGGGTTAGCCCTAACCCCCTAAGATAGAAGTACAAACGTGTGTGTGTGTGTGTGTGTGTGTGTGTGTGTGTGTGTGTGTGTGTGTGTGTGTGTGTGTGTGTGTGTGTGTGTGTGTGTGTGTGTGTGTGTGTGTGTGTGTGTGTGTGTGTGTGTGTGTGTGTGTGTGTGTGTGTGTGTGTGTGTGTGTGTGTGTGTGTGTGTGTGTGTGTGTGTGTGTGTGTGTGTGTGTGTGTGTGTGTGTGTGTGTAAATTGCTGTCAGATCAATTCGATAATCTGATTATTCTTATTTCCCCACATGGGACTGAGATAAAGACATTTACAGGAGTCTGCAGGTGCTGAACCGAAGTGTTTAAATAAAAACTCTATAGTTCAGCTTGATAAGTAGCATGCAGCAACAAAATAAACATTGTGCTTTTACTTTGAGAACAACTTGCTTAAAGGGATAGTATGGAAAAATATATAAATAAATTCACTCTTATCTATTCACCACAATGCTGATGGAGAGTTGGATGAAGTGCTTGAGTCCACAAAACACTTTTGGAGTTTCAGGGTTTCGCGTAAATCCAATAGAATTTGAGACTGTAACGATACAATAGCTGTCTCATCATCTTCTGACACATGTCTGAATATTCACTCAGCTGCATGCTGGTTTTCAACAAGTTGCAGAGTTTGATGTGTGGCCTTGCTAAGCTTTTCGCTTTTAAATCTCGGTCATGCTTACTCGTATTTGGTCATACATAGAAAACACGTTTACAAGATATAGTACCCAAATAACAGTCAGGGCTTTACCGAGTCCTTGACAGTGTTAGTGGGTCATCAGGAAAAGTAATCAGCAACAGAAAGGACATAAATGCAGCGTATTCACAATGTGTCTGATTTACGTGCCTGACATTACACCTGTGAATACACGGATGTGCCCTCTACTAGAATCCTCCAATAACAAGCGTGGTACCTACAAGTAAGTACACGAACGGTCAAGTTTACGACGCTAACACTTGTCTACACAAACACCTTAATTTCCTCTCACTCACCCGAATCCGGTCAGAGTGTAATCTAAATTATTGTAAAAATATTATCATGTCACATTTAATTTCATCATTCTTCAGAGTTCAGGGGATTGTGAGTCCAAGTGGATTTAGTTATTTTTAATTACTTAAAGCTTATATGTGATCATCTATTAATATGAACACATAAGTAATTGTGTTTGTCTTTGTAAGTAAAAGAGTCTCCCTGGTTGAATAAAAAAACTTGATTTTAAATGAACAACACAACCTCTGAAACTGTCCCAAAAATAACCAATCTCCTGTGAGACAAGACTGTAGACCACACACACAATCTGTACAGTGAATATTGACAAAACAATATGAGACATTTAAGGATTTAGTCGTTGTTGGCGTGCTTCTGTTTTTCTTTCTTTTTGACTTCAGGATTTAAAGAATGACCACTGTGGCTTAAAAAGCAGTTTAAAGGTTATTCCAGCCTCACATAATCGTTTATTAAACACTGGTGCAGAAAGTGGGCAAGATTTAGATATTGTTGTGCAAATGTCACTTTAAGCTGATGAATTTATTAAGATTAGGTTCTAGACAAATTTTCTCCTGAATTATTTATTTTCCCAGAAAATATGCTCATTGTGATCAGTTTATTTTTGCATTATTGTTCTAGCCTGAATAAACGTAACTTCATTACTGAATAACCAGATTTTGTTCAGTATTTTACTTTTTTTTTTTTGGATGCAAAGTCTTAGTTTGACCAGGATGTATCTGCTGTTGTAGTAACCATACATAAACTGTTTGTTCTTGGTGCCTTTTATTTGACCCTGTAACATTGATGGGTTCCCCCAGCTGGGGTTTGTGTGAAATCAGATGGAAGCTGAGGTTTGACAGCCGAGTTTCGTCTGCCATCTAGTGGTGTCATTTAAGAAATACATGAATAGCTTTGATATAATGATGATCTTTCTGTTAAATAATTGATGGTTTGACAAATTAAACTGGGACAATGTAATAATCTTAGAAAAGATACAATGCATATAGTATTTTTTAATTTGTGACTAAAGACATCTTTACAAGTCTGACTGCGCATTTAATTTACCGCACTTTACTCAGTGATAAAGTACTTAAACTAACTGCCTTTGTGTTTGTCCCTCTCTTATTGTGTCTATTCTTACTGTAGTACTGAAGGTTAGCAATGGCTATTAAGTAAATGTGTACTAACCATCGGCAGGGAGAGCCTGGTAGTCACGTTAATTTCTTGACACCACTGCTGTAAAATGAATTTTCCTTGGAATGTACAGATTTTGATTTTATTATTTACAGCATAAACACAAAAACATTAAAAGCTTTACTGTCTTGTATTCCCTACAGGAGCAAATATAGACTAGAATACAATACAGCCATCATTTTATTTTAATATCATATATATTTTAATAATATAAACCATATATTATCATATTATATCCCCCATCTACCCTTCACCATCGGTGTAGATTGGGATAAACTGGCGTTCACAGGTATGTGTGAAACAAGACAAAATAAGTCAGAACTCTTTTTGCAATGTATTTGACAACCTTTACTCACATGAATATCTTTTCCTCAATTCATTTCTCTATTCTTATAATGCCACAGGGATTGGCTGAGGGGTAGAGTGGTCGTCCTCCAACCTGAAGGTCGGCAGTTCGATCCCCAGTCTGACCCAACTGCATGCCGAAGTGGCCTTGGGCAAGATGCTGAACCCCTGAATGGCCCGAACGGCCCCCCATAGAATAAAAAAGTGCTGCGAATTGATGCACTGTATGAATGAATGTTTGTGTGAATGGGTGAATGTAAACCTGTACTCTAAAGCACTGTGAGTGGTCATGAAGACTAGAAAAGCTCTATATAAATACAAAGCCATTTACCATTCTTATTTTAAGGACATTTTTACATTCGGTTTATTCTGTACTAATTAACATTTGACCAGCATTTGCAATTTTCCTTTTTATATGTTTTAATGCATTACGTAAAGCACTTTGAATTGCCCTGCCTCAGCATTATAATAATTTATTTTCACCATTTCAGTCAAGAAAAGATAGCACGATTGGGAACGTACAGTCCATTCTGTGAGACTAGTAATAGCGATGTTATGTTACAAGGTGTAACATTAGCCATTTTCACTGTCTCAGTTTACCATGTTAGCATGCTAAGAGACACAAGCAGCTGAGAGGATCATTAATGTCAGTGGGATTCATTTTCTGGGGACATGAGTCTTACTATTAGACTTTGAATTGAAATGCATCTTGCTATTTCAATGTGATATATAGGCAACAGATGTGGCTAAAGATATGGACCTTAAGAGCAGTCTATAGTCAGTTAATCCTTACATTTCCAGATACCATTGCTGCCCTGTAGAGGAAGAAACCTTTTTGAGATAATCTGTGTTGATGATCACCATCAAGACAAACTTTTTGATTCCGACCTGGAAAGGCTCAGGTGCAGTTTGTTAAATCCAACATCTTTAGCTTGCAGATGTTATGAACACTGCAAGTTCTAGAAACATTAGAAGGATGTCAGTCTCGAAATACAAGTTCTCTAATATTCTTATAAGGTACTTTAACTCCACCTGTTTGGCCTCTGCTCAGTGTTTCATACAGTAGATTGAAGAACCAGCTGGTCTACAGATTAGAATTAGTTGTTAATGCCGCTGACAGGCTTTAACCCTGCAGCAGGCGGGTGAGACCTGCGGGAAGCCCACCTCCGCTGCCGTCTGTCCATCTGCCACCAGTGCCATCACAACCTTCGCCTTCATTTATTTGCTTTGATTTAAGATCAAATAAGTTGATTGAAGTTTGTTATGACAGAACAGCAATTATGTGTTTCTTTAATGTAGAGATGTCTGCATGTCTTTCGTGTTCCATGCTGGGGTGGTGGTTATGGAGTAAACAGATGGGATTTGGGGAGAGGTGGGACGTGTCAATTGATCGGGACCAAACAGATACGGTACAATGACAGACTGAAATCTCCACAGTTATTCACAAATTACCAGTTGCACCAGTAGTTGGCCACTGTCAGACCCTAGCCCTAACCCAACACAATCTGATACATATGCAAATTTGCTCTATGATTAGAAAATGAGAGTTGTTATTCTCGTTCTTGCAAGGACATCCTGCAAAAACTTTATAAAAACAAGCAAACATCAAATCACGAAAGATTACATTTAATGTTGAAAGGATAACAGGGTGTTGGGAAATGGACAAGAACCGCATAAAAATACATGAAAAGGAAAAGGAGCTTAGGGTTTATCTTTATATTGTTGGATCACCTGACTTCTTGTTTGTGAAAAGTCAAATTCATAATGATGAACCCGCTGCATTTGCCTTCCGCGTTATGGACCTTAAGAGCAGCTCATGTGTTGGTATTCTGGCTATAGCATTTTAAATTCGCAACATGATAACAATTTTTTTTAGTTAGTCAGAGACTATCTTGTGTAAAAGCTAATGAAGTAGATCATTTTCTCGGCAACAAGTGGAAACCAAACCACAACTTAAAGGATGAATTTTGCACCTCAGGAGTAGGTGTCTTCTTGACGACAGAGGTGGTCAACCTACACTCCATTGTTCCCCTTTTAGAACATCCACCTATACAATGACCCATACAATGTCCCAAAAGAGGACATTTGGGATTAAACATGTCCCTCTTTAGTATCAGGATAATCAGTAATTAGGAGTTGATTACAAACAAAAGTTAAAAAAGTTAAAAAAGTTATATTTAAGGCCTATTTTTTCAACTTGCTGTAATTTCTGTACAACAAGGTACCAAACTGACTTATTTGTGTAAAATATGGAAGATTGTGGTAAAGAAGTGTACAATTTAAATAATCAGTAATTGGTTAATGATTCTAATACTGAGTATTTGAGAAAAAAAAGAAATTGTTCCAGGGTTTCTGCGGGGCCATGCCTCTGTTTCCTCAGCAACACATCCTTGTCTGTACAAGTCACAGTAAATCATGGGAATTATAAACATGTGTTTTCTTTTTACTTAAATTTAGTTTTGCTACAATTGAGCTGTTATGTATAATTATCATTTTGTTTTATAATAAGTATGTGCAGTCTGTCTGGATAAATGGAGACTTGTTATTATTTCTTATGTCATCAGAATATAAAAAAAAATCCCTTAACAAAACCATTATATGTACAGAATAATTTATTCCGATACTATCATATTTCATATACTACAATGAATATACATATTCAGTTTTTAATAAATTATTTATCAAGGTTTCCACAGCCACCATCTGGCCCCTCCCTTTCTACGTCACTCCTCCCTTTCCCTCCGCAGAGCTGCATTCCTGCTGCCACATCGGACCGAACCATTTTGTCTTAGCAACGACATATTAGCCTCGTAGCGAACCATAACCCTAATCATAAACGCATTTAATGTGAGAGCAAGCTTAACTGGTATGTTTATCTCTGTTCGTTCACCATCTTCGTCACATTATCCACACTACAGGGAGTGATTGTAGTTTGTCTAAAGCAACACCCCTCTCTCCTCTCATTTTCAAATTGGTCTGCTCCGTCTTGCTGCCATGTTGGATGTACGCATCGCCGCTGCAGCTGCAGGACTTTCAGAGTGACAGTTAAGCATTTCTCCTCCTGCAGACTGTGACCGGGCCATTGCTTTCTTAAATTAACACCCTGAGGAGGAGTTGGGGTTCTTGCTCGAGCAGGACAGAGCCGAGGGAAACGCTCCGCATCCTCCTCCGCCCTGCAGCCCGGAGTCGGACCCAGCGGAGATGATCCGGTTGCAGGCCACAGCAACCGGAGCCCGCATGGATCTTCTCTAATCAGTAGTTTGCTGAACCCGTCCGGGGAGAACCGCATCGTTTCGGGGGTTTGCCACAAGTATACCGAGCCATGAACAGCCACCCGCCGCCACGCAGGGTCGCAAACATCGGCTCCATCCTCCTGACCCCGCAGGAGAACGAGTGCCTGTTCGGCTACCTGGGCAGGAAATGCGCCGTAAGTTCCCCCCTGTTTATCACCTGCAGGGTCCCAGAGGAGCAGGAATGCCCACCCGGAGCAGACAGAACCATGTCCGTCCTGTGCTGTCTCTTCACGGTCACCTCCCCTCCTCCACCCTGGGTCAATGTGAGGCAGCAGACACATGTGTTGACCCCCGGACTACAGTGAAACCTCGCACCCTGCAGAGTCCCTGACGTTTTGACTGTCTCATGTGTTTTAATAGTTGTCAATATACGGCAACAACGTTTGCATTTGTTTTGTTCATCAGCCTCTTCTATATAACTCCACGATGCAGTTCCTGGCCGATGAAAACACAGTGTGATTCACTGTGCTTCCAAGTCTGAACTTGGAAGCACATGCGTAAATGTGAACGGCAGATTGTAACTTCAGAGACTAAGAGAAAAGCATCGATAACATTAACTCCAGTAGTTGTTAGTTCATATTTGATTCATTAATTTTATTTATTTTTTAAAAATTAAACAAAATAATATAGCTCTTATCTAAACAAGCGTTTAATTTGCAGGAGTACAGCAACTCGGGAGAAACAAACTCAAATAAATGGAAGATAAAAATATAAGTGGAAAATATAAAGATAAAATTACATCATTCATTAAAGCCAAGTCAAAGGGGTCCTAGGGGCCTAGTATTGGGATGTGGTCCCATATTACAGGACCTTTAGTCAATTGTCAAATTGAAATGATTTCATAATCTCAATGTATTGATTAAGCCAGAAAATGCCAATCATTCTTTGCTTGCAGTTTCTCAAATTGGGAGATTTGCTGTTTTTATGAGTGTAGATGGAATATATTCGGGTTCCGAACAAACCAGTACTGGGATCAAATGTCATAGTGACTCATGTCTTATCCGTAGTCTTCACACATTCTCATCAAACAACTTGGAACACAAAATATTTCTTCCAAGATGATTTCAGGAAGCAGGTGGATATTCCAGTTCAGTCATTGTTTCTGTTTTACCTCTGTAAGAAGCCATAATGTCACAAACATGCAGCTGCTATTGGCTAATGATTCATACGGTGGCAACTTTGATATTTTTTTTTACCTTTCTGCTGCATACTTGATTGCGAGAAATAAGCGGGAATGGAGGGAAACAATTTAGAGAATCCACAATACCATTGTTGATGTGGGTACAGTCCTAAATGACTGAAACATTTATAGATTAATTGATACTGAAAATAACATGTAGCCTTAGCTCCGAGTCCAAAATGATGTCTGAGACCGTATAACAAGACGGACGATAAGATGTTAATGTTTGCAGCTAGGTGAAGCTAACATATTTTTGTTCAAAATTTAAACCTTTGCAAAAAAATGAAATTTCTTTGAAATAACATGCACCTAATCCAGCCCTAACTTTAAGCTAGAGATGGTGTCTGCCTCCCGATCCCAGAGTGGGAGCTGGTTCCACAAGAGATGAGCCCGGTAGCTGAAGGCTCTACCTCCCATTTTACTCTTAAATATTCTAGGAACCATAAGAGAGCTTGTATTTCAGGAGCGAAGTGATCGATTGGGACTATACGGGGTAATGAACTCTTTGATATATGAAGGGGCTTGATTATTTAGGGCTTTGTATTTGAATAGCAGGATCTTGAATTCTATTCAGGATTTTACAGGGAGCCAATGCAGAGACTAGAGTAATGTGATCTCTCCTTGTTCCTGTCATCACCCGTGCTGCAGCATTTTGGACCAGCTGGAGGCTTTCACAGACTTACTGGGAAACCTTGATAGAAAAAGAATTACAGTAATCCAGTCTAGAGTTAAAAAATGAATGGACTAATTTCTAAACGTCCTTCTGAGACAGGATGTTTAGATTTTTTAAATATTCCTCAGGTGGAAGAAAGCTATCCGACAGACTTGTTTTATATGTGGGTCAAATGACTTGCCCTGGTCAAACTCCAAGGTTCCTCACAGTAGAAACTATTATCAACCAAGGTGACTATCTGGTCATAAAGTGAAGAGTATTGGTCAAGGACAAAACCTTGTGGAACTCCATGACTGACTTTTGTGTGCATGGAGCCATGGTTAACATTAAAAAATTGCAATCTATCTGATACAACTTAAACCAGCCTAGTGCTGTTCCTTAATCTTTAAGGGATTTTAGAAATGAAGGGAAGGTTTGATAAGGGTCTCTAATTCGCTAAAACATCGGGATCAAGAGTGGGCTCTTTTACGAGGTTGAATTTCCGCTACGTTACCAAGCCTGTGGCACATGGCCAGTTAACAAAGACTTATCAATCTGATTTAATATGGAACTATCGATAAGGGGGAATATTTCCTTTGAAAAGTCTAGCTGGGAAAGAGTCTAATAGAGAAGTTTTGGTTCAGAGGAAGAGACCAAAATCCATTCAGAAAGATCAATTGAAGAAAAGTGGTCTAACTATTAATCTGGTGCTACAGCTGGTTCTATGGTTTCTGGACTAGACAATATGTCTGTGCAATTCATGGGAAGGAGGTGGTGGATCTTTTTCCTGGATGGTTATAATTTTGTTTGTAAAGCAGCTCATGCACATTGCTTGTCAGAGTTAAAGGAATATACTGTCAGCCTGGCTACAGTTCTGAAGAGGAATTTGGGGTTGTTCTTACTTTCTTCTATGAATAATGAAAGGTTCTGGCATTTCAGAGTGCCTTCTTGTTATTTATCAGGCTATCTTTCCAGGTTAGGCAAAAACCATCTTGGTTGGTGGAACTCTACATCCTCTGCAGCTTCTGTGATGTCTGTTTTGAAACATTATTTGAGAATAACACCATGGAGCTAATCTCCTCTGATTTACTTTCTTTTTTTTAGCGACTGTGTCAATTGTTGTATGCAATTTTATGACAAAGTACATTTTATAACTTTTAATACATTCCTTATAAGTCTTCAATTCACATTTTAATAAATGAGTCTGGACAGATGTGGATGTAAACTGCAACTTGATTGGTCAACAGAAACATACAACTGCAATGTTGTTATTCTAGATTTTTTAAGATCCACTTTGTTCGGAAAAGAGGTGACCCTGATCCACATTTAAGACATATACACGTGGGACGTGGTTATCTGTATTGCTCTTGTTAGCAGGTGTATGCTATCTCTAGCCCTTATCACAGTTGAAAGGTTTTGAATTATGTCCATTTCTTCCTATAGTTGATGGCTTCTCTATCACATGTGAGGAGTTTGGAGGCTTTTAACCAGGAACTAGATGCGTCTGTAAAATCCAGACAGAATGGAGGGAGATTACAGACAAGCCATTCAAATTCTCCTGACTTCACTGCTTTTATTGATTGTTGAAACAGTATTTATTTCTTAAAGACCCATACTGATTGGATAATGGCTGTCCTGTCCTCTGACCTATGTCTGTTCAGACTCTGTGTTCGGCGGTGGTCCAGGTGTACGTGGCAGAGCGCAATGCCAGCTGGGGGAAGAGATGCTGTGGAGTGGCCTGTCTCATCAAAGACAACCCACAGAGATCCTACTTCATCAGAGTGTTTGACATCAAAGTGAGTGAGATCAATCTGTAAAACTCGGTACTAGTGGATAGTTAATTCTAACATCTTAAAATAAGTCTGAAGAGTGATACCACTGGTGTGTTTTTGTGTCTACAAGTATGAGATAATATCACGTTTCTCTTCTAACACTAAGCACTTGAGCATTTTCCCAAAATGTGGAACTCTTTTTCTCGAACTTTTCCATTAGGGCTGCAACAACTAATCAATTAAATGGATAAAAAATCGATTATAAAAACAGTTGGCAACTAATTCAATAATCTGTTAATCGGTCTATTATAAAACACTTTGGCAACGTCTCCTGAGGTGGGGGCAGTAAACAAGCCCGTGCTGTGCCTTGTGTAGCTCACGTGACGATTGAGGCAAACACCACTAACAATTCAGCGTATGACCCAAGTTGCCAAAAGCCTTTACATGAAAGCCTTTAAAGAAGTTCCCTGAAGAGAAAACGTGTTGGAGCCAACATGTTTTCTCAGCTTCTTCGCTCTGGTTTTCTGGTAGATCGTAAACAAATTTAAGGTGCATACTGTAATGATGTGAACTTTTATTGTGACTTGTAAGAATTTATGCAAGATTAATATAACAGTTGAAAGAGTCTCTTTAATTCTGTTTTTACTCAAAATTCATTATCTGTGATAAATCTTTGACTAGTAAGATTCAAACAACCTTTGCCTTAATGTTTGTGGGATTTATTATTATATATGTCCACAGTTCAATTTAATTATTACTATCTTTAATTCCAATTACAGATATCCACAACTGCATTCTGACAAGTCATAATTCAAGTTCATTATATCTAAGACACCTTTCTGAGTAGTTCAAACATAATTTAAGGCATCTTTAATTGAGGCACATTAACAAATATCTTGAATTTTAATTAAGACTAGTCATAATAAAAAATCTAGATATTGGTAACTGGAATTGTATTAATAATTACTTGCCCATATCTGTAGTACATATAGAAAGAGATTTGTTTAAGAAGACAAGGAAGTTGACTTTTGAAAACTAAAATATAGGTTAAAATGTAGCTTGTCTTTTTAACTGATTAATAATCAATTAATCAGCAGTTAATTGATTATCGAAATAGTTGATACAAATATACCACCGCTTTCAAGTTCTTTTATTCAAATTAAAGACAACATAATGTCACTTCTGTATAAATGTATTTCTGTTAATGTGTTATGTCTTCTGAAATGCAAATCAACCAGACTAACCATAATGAAACATGGATGGATGGATGTTGTGAAAAGGAGGATTATGTGAATTTGTTCCTGAATTAACTGAGATCTGCAGCAGCCAAAAACTGAGGGTTCACATTTTAAATGAGCAGCTGAGTGAAGGGGATTTCTGTTCACTGGATAATGATCTTAGTCAAAGGTTTGGTTCTTTTTAAGAAGAATCTACTGATATTTATTTTTCCATTTTGTGTTTTTTGCAGGAAGGGAAGACCATGTTCGAACAAGAATTGTACCACAGCTTCTCCATCAGCAGCTCCAGATCCTACTTCATCTCGTTTGCAGGAGACGTACGTGTGCAACTCTTTTAACAATCTCCTCAAAACCAAAATGTCCACCGCAGCTGGTCTCACTGATCGGTTTCTTCTCCATTAAATCAAGTGTTATAATCACCAAAAGAGTTTAACACACAGTCTGCCACAGACACTAAAGCAAAGCAACTGCAGCGTTCAGGATGTGTCTGCCCTTTAAACCAGCTGCTGCTATTGATTTTCAGAAAGTTAAACAATCAGTCTTTATTTATAGAGGTGTACAAAATCAAACAGAACAAAAGGTTGCTGAACTAAGCAGTGGCTTGTAATGAAAACATCCAGCATTTTATTTGCATTCAATTAATTTATGGTGTGACTGTAGGACTGCAACAACTAATAGATTATAAAATTGTTAGCAACTTATTTAGTGATTGATTTAGTTCGGTCTGTTGGAATACACGGCACACACTGTGGCAGCGTCTTCTGAGGTGTGAGCAGTAAACCAGTCAATCCTGTGCCTTGTTCAGCTCACGTGATGATGCCATCTCCTCTCAGGAATAAGCATTTGAAAAATGGAATAGAAAAGCACCTCTCAGATACATCATTCACAAGTGGGCAAAAGTGTGAGAACTTGCATTAAATCATTCAGAGACAGTTCGCTACCAACTGTGTTAAGTTGACTTGACATGGACCAGCAGCACAACTGTTTTCTTTGAGGTTTAAACGTAAAATGTTCACACACTTTAAATTAGTAATTAATTAATCCCCAAAACATTATCAACAGATTAATCAATAATCAAATCTAATCATTATGTTCAGCCCCATGTGACTCATGTCTCAACAATATTTTATTATTTTTCAAAGTTGTGTTGAGCAAACACTTTTAAGTGAATCAACAGTATGAGTGACACCAGACGGTGTCTCATGATAATTGAAATTATTCAATCTAACATTTTCTTTGTGCTTTTATTTGAGAGTACATTTTTAAATGCAAATAATCCGTCCTTAATTTGGATGAATATTTTTTTATTTAACTCTTTAAGATCAAATGAGCACAATAGAAACTCATTCTAAAACCTGAGCATTGTTTGAAGACATCCCTTGAAACCTGAGGCTCTTCTGAATAGCTGAGAGTATAGAAAATGTTTAGAAGAACTTTAAATTATCAGCCTCTGAAGCAGAGCTAGACATTAAATCAATGCAGAAATGGATGGCTTAAACATTTGGCTTTCTTTGTAAATCGTTGTCGTTTCCCACAACGTTTTTTGAAAAACCAATGAAACCAACAACTCTGCTGAGATGTCTCAAAAATTATGATATTGTAGAAAACGAACATGGTACTTTTTTACCTGGACACACAGTCCAATACATATACAATTTTCAAGGAGGGGATTGGAAAATCCAAACATCCGAGTTGTCTTGAATATAGCATTATGGCACGGTCACACATGCAATTGCAGGTGAATAGCGCAGGTCAAACTTTGCCAAAGTGACACTCCAGCAGCCACGTTGCGGATTTGATTCGCCACAAGAAGGGAATGTTTTATTCGCCCCTGTCTCGCACGGATTGGAAGGGCACAGGAGATGAGGGTTCGGTGCACTGATAAATTCACATATGTGTGGGCGTGCCCTCAAGGGAGAAGCATGCAGACGTCACACCAGGTCTAAAAGATGTATACATACTGTTGCATCAGATCTATACAGCTTAAAGAAAGGAGTCACTTTATTCATCTGTTGCTCTCCTTCCTTACAGACCTGTCAGATTGGTCTGAATTTCGCAAGCGAAGAAGAAGCCAAAAGATTCAGAGTCGCCATCAATGACCTGCTCAACCGACGGCAACGCAAAACTGGTGAGTTTCGGGGGGGGGGGGGGGCTCTGCTTCCTCTGCTTGTGCGACCTTTCTCATCTGAAACTGTTGAACTTGTCTCTTCCTCTTCTAACCTGTTTGCCCACACCCCTCTGCTTCACTGATGCCCCCCAAGCTCAGGGAGATGAGAATTAGGTGTTTAGAAAAGGTCATCAACCTAGTCACTTAAAGTTCCTGAAATTATATTGTTTTTGTGTTTTCACACAATAAGGTTTTTCACTGCGTCTTTAAAGAGTAAATACAAGCTTAAAGGGATAGTTCCCCCGAAAATGAAAACTCATCATTATTTGCTCACCCCTATGCTGATGGAGGGGTGGGTGAAGTGCTTGATTCTATGAAACAAATTTGGTGTTTCAGGGGTTAACAGTGTCGCAGCCAAATCCAATAAAAGTGAAGTAACTGGCAAACTCTTCTTCAAACGTAACAAAACAATAGAAAATGTCTCCTTACATGTGGTGTAATCACTGAAATTCAGCATAGACTCGAAACCAGGTCATTAACACTAGGTTTTTTAGCCTAAATGTCCTGTGTGATCTCCTCCGAAACTACTTTCACGTTCGCCAGCACGAACTGCATGAGCTCATGCCTCCATGCTCCCGCCCAAAGGGCCCTGGACGACCTCAGTGAGAACTCTCTTTTGTCTGACTGAACTTTGCTTTCAACCCTTTTGCTTCTCTTCTGGACTTCCTGAACTGTCCTTCTGCTTGTTTTGTCCACGTCGTCCAACACATGAGACGGTATCTTCTCTTTCTGACAACTTCTACACCTTTTGAGGGTCATATCTTCTCTCGGCCTGCCACAGCCTTTGTACTAACTTAACCCAAACACACTTCCTCACTCTTGAAGAGCTCACCTTCATCTTTCGCCTCTTAAAAAACAAATCAAAATTTCTTTCATTTCAATGAGGTAAGACAAATCTTGTCGATGTTGTTCTGTAAACATAACTTTTAATTTCTCTTTTGCAGAGAAAAGAGGTGACCCTAAAAATGGTACGTTGAACTCTTAATGATGCAGATTCAGTTTGACTTACTATTTGGTTGTAAGAGCTCAGTGGCATACTTCAATTTTATTTATTTATCTTGAAATCATGTCATATCAATATTTGTTTTTGTAACTTTCTTTTATATTGCTCATCAAATCACAATGTGCCCACCAACATTAACACAATATTCACTCAACCATGCCAAACAGCAAGAAGAACAATAGGACAAAATGTAAATTAAGAAAAATCAAAGACTTATCACATTAAAAAAACAAGGAAATAAAAAGCAAACTGGCCAAAAAGGCGAAAAAAACAACCGACTTAATAATACTGCACATACCTCAAGTTCACTCGTACAAGCTACCCTGTGTTTTACAGCTAAAACTTCATCTACAAGTTTATTTTATTTCTTTTTCATAAACACCAAAGGCATTTTGATCACTCTGACCTGGATTAACAAACTTGAGTTTGAGTGTGATCTGCAGTTCTCTGGTCTGTTTGGTAATGTATTGTGTTGGCGTTCATTAACTATAATGTATTCATGACCCTACATATGTATATGTGCCCATCGACAGCACACAGTGGTTTCACAGAGCAGCTCACTGAGTTGAAGCAAGGCCCTTGATTAAAACCGTGTTCATGCATTTCCTACCATAATGGATGTTATTCACAAAATGACAAATGCCAGAGAAGGGAGATTTGAGTTGTGGTGTTTCCTTACACACAACGGTATGACTCACACTGACACAGATTGGAGTCCTCTGCAGGTTAATCTGATCAGCAGGAAGTCCATCTGTGCCATATGTAGACCACATGGTCTCTGTTGTTCTCTTTAAACCCTCTTGTGATGTTGGGTCTAATCTGTAATCCCCACCGTCACCACTCCTCAACAGGTTGTTTTCTTTTATACATTTTATTATTCTTCAGAAGGTGTCACATTGGTATGTTTGCTAAGTCATCTGAAAAAATAAACAGATACAAATGAATGGGAACAGGTCTATATTGTGATCAGCTATATTGATATTTGAGCTGTGATTACACAAAGATGGCATGATTCTATAAACTGAAAATTGCATTCTTTACATTTCAGTACTTGGGGCTCTGCAACATGTTTTGATCAGTGGGACCCAATAGTGACATCATGTCAACGTGCAGTGAGTCGCACAACATGGAAGCAAATGAAAGAACGGAATATCTTGAAATTGGCGATTGTTTTGTAGTGCCGTATCGAGCTTATATAATGCATACAGTTGGAGAAAAGACCATAATCCCTCTGCTGAGTCCGTCTGTACATACATGACTTGCATAATACACTGCTGGTGTGTGGTGTCCCTAATATCCAGCATTACTGCTACACTGAACCATCTATCAAGTTACAGTATTGTGATTGCAAACCACACTCAATATTAAATGTTAAATTTAGGGCTGCAGCTATCAATTATTTTAGTAATCAAGTATTCCATCGATTATGCATCGTTGTGCAACAGTAATAGTTATCAGTGTGAAACACAGTGGCCACTGGGCATAGAGAGGTCGTCTACAGACATTCGCTGGCAGTATATGGAATAAAAGAAACTTTGAGGCAAAGAATTTGAATCAATGATTTTACTTGAGGAATCATCTCAGCCCTAGTTGCATAAAAGATCAATCATAGATGTCATATTGGTAAGGAAGATCGTGTGAACTTTGCTGCAGCTCGATAAGATGTTTTTATAATTGGTGAGCTTAATGTGAACCTGAATTAAATTGACGCCTGTGAGATAACTATTATGTACGTTTTCTTTGTTTTAAATGCTACTATTCCCAAAAAATAATTTAATAGGACATCAAAAACTTGAAATAACACTTCAATTGCACATGTGGATACACACACCTCCATATACAGGATGTGATTGGTCTGTTCATGGAGTCTTATTGATGTGATGAAGTTGAAGTGAATTGTTAAACCTACCTATTCTTTTTCTACATAATCCCTTCCAACAGTTAAACACTCACTCCAGTGGTTGTGAAGCATGTCTATCCCTTCTTTGTAAAGGTTGAATCTCATCATTGGTGTTGTGTGTGGTGACACTGGCCGACCCTACAGAGCAGGGGTCATTTAATATTTCGTCCACTTTTGAGATGTTCAGTGGCACTCTTTACACCCTGGTTTTTGATCGCCTATAACTTGTTCCTGATGATCCACATCAGATGCAAAATATTTGAGCAATGATCCCAGTGCATCAGAGCCTTAATTTAGATTGCTCCTGCAGCTGTGTCTGCGTGTCATTCCGAAGAACGGTTTACTTTCATTAATCCCTCTGACTGTTGGCAAACACCGAAGCTGTAAAGAGCTAGATTAACATATGATGAACAGATCAGTCGTCTCTTCAATCAACTCCATGGATTCGTGCCTGAGTTCGTTCTTTCATTGAAGTTTCTCTCCAGTGGCGCAGATGCTTTCTGACATATCAGCGGGGAAACATGAGCCTAACCGATCAGTTTGGGAGATGAATGTTGACGTAGTGTTCTCCAAGTCATAACACAAAGTATGAACATAACGAGTCCCAACTTGCTTCAGCAGTAGGATATGTTAAATGGATAGTTCACCCTTAAATGCATATTCACTCATGTACTCACCACTATGCCAATGGAGGGGTGGGTGAAGTGTTTGAGTCAACAAAAAACGTTGGGACTCTCAGGGCTAAACAGTGTTGCAGCCAAATCCAATACAATAGAAGTAACTGGTGACTCCTTCAGATGTTATAACACAACAGAAAAAAACACATGCCTCCATATTGCTTGTGTGGTTTCATCCAAGTGTCTGCAAGACTCAACATTTATATTGGACTCGAAACAGCGTCATTTACACTGTTTTAAGCCTAAAAGTCTACAACTGGAAGTATCGATGCTAGCTGCTGTAGCTATGCTATCACCCACCCCATATGTGCTCTTCTGAGGTCACGGTGGCTTCAAAAAACATGTTTTTGGCCTTTTGAATATGATATCTCAAGACTGCTTAAGGGAATTTCAACTTTTGATCAGTTGTCACTCAAAGATTAAGTGATTACGTTTCAGTGTTCAAAGGTCACAGTTACCTCATATGAATCTGAAAAAAAATATTATTTAGAGATCTGGACACTGAAACTGCCCTGGTTGGCAGATGCATAGAACTGCAGTCCGGTAATTCTAGTTTCTGACGTGCAAAAGAAGCCAGAGTTCTCAAACACAAGCAGCCACCCAGGAAATGGACTATAGTCATAATTTGGTAAAATGATTGTATGAATCTGATGTATTTTATAATCTTGTAGAAACTCCTCAGTCAGATACTCTGACTTAAACACAACCATCCCATCCTGTTTCTCTGCAGTGTTGAAGCAGGCCTGTGGGTCTGGTCATTGACATCTAGTATTCATGGGGGTCCAGAGATTTGGACTGGGATTAGCAAAGGATTAGTGGTCATGTCAGATGCTGCTGTGGTTTTTGGAGATTACAAGGGTTCCGAGGCCTGAAGGCCCTGACCAACAGGACGAGAGAGGCCTACCTGATGTTTATTTTAGAAAACATTGAACACAAAAGCTCAGAACTGACGGACAGAATCACTGTTGTTGTACACCAAACATGTCCGAGTTTGCACCAGCTCTCTGCAGTATTGATCCCCCAGGTACCGGTGAAGGTCATATTGATGGCTGTGCAGCCTTTCCAACATAATTAATTCAGTCTTTGGCAATTACGGGAGTGCAAGCGCACAAAGGTAACTCTTAAACGCAAAGACCTGCATCTCATCAAAGCAGGAGTTCCAAAGCGTTCATCCCCTGAATCCCGAAACAACAGTGCCAGACACTTGCAGTTATGACCTGTGCTGCCGTAACTTGACCGGCTACATCCTGGGTCCAAAGAAAATCAGAAATCTGATGACATTTGTTCTTTGGAATTGTTTTTAAATTAAATTACTTGAAATCATCTTGTCAGTCATGTCCCCCAGCTTGGGAAGCACTGGCCCAGAAGATGCAGTATTCCTCGTTTGAATTATCTTTCCTGAAAAACAGGCCTTTGGATGTTTACAGACATCAGGACATTTCTTGACAGCCTGCTAATTAGAGTTTGGTATCCTTGGTGTTCAATTGGAAATATTGTAAAAAACTGCTACTAGTGAACGTCTCTCCCTGCGCAGGTCCAGCTCTGCCCATGGCCACGGTGGACATCAAGAACCCAGAGATCAACAATGTGAGATTCCTCAACTCTCACAGCCAACAGCAGCCGTACCACCTCAACAACATACTGAGCCACAGCGGCCTTACCCGCAAGGACAAGAAGACCAAAAGCAAGAAGAAGAAACTGACCAAGGCTGACATCGGCACACCCAGCAACTTCCAGTGAGTCACATGTTCAACATCACAGAGAATGTGATACAATTTCTGATAGGAATCTGACAATATACTCAGTTTCTTCAAATCATCAATTACAAATATATGAGGGGATCAGCAGTAAGGCCAGAGGTCACAGTACTCTGTGAGCAATCCTACAGAAACATGATCGAATAATTAAAAAGTATCTAGACTGTAAAAAAAGATGTGAAATACCATATACTATATATGTATGGAATTTCCAATCAATGCAGTTCAAAAAAAAAACTAATTGAATGATGAATAACAAATCTGCAGCAAGTACAAAGTCTTTCAAGTTTATTATTATACAAATAAAATGGTTAGTTTTCATAGTTACAGACTGACCGACAGATGAAACCAATTGCTGCCTATATTGTAGGAAATGAAAGGGCTTGGTAAAGTCGGGGGGCTGGCCACAACAAACGTCTACTAAATCTTTTAAATAAGTTACGTCTATAGAAAAAAAATGTCCATAGTAGCATCCTTCTTGTTTCAAAACCCAGATTTGCAGTGATGTGAAGTAAAGAATAAGAGACTCCTTTTATTCTTGAAGCTAGAACGGGTCAATGCTGGTCAATTATCATTCACACAGGTTGCAGGTACATTTTCTGTCCTTTTTATCAATTAAACAATTAATCGGTTTCAGTAAGCAAAAAATCTAAAATGATACAATTCACTCTTCACACTTATTATGTGTATTCTTAAGGGACATAGGAAGTGCAGTGTTGAATTTGGTTGGATTTGGACAATAGTGTTCATTATTAATAAACTTTGAGTAAACAGGCAGCCAGCTCTCTAGCACAGGAGACTGGGACTCACTAACAGAAGTCACATTGACGATCACCAAAAATAAAAGATTCTCCAGCTCTGCGTACTGAGTCTACTTTCACCAAACTTTGAATTAACAGGTCTTTGTAAAGTAGCGGTGATGCCTCTAAATGGTTCTGTGGCCAGCAGCAAGTTTTTGCTGAATTACTGCAGGGGTCTGTACTACACAGCGAGTTCATCATACCCAGGATATCTTTCCGATATTCAGATGAACTTATCCTTACAATCGCTATCCGGTTAAGTTAATATCTTTAAGTCAACCCAGCTTTGCTTCATCAAGATCTGAATTCCTTCACATAACAGGGGCGGGGTTTTTCAGCTGACAGCAGAGCAGCATATTTCACAAACCAGGATCCGACTGTTCTATTTGAAAATTTGCGAGGAGAACAAACACATTCAGAAAAGGAAAAACAGCTACAGCTTCTAGATGCAGCCAGGACAGCTGCTGAAGGATCTGTGATTGTGTGATGAAACGTTTCACTCTATCACATGATGGAGCCTCTATAATGAGCCTTACTTTGACACGCACTGTCTGCACTGACTCTGAGGACACGCTGTGCTGGAAACGATTGCACATACTAGTAAATAAAAACATCTGGTTATCCTGCCGCTAACACACCCAATACATCAATATCAGTAGCTCCCACAAGTAAAGGTTCCTCCTACTTTCTGATACAAAATTCCGATCTAAGGTGTCGTTCCATTTGCAAACTTCCGACTCGGGGGTGTTAATTCGGGCTCCAATGTATAATGTAAAGCGGCATATGGCCCATTTTGACTGTATCTGGTTGTGCAATCAGACCTGACACACTCTTCTACATGGCAGCAGTAAACATGTTGGTTCTGAAAGTGCTCAATGACCACACTGTCTTTGACCAATGAGTGTGTGTGTGTGTGTGTGGGCTCACTATTTAGCATGGGCACATGATCGCCCACATGCACATACTAAACAATTGATGCACTTCTGTGCACTTATGCAACACTTGTGTGATCTCACCACATATCTGTCCATCTTTTTCAGGCACATCGGTCACGTGGGCTGGGATCCGAACACAGGTTTTGATGTGAGTAGCCACTTTATGGACACACACTTACACATACTCATAGGAGCACAATAGTGACCTGTGTGGTGGCTGCATGATGAGATCACACAATAGGCTCTTGTTACTTCCTGCTCATATTCACAGACATCTCGCTGCTCCTCGGAAGCTGAAAGACACAGAATGTTTCAGAGAGAACCAGGCAGGGGCCTCATTAACTCATTAGAAGGCTGCAAACTGGAGAATGATTTTTTTTCTTTCTTTTAGAACCAACTCAAGAAGCCACTCTTTCACAGACAATTGTGGTAGTGCATATTAAAAGCTACATAGTCACCTTGTGGCACAAAAATCTTAGTCTCTTGAAAAAATACTATTACCGATCTCACACACACACATCCGACATTCCAATTAACTTGCTAAAGCAATGTAATCTAGGTTTTCTAGCAATAAGCTCCAGTACGAGCGCAGATATTTTTTGGGTTAAGAATGTGATGTTAAAACCAGCATTAATATATTTCATTTAAGAGCAGTCATATTATTTAGTTTACCAGCTCTAAAACATTTAAGAGTGCAGTGTCTCTTTAAGTCTTGACAAATAATTATCGTTATCAGACGGGGGCTGTTTAGAAAACGTAAGTATTTTCTCTGTGCAACAAGAGCTGCTGATGCGTGTGTCAATATTGAGTTTGTCCACTAATGAGCTAATGCTCGGACTGACTCGCTGAACAAGCAATAGGCTGAGTGCTTCCCTCTCTCTGCCTTTAACTACCTCATGATAAACTGAGCACACCAAACCATCTTGAACACGTCAGTCATACAGCAGAAGCTGGTCATGATGTACAGCAGCTGAGTGGTTTGTTGCCAGTTTGGAGGCAGATGGTATTTCTACCTGTTGGCCACCAGATGTCACACTAACACTGTGACTGGCTGCTGTGTACTCTCCTTATTTAGAGGAAGAGGGTCGCTGCTCTCCGTGGACAAAAAGAAAATTCTTAGAACAAAGCTGGTCAAAGAGGATCAGGAAACTGAGGATTTTTTTTATTTTGAAAAGGATGAACATATCAGGGTGTGGTTTCTATCAGAGGGAGAGCGCTGTATCAAAAAGATATTATGTCATTCGCGGACAATTTTAACAAAGGGCAAGGTGGAACTTTTTGGTCCAGATGGTTTCATCCGAACAGAGCGGGAGCTTGCACTATCACTAATCAGAGGTTATTTGGGACCCGTGCATTGCTTAAGGTTTAGTTTGTGTTTGTTTAGTTCGCTCTGGAGTTGAGACACTTATTTAGACAGTGACCGAGTGTAACACACACACACAATTTTTTTTAAATGCCACTTCAAGGCTACATAGCCAGTGTTGTTTTTGTATCTTCATATATTTTTATAAAGCAGTTTGTGTTTAAGTTAATGGGATGCATTGTTTTGTGTTTTAATTTTGCCCTGGTATCAAATTTAGTATCTAGAATTGTGAAAATTTCAAGGTTTCGGTACAGACTACAACATTTTCGGTATTCTGGCATCCCAATACCGTCGTCGGTCCTCTGCAGTGTGTCGCCGTGTTTTTGAAATGCTCTCCATGTTTTTTAATGCTGCAGCTGAACAACCTGGACCCTGAACTGAAAAACCTGTTTGACATGTGCGGCATCTCTGAGGCTCAGCTAAAGGATCGTGAGACGTCCAAGGTCATCTACGACTTCATTGAGAAGAAGGGAGGGGTGGAGGCCGTCAAGAACGAGCTGAGGAGGCAAGGTGAGAACGAACGAACACACACACACACGCATGCGCACACACACACTGATGTATTTGATGTATCAAGCTGACCTGAAATGGCAGGTTCTCTTGAAGAATAAAGCCTTTGATCAGTGTCTGATTCTAGAAATAATTTTCATAACTTTTTTATCACATTGCACAATGTCAAAGCACCAATATTGTTGCAACCCCATTATGTGAATATTTGCTGCATTTGAAAGAAAATTTGTCACATCTAACTTAAACTCTATAGGCTTAAAAAAACAACTACGGAAGTAATTGTTTTGAGCTGCTTTGTCCCACTGTCTTAGATGTCACTCTTGATGGATGTCATTTTTTCACTCAAAAGATTTTCTTTTCCTCTGACAATGTGGAAAAAAGGTTTCACAAGTCAGTTCAACTTAAATATCGGAAATTAAAGGGAATAGTAGTATTAACGTTGATTGCTGAAGTTCTCTTTCATCCATGCAGTCAAAATGGAATCTATCATTATGAATGTGTTTGAATCATACTTCTGCATGGATAAATCACGGGTTAATTCATTTTAATCTAACTGTGATTCAGCAATTTACCTAAGGTCTGACAGAGCTGATATTTTTCTTGTATTTAGAGTTTTATGATGTAACCACAGTGTAACCACGTAGAGGACATGACGTCTGGAAGCATCAAATCAGAAGTGTATTTTCAACAATATAACAAAAGATCATTGCTTTCACAGATTTATCTGGTACAATCATTTCCTTCATGCTGCCTTTACTCATGTCTCAGACAGAAGTGTTTCATCTGCAGACCTCAAATCTGCTGTCTGTCTGACTTTTTTATATTTGGTGAAGGTTTCAGTCCAGAATGTATTCATGTTAACCTGCACTGGTTTTAAGTCAGGAGAGAAAAGGGAATTTTGACTTTTTTTGTATGAAATATTTGCATTAGAAGAAGATGCACAGCTTTATACTTTTATTTATTATACTGCATAGGATAAATTATTTACAAGGAAATACTGTAGTTATGCCAGAAACTTCAGAAAGGCTGTAGTTATATTAAAAGTTCACATAATTTCAGTTGGTGTGCATTGGTCTCTAACTCTCTCTCTCTCCGTCTCTCTCACACAAGTGACCATTAACAGTGTTTTCCGGGCGCAGCCAGCATCATTCATAAAGTGCAGATACTAATAGAATTATGTATCGTATATAATTCAAAGAATTGTTTCCTTTTTGGAAAATTATCTACAAAGTAAAAACACAATGTCCTTTCAGGGTCTGGAGAAAAACAACAACAGTTTAGTTAATCATTCCAACTTGCACATAAACCACACTTTTGGGCAGTAACAAACCTTTGAATTCTATTAAAAACAATGATTATAAAACCTGGTTGAACATAGCTCACTTTCAGAAAAAAGCTGCAACCAGTATAAGACAAAGCAAACAGCCCATTCCAAACAGATTTGTATAGAATGGGCACTGTAATGAGGACATGGGGAAAACATGACAAGCTTTACAACTTATTGAGACAAAAATGATGGGAGATGAAAACATCATTATGTGTGGAGACTGATGAGAGTTTCTTGAATGAATGCATGAAACAAACAGTGGGCTCTCCGTCACCAAGCTTTGGTCACGTTAACACATAAATGTTTCTTAATTGACATTTTGTGTTCATGTGTAGAATCCCTCCTGTACTTTGAGCAGCAGTGAGGAGAAGGTGTGCAGTGTAATGTCTCTGTTAAGAGTCTGTGTGACTTAAGTTTAGTATCTTCGCTGTTATCTCCAGTAAAACCTTGGAGACCATGCGTGTAGCTGCTGAACATGTGACACAGTCGAATGTGTGATGTCATTTTGAGGTGCATTGATACAACCTGATCTCCTATCCCTTGTCCCCTACCCCAATCCTGCAGCACCCCCTCCACCCCCCTCTCGTGGCGGACCCCCTCCTCCTCCTCCACCACCCCATAACTCGACTCCACCCCCTCCTCCACCATCCAGAGGGGGTCGGGGAGCCCCTCCACCTCCTCCTCCATCCAGAGCACCCGCCTCAGCTCCTCCTCCTCCTCCTCCCTCAAGACCTGGAACTCTGGGTGCACCGCCTCCCCCACCTCCTCCCACCAGAGGAGGTCACCAGCCCCCTCCTCCTCCACACCATCACCACCACCACCAGCCTCCACCCCCTCCTCCTCCATCCTTGCACTCTTCCATCGCCCCCCAAGCCCCACCCCCTCCGCCTCCCCAACTTGCCCAGCCGTCTCCGGTCGGCTCTGTTGGCTCTGTCGCTGCTCCGCCTCCGCCACCTCCTCCTCCTCCGCCACCCGGCCCTCCTCCTCCTCCAGAGCTGGATGGAGTTGGTGGAGGTAGAGACTCGCCCCATTCGCCGAGCCCAGGAGGGAAGTCAGCGCTGCTGGACCAGATCAGAGGAGGAACCCAGCTGAAGAAGGTGGATCCGAACCCCAAAGTGCCGGCAACTAAACCAGGAAGAGACGCCCTGCTGGACCAAATCCGACAGGGAATCCAGCTCAAGACAGTAAGACAATCACAGTCCGATTCCCACAACAGAGTGCAAGGATCTGCGAAAGGCTAATTCAGCTAACTGACACTGCACAGGGCCTCTGTGTGCATTCCATATATAAATCACAAACTGCTAGTTTGTACTGTCCACGCACACCAACATTTTTAAACATGATCTGTTGAGAAATGTGCAAAACGTGTAAAAGTTACCTCTGTTATACTCTATGTGAGTATACCTGTATACCTGTTACAAATCCAGTCTGTTTGTTTGTCTTCAGGTTCCGGATCTTCCCGAGTCCAGCCCTCCATCGTCGGCTCCCACTGCCGGCATCGTTGGCGCGCTCATGGAGGTGATGCAGAAGAGGAGCAAAGCCATCCATTCCTCAGGTAGCTCTGCTGCTGGGCTGTGTGTATCACCTGGTACACACTTGGCACGTAGCTACAGCATCCAGGGTTCCTTAGTTGCTCTTAGACCTTATCCCAAGAAACAAGACTACCTAATTCCACATTTTTGGGAAATGTGCTTATTCACTTTCTTGCAGTGTGTTGGATGATAAAATCAACACCTGAAAAAAACATTTCATTTTTGATATATTGTTATTACACCTTGGTGGCAACCAACAGAAACCAGAGGAAGTTACTGGTCCTTAACAATTAATAGACCAGTCCTCAACCCCTTATAAAATGCTTTGTTTTAATTTCTTTGGTTTTTCTCATGGTGTTTGACACTTATGACTTTCAAGCTAGCTGTAACCACTTGCTTCCAGTTTTTGTGGTAAGCTAGCTTAGCTGGCTTCTGGTTATTGCATTGTAATAGCTATGCACACATGAGAGTGGTGTTGGTCAAACTTTCAGCAGGAACTTAAATAAACATATTTTCCAAACTATCGAACCACTTCCCCTTTAAGGAAGATCTCCAATTCTCCCCTCCAGTATTTCCTGTTCACCCTGCGGCTTACGTCCTGCTGAGGTTATGTGAAAAGGTTTTCTATTCTCAGGATTTCAACACTTTTCTTTTTACATTTCTTTTGTGTTTTCTTTTCTCAGACGAAGACGAGGATGACGATGAAGATGAGGACTTTGAGGACGACGAGGAGTGGGATGACTAGTGATGAATATCCAGTCCTGCAAACCCCTAAACCTATCGCTGACACTAAAATATCCTGTAGAAATCTTCCAGAATCTGACTAAAATTGTAATGTAAATGTTGTATGAATTTGCTGTATATTTATTTTTGCCTATTTGCTTTTTTTTATGATCATAATAATTAATCTGTGCAATACCTCATCAGTTAAATCTGTAAGGTTCATCACGCGCCCTTGTCATTATAGACCTTCCTCTCCCCAGATCATCTTTCATCAGAAAGCACTTAAATCTTCATCAGCACAATGTGGGGATGCAGCCTACTACATTTCATGATCAATAATCAACAATATAAAACACTAGCTGCTCCACTGATGGGATCCTCAAAAGATCCTTGGGAAATATTTTTACGTGTTCATTTCTTCATGTTTTCCTTCCTTGTTTGAGAAACTTAAAAGGGAGAAGTATGTGCGACCAAACAGGCAGGATCCTCTTTGTGTTGGATAGCGGTCAGCTTAAATGCGAGATAACACTATTTTCTTACTGTGCTTCTTTTCATATCTTCAAGTTTACTATTAAATTGTAGTTGTAGTGTAGCTGTATTATTTTTTTCATGAAGACATTTGTTGACCAAAACATGGCAACTTGGTTGCCTGAAATAGATTTTTTTCAACTTTAAATTTTTTTAACGTTATTAAAGTCGTTTATTTGCACACAGTTTTGATGATAGTATAGTTTTTCGTTTTTAGGGTGTGCGTTTGATAAAAGACAATTTTATGTTATTTCATGCAGAATATAGTGACGGTGGACACTTTTGAAAAGCAACCTTGAAATAAAAACATGACTCGTGTTCAAGTCAGCACATTTCAGATGTGTAAACATTCATTCTTAGAATGAATGTCCACACACATCAATTCTAACACACCTGTGGCATTTTGTGAAATGGTCTGTGTTTTCATTCAGCATTCCGTTATTCTCTGATGGAGGAAACATCAACAAAGCTTTGGTCAGTATTCAAGAAAAATAATGAAAACAAAAAAAATTATACAATCTGGTCACCATCCTGCTCCGTCCTTCAGTCAATAATCTTATCATTATATGCAATGCGATTGTAAATGCCTCCTAGTGGAGAAAAAATATTTTTAAAAAAGCAAATAATATTGAACCAAATGTGGCATTTGCAAGCAGCTTGTAGGTTTGGCGATGCCTGTGATCCTCCATCTGTAAACCGTGCAAAGAAATAATCATTGCTTGTTTTACCTGTTTGTCTCTTGAGTTTTACCGTCCTCCAGCGAGGCTTAATGCTGCATTGAGAAGCCAAGATACTGACACTGAACCTGTGAAAGGGGTGGGGGTGGCGGGGCAATGAGAAGACTAAATTGTATACTTAAATAAATGTTAATATTTACAAAGAAATTTGTTTCTTGTTCTTTGTTAGACTGGTTCTGCCTCTGACTATTTGTTCCACAGGGTTGACATAGACACCGTGAAACAGTTTTTCTTTTACACATGCAGCTTTTTTACTACCACTTGGAAACTACAGTTCATCATTAATTGTTTTGCAGGCCAATTCAACCAGTAGCCAGATATTGGCCTTTTGAGTTTCTATGGCCTCCAACACTGCCTGCAGATCAGGCTGCATGTGTGTGATATAAAATAACTAAGGTTGATCTCTTATCTCAGAATCTTCTCCTGCTTTGTGTAAAACAAAGTTAATTTTCTTATTCTTTATTTTAATTTTAAGTAGTTCACTACATGTTGTCAATCTTGTCAGATTCGCTGTGTGACTTGTAAACCTGAATCAAAGCAATGCAACATAATTCTGTTGATAGCAGTGTTTCAGCTCCCTTCCCTGAGTGGGATGTTAGAGGGAAATGGCTGCCTTGTGAAGGTGGTATATGATGTTTTGTTTTGTCAAATATCTAAACAACTACTGGATATATGGCCATGGTTCTGAGTGCTTTCATGGTCACCTGAAGTTGAGTCTCTGATGACCCTGACTTGCAACATTCAAGAGGCACTTTATTAAAGGTGTGACATGTTTTAATGAGGTTGTCACAGTAAACCCCCACATATCTCTGAGGGGGTCCATATTTACTCTAAGCAGCTGTTTCCTGAACTTTAGTGACTGGATTAGAAACCGATTCATATACAGACAGATGAGCCTGAAGCCCTAAAGCTGTTTCTCTGCCATGAAGTTGGATCACTGTGGCGGGTGGAGCTGTGAACATATTTACAATGTAACCACAGTATTAATATCAAACTGATTAAGAGCTTTACAGTTTTCCTCTTTTGAGTCAGATAACCTTTGAGCCAGAGTTCAATCATTGGTTCTTTTCACTTAATCAGAGCCAGAACGTATAGTCTTGTATGCATCGTATTTTAAAGATGCTCTCCTGCTCTCCTCAGTTGAACTGAGTCCATCGAAACGTGGAATTATTTTGTGTGTTTTTTAACAATACCAGTTCCAAAGTATTTGACCATATTGCTCAATTTAAAAAGCAAGAGAACAACAGTAGAGACAAACAGGCACAACTCCAGGACTTTTAACTCTGTTAACTCTGCACCAGAGGCTTCACCAAATGTCAACATAGACTCTTACCCCTCAGAAATGTGAAGCTTTTTATAGCTTCTTAACCAATTAAATCTTCAACATGGCGATGAAAATGTCCGGCTCCTGCACAGGTCACAATGCCTTCATAGAGACAGTCCTCCTTAAAGTCATGAACATTCTGCTGGTTGCTGCTCGGATCTCTCCTGTTTACATTATATATGTTACTTTTGGGGTGTATCATCTAAAAAAATAACGTCAACTTCCATTCATATGTAGAAGGCACACATCTGTACTTTCCTTTTAAACCCACTGATTCTGACTATATCAACATTTTCAATGACTGTGTCCTGGATATAAAATGCCGGACGGCCTAAAACTTCTTGCAGCTTATTATTGACAAGACTAAGGAAGTGACTATTGGCCCTGACACAGTCCATACCAACACCTTGAAGGTTCTCTGTCCCAGCACATGGGGTACAAATAATAAGATAAGCTTTGTGTCACCTTTGTAGACTTAGGGTTATGTTGGCCTGAGCCAACATAGATTGCCGCTCGTCCAAAACAAAGGAGCCAGAACACGAACGGAATCTGCCAAAAGAGGGCATATTATAATTTTAGCTTCTTATCATTGGCTTACAGTAAATTTTAGAATTGATTTTATTGCTGACATTTAAGACCCAGTCTGGATTTGCACATAAGTACATTTCAGATCTTTTGACACAATCTGTGCCCGGTTGTAAACTGAGGTCCTCAGCAAAGGCCCTACTCGCCATTACACGGTCCGTGCTGAGAACTTTTCTGTCAAGACCTTCACCCTTTGAAACAATGTTACGGAGGAAATCCATTTGGCAAACTCTTAATCCTCTTTCAAATCTCTCTTAAGCTGCCTTAAGACATGCACTGAACTCCGGAGATCCTCCAGAGGTTCTCTGGAGGACATGAATGTGTGAACACAAGTTTCCGATTGAGAGCCTCCAGAGTTTCTGCGGTCTTCCTCAGGTGGCGTCCTGGTATACGGTCCACACACAGCAGGAGTTCCTCTGCAGGATTTACAGCGAGTGAGCGTTGGTTGATGATGTCCTCTCTCTGCTGCATGACAACTCACCTGAATGCCCCAGGGGATTCTGTTGTTGGGACCATACTATATCCCAGCGGAGAATCACCTGGTGTGTTGTTCATGTCTGAAAGGCTAGGGAGAAATTCCGGACCAAGTTTTGTTTACATATTCCTCATTTCATGTCTGAAAACAGCTAAACAGCACAACAACATTTTCACAATGATACTTTTTTGCTAAAAAATCGAGGCCAAGGCTTCACACCCTTATGTTACGATGTTCTAGAAAACCTTTTGGACACAGTAGGAGATAATGTGTCTATATTTCATGCTTTGGTAGACTCAGTGAAAAGCAAACAACCTCTCATGTACACTGTAAACTTCGCTCTGTAATAAAGTCTGATTGTGTATGTGTGTGTGTGTGCGTGGGAGTGTGGGTGTTTGTGTGGGTGTGTGCACATGTGTGCCTGTGTGTGAGTGTTGATGGACAGTAAGCACCAGCTGCTCCACTCTGATCATATTACTCTGTGTGAGTTTGTAGTTGAGTTTAATCCCTCTTTAAGCTTCCTTTATCAGAGAACACAGTGGCTCGATCCTCATCTCGGGTCAATAACATGAATCCTTTGCAATAGCCGAAGTAGCGATGCCTTTAAGAGGTGCTGTGTGCAACTATAAGAGTTACACAGGTGTTTTTTATAACTGAAAAGGTTTCGCACAAAATGTGAGTTGTTGTTTTAGCCTCGTAGAAATTACTCTTAAGCCGTTTTCAGACATGCAGTCTGGAGGCTGTCCAACGAATTGGGATCATACTTTCTCCACAGTTTGCCTTTCTCACCTGAGCAATGTGGCAGAACATTTTCTGCTCAGACGCATTCACAACAACCCAGAATCTCTGTCGTTTTCAGGTAAGAGGTTGTGCAGCAGACAGAGGGAGGACGAATGCATTACTTCCGCTGTGGAGATCACTTTATTTTGTTTTTGCACATCAACAACTGCAACGGCCTTTATTACAAAAACTCTTTTGATATCTTTGTGGATGTCTTCTATGTGTTTGGCACCACCTTTTCAACCTGAGATATGTGGGGGTGGGTTTTCTGCTCGCGATAAAGTCTGCGGAAGACCTCCTGCTGTGTTCATACATCGACTCATTCAGAAAATCTCAGTTTTCGGTGGCTGGGAGGGGAAACCATGGAGAATTTCTGGAGGCTCTCATTTGATTTCCTGTTCAGCTGCTGTGTGATTGTGTCTTTTGATTGTGATTTTGTAATGAATGACTTAATTTATTTACATATTTTTGGGTTGTTTTAATCTATTGTGAAGTACATTGGGTTTCTTCGAATGAAATGCGTTATATAAATATAATATATAATAATATATTCATGCGATTTTTCTCATGAATCTGGTCATGAAACTCAGGATAATATATATATTGTGTGTACAGACTTGTAAAAATGACGTGATTGTGATCCTGAGGTAGAAGGAAAAAATGAAAACTATGGAAGTGGAGGCCTTCATGTCTCCACAATCTTACCTGAACCATTTCTGTATCAATTAGATAAGCATTCATGAGTTCAGTGTTGACGAACATAAACTTTTATTTCTCTGTGCATCATTATTCACAGTAAGATTTGCACTGCCTGAAACAAATAAGTGTTGTGTGACAAGTTCAATAAGATATTGTTAAAAAGTGACATTTCATGTGAAATAAAAAATTCAATATTTCAGCATAAAGTGAGAAGAGTTGTGATGAGTCTGTGAGTTCAGGTCTGTGACAGATCCACCTGAAACGACAGACATCAATCATACGTTAACCACGTACAGCAGATCTTTAAACAAAAACACAAAGTTATGGGAGCTCTGGCCTTATTCGAAACTGATACATTTCAAACCTTTTATTATATTACATTGCATTATATTACATATAATTTAGCTGACGCTTTTATCCGAAGCGACTTCCATTACTGCATTCAAAATCTAAGAGATGGTGTGGAAGTTTATTATTATATCATCAACATAAGCCAGATATTTTAATTGTCAAAAAATAACAATTTGAATATATCTTGTGCTATAGGGCATCTAAGTAAATTTTTAACCACAAAGATTTTGATGCAACTTTTTTCCCAAAGAAGATGAAATAAATATCATATGTTCCAACAACAAATGGCTTCGGTTTCCCGTGATAACAACATGATGTTTTGATCACAGGAAGTGAATAAGAAAGGAAATAACACAATAGTCACTATTACTTTGAACAAATGAATGATAACTATTAATCATTGATTTCAATATTATTATATATTATACTATCCATATTATTTTATTTAAAATTGAGTTGACCTAAGGTAACTTGCTGAGCATGAACATCCTGTTTAATAGGTTTAGTTTCTGTTACTCAATAGGATATTGCAAGAATTCCCAACTTACTATTATCAAGAACTACCTGAGCCCGGTAGCCCCGGTAATAAACAATTATCATACCCATTCTAATGAAGTTGCAAACGAATAAAGTTAACTACTTTCACAAACTGTGACTTATTCTCTAGGTAGACATTTGGCCAACACTTTTATCTCATCAGCTCTCTTCCCAGGAGCTCTCTGAGTGATTTGTCTTATCAGACAGCAGTGAAGAAGTCAAGCTATTTATAACCTGAGTGTCAAGGAATTCACAGAGTGACAGAGACTGTCTGCTGACAGCCGGCACTCACACTGAAGGGGTCTAGAGGCTTTTGGAGACTAAATTATTTCTGTGACGCTTTTACTCAAGCAAAACAAAATTCCTTCAAATGGTTAATGGATAAGTCAGCAGCAGGAAGTCTTACCCTTTTTAAGGACCTGATGCTACTTCCACGAATCGCCGCCATCAGGTTGTCACGGCTTGACCTCTGTGGCGGCATCAGTTGTGATGGTTCAACTCGTGTCTTGTGCAGTGATGGCTTCAAAGCGTTTTTCAGGTCTTTGAGAATATCAGCACTCTCCTTTTCATTGGCACCATTCTTGAGCTTCTTTGACTTGGGCTTCCTCTGGTTTGACTGACCCTTTGTGCTGTTGGAACCTTCATGCTGTTTGAACATTTCGGCAATCTTCCTTGTTGATGGGTCAAGGGATGAAGGAGGAGGTTTTCTTTTCTGAGTTTCAACAGTCTTCGAGGATTCTGACTGCATTTTTAGTGGTTTGTTATCAGTAGATGAACCAGAAACCTGTCCAGACACCTCGGGAGGACTTTGTTCCTTCTTCTGTTGAAGCCTCCTCTGTCGCTGTTGGTCCTGGTTGCGTGTCAGGATACTGGTTGCCGTCATCCTAGGGCCTGGTAGGTCAAACTGGTAGCCCAGCTTCAGCAGGGTTGTGTTCTCCCGCAGCAACTGGACCATATCCATCTCCACCTTACCCCCACAGATGTGCCTCTGGTTGTGAAAGCGAAGCTCCACCAGCGTCCTGTTGTCCTGCAGTGCTGCGAGCAGAGACAGGATGCCTTGACCCGACACAAAGTTGGACTCGATGTTCAGGTTTTTAATGGAGCAGTTCTCTCTGAGCATCTTGGAGATTGCGAAAGCGACACGATCATCAGCATGAGTGTTGGCAAGACTGAATACATGCACATGTGTGTTTGTGCACAGTGCTTCAGCAAAGCGAAGCAATGTCTCCTGGGAGATATCTTCGATGTTGTTGAGGTTGACTTCATCCATGGCAGGGTTGTCTCCCAGAATCTGCTCCAAAGCTTTGTCGAGAATGGTGGGGTTCCCACTCGGTCTGTCAGAAGGCATGTCCAGGTTTAGGTCTGTGGTTTCAGTCCTCAGTTCACCCCTTGAGCCTTTAGAAAAACTGTTCTTTTGAGGACATTTACTTTTGATTGGAGCCTCCTTTTTACACTCATCTTTCTTTTCCACCTCATCTGCCTTTGTATAATTTGTTCCAACATCACTGCCTTTTTTATTTAAAATCGTTTTCCTGTCATTGTCCTGAGTCTTGCCACAGTTACTACTGGTCTCCGACACACGCTTCCCCCTGCTCTCATCTGGGTAGCCCTCCTGAAATGATAACAAGACAGGAAATTAGCTCGAACTCTGACATTCTCCAGCCTCTGGCTCTTAATTAATGTAGGAACCCTCTCCAGTATTGGCAGACAGTCATTAAAGTTGTCATTTCTCAGACAGGCTATGTATATTTTTAGACAATTTTCCAGTAACCATTTAAATAAACTGGACATGTGACATTATACACAAATTATTATAAATAAAATATCAGTGCATTCATGTAAAATGATCATCAGCCTACTAATTCCACAAACAACTGTGTCATTCTGTATGTGGAACACATATTTTGTGAACCGTTAAACTAATCAACTTCATACTTTGCATGTCTATTCTTAGTGGTCCTGGGAAGTGCAATGTCAATTTGG
Organism: Platichthys flesus; assembly: GCF_949316205.1. NCBI lineage: Eukaryota > Metazoa > Chordata > Actinopteri > Pleuronectiformes > Pleuronectidae > Platichthys > Platichthys flesus. Next base: position 22,815,507 of record NC_084950.1, on the reverse strand, counting down.
TGCAAATTTAACATGTGATACGTTTAATATTAATACAATTAATTAATAAATAGGCTCCAGTGCTCTGTAGCAGTCGGTGTGAGTGGGGCAGTGGGACCTCAGTCTTTAGACCGGGTGTGAACATATCTCTCTCTACATCCTCAGATAAACTACAGCAGTGGCCGTCTGTCAACATGTATTTCACAGTCAGACTGTCACACAGACACACACTAACAGCAGAGTTGCTGAGCGCCGCTGTCATGGCAACAATTTCATAGAATTACTTCCTGTTTGGCATTTTTTCTTCAAAGAAAAGCGCATTCGTTTTTTTTTCCTTGAATTCTTTATATCAAGATTTTATTTTTCAAAAGTTGTGAACTTGGGTCTGAAGATTGTGTTGATTCGTTAACACACCTGATGTAGCAGCATGCTATTCATCAGTTCAGTGAATCATTGGAACTTATATATAAACCACACACATGACCTGCAATAAAGCAGTTTATTTTTATGTAAAACATAAATTATAAAACAATAAAAAGTGACTTTATTTAGTTGATTGGAGAACTGTTTGAGGAGGACTCATGAATGACCAGGAACCATACTGAAGTAGCTCCAGAGCATCAACACTTGTCGAGCAAACAGCCCATTCCAAGTAGTGGTAAAAAGTTAAAAGCTAAACCAAAACCAAACGAAAAGCAGAACCACATTTGGTTTTTGCACAAGATTACACTGATATGAATCAGGAAGATGGAATGTTTAGCATGAGATGTTTATTATAGCCTTCAACTGAATTACAAAAAGGGAAATCCAGATTGTCAGTCTTGTAAATGTCAAGTTCTCAGATCCAACATTTTTCAAAATGAAATTGGACAGTGTGTTATTAAACCTTTACTGCCATGTGAAAACCTAGTGTTCCGGTCACACCTCCAGTCATAGTGTCTTAGTCTCCAAGCCTGAGCTGAGAGAAAACTGATAAGATCACTATTCGTATTATCCTCTAGAGCCACAGAGGACATACACATTCTGATTGAAACTGTCTTCACAGGCTGAGTAGGACTAACCATCACCATATCAACTGATCTAAATATGAAAACATTTTTGTTTTGCATTAGTCTAATTTTGGCAGGGTTGGACTGTTTGGTAATGTCACCTAAACATGTTCACTCTGGGTAGTTAATCTGACCGCGTCGGTCTGCAGTTGGGTGCTGGTCACAGGGGGTCAATTGAACAGCTGCTGAACCAGATTACAGATTTTCAGATTAAATATGTTTTTTTTATTGGTTGTTGATGCAGCTTTAAACATTCTGTCTGCTTGTTTGAACAACAAAGTGTTTGACCACAGGTATTTTGTATGTGATTTGATCTCTTTAATGTTTCCTCAGCTAATGGTTTCAGCTTATATCTCTTACATCTGTCAACACATCAGTGACACGAACTGTGTCGATGAACAGAGATTCAGCTGAAGGATAGCTTTATTTTTCGAACATCAAACAAAGAACCTGGATACTGAGAGAAGATTATGTGAAGTTTTGAGTCGCATCTTAAATTTAGTTCTTCTTAGCAAAAACACAACAATAACAAAAAAAGGAAGTTTTAAGACTATGCTGGTTTTCAGCAGGGATGCTGCGGTTCGAACACCCTCTGTCAAAACATGCTTGCATGGTTTTTTGTTGTGATACAGAAAACTTGAGAAGAGTATTGATTTCCCCCTCTCACCTGTCTAGGGATGGACTCCACCTTCTCATCCTCTAGCAGCTTCTTGTTCTCGTCTTCCCAGTATTTCAACAGAGCCTCCCTGTCAAAGTTGCCCATCGGGGTTTTGGCAGTCTGGTCTTTCTGCCTCAGGCCGATTGGCACATTATCGTCAGGGTCAAGGTCAGCCAGCTCTCTCTCCAGCTCCTGGAGCTCCGCAGAGGACAGCGTGGCGAGCAGCTCCTCTTCATCTACCTCCTCGTACTTCTTCAGCTCACTGTGGTACCCAAAGGTACTCATGGTTCAGTTCTGGTTTTAGGACCGTCTCAAGCCCTAAATCTCGAACTCCCTGTCGCCCTTGTACTTCCTATACTTAAGACAATATTCCTTAAATTGATCTCTCTCTCTGAATTTTGTTCATTGGCTCATCCTCCATAAGATAGCTTTAGATGAGGGATGATGTGGGTTAGTGGTGACTCCTTGTTCATCTACTGGTCTCTGCTGGCAGAGGACCCTGACAGGGAGAGAGGGGAGGGCTCCCATGCCTCCGATGTCTGTCTTTTTATAGTGTGTGTGTGTGTGTGTGTGTTTGTGTGTGTGTGTGTGTGTGTATGTGTGTGTGTTTGTTGGTGGGTGTGTGGATGTGTTGGTGGGGGGGTTGATGAGATAGGCTTACTGCAGGAATGTGAGCCCTATGGCCTGCAGTGAGAGCTCATCAGTGACTCGTACGCCAAGGAAATGAAAGGAGCAAAACTCTGCGGGGAGACATCGGAGATGGAGCTGTGGGGCGTTATGTAACATGGCAGGGCACAAAAACAAGGTTGTGGTGTTGTCAGGGAAACCCTTGTTCTCCCAGAGGAGGGTGGGATTAGGTACAGTGCAGCTCAGCCAGGTGCTGACGAGGACTGTTGATAACACCAGGACACAACAACATCCAATCAGATGGGAAAGAATGCAGTAATAATCCTCATCTTTCTTATGGTGGAAGAAAAGAGAACACTGACTGATTTTGATGTTTGCTTTAACTAAAGAGAGTGGGAAGTGTGGCAGGTTTAACAAACTGAATTTAACCCTGATCAATGACTTAGTGCAAACAAGACAGGTTTTCAGCACCAGAACAGCTGATCTGAGCTACTTCAATCAACTAAGTTTATTAACTCATCGATGAAGAATGCTCAGATACTATTAATCACTATGGAAACTGGTAAATAAAGAGCTTCCATTTTAATCTGGTGGAGCAATGTGTGGCAGTGCACATTTATTTTTTATTTTATATATAATCATGCTCACTCATGATCTGGTCATGATGTCCCGTCAGTGTGACCAATCACACCATGAGAAATATGTTTTTATAGATCCAAGTGATTGGTAAATGTTACAGTGCAACTGAATCTGACCATCAACTGAATGTCCACAGACAGACAGTTTATGGATTTTATTCTGAGCTATTTTGGTACTGTTTCTTACTCTTGTTGATTAAGGGCAGAGGAGGCCACACCTTGTTAAGCACTATGATTAATTTGTAAACTATTAGATGCATGTAATTTACAAACCTGTATTGCTATTGTAAAATGACATGTCCACACCAGCTCCAATGAATATGTTACACGAGGCAATGCATTGGCTGACCATGCAGCTAAAATATCTAACAAATCTGATAACTCTGTCAACGTCATCTGCATGTTGAAGTGTCCTTGGGCGAGATTCTGAACCCGGGGTTGTCCCTCATACTGCTCATTCAAGCACTGTATGAATGTGTGTGTGAATGGAAAGAAACTGTACAGTAAATCACTTCCAGTGATCTGCAAGACTCTAAATCTGTTTAAACTTAGAGGAGCCCCTGGACAGGACACACTCTGATCGGAAGAGACATGATCCGATAATAATTCCCTCTGATCACCCACCTATTGAGCAGCCAAATGCCCTCCGAGGGGTGCAAAGGGATGGCAAGAGCATCATCAGCCCCAGACCTGGACAGCGTCCCATATCATTTCTTGTGGAAATTAATAAGAGTGGCATGGGTGAATCAAATTATACCCAAAGCTTGGGGCAGAGCTGAATCCTCATTCAGACAATTCCGGCCCATCAGTCTCCTCGATGTAGAAGACAAGATCATATTTAGTGTCATAGCCCCAAGGCTGGCAAGCTTTCTAGTAAAAAACAAGCTGGCGGATAAAACCAGTTAAATTCTGGATTTTACAATGATACAACTGTTCACATGTGTAGGCGACGAGCCTCCATTCAGTCATCTGGGACAGTTCTGCAACTTACAGTATAATGCTTCCTCTGTATGCCGGCATGTGCAGACCCAGTGTAGGAGTGGTCACATGATGACTGTTTTATGGACAGGGAATAAAATTGATACAAAGCCAAAACACTGGTGTGGACAGAGATTTGTTTTAGTTTGAAATGACAGTTTGGACATGAAAGGTAAAGCCTAAAATTACCCTTTTCCTTCTTCCTGAGCGCTTCGTTTCTATTTTATTGGCTTTAATCATATCATATTTATCCTATAATTCTATTTTCAGGACACTTTGGCCCCTGCAACAACACTGGTGATCCAGACACCTCACTGACCACAAACTCTGAAGAATTTTACATCATGTGTGAATTGGAATCTACAAGATACACAGTGTTTATATTTTAACTTAGTGTCCCCGCCTAAACCCACACACACACACACACACACACACACACACACACACACACACACACACACACACACACACACACACACACACACACACACACACACACACACACACACACACACAAACACACACACACACACACACACACACACACACACACACAGACCACAATGCTATTTATAGGTGTCATCTGTTCCAGTGTATTTAACGTGCAGACCATTCCACTGCACCTAATGGAGAGTTGTGTCACTCTGCTCACTTTATCCACAGCTAATGACAAACAACAATGAGCCGAGCAGTTGTATGAATATTTAATGTGTTATTATAATTCATCTGATAACAACAATTTTTTCAGTACGGAAATTAGTCCACATGCTGTTAGACAACAAGTCGAAGAGAAGCAGTTTAAATAATAAAGTCCTGAGAAATGAAATGACTGACGACTTGACTGACAGAATGTGTCACAATTAAAATGTCAGACCTGCACTACATAGAAAGTACTTTATATATTAAAAAATACACTAAGCCTTCAGCACTTATTTTTTAACTGGTGGAAAATAATTTCACTGAATTAAAAGCTCCAGATTTCCATAACCAATAATCATTGCTGATGAGCATGGACTTCCTGCAATCAGCACTGAAACCAAAAAGATTGCAGCTGACAGGTCATACACAGAGAGACTGACATAAACTTACATTGTTCAAGGAAACCTTCATTCAAATGGCTAACAAAGTAAAACACAACTTTTTTTTACTTTTTTCAATGTTTTTCTTCTTGTCAGCAAATCCTATGAAAACCAACAAAGTTTTGATTTGCTTTTCAAATCTTTCTGACCTCCTTAAAAAGATGTTGTGGCTCAATGGGACCTAATGACGACTTAATATTTTAAAAAAACTGATCACTGAAGTTTATTTGCAATTGTTCCTTTAAGATGAGGAAATTGTACATTAACAATAGACTATTTTTAATGGTTTATTAATCCAAATTTGGTGCATAAGTAAATATTTGTGGTCGCATGATGGTGTTGGTGGTACTGAGGCAAATAAACTACTAAAGTAAATTGAAATATCCTGGAGGGTGATGAACTGATCAACATTATCTTGGACTCTTATAGGAAAAAGAAGAACCACATGTTTTGATCAGTTTTATATTACAAATCCATTGAAATCAATAATATGGGCACATGCAGCACATGACCTGAAATGTTTCCAAAAACACCAGTTTGCTTTTGATATTTACATTTTCTGTAAAAGCGTCACAGATAACTCTGTCACAATACTCACATTTCAAATATACAAAGTATAATATAGTATATATCATATAATAATAGTAGAATAGTTACATCCCCTGAAAATAAGCGGTTCTTATATGATGTGTTCAGGGTCCTGATTGTAGAGATCAAGTTCCTGGTACAGTATGAAGCTCTTCAGTCGGGGAGGGAAAACATGTGAGTTCATGATTTCAGGATTATTGAGTCTCTTCAGTGTCAAACTCCTCCTAATCACGAGTCTGCACAGGTGCCTGAGGAAGCGAGGACTGCCTGGAGAGCAAGGTTACAGAAAATTATTTTTAAATCATACTTACATGAATCACACAAGTGAGAGTATCAAACAGAATGATAACATCACCAGTGGCTTGTTATCGCTGGTCACGGGGGTGCTGCCCCCTTCAACATCCTGAGAAAAAGAAAGCCTATTTACATGTTTTTATATAAATTAATTAGGTGATAATAATTTACTTGTACAATGCTCCTGGTAGACTGTAAGCACCTGTGAGCATTCAATACAAATTGTTTTTAAATTATATTTGGCTAATTTCTGTCTTAATAGTGTAAAAATACTTCCTGGTGCCTGGTAAACTACGGTGAATGTAGATCCTTAAACTTTTGGTAACCATGAGACTGAGGCTTCTCTTTAATTGGTTGTTGCAGATTTTGCACTGGACACAGCTCTCTGTGCCCCAGACACTCCCACTTTTATAAACAGTCAATTTTTTTTTTATCTAATGTGATTGGTCGACCCTCAACGCCATCTCGGGTACATCCGCCATCACTGAGTTACCTCTGCTGCGAACCGGCAAAGACATGGAGATTTCAGGTGGGACTGCAGCAAATACGGTAATTTAATTATAAAACACCCTTTCACAAGATTAAAAGAGGATAAAGGCCTACAGGTCTGCTACTGCCCCCTTCAGGTTGCATTGCACATTATAGCTGCAAGAGTTTTACCAGTGGTGATGCTAAAATATACAGAGAAAGTCAAGCTAGCAGCCTAAGTGTCCTTGGCAAGATACTGAGGCCCTAAAATGGCCTCTCATAAAAGCTGAGTGTTCTAAAAATGTAAGTCGCTTTGGATAAAAGCATCAGCTAAATGACATGTAATGTAATGTTATCAGGAAAAGGCGTCTTGTGATTAATTAAGTTAGTTTTCACAGTGTGGTTCTGCATCTGCTTGTTTTTTCAGCAGGTTAGTCTGCATTTCCTGATACTTCATGTCGTAACATCATGAGTGAACTCACTGAGGATTTCACATATTTCAGGCCACTCTCTCTGTTTCTCCAGGATGAGTGTGAGCTTGGAGCAGATGTGGACGTGGCTGACGTAGTCGAGCAGAATCCGGACCACGTTCCCGGACAGATGCATTAGACAGCAGAGACTCATGAATTCACAGAACTGGAGAAAAACAGACATTCAAATTTGTTGCGATTAAAGATTGTTGGCATAATCCTTCATTCCAGATTTCAGACTTGGTGGTTTTTGCGACGAATGACATGCCCACACTTTAGCTATGACTGAGAACTAGACTAGGGCCAAATAAAAATTGACTTTATTCTCATACATTTTACCTTTTTTCTATTGAACAACTTTTTTTCATAATATTACGACCTAATTCTCGTAAAATTACAATTTCATTCTCATATTATTCCGATTTTACTAGTTTAGGGTTATTTATACTGTACTGTCAGACATGAATTGTTTCATGCTTCTGGTAAAATGTCATATCATCTGGCGTATCAGCTGATGAAGGTATTATTATCGTAAAGCACGTACGATCCTTGCTGATGTTTGTTGAGGCAAGACTAGCTCTTTATCAGTTGCCAGTCTTTGTGCTAAGCTAAGCTAACCAGCTAATGCTGATGAGATTAATCTCATAGGAAAGCAGCTAAGTGTATTCCCCAAAATATGAAACTACAAGTAATGTCTCACTCACTGGTATTTTCCCATCCACATCGTCAGTAGCCTTAAAACTGGTGTCGTGGTGACAGTGAAAGCACCTCTCCACTTTGTAACCATTGTTGAGCAGCATCCTCATCATCACCTCATCCTTCAGGCAGTACTGTAATGCCGTAGGAAACACTGTGTCGCTCACCACCGTGAAGTAGCAGTTTACGTCTGCTTTGGCTGCCAGCAGCAACTTGACAATCTCACAGCGCCCGGACCTGACTGCCACCAGGAGGCAGCACAGCGGGTCCAGGTTCGTCCTCGCTCCGGCCACCAGAAGGACTTTGGTGGAGTCAACGTCCCCGTTGGAAACGGCACAGTACAAGGCACTCCTCCTCATGTCCCGGTAGTTTTCGGAGTTTCTGGTGCTCATACGGTAGTTGACATCAAAGCCGCAGGCCAGCAGGAGCTGCAGGCAGCGTCTCTGGCCACCCTCCGCTGCTGAGTGGACTGGGCTCTGGCCCGCTTCCTTGATGGCTTTCTTAGTTGTCAGAGGTATCAGCATTTTCAGAGCACTGTAGGAGAAGAAAACACAGGTTGAATTAAGCAATAAGAGCCAATCAATAAGAGTATTTAAAGGCCTGAAGTGAACAGCATTTAAAATGGCAGAATTTATTGGAAGAAATCCTCCATCACTAGGATCAATGAAGCATCCCTCTCTAACCTCGAGAAGCTCTTGAAGATAAGAGAACAGCTCCATCCCTGAAACACCTTAACATGTCCGACCAACACTTTTTTTGGTGCATTTCTTTACCTGACCTACCTCACTTAATTCTTAATTAACAAATGTTGCACTTTTGAAAATGCTTAGTGTTGTCCCTAGTTGTAAGTCCCTTTGGATGAAAGCATCTGTCTAATGAGTAAATGTAATGTTTATTGTGAAGATCTGCAGAAGGTTTTCCCTGTGACACTTTATAGTATGACCAACCCTTTAAAGCCCAACTTGTGTCCCCTCCAGGCGGCTGTGTTCATTATACCTCGCGGTCTGACAAAGTTTGACAGAAGATGCTCACTCATAGTGTCCGGCATATGCTGCCTTGTGGATGGGCAGGTGTCCAGTGATGCTGGGCAGGTCGGGGTTGGCTCCGTTGTCCAGCAGCAACTGAATGCAGGCAGTGTTTCCTGACCCGGCTGCATCCAACAGGACACTTTCCCCATTTAAGGCCTGAGAGTTCACTGTGCTGCCTAAATATGGAAGCCAGATTAAACAGGACAGGACATTTTTATCTAAAACTGGAGACAGGTGTATAGAGAGGAAGTTGATAATTATTTGGCAAAACTCTTTGGTACAAGGACATTTGTCAAGCAAATTATTCACTGTTAATGTACAACTCCAGTGCCTATTCTAAACCTGCCTGTTTTAAATGTTCTGTTCTCTTGGCCTCTGGTATCTTTTCGGAGCTACTTCTGAATAATTTCTTGTCATTAGTGAGTCCTCGTCAGTTATATACCAAAAATTGTCACTTTATGTTGTTTGTGTGTTGGATGTTGTGTACAGAGTTTTTAATAAACAGTCTATGGTGCAGAGCAAAGATAGAAAACTGTGTGTTTATCCTAGCTTTATCCTACTAGGTTGCACTTTATAGTCAATGTTTTTCATAAAATAAAACTGAATTTGCTTTATTAGTTTCCACGTCCGGCCTTTATACAATCTGAATGTTGTTTTTTCATATATTGCATGTCGATATTTCAGAGGACTGTCAAGCTTCGAGAAAATCTTCAGACCCAAGTTCACGCCTTTTCAAAATAAAAACCCGGTAATTCAGCCCAATATAAATCAACAAAACAAATATTGTGATTTTTCTTTGAAGAAAAAATTGCCAAACAGGGAGTGATTTTATGAAGGATGTTGCCAAGATGGAGCTAAGTGTCTTTGTCAGTCAAATAGGGTGAGATCAAAATATTAAAATCATCAAAATGTTCTGCAGGATTTTTGACACGTGATTTGACCCTTTTGTTAAACATTGCTGCAGGATGTAAAAGAACACATGTTCAACTCAGTTCACAGGCTGAAGGCACACTGCCCCGCCCCTACTGACTGCAACAGAGCACTGGTCGCATGTTAATTACATTTTCATTAGTATAAGTATTGTATCGCAACTCTGCAATGCAGTTTTTCTGGTATTTTAGAACACAAATACAAATTGTGAAGCTGATCAGATGAACGGTTCACAAGATAGATGTTCCACATACAGACCGACAGACACACTGACAGGAATTTATGGAATTAGAATTAGATTTCATTATTGGTTTATAACATTTGGCATAGTAGGACTCCACAATTTCATCCTCATGTTTTGATTTGTATATTCATTCATTCACAGTCAAGAAAACTGCAGTTACAACTGTCTTCACACTGACCGCAGTTCAGCAGAATCTCAGCGATGTGGAAATGTCCGTGCTCTGCGGCCACAGCGAGCGGTGTCACCCCCGACACGTCTTTCTGGTTTACCCGCCCGCCGTTCCTCAGCAGCAGCATCAGGATGTCAGCGTTGCCGACTTTGGCTGCTTCATGCACGGCCGTCCACCTCTTCTGGCAAACCTGCTCCACCCATGCACCGTGAGCCACCAGAGCGTGTGTCATCTCATATGAGCCGACCCTCACCGCTGCAAGTTGACGAGAAAGTTAGGAACTTTTGATCAGCAATGTTAATTTATCAGGTGACCAAAGTTCAGAGAATTGTCACCAACGCTGAAGCTCTTCAGAACCTTTAATTCCCTCTTAACTCTGAGTTTTAGTTTGAAGTTGCACTTCTAATGGGAAAGTCTTGTTAACCTCTAAGCTAAATTAATTTAGTCGCTGTCCAACTTGGAACTACATCCCACAAACCATTTTCAATTAGGCCAACACTTTACATAATTATCCCACTGGTGGTAAAGATGTATCTGCATTTCTCGTCCTGTCTACGCGTTTGTGTTCTTTACTGTATTGCGCATTACTGCTCTACAGGGTTACCCAGTAGCAGTGGTGACTCATTCTTGTTGTTGGTGTTGTGGGGCGAGGATCGGTGCTCCAGCAGACTCTTCACATTCCGCACCAGGCCGGCTTTAACTGCCAGTGTCAGTGGCGTCTCTCCGCCAACTGCAGTCCTCTCCTCCAGGCTGAGCCCCTGAGCTGCCACAACACAACACAACACAATCACAAATAAAATATAATATCAAAACATAAATACAGCACAAATAAAACACAACACAATCCCACAACATCACATCAAGGCAAGGGTAATTAAGCCGCAACCTTATACTCTATGCTGCTCCTTAATCCTGATTCAATTTATTCATATGATCATTTTCATTATGTTCTCATTTTTACTGGTTTAATGCATTTGTAAAAGTATGTAAATGGGTGTTGGTATGTTGCCGTATACATACAATATACCGTATACATACAATATATATATATATATATATATATACCTATATATATATATATATGTGGGGTTATTACTTTTTATTCTGTCAAATGTTTATTACCCCTGTATTTATCTTTCAAAATACAATAAAGAATGCATCTCAACCCAGATCACAGAGGAGGTGAACATGTACTTTCCTAGTGTTGCTATCAGACTGACAGCTGTGTTAACCTGGCAGATGAGCCAGTGAGCTGTGGACATGTAACTGCTGTCTGACCTCCAGGGTAAGAGAGTGAAAGTGACATCACAGGTTATTTGTGACCAGTAGGACAATTGAAATCAGCTGTCATCTGCTGGACGCCTGCATAGTTTGAAGCACTCTGTGGGTTAATGTTATTTCAGGCAGCCATTGTTTTGGTGAAACCAGTGGTCTCAGCTGCATTTAACATTATGTGATGCAATGTTATCTTCGCTTGTCATCTTTACTGCTGCCAAAGTGGTAATTTATGTATTTATACACAAAAAATACTGAACCTGTTCACATCAAACCTGCTGGTGGGATGGGAGAAAGCCCAGGAGAGGAGCTATTCAATTGTGGTTTAAATCAAATCAAATCATTGTTTTTGAGTTGAAAACGAAATAATATGACTGTACTGAGATCAAACATACACAGGTTTGACACTCAAAATGCCACTCCATGTTTCCAACGTCTTGGACCTTGCCAAGCCGAGTCAATCGTTTCTAACATCTGTACGTCATGAGATTACAAGCCCTCTGACTTAATGTGGGCTGGCTCATTATCTAACTGGGGAAATGGTGTTCTAAGACAAACTGTGTCTTATTCAAGGAGCGTAGGTTTATTCTGTAAGGGGAGATAGGTGCCTGCAGCACCCACACACACACCTGGGTAGAGGGCATATAGTGATTGTGTGTCGCTCTTCATTTATTGAATATTTTGTTCAACGGTAACTACATGGCTTTTACAATTAATTTGAACATTCGCTCACATTAGCCTTCTGAGTAACATTACGTACGCCTCTGCCCCGTCCTCTTTTGCACTTGCATTTCCTTGGCTCAGAGAGTTTCAGGCGTAACTGAGGTGGCTAATAGGTGGAGCTGATGTGACTTGGGACCCCCATGGTCCTCCACCACCCAAATGTGCATTTCAGGGGAATTAGGGATGGGAGAAGTCGTCCACTTCTAAAGAAACCTCTTTGGTGGGGTTGCACAGAAATGTTCTATTGCCTTCTATTTTTATTGTCTGAAGATGTCGAGACAATAACACCGTCACTCTCACATTTCAACAAAGTTATTCAACCATATGGCAGGCAGTTCAGAGGAAGTCTAGTGGCCCCATAGAGCCGCTTGGATGTCAATGCTCTGACACAATGATCACAGGTTCAGCTGATCTGCATCTAATCCTGGTATGTGGTGAAGCTACATACATGTATAAGGGGAAACGCACACAAATCACTTGGTAACCAGCCATGATTGGTGGGATGCCTTTATGCTAACAGAACTAACAGAGATGTCTTTTACATTACATGCAAACAATTTACAGTTTAAATTACCATTTTATGAGAAGAATGTTTCCTCAGAATCATTAGGTATCCCACCAAACATGGAGGGCAAACCAAGCGTTTTAGCCTTTTTTAGCAACTACTTTTGATGTTACAGCACATTTCCTGTCTGGTTCCGTCTCAATGTTTCCAGCAGCAAACAGGCATGACTGATCTGCTGCCCTTTGCTGCTATAAGATTTATATTGAGGAGAAGGTGAAGTTAGTGTTTTCTTGTTATTAGAACATTTTGACTGTCACAAAACGATATTTCTTTAATTCTGTTCTTGCAAAACAAGTGTACATCATATCAGAACATTTTGCACTTACTGTAATAACATCCTTATGATAAACTACAACGTGATTATTATATCAAAATTTAAAATATTTGTGAATATATATACACAGTACATTAAATACATGTACTGTGTATATATATACACAATTACACGCTAACTTCTACAGAGCTAATGTTCTACAATGTTCCCTTGTTTATAAAATATTTGGTAGTATTGAATACATCGCTTATAAACTCGACTCCACGTCCCACAACCAATAGGAATACACATGCTGAGTGTGAAGTTGATTAGATGAATGGTTCACAAGATATATACGTTCCACATAAAGAAACTTCTGTTTATTAGTAGAGAGATTTCAATACACTACATTGTTTTTATTGGCATCACAAGATGGACAGAGGTTTGTGGAAAGCATAGGTTGATTGTACTGTTCGACACTAATAAAAATGTAAGGCCATACAAAGAAGCATTTAATTACATTTTAAAGTAGTTACTTTCAGAAATGAATAAAATGGTCCGATAAATGAATCAAGTCTGAACTTCTAATGATCAAATGTACTTACATGTCAGGACAGTCTCCAGAACCTCCAGAAGTGGTTGGGATGCAGCCCGGTGGAGGGGAAGCCAGCCGTGACAGTCCGGCTCGCTGAAGGCGGAGGTGTGGCTCAGCATCTCCCTCAGCACCGACACCTCACCTGGTTACAACGGCATTTAGAACACATAACAGGGATTTCCAGAGAGAGAAGAGGCAAGAAACAGAAACTTGTCTGTCTGTCTGTCTGTCTGTCTGTCTGTCTGTCTGTCTGTCTGTCTATCTATCTACTCTTTACTTTCTGCATTCAGCCAACAGATCAAATGTACATGTCTCTGTCGTGATGGTGAGTGTGAGGGTAATGTCCGGCCTACCTTGCTCGATAGCAGCCAGGACTCTCAGATTTTCCTCTGTAGCCGCTGCTAAACTAAAAGCAGACGAAACACAAGATAGTTTGTTTTGTTGTTTTTTAAGGAGTGTGGTGGTTTGGATGTGGCTACCATACCTGGCAGCAGATTTCAGAAAGGCATCCTGGCAGGAGCTTTGAATACTCAGCTGGACGATGTAATCATTCAGCTCCTCTTCACCATAATCTTCATAAGTGTTTATCATTCTGCAGGAAGTAAATATGATTCCAGCTCATACATAACTCAATTGAGGTATATTTCCCAAATTCTTGATTTTGTTTAGATTTTCAAAGAAAGACAGGTGGTTGGGCATTTGTTAGCTTATTGACTACAAATAATATTTGATCACTGTCCTTAAAGCTCTGGTTTGGTCCCCATCAAAATGTCAAGTTTCATCTTGCGCCACATAATCTCTTTGCAGTGTCACATTAACCAAATTTTAATGTTACTGTATTCAACATGAAATATTAGTCAATTACTTTATTTAAAAGGTGTTATTCTGTGATATCATTATATGTTTTGCAGAGGGTGGACAAATCAAGAGAAAGACATTGACTCACAACAACCCAAGTCCTTATATAAACTCATGGTGTTAAATCAAAACAGAAAATCAAAACTATGTTCATTCATTCACCTCAAATGCATGAATTCCAATTACATTGTTCATTGTGTTGTTTTTGCACAGCAGGTAACCCAAGCATGCAAGTATGTTAAATTTGTCCAGGGGCAAGCATGACAACTGAAGAATGAAGTCTCCACTAATCAAGCCCAATTCAAGTTACCTTTTATCGGCTTTAAACTTCTGTTCTTCTAAACTCTTCTACTTTTAAAATTCTGATTTTCAAAAATGAATGCCAAATGACATTTTTTACACTAATAAAATAAAGTAGAACCTATAGGTAAATATTACAAAAACTCAAAACACACAAAGAAAACTGAAGAAACAAGGATAATGGACGGCAACAAAATGAGTAGCATGAGCTTCCACACCTCCAAGTGTTTATGTTACTGTTAGCAGACAGAAAAATAACATAATTCCTTTAAAATTAATTAAGTCCACTGACCACCACCCTCAGCCATTCATTTTCATTCTGACACAAGCATCCAGCCAAAAAGTATCTGTTGAAACCAATACCTGAATGTCTTTGCATAAAAACCAAAAGATTCTCACCTGTGAGGTGTGTCAGCAGCACTCTCTGATGGAAGAGACGGTTCTAGTGTTTTGTATGTAGGTGTGTGCCTGCATAAACAAAGTGAGCGGGCATGTGGGGCGACACCTGGCCACTTAAATATAGACGGTTTTCATATTCTATTGTGTGAACTAAGCCGGGTCTTTGCCGTGTTTGGCGGGAATCCCACATTCAAAATCCCAAAAGCATTTGGGGCTTAGGCCGTGGACTCATGCAGCCAACGAGTTTGCCGCTGCCTACAGGTTTAATGGAAGGCAAAATCAATCAGGTCTATTTTTCCTACCCTGCTTTGTTTAAGAAATATGAGCTGATGATTGTCTTGTTATATATCGGCCAAGTTAAAGTCAGAGCTGCAGGAAAAAAGGGCGAGCAGCCCACAGCACTGTTCGATCCGTGCCTTTCATGAGGCAACAGTTTTGTGGTTGCTGGTCCTATTTATTTATTTTAGGTCTGTTAAGCATCGATACACTCTTCACAGTAAAGAGCACCGCTTTTCAAAATAAAAGCTCTTAATTCAATTCAGCTATATAAAGATATAAAGCATTGCACCAACAACACAATAACAAAAAATATGTGCTTTTACTTTGACGGCAAATTGCCAAACAAGAGGTGATACGTTGAATGTTGGCGCCATTATGGAGAACAGTCAGTCCGAATTGATTATCCAAACGTTCTAGCAGTGGTGTTGACCTGTGTGACGGGTCAACACAGAGGCCTTGTCCTCCTGCTCTGCTGCTTGCTGTGTGATCTCTGGGATCCAGCAGATGTCCAGCAGCAGATTAGTGGAGTTTTACAGGGGCCATCAAGTCGCCTCCTCTGGCTCATAGACTGAAATAGCAGCATGGAGCTCAACATAAAGCTCTTATACTGTCAGTGTCCATATAGAGAGACTGGGAAATGAAAAGAAGACAGGCCTCCACACTGTGACCATTTTTGGAGACATTGAAACTCAAATTATAACAAGATGCACCAGTGCAACTTGCAAATATGCGTGCGATTGAGAATTCTTTGTGTGTGTGCTCCCATACTCCTCAGACACACAGGCCCCGGGGCCCCGCTCCCCACTCTCTGACACAGAGTGACACACAGTGAGGCCGAGATGAGATGTGAGGAGCAGAGCCTTTTAACGTACTAGCCCTTAAATTACTTTGTTGAAGAACGGTGGCAACAAAAAAATGAAAATACAGGGTTTCCACAAAACTCAGCCGCTGTTATATGGTCATTGCAGAAACATCGGTTGGTTTGAAACTTAAAACACTGTTTGTGATCTCAGCAACGGTGCCCAACCATTCCAGGGGTCTTTTGTCTTTATAGTGGCCATCCGCTATTTAGAAAAATACAATCACACAATCACACACAAACACACGCATACTCACGTACAAATCTGCACATCTGTATAAAGTCAGTACACCTTTAGTTAGTTTGTGTGTTTATACATTTATTATTTTCACAATAAATGTTTTTCTTTAACACACATGTTGCCTTCATTAATGTTGCATAGGTGTGGATTTTGCCAACCTCTACACTGTCAAGAACTACATATCCTTCAACTTTGCTAACTAAATGTGTGGTTATTTTGCTTATAGTTATTCATTTAAACATGAATCAGAATTCCAAATTTGTAGTTAGTACTTTCATCAGACTTAGTCGATAAATCGGCTATCTTTTCCCTTCCTTTGAAGTGACACTTCTTCTTCCTTACATGAATGATAATATAAATAAGTTAAAGGCTATTACACAGCCAAGACCAGAGGTGTGTCAGTTATCTTAATTTCGTATTTATATTGCCTTTGATCATTCATTTGCTATTGATTGGCATGCACTGCCGAACTTCAAAGTAAAAAGCTTGCAGCTTCCAGCTTATTAATGTAAGAACAGTACAAACCCTGTCCAAAGTCATTGTATCACTATAATCAATCTCTATATGACATGGTCAATTTATTGGTCATTTTAATAATAATATAAATCACTGGAAGAAAAAAGGGTCCCCAGGACACAATCTCATTGAATCTATCGTCAACCTGAAAGGAAACAGGGACAGGGCGATTTCCCTTTTGAGGCACATGACAACTATGAGAGTCTTTTGAGGAGTAGTAAGGCACAGTTGGACATATGTAGAGCAACAAAATCCATGGTTGTAGAAAATGCAAAAAAAAGAAGCCAATATTACATTATAACATGACAGAAAAAGTCTAACAATTTAAAAAGAGGTTATGCAATTGAAAAGGGAAGTAGGACTTTTGAAGGAAATAAATAATGAGTTAATAGAGGAGGAAAGTAATGAAGTGATAAAGGGAAAAAATTATATAATATAAGTGAAATTAACTTAAGATCTATGTTGTGCAATGAACTTGTGTCTGATATTTCTTATTAACCCTATTGCTTTTTGTTTGTGAAAAGGACTCCACTGTGCATTGTCCAGTCAGCACCATAATTCTCACCTATGATCAGAGTCCCATCCTGAAAAGCTTCATATGTCAATATTACACTTACTGATTCACCATTAACAGGACGTTTTTTTAATTGCACTGTGCATTTGATTAAAACCTATGATCAGAGTCCCGACCTGAATAGCTCCATATCAGAATCAGAACCAGAATTCTTTTATTTGCCATGCATATTTATTTATTACAGGAAATTGTCTTGGTGTGTTTGGTGCACTGTACATAAAACAACAATTTAAAAAACAACAATATAGAACAACAATATATACATTAAGAGAGTTAGTTAATATGTTAAAATTAACTCAGGGTCAAAGTGCCACATATTGATCAGTTTGAAAATGAAGTTGTTGTAACTCCATTGTCAATTTTCCCATCGGCTCTAAATAACTTCATCAGAGCCCTGACCTGAACAGATCTATTAGTCTGCATGTGGGGATAATGACAGTGCCACCTACTGGCAATAAGAAATAAGCCTGGTTTTACAACTTTAAATCAATTTTACATGAAATATTCATTGTGTGTTCTACACATGTTGGCTTGACCATAATGCGTGATTAGTGGATGTGGTGCGCAGAGCCGTTTCGCCCGGTCCCTGTCCGCCCTTCTATGCTGCTGCATTAGGTCCCAAGTTCGCAAGTGCTCGGGCCCTGCACTTTTTTCAAGACTATGAAGTTAAATATATGTTTTTCTGCTATTTTAAAATTTGACGTAAACTATTGCTGTGGGCTCAATCATTCGTTTGACAGCCTAAAACAATATTAGGGTATCTTTATCACACATTCCAAATACTGAATATTT
The DNA here is from genome assembly GCF_949316205.1 of Platichthys flesus. Taxonomy (NCBI): domain Eukaryota; kingdom Metazoa; phylum Chordata; class Actinopteri; order Pleuronectiformes; family Pleuronectidae; genus Platichthys; species Platichthys flesus. The sequence goes on along the minus strand of NC_084950.1, from coordinate 22,797,383 downwards.
TTTTAGCACAAAATAACATTTACTTTTGCAACTCAATTAGTTTTCGATAGTATTTTAACTTTTACTGATTAAAATGTAAGTTATTATTGCACATGACAATTGATATCAAGATTTGTCAGTCAGTTAGAGGGTGATAGCAGGGTTCAGTTTTAATACTACCTATTCCACTTATGTATATAGGATTTTACAGTTTCATAGTGCTGCTTATTTTTCAAGTTATTTGTATAAAAAAAACAGGATGTCTTACTTGATTTCTGCTTTTATCATGAAATACAGTAAAAGAGAGACAGGTGGATTTCCACATTTATCCTCAGAGAATTACGAAGACTTTATAAAGGGTCACACAGATAACAGTTTGTAGTATTCTTTAAACATTGATAATATCAAGCTGAGAGAAGTGGTAAAAGCGTGACAGTACCTTGTTGGATTGGAGGGGGAGGGCTGATGGAACATTTACAGGCCACAAATGTTTGTGTTACGCCCCTGTCCGCAAGCAGGGGGAGTGGCGGTTGCTATGTCGACGTGTAAACTAGAGCCGTTGAAGACGAACTAAAGTCAGGGTTAGGGGACAGTGTTAGCTGCACGATGCTGAAGGTCATAGTCACGTTAAATAAGGAAATTTAAAAAGCACAGGATTACAGGAGACTCTCAGTCTGACTGGCAGAGCAGCAGTTTCTCACCGTGGCATCGTGTCCAACTGTCCATTGTCACTCACTCTTTATTCAATTTCAGCGTCGTGAGGAGGCTGACAAGTGTTCAGGTACCACTTCGCCATGTCTGAGCAGAGAGCGGAGGAAGACCAAGATGAAAACGTCACGGAAACCAGCCCACCACCAGGTGGAAGAGCTGCAGAGATGCCGCCAGGGGGCGACAGAGACCCAGGGACTGAGGGAGAAGAGGCTGACAGCTGGGCCACAGGTGAGTGCACGGTGTTATGTGTTCGATCCTTATGAGCACACTGTGATGAATACATGTGTCAACATACCAGTCATCATTTGCAATACGAATACAGATTGTTTAGATATTGATAAAACTGTCACGATCCCATCATCTACACAGTGCACATACTCATAGAGCCTCAGAGAACAAGACACTAAAGGTGAGACTCTGATTTACTATCTCAATAATAGAGGATATAAACATCCTGAATCTGATATTGTTTAGCACCAAAAGTAAAAAATTCCATCAAGTAACTAGAATGTCATTCTGAGTCTAACTCTCCAGTACATCCTCCTGATGCACAATTTTTTTCAACGAAAACAAACAGGTCTGAAACCGAATTAAAAGACATCAATCCATTGTTTATCTTGGTGCAAGTAACATGAACAGCAGGATTCGGAACCAGTGTTTCAATGTGTTTAACAATGTGCAAATTAAACCATGCAATGACAAAAACTTGAATAAACCAGAATGTCTCTCGATAGACAGCATACCTCCACCAAGATCCAGCAGTACCCTTACACAAAACCACATTTAAATTCACTAAATAGTGATTTGTTATTTGGTCTGCTCCAAATTTCACACACTCATAAATATCAGTCCACAAAAAAAGTCATCAAGTTCCATGAATCATTTTTTAAGAAATTAATGAAAATGTTTAAGATGTCTCCGGTCACAATCTTACAGAGAGTAAAAAAGTATTCCTGGATTCGCCCCTGATCTTGATTCACACCAAATTGTAATGGGTTATTTTCTGACCCATACTGCCTTGTTTCATGGAAATCTTTCTAATAGTTTTAATTAAATCAAGCTAACTAACAAACAAAAGGTGATGAAAAGTCACCTGCATGGCAAAGGTGATAATACAAAAGGCAGTTGATACCAAGTAAACAAGTGATGAGGTTCTACATAATGGAATGTGTAGGAAAACAATTCTAGAAAAGGAAAATCTAACAAAATGTGATCTAAATAGCAAGTTGTTATGCATCATACAGATCTAAGATAAAAAAGGGAGAGAAAGAAAAGAAAGAGGCTTAAACATTCATCATCACACTGGTCCTGAAGCTGCCTCAGTTCATTCAGTTCTATTTGATAGTGTATCCTTTGTGAAGATAAATTCAATAATATAAGTAAACTGACGAAGATTCATCCAGCACGACAATATATCTTTTAAAAGCTTTAACAAGTAGCTGGGCACTGGATATTAAAGTTGACTAAGTAACTCATTGTCTATTATTTATAATAATAATATAAGCTACAATTAAAATCCCTTTATGAGAAATAAAATATTTGATTTTCTTGGATTAATCTCATTAAACTAATATAATTAGAATCCAAACCCCAAAGACATAGGTTAAATTTACCTACCATTGCATGAGTGTGTTGTGCATGTCTGTACATGTGTTTGGTATAAATAGAGGTCAACCCACTGACTGTGACATATGTGTCTGTACATGATTGCAGTGAAGGTGGTGCTGGTGCCAGACGGTCATGTGATGACAGTGGCGTTCGTAATTGGTCTCAGCATTCAGGAGCTGAAGTGTCACCTCTCCTCAGAGCTCAGGGTTCCTGTAGAGGTGCTGCAGATCTCTTTGGACGGTAAGTCTCCTGGCGGTCCCTCCCGTTCATGTGATTGCAGTATCCCTCTCCCCTTTAGGGGATTTCTTTAAATGTCATACAAGCTGGACTAAAAAAAAACAACTGACCAGATTTTGATGGTAAAACACAAGACATTATAGTCACTGTGACCTCATGAATTCTAAGAATGCTAACTGGGACAAGATTTCATACAAAGGTCTGTTGGGATAAAATGATGACGTGGTGACATTTTCGATCCAACACATCAAAGGTCAGCTTCATGTAAAGTCATCATATTCTACAAAAATACTTTTCCAGCCATTATCTAACACTAACAGGAGGGGAGACTTAATACAACATAACTGTTGTAGACAGCACACAGCCGACATGTCTGTGTGCCTATAATTAATTATTTTGTAGCAGTGGTATTTAAATAGACACCCATGAGCCAGAACCAGCGCTCTTACAAAAATGTTTTTCTCATGCCTGTCAGTCACAATGAATATTATATGCTCATGTAAATCACAATTAAATATGAACTCGTAACAACTATAATTAATAATAATAATAATTTTATAATAATCATAAAATGTCTAATGGGATAACATGATGAGGTGATCCCATTTTCTGTCCCACGGGCTAAAGTTCAGCTTCACTGTAACATTATAATTTTCAACAAAACCCCTGTTTTTACCCATTATTTAACATTGGACAGACTTTCTATAAATTGGCTGGTTGGCAGAAAAAAGATCAAATTGACCAGTTGACGGTGGTAAAAGGCAAAACATTAAGTTCATTGTGACCTCAAAGAGTTCTCATGCTAACAATGAGAACATTTCACACAAATATCTACTGATGAAGTGATGATATTTTCTATCCAAGAGGTCGAGAGTCAATTTCACTGTAACATCGTATTATTTTACAGAAACTCTGAGCTCGATTTTATGGCTCCGATCCTTTCAAAGAGCCGCTCAAAAGAACATCTCATTGTTCTTTTTTTTTTTTATGGGTTGGGGGAAAGTAGCTTAATGTGAGAATTCATCACCAAGATGATGATATGATGAGGTAAGATTGAGATCAGAATTGAAAATGAACAGGATCCAGCATCGACTGCCGCCTCGATTATGGTCCTCCACCACTATCCACACAGATGCCAAATTTGTCCCTCTTTATTATTTTGGACCTTTCACCACTCTCTTTAGTAGGTATCAGGCTGAATCATGATGAATCTCCTGTGCCCATGACAAGAAACACGATTCTTAAACCTTCTAGCCCCAACATAAAGTACTTTTAATCTGCTTACATTTCTTAAGCACTAAACATTTTGTTTTAATATATTTGATATACGTGTTGATGTCACTGTGGTTTGTTGTGGCTAATAGAGGTGTGGCAATTAAATATATCAGTTACAAATTTGGTTTATTCATATCATGTTTTATGTTGTTTTTTTTGGGGGGGGGGGCTGATATTGTTTTCCAGGCAGGGTGGTGGAGGACAAGCAGAGCCTGATGGAGCTTGGCGTCCGGCCTCACAGCTCTACCCGGCTGGAGATGAGCTCCACCGACCCGACCACCCATCCACTCCGCCCCCTTCGTCCTCCAGAGCATGACAGTATGCCGGATGTCATCAGTGTCCGAGTCGAAACAGGTACGAACACCCTGCCCTCTGCACTGTCCTTTACAGAGTGTGTGTGCTTGTGTGTGTGTGTGTGTGTGTGTGTGTGTGTGTGTGTGTGTGTGTGTGTGTGTGTGTGTGTGTGTGTGTGTGTGTGTGTGTGTGTTTGTGTGTGTGTGTGTGTGTGTATGTGTGTGTGTGTTTACTGAATTATTGTTGAACAGTGGTAGTTAAATAGCCACCCAAGGGCAGAATCCAGCCCTTTAACAAAGTATTTGGTCACCGAGTCTTCCTTTAATAGAGGTCTACTCGATTATCTATCTACTGTCACTAACCAGGTCAATACAATGCTCATGTAAATCACAATAACTGACCTCAAAACAACTAATAATGATGACTACTTTGTTTTTGAAATAGAAATCAGTGGCAACCAATCAAATTTGATGCTAATAAAATATTTTCACACAACAATACTTCACAGTAAATGAAACAGGTCACATCATAGTTTATCACAACATAAAATACACTATCGTGAATGAGAGAATTCTGTGATAGTTTTATACATAGGTTCTCATCATCAAAGCAATAAGTGAGTCTAACAAACACAACTACCAGATGACGGAGGGTTCCAGGAGGTGGTGGTCGAGATCGAGCGTCCTCGCCAGCAGAAGGCCTTCGTGGGTGGCTACAGGCACAGGCTGACGGGGGTGGAGTACCATCACGCAGCCATCCAGACCCTGCCCAAGAGGACACTTGACAGAGGAGTGGTCGTCTTCAGCCGGGATACACAGGTAACGAAAAGGGCTTCAGAGAGAAAACAATTCACAATAAAATCAGTGTCAAACTTTAAAAGAAGGAAAGACGCAATAAAAATAGAAAAATGTTTGTTAAATCTCACTAAAAATACATGAAACCACACAGACCCACATCAGCTGGGGAGACTTAGTTGTGATTTGTGTGGTGTATTTAAAGGTCACTAATTACTGCAAAACTGCATTCACATTCAGGCATGAGACAGAACATGATACTCAAGTGCATATTAAAAAATCCTATTAGAGACAGAGAGAGCTAGAGCATGTGGGAATGAGATTCTTGAACAAGACTAATGGTCACAGCAACACTTCTCTGCCATATTTAATTTAACAGTAATTAGTTTGATTCTGACTTTGCTTCATCAATGTAAAAGGTCCAGTGTGTAGGATTTATGAGGATCTATTAGCAGATTGTTATATAATAGTTATAATTGTCAATAATTTGGTTTTGGTAGCCCTTTTCGTCCATATCGGGAGCAGATCCTCCTCCACAGAGTCTGTGATGCTGATTAAACATGTTTCTATAGAACAAAAAAACAAACAAATACTGGCTCTAAAGAGAGTCTGTCTCATTTTTACATTACCTGTGAGCCACTGTACGTTCTCTTACACACGTGGAGAGAAGAGGGTGAGGGAAGGCGGTTTGTAGATGGTTGCAATCTGAAACCTCACAACTAGATGCCACTGGATCCTCCACACTCATCCTGTAGAGAAACATGTTACCGTCTGTCTGTCATTTTGATAGTCATAAAGTCTCAATTCAATCGATCTCCATTCTCTACTTCAGAAGAACACAGAAGGCAACAACAGATACAAAAATATTAGATTTATTGACGAATATCTACGAGGAAGGTTGATGTACACATCTTACTCTCATCCCTTGGCACAGCATCAATGACTTATCTTAGTCCCCTGCCATTCCATTCATTTTGTTCTGCTTATTCGGGCTCGGGTCGCAGAGGCAGCCAGTAGAGGATGGTTTCTTGCTCTTCTTGGAGGATCCTGAGGTGTTCCCAGGTAGGATGGGATGTGGAGTCCCTACAGCAAGGTCTAACCTGGGGTATCCTCCTGGTTTGTCATGCCCAGTATCTTCCAAAGGAAGGTACATAGGAGGCGTCCTAATGAGAAGCAACCACATGAGCTGTCCTCTTTTGACACGAAGGAGCAGCAGTTCTACTCCAAGCTCTGATAACTCCCCCCTCTATTTGTAAAGCTGTGCCCTCTAACTTCAAAGCAACCTGGGTTCTTATCAATCCCTTTGTCCACCTCAAAGATACGCATTAGGCAAGAATTAGGAAAATAAACAATTCAATTGTATTTGAACAGCGCCAAATCACAATACACATTATCTCAAGGCTTTTTAAATAGAACGTCAAACACACAAAGATCACAAAGCTGTATAAATATAATGTTATGATAATTTCTTTGCAGTTTTGGCAGGGAATGAAACCCTGGTGTTTTAGAATGGTGTTTGTTCCCACATAATAATAATTTTGAAATCACACCAAATGTTTTACTCTTAATCAGAAAGCGTGTGTATTTATTTATTGTTTTGATACCAGCTCTCAGTAGGTGTGTGTGTGTGTGTGTGTGTGTGTGTGTTTGTATGTGTGTTTGTGTGTGTGTGTGTGCCTTTATCATGCAGCGGTAGTGTATGACTCACTAACCTTCACCCTCCTGCAGGTATCTCACTGTCACACACCCTCCGTCTCTTTAATGATGCTGGTGGGCTTGTTCCAGATCAGTGAAACACATACACCACAGAGACCTCTGTCTGTTTGTTTCTCTCTTTACACATCACAGAACAGCAGCCTGGTGCCCTCATGATGCCGCCTCCTCTCTTTCTTCTCTTTTCTCTTTTATACCAGCACATCAAATACAAACCACGGTTGTTAGAGGAATTATTTTAGAATTGTCAGAGGATCAGGTCACATTTACATGTTTTTCTTAAATTGTTCTAATACCGAATCAAATACCCTGAAATACAGAACAAAAACATCAAACAGAACAAAAACAACTACTGTGAGTAGCCCACAAAGGCACAGGGGTAGATCGGTCATCCTCCAACTAGATGACTCAATCCCAGTCTTCCTCATAGAAACAAAGTGCCAGTCATAGATGCACTGTATGAATGTATTGTGTGAATAGAGGTAAAAAACTGCACTGTAAAGCCCTTTAAGTCATCAAGACTAAAAAAGTCTAAGGAGCCTGGTTGTCCTGAGTTCTTTGAGCATCTTATACAAGTGGCTATGTCTGTCACCAGTTCTTCCACACACCGTTTTGACAGGGAGGGGCAGGAGATGATGATGGACGTTGCAGTGGTTTAGGGGTTTAGTTTAAAAACTGATTTAAAAAAGATTCTATCTCACCTTTTGAGGTTACCTTATCAAATATATGTCATGACGTTGAGATGTCCAACACAAGTGACTGTACATAAGCATTGGCCCTGAAAGATCCAAGACAGTTTCAAACTCTGGACCAAATCCACTCAACCCATAAATGTATTAAAATAAATTTTAATACATTTAATATGAAACACTTTAACACCAGCATTCAAGTGTTTCATCAGGGAACAGTCATGTTATTTAGTTTGCAGCCTAAAAAACACATTTAAGCGTACAGCATCTATTTATCCAATCTAACTCTCAAAATACCAGTGAACCTTTGTGGACCTTGCACCTGGCACAGGATCTTTCTTCTGACGTATTTAGATTATTTATGTAGATCGCTCAATTCGAGCCCTCCCTGACCGTTGATTTTATTTCTTTATTTGCGGGGGGAAATTCCGCTCAGTTTTTCCCATTTACTCTGATGATTCAAACACGAGAGGTTTATGTTGATCACAGTTGGACATGTGTCAGTCAGAATCCATTAGGAAATAAATGAATCTCTGCTTACTGAGATTAATTTGACTTTTTGGCTGTTCTTGTATCCTTGCAATGTTATAAAGTGGCACTTAACCCTTATCAATCAGCATGGTGCATGTAACATACACTGTTCCTTTCTGAGATGAGACTTTAAAAGGTCATTGATAATTAGATATTGAACTAAGTCCATACTGCTTTTTTCGTGTTATTCAAAGCATCATCAATCTGTAACACAGGCGTGAAAAATGCTTAATGTTACCCAGCAGCTCGTCTGCACAGAACCTTAATTAACAGCCTCAAGCCTTTGACCTAAACTCTGGCCTCAGGCTGCTCACTGCCGTCCTGCTTCCCTGCATTACACCGCTCATCCATATCAGAAGCTTACATTGAAGTCTGTTTGCAGGGAAGACAGTTAATCTTTCCTCAGGCCAAACCACAAGATTCAATCAATATTTCCACAGTTTTACCTGGTGAGAATTCAAGATGTTTTTTCCCCACAATGGTTAGCTGTATTAGATGCAACTCATCGTACTTGTGTGTTTCTCTCTCTTTGTCCAGACAGCCGAGCTGAAGTCTCAGGTACAGCAGTGTCCAGTCAGTGTCTCAACCCAGATGAGTGGGATTGGCTGCTACGTCTCCTGTATCAACGACAAGCTGGTCACCCCTGGCAACTACATCACTGCTGCTGAGAAGCATAATGAGAGGCTGAGAGCTGTAGGTTTTATTTATACATAATACATGGTGTTTTATGTTCAACATATCGGAGCAAAGAGTGCATCAAAATTGTGAGAAATGTTTCCTCCTGTACATCGTCATGAGTATTCACTACTATGGATTTAGAGATACCATGTTCTGGACTAAACTTTTGTAGAAATGGACAAACGAATCCTCCCACTAGAGCAAAAATTATGAATCTAGTCCTGTTTTAGTTTCGGCAGCAGATGTTACAATCAAATCTTAATTTTGCAATGGACTTTTGTGTGAATCACATCTTAAACTCGTTTAAAAAATTGCTATACAAATAAAGATTTTATTCTTATTATTTAAAATACACACATTATTTACTTGAGTAGAAGTAAATATACTTGCTTCATAAATGACACCTATAAAAGTAAAAGCACTGATTCAACCTCTTTACTCAAGTAAATGTAAAATAATGAATAATTCCTCAAAAGGCCTCAAAACAAAAGTAACAAGCATGCTTTGAAAAATATAAGTAGTAGAAAATATAGATATTTGTGCTGAGATGTTCAGAGAAAAAATAACTACAAAATCAAATTAAGTACAGTAATAAAGAGTTTGTACATTATTGCTTCCCACCCCTGTTTGGCGGCTACATAAGGTAATTCTTGGGAATGTCTTGATCCAAATGACAAACACAAACCAGACAGGCATACACTGATGTGACACATACTAAATCAGAAATAAAGCTACTTTCTTTAGCTCTGTAAAAGTTGAGCATTTGAGGGCAAAGGTTTTTCAAACTTCAGTAATTTTCACATAAAAATGATTCGTTATGTTAAAACGATTTCCACCACCACCCTGATTTTAGTGTGGATAAATACAGTGTTTGCACAGACTTATCATCAAGGTTGAGTCCGAAATTAAATTTCCGCTACTTTGTAAAAATGGTAAATGGTCTATAATAGTTTAGCGCTTTTCTAGTCTTGATGACCACTCAGAGCTCTTTACAGAGCAGTTTTGCCAATCACCCCTTTCCATACACATTCATACAGTGCATATATGTGCAGCACTTTTATATCATACATCATTCACATACTACTGGCACAGATATCAGGGGCAATCAGGGATTCAGTAACATGCCCAAGGAAACTTTTGCAAGCAGAACTCAAACCGCTGACCTCCTGAGCCACAACTGCCCACTACATTAATAATTATTTTTTTTGCATGAATTGTAGATTTGAGGTAGTAAAGTAACACATAACAGTCTTACAAAAATCATGAATCCATAGTATGTGCGCTTTACACACGTACAATTAGCTATACATTTTAATAATGAATATGTTACAGTTAAAGAATCAGTGTTCAGGATTTAGCGATATCTAGTGGTGAAGGTTTCATGTTGTTCATGTCATGACTCCCTTTCCGTCACCCACACAGGTGATCTGTCTGCAGTCGTATGTGCGGCGCTGGATGGCCTTGCAGGTGGTGGACCAGCTGAGGAGGGAGCGGGAACGGCGATTGGACTGGCTGGAATTGCAGGAGAGGAGGCGGACGGAGGAGAAGGAGGAGCAGCTGATAGACCGCCAACGACGCTGGATGAACCCGCAGCGGAAGGAAGACTTAAATCTTCTGTACCACGCCCTGGAGAGTACGTGGGGAAAAGGGAGGATGCACTGTGTGTGAAGGCGGAGAAAGTGATGTTAATGAAGAATGTTGTGTTTTGTCTTGTCGTTTGTTTGTGTGTTTGTGTGTGTGTGTGTGTGTGTCGATTGTGAGTGTTTCAGAGTGGAGGTGTGAGGAAGAGCAGAAGATCAATTCGTCCATGCAAGGAGCTGAGAGGAAGGCAGCTCTCTGCTTGCTGCTGGACAAGGAAAGTCAGCTCATCGCAGCCATCGGACGCCATCACGTCACCGTCCAGGAAAACAACTATGACAAAACCATCAGGGAATTCCTGGACAAGGTCAGAGGTCACTGCTCTTCCTCCCGTCCCGAATTTTTCAATCAAACGAAAGAAGTTTTTATGTGTAGTTAGATATGCACTCAAATTTTTGTTTCACTTTCTGAGTCTCGTTCAACTCAAATGAGTAAAATACAAAACATTTAAATAAAGATACTTAAATGGGGGGGGGGGGGTATGGCTTGTAGAGTAGGTTGGCCACTGTCCTCTGAGTCAAATATGCAAATTATGATTAAGATTCAAATCGTACACCAGAAAAACAACTTTTCTTTTTTATACATTAATACATTTTACGACATTTCTGAAATTAGCAGGGGGTGAACTTGTAGAAGATACGGAGTGAGAGGAAAAAGTAGAAGCAGCGCAGTGCAGTTACCAGTAGTAAAGGATTTTGTAGTAATACCAGTATCAGAATAAGTTTTGGCTTACTAAAATCACAAATTGAATTATAAGAGTCACGGACTGATAGCAATTGTATCAGGAGAAAAATAGGAGGAGCAGCACCAGCAGTGACTGCCTGTAGAAGTACAGCAGCAGCAATCACCAATAAATATAATTATTGTCTCTGTACTGCATCCATAAATCTCCCTTCGTCACATATAATAACATTTATCTTTAGGTCATTTAAGAGCCCAAAGCAGTGCAGTGTCAAACTTGGTGGGATTTGGACAAGTTGATTGTTGTAGCAGCGAGGGCTGGTACTTATCATCATAGGTGACATTTTCAATCACAACAACAGCTTTTCCAGTTCGTGGCTTCCTGAGTCTTTCACTGAACTTTGAATAAACAGCTGAACAGTTCTTTGTGCAGCAGGTCAGCTCAATTACTGCAGTTTCAGAAGAGAAACCTTTCACAGAAGAAATCACCACAAGCCAAGCAAACAGTAATGAGAATTATAGTAATTATATCTTCAGTAGCTGTAGCAGAAGTAGTTGCAGTTGTGACACAGGCAATATTATTAGGGATATTGTCAGTACAATCAACGTTGTGCTTTTCAGTCAGGGGCTCCTTATCAGTGGCGAGCGGCAGACGGTCGACTAATCGAGATGGACAGTCAATACACCATCAGAGCCAGAGAGCTGCAAGAACTGTACAACAACGTCCACCTGCCCGCTGTGAGCCAGGAGCAGAGACTGCACGTTCTGATGACACTCAAACACACCGTCAAGGTACCACACACTCACTGCCCCTCAATAACAAACATTACACTTGTGTCTGCCAGAGAAAAGCCCACAATAAGGGGCTGACACAAACTAATGCAGCAAAGAGTCTGAGCTCAAATGAATAAGAGAAAGTTCATTGGGCTGAATGCCTGACTTTAAGAGTTTTCTCAATCTTTATTCAAAAGCATAGTTTCTCATTTAGAGACCACGACTTAACGTTCTGATTTTGTAATGTTTTCCCTCAAAACCCTGCACTTGCACTTAAATACACCCTGCTTGTGCTCTTAATGTGCACTTTTACTCTCTTTTGCTGCTTTGGTTTTGTAATGGCCTGTTGGAAATCCCTGTACTTCAGCTCTTGTTTTCTAAATGAGCATCACTGTCATGTGTCGTAGCATGAATGTGTCCTTTATGTGCAGGAGCACGAGTGTCAGCTGACCAAGGACATCGTGGATTTGATCGACAGGGAAGTGAACCTGATGACTCTGGGTGTGAAAAAAAACAATCTGGAGGGGCTAAGGAAGAGGATCAGCACTCTATTCCTCCAGTACATCAGAACACCAGCATTTAATCCTGAAGTGGCCAAACTGCTCAAGGTCAGTAGGGACCCCTGCTGGTGTGAGATCATGCTTTGGAAACCCCTAAATATAAAATTAATATAAAAACACGATCTAAATACAATCTAAAATCAATCCCAGGTTCCTCAGAATCGCTCACAGATGAAGAAAGACCTGTTCCTCTGTCGCAGCTGTCGTTGCTACCGAAGCTCTGCAAAATTCAGCCCGACTGCCAGGTCCAATCTGAGTGGTCAGTGCCGAGACTGTGCCAGGCTAAACAACATATCTGGAGCCCGTGATGATCTCTCCTGCTATAAAAATATGCTTAGGAGGCTGAGAGACAACGAGCAGCGGCTCAGTGACAACGCCAAGATCCCCTTCTTGCTGCAGGTCGTCTTTAATATGTGCCTTTGAGTGATTTATTGATCTCACTCTTTTAGTTAGTGCTTTAGCAGATCATTCTTTATCTCCGCACACTTTTTGTATTGTGGATAGACCAACTCTGTAACCTATGTGTGTGTCTTCACAGGTGGAAGACTTGCAGTACCTGGTGGAGGTCGTCTGGGCATCCTGCTCCGCCCTCCAAACCAGTAGTGACCTCTACAACCTGGTGTTTACCCGCTGGGACCATAAAAGAGACTGGAGCCCCTGGAACTGCATCCTTCTGTCCAAAGAAGAGACGTCAGCTCATCTGGAGGTTCAAGACGTTCACAAGGTCTGTCTCAAGAAACCTTTTACAATCACTCCACACATGTAGACTCATCTCTCAGCCACTGTGGCACTTTGTTTGGAAGGTTTTCATTATGTTTGTCTGAGCAAACCATCTGGTAATGCTATTTTAACTCCAGCTGTTGCACTTTGTGTGTGTGTGTGTGTGTGTGTGTGTGTGTGTGTGTGTGTGTGTGTGTGTGTGTGTGTTTGTGTGGGTGGTCAGACATACGAGGCAGAGTTCATCCAAGGGATTGAGCACAAACACATGCTGGCTCAACGTCACTTCAGCAGCTGCCCAATCATGGCCGGGTACCTGGTCACTGCTACCCTTGGCAACAACCTCATCTCCAAGCCAATCACCATGAGAGTTCAGCACGTCACCAACCCTGCACCAGCACTAGCTCCTTGACAAACACCTTGTGGTTTTCTTTTCATTCGCCATTGTTTCCTCTTTCCATAATGCTGTCTGTCACTGTCTAAAACATTCTGTCTCAAAGTGAAAATAAAGGTCTCCATTTTTTCATTCCTGGTTTTGACTCATGTACTTTTCATTTCAGTCTGGGCGCTGTCATTTTGAGATAAGATGCAGTGAACTTTAAATGCCACCAAAAGCAAAAGAAATGTATAACCTTGCAGTCCATCTCACAAACATTTTAACCTTTTGGGATATTTCCAAAGGAACAACCATAACTGTGTATGAACTTCAATGAAGCCCTTCTTATTTTTAAAGTCATCAGTGTTTACAAACTTTGCCATTTTTACCCACAGGACAGTTTGACCATTAACAAACAAGTGAATTGTGAAGTGGTTGCAACAGTAAGAACAAGTTGAAAATGATTACAACTGAAATTTAAACCAGCATCTGACTACACTGAAAGATGAGGGATTCTAAGTAGAAGACTCACACATTTACAGATGGTCAACTGTAGGTTCTGTACATTCAGACCATTTCAAACTGTTTATCACAGAAATAGCAACATTTCAAGTTACAGCAACAACTTAAAGTCCACCAAAATGTAACATTATACTATAAATCTTTCTTCGATCGACTGTGAAGAAAGAGTGAGGATATTTGCATAACTTCTACTGTACCCAACATACCTGAGGATTCATACACTTTAGATCAGTGTAAATCAGGTCATTTCAAAATGTCGAAATTTTACAAAAGGTGTAGAATATGTTAATATATATATATATCTATATATATTTATATATATATAGATATATATGATAGCAGGATAACACATACGGTAAATTACCTTAGTGCAGAGATGTCAGCCTGTTTACAAAAGATTCAGCAAAGAATCACTCAGGAGTCTGAACATCACCAGCCAGACCTCTCAACGCTTTACTGAGGTCAGACAGGAAAATATTCAATGTAAATGAATGAATGATTTTGAAATTGACTAATTTGAAAATCATTAGTCAATGGTTAATTAACATTAATGGAACCGCCCTTAACTGGTTTAAATCGTACTTTGCTGATCGCTCCCAATTTGTGCAAATTAATGATGAGTCATCTGTGCGCACCAAAGTAAACCATGGTGTTCCCCAGGGCTCTGTGCTCGGCCCAATTTTATTCTCATTATATATGCTTCCACTAGGAAACATTATCAGTACACAATCGGTAAATTTCCACTGCTATGCGGATGACACCCAGTTATACTTATAAATAAAACCTGAACAAAGTAATCAATTAACTAAACTTCAAGCATGTTTCAAGGACATAAAAACCTGGATGACCCGCAATTTTCTCTTATTAAACTCAGACAAAACAGAGGTTATAATACTTGGCCCCAAACACCTTAGAGATACATTATCTAATGATATAGCTGCACTAGACGACATTGCCCTTGCTTCCAACAAAACAGTCAGGAACTTGGGAGTGATCTTCGATCCTGATTTATCCTTTAATAGTCACTTAAAACAAATTTCTAGAACCGCCTTTTTCCACTTGCGTAATATCTCAAAAATCAGACATGTCCTTTCGCAAAAAGATGCAGAAAAACTAATCCACGCCTTTGTTACATCAAGACTGGACTATTGTAATTCATTATTATCAGGCTCCAGCAGGAAGTGGTTAAAGACTCTACAGGTTGTCCAAAATGCCGCAGCACGTGTCCTGACGAGAAAAAGAGAAGAGAGCACATTTCTCCAGAATTAGCATCGCTACACTGGCTTCCAGTTAAATCTAGAATAGAATTTAAAATTCTCCTCCTGACCTTCAAGGTCCTTAATAATATAGCGCCATTTTACCTTAAAGAGCTGTCAGTACCTTATAAACCCACTAGAGCACTCCGCTCCCAGAATTTAGGCCTACTTGTCGTGCCTAAAGTCTTTAAAAGTAGAGTAGGAGCCAGAGCTTTTAGCCATCAAGCCCCTCTGCTGCGGAATAAACTACAACTTTCAGTTCGAGAGGCAGACACCATCTGTTCGTTTAAGAGTAGGCTCAAAACTTTCCTTTTTGATAAAGCTTATAGTTAGAGCTAATTAGTGCGGCAGAACGTTACTTGTTCTATTTTATGACACATGACACACAGAGCTTCTCTTTCCAGCTTCTCCTTCCTCTTCTCCATCCCTATCCCCCTTCCCCGGAATCCCTTTGCTTTATCACCCGCAGATCCAAGGCCTCTGTGGCCGCACCATGGATTGCGGTTTGTTGATCACGCACCGGGGGTCGCGGTGGTGGATCCAGTGTGGCGGATTCTGTGTCATGTGGGCTGATCGTGGTTCTGGTGGCGGACCCTGTGTGGCGGATTCTGTGTCGTGTGGGCTGATCGTGGTGGTGTTGGCGGACCCTGTGTCGCGTTGGCATCGGGTACGGGCATTGGACCAGGACCGCGCCGGCGGAGGCTTAGTGGGTGGTGGTGGACGGTGACTGAGGACTGGAGTGGCGTTCTGGTCTGGATGGTGGATCGTGGTCCTTCTGGTTGCTGACCATGGACTATGATTGCAGCGGGACTGCTTGTCATGTCATGTTGGGGTTGTCCTTCGGAATGCTTACCCTCATCAAATGCTGCTAGAGACTTTAATCTTTAATCTTGAAGACTTTAATCTTGATGATGTTTTCCTGAACGTGGCATTTATTGCACTTCTGTCCTTCCTGGGAGAGGGATCCCCCACATGTGGCTCTCTCTGAGGTTTCTACGTATTTTTACCCCGGTTTTTAGTAGTTTTTCCTTACTCTTGCTGAGGGTTAAGGACAGAAGATATCACACCCTGTTAAAGCCCTATGAGATGAATTGTAATTTGTGAATATGGGCTATACAAATAAAATTTGATTGATTGATTGATTGATATTCAAAGACAAAAAAGGACATGCAATACATTTTTGTCCATTTAGATTGGTGTCAACACTTCTGAACACACTATTCTAATAGCTTACCAAATCTTGGACCAATTTTATTTTCATTATAGAGTATGAACTTCTATAGAGCAGGGGTTCTCAAATGGGGGTACTTGAGTTTTTTTTTAAATATATTTAAAATTAGCATCCATTCAAAAATCCTTTAAAAATTGTAATTTAATAAATATTCAATTTAATATAAGTGTAGGTTGATGAACTGAATTTTATAATCAGTAGGGCTAGAGCACAACTATACTTAACCATTCAACCCGGTGACCTCAACCTTTTTACAACACAATGATGGTGTCACTACCTAAAACTATGCACTCTGCTATTTTCCCAATATTTGGTATTTGTTAATTTCCTTGAACTTTTTGTGTTTATTGCTGCGCTAAGTCACCTGTTGTATTGTTACATCTATTCTGCATTGTCAAATGTCACTTATATAGTTAGCAACTCGTTTACAGCTCTAGATAACAAGATAAGAAGTTAAAGGAAACCGCATGTACAAGGAAAGGCTTTGAGATAACCATGTTTATCTTTTGTGTCTGTGCAAATAAGAAACAACACTGTTTTTTTATTATATCTCTCTATTGTATCCCTGTTCCTCTGATGTCTAGTGAGCAGTGAGGCCCATTATAGGTGGTTTAACAGCACTGATGTATCGAGATGCTTTCACACCCACAGAGAGTCTGAGACTGCAAGGTGCAAGGTGAGTTGTTATTATGTGAAAGCATCACTGTTATTATCAGGCCATAATTCTTAGTCTCGTCATGTTTACATTTGCCTACACATATATTATTGTCTACATGATAACAGGTCTCATAGAAAGCTAATACATGCTCTGAGGAAAAAAAAAGATTTGTTCGGATTCAAGGAATATATGACTATATGAGTATATATATATATATAGTCAGATGATTATCCAAGCTCAATGCTGGGTTTCTTCATAGTCAAATGACATATGAATACCTGAGGTGTATTTATTTATTCAGATCCTAAATATGCCATGCTGACATAACTATGTGTGTGTGTGTGTGTGTGTGCGTGTGTGTGTGTGTGTGTCCGTGAGTGTGTGTGTGTGTGTGTGTGTGTGTGTGTGTGTGTGTGTGTGTGTGTGTGTGTGTGTGTGTGTGTGTGTGTGTGTGTGTGTTATCAGAGCAAAAAGTAGAACATCCTGTTTCAGATATCTCCAGATGTATCCATCGTTATAATTGATTCCGTTAAAATAAATCGCAGATCTGTGGTGAGGTTATGAACAGAAGTTTGTTTAAAAAAGTTAAACCAATTGTTTTACAACATTTATTTCTAGGATTAAGTTAAGATATAATGTTTCCAATCTGAACTCACTGAACCCTCTGGTAAACTGAAGTATTGATCATATATGTCAATCTGAAAATAGAGAACATATGAACCTGATATCGCTGGAAAAAAAATATATGTAAGAAGATTATAAGAAAGATGTCATAAGGCCACTAAAAATTTTAATTTGGCCTTGCCCGAGAACGTTGACTGTAGAAACTAAAGTCACACACAGCAAATTACACCCAGACAGGAAGTAAAGTAAGAGGGAGACACAAGGGCTGTGTCCAAAATCCCAAACTCATTCACTGCCCCCTACTCGCTATGTAGGGGGCACTACATTTTCTCTGCACTGGCAATTATGGAGATATGTTGGCCAGTAAAAAAATCCCACAATAAAGTTTCAATATTTATGCTACACTTAGTATTAGAACTAACACACATTGAATGACCATGTTTATTAGGGACTATAAAACTGTAGACTGTAATCGAGTAAGAGACTTTAAAAACTCAAAAATGGAAAACCAACTATATAAGGATTAATGGATGATCACAGCCAATAAGGAAGTTTCAGAGTAAAACAGGGAATGATTAACTCGAAATGCAAACAAAGACAAATCAAAAGTCCCTAAAACAGAAACATAGAAAACAAAGAAAGTAGTGAATGGTAGTTTCACTTATTTAAAAAAGAAGTTCTTGCTTCATCCATCCTTCATTAGTGTGTCCCAGTTGGTGGCAGCCTGTATCTGTATCACTGTACATGTCTCAAAGGAATAAAAGCAGCAATAATAATAAGAAGAAGATGAAGTCCTTTATTAGTCCCGCAATGGGGAAATTTGCAATGTTACAGCTGCGGAAAACAACACATAAGAAGCATGCAGTACTTGGTGAAGGAGTATAAAGAATTAGAAATAAACAACAACAAATAAAAAAAATATATAAATGTGATTTAACACATATTTTCATATTTTCAGACGCTCACATTTTGAACTATCCTCAAATAAGATGTCCTCACCTCAGAGATAGGGCCAATACATTTGTAGCCTAGTGTAGCAATGTAATTATAGAGCATCAATATGTGTTACTGAGCACAATACTCAATTCCCCAGTAGTAAGTCATTTTGGATAAACGTGATAAATGAGTAGATGTAAATGTAACCTTTCAGCATGGATCTGTTTTTGCAAACCCGCACCTGCAAGGACCTTAGCCATTACTATAATTCAAGCTGCAAGGTGCACAAAAAGATTTAAACGTGACACCTTCTCATATTGCCCTGCTTAAGTGTCGTAAATGAAAGGCTCTGTAGCATTACTATCTTACCGTTGTGCCGGTACAGAGATAACTAGAGATTGAAGTGCAGGTTTGATTTCTTGCTCAAGAAAACTCCGACAGATATGAGCACCTTACCTGTGACCTCTTTGAGTCTTGAGCGTCTGAAAGGAGGCCAACCTGACATACATTCCACTCCACCCAGCAACGGGTTAATCATCTGCTTAAAAGTCTTCCAACTTAACAGCCCTGAGGTTACACCTGGAACCAGTAGGAGAAAAGAGGTCAAAGAAGACAACAAATGGAAAAAAGAAAGATCGAAAAATGCTAAATAGGTTAAGAAAAGGATTGTGGAACTATCGCAACTTCACCCTGATTGTCCTCACACCACTGCTGCTGCTACCTCTTCCTGTTGTTGTCGGAACGAAGGTGAGACTCCTTTGCATCTCAAAAACTGAACAAGATTAAGTCTTTCAATCAAAGCAATCTGAACTGAAGGGATAAAATAACATGGCTCTTTTTATTTAGTTGAAACAGTGGTAATCACTTTGGTAACACTGAGGTCATCTTTTATCTTTGTTCACCTTTGCTGCCACGGCACAGTGCACATATTCACCTCAATAGCATCTCCGTTTTGCATCTAAAATGCCAGTCACTCTAAAGTGAGGGAGGTGAAATTTCTTTCTCTTTTTTCTTACAGATGCATAAATGAATCAACTAAATTAACAGTGGGTAAAAATACCAAATACCAAAGCCAGAACTCAGCGTTGTGATTTAATATATTGAAAAACAATTTGTGACAAGAGGGAATTAAATAAATAAAAAGTAATATTTAACTTTGACAGAGGAAGTAAGAGGGACTACAGACAAAAGCACAAGACTCAGCTATATGTGGCTGATTGGTTTGTCTCTGGATATATATTTCCATTCATGTCAGAATGATAAATCCCTACACCATTGTTCTTTCTTAAAGTCTAATATTCCACATAAATGCAACATTATCTGTGTGTTTTGGTTCTGCAGGAGGCAGAATGTGCGTTTGTGTTGCTGCTGATGGCGACTTACTGGGTGACAGAGGTGATTCCACTGTCCATGACCGCCATGCTCCCCGCCATCCTCTTTCCTATGTTTGGCATCATGACTTCTACAGGCGTGAGTGTATCTCCTTGTTAGTTGAGCAATTTATTTGTTTTCGACTGAATGTGCATTTTCACCCCTAGGTTGTGATTGAATATTCTTTCCCTGGAATTAAAAAAATACCTTTAGAACACAGTGGTGGGAGGCAGGGCTGAGACATCTCCCGCTACACACACAGGGATCACAATTGCACTAACACAAATTACATACCAAATTGCTTGCTAGAGCTGAATCATTTTTGTCTAAGAGCCAGGAGGCTAATATATCAGGTACTGAACTACTGGCTCTTAGACAACTATTTCCTGAATCCCAAGACCACAGTTGTTCTGTGCTGAGACAGTGAGAGAGCCGAGGGGCAGGAGAAATTAGTGGACGTCTCTGAACGGTTGACAGTGTTGTGGATTAATGGTTTAGTTTCAGCATAGATTTGAAAAAGAAAAGCATCTTTCCAGATTCCCACTCACAGAAGAATAACTAACTGTGGTTAAAAAGTTAGCGAGACAGCCTCCTTACGTAGTTTAACAATGACTTAAATAATAATTCAAAAATATAATGCCTACTTTGAACTAACTGTTGTGTTTCTGTTATTTAGTTTCATTATTGAATTTGTGCATTGTTCATTTATTTACTCATGATTTATGTCTTTATTATAATATGTTATTTTAATTTCAATTACTGGGTTATAGTTCTCCCTTTATTATTATACATGTATAGCCTTAATCTTACATTACTCTGTCTCTGTTTCTCCTCCAGGTGGCAAAAGAGTACTTTAAAGACTTCCACTTCTTGCTGGTAGGCGTCATCTGCCTCGCCACGTCGATTGAGAAATGGGGTCTTCACCGCAGAATCGCCCTGAGGCTTGTCACCATAGTGGGGGTCAACCCTGCATGGTGAGCAACACCCATCTCTGCTATAGGCCCTTTTCACAGAATATTCACTGTGACGTGGAAAAGCACAGGTGTAAAAACATCAATTTACAATGGCAGTATTCCATTATACCGCTACTGTTTCAGGGTCCTGGTAATTAAGGTCCATGCTGGCTCACTGTCAAGTCTCCCTGGAACACTATAGAAAAAGAGTTGTGGATGGGTTTTAATTATGTAGACTCTACCTGACCAACAGACCCCAGTATGTGAGGACCGGCTGTCTGCAGTACGGGGGCCCCGCAGGGAACAGTCTTGTCTTCGTTCCTCTTCATCCTCTACACTGCAGTCTTCATCTAGCACTCAACCAACTGTCACCTGCAGAAGTTCTCTGATGACTCTGCGATCATCGGCTTTAGGACAACAGGGAATACAGAAGACTGAAGCAGGACTTTGTCGACTGGTGCCAGCGGAACTGCCTCCAGATCAATGCGGGGATAACTAAAGAACTGGTGGTCGATTTCCACAGTCACATACATTCTTTTAAGTACCTGGGTACCTTTTGGAGTGCAGGGGGCGCTCCTGAATACTTTTTATGACTGACTGGGAGAGACTTGATAGACTGATCATGAGGGCCAGCTCGGTCCGGGGATACTCGCTTAACTCAGTGGAGGTGGTGGGACAGAGGAGGATGATGGCAAAGCTGTCTTCTCTGATGGGAAACCAGTCCCACCCTCTTCATGACACCATCCCAGCACTGGGTAGCTCCTTCGGCGATAGACTGATTCACCTTCAGTGTCTCATCACAGGTCGTTCCATCCTGCAGCAGTGAGACTGTACAACCAGCTCTACAAATTAAAAAAACTACATTCTCCACAATTATTAAGGGCTGCAGTTTAACACTTTAAGTCTCAACTGTGCAATATTCACTATGATATATTCATCTGCCTGTGAGATATAAATGGTTCAAGTGCAATCCATTCAATGTACATATTCTCAAACTGCATATATTTCCAACTGTCTTTACAATCGTCTGCAGGTTGTTGTTAGGCTTCATGTCCAGCTGTGCCTTCCTCTCCATGTGGGTCCAAAACACCTCAGCTGTTATGATGATGATGCCCATCGTGGAGGCGGTTCTCCAGCAGATCCTGGGAGCCAAGGAGATGGGATGTGTCGGTGAAGACAACCCCAACCTACAACTGGATGGTATCGGATTTACAGTTGTTTCTCTTTCTTATAAAGAAGAATATATATGGAGAGACAACAAAAGTTGAGCTACTATTATAACAGTTACAAATATTAGTACAACTATAATATAATTTAAAGGGATAGTTCACCCAAAATGAAAATTCACTTTTTATCTACTCACCACTATGCCGATGGAGGGGTGGGTGAAGTGTTTTAAGTCCACAAAAGTCAATTTTTGGAGTTTCAGGGGTAAACAGAATAGCAGCCAAATCCATGTTTCAAAAAATTCTGTGTAAATTATCTAGTTTAAGACAAATATGAATATCAGGGCTCTATTTACTTCAGTTGAATTGGATTTGAAAGCAAAGTAATTTACTCTGTCCGCACCCCTATGTTTTGTGGACTCAAACACATCACCAACCCCTCCATTGGCATAGTGGTGAGTAGATAATGAGTGAATTAAAATGTTTGGGTGAACTATCCCTTGAATATTACCACTATGTATTTTAGGATTATTTTTATTAAGAATAATAGATTTCATTTAAAAATCTTTGTTAGCTTTAGGTTGGTAGGTCTGGACAGGCTCATATTGGGTATCCACACTCTCACAAGGAAATGCAAAATGTATGGTGAGATACTGCAAAAAGAGATAATTGTGAGAGAAGGCAAGGTAACAAAAAAGGAACCCTCAAAAATACTCACAGTTTAGGGAAGCAGTTATAAAGTAGAGTGATGTCAGCCGACCAGAAGGTCTGCGGTATGATCCAAGTTCGCCCCATCTTCAAGCCGAAGTGCTCTGAAAATACAAAACCCCAAATTGCCCCTCATCAAATAAATATTGTACACTGCAGAATGTGTATGTAGATAATAAACTGTATCGTAAAGCACTTTGAGTGGTCATCAAGACTAGAAAAGTGCTACATAAATACAGAGCATTTAAAAATATTAGGAAAAAATGCAGTTACAGTAAATTGATTGGTTGCCCCAGCATGTCCTCTCATACCCTTTCTTGCTATTTCTGGTCAATAGCTAACCAACTCCCTCTAGCTCAACAAAAACTTCCAAAAAAAAAAGATGGATCAATCCTACTTCATCAACTGCTCTTTCTCCCCAGTTGAATGGTGCATCCCTTATGCCGTGCACCTTCTCTCTAAATCCAAGCATCATTTTTACCACAGGTTAACTCCCATAAAATCATCTCTCACAACAAAATAAGTTAATAAGAGATAGGAGATTTTAGCCACAGTCTGTCATTTATTTTTGCAGATAATGACGACCACATTGACAAGAGTAAAGAAATTGTGAGGTATGTGACACCTCATGTTTTTTTAACGTTCACTGTTGCCTCCACTGCCCCTCTAGGTTCTGGTTGTTTTAGGTTCCTGGGATTAAAGTTCATCTTGTTCATATTCATGCTCAATCCTCTGTTTGTCAGTAACAGGAAGGATCTGGAAAGTCCTGAAGAAACCTTCACTGGTGTTCAGATACATTCACTGCATAAGCCTGCAGGAGCGCAGGTACAAAAACCACTGCAATCTTTATATATAGATCTACCTGTATACTTACTTCTTTAATGCCATTGCTACTACTACCACTATTGCTTGTGTGATAACTACAATCACCTAATGCTGCTTTTCATGGGTAATTTGTCTCTCTGTGATGTAACCGCAGGCTTCAGTGTGTCTACCTGCAGCTCCCAGTAGGACCAAGCAGGACCTCATGATATGTAAAGCCATGTGTATCGGCATTGCCTACTCCTCCAACATCGGCGGCATTGCCACCCTGCCTGGAACCTCACCCAACCTCATCTTCTCTGAATACCTCAACCTGTGAGTGGTTTAGTAAACGTCTTTGTATGTCAATTAAACAGTGAAAGATAACAAGTACAAATTAAAAGTACCTTGTTCTATGTTACTTGAGGAGTAAGAGCGTTTGTGTGCATTTAAAAAATAGCATTAAACCCCAAAGACTGTCTTTACATTCAGGATTTACCCAAACTGCAACTGCATTAACTTCGGGAACTGGCTCTTGTTGTGCCTGCCCATCAGTGTGATCATGCTGCTGCTCACATGGATATGGCTTTACTGGCTCTTCATTGGCTCAGAGTGAGTGTCAACACACCTTCTGCAACACTAATCATTTATTATCTGTGTTTTATTACAACTTCTCTGTGTTGTGACCAAGTCACACCTCCCTGTTTACATCAGGGATTTTTTGTTTCACTTACTGTATGATATATTCTTTATTGTTTCATTATTATGATTAGACTAATAAATGGATGATATAAGTTAATAAAAGTTACAGCCTAACACATGAAATATATGTTCATAGTGACTGTGGTTCTTCCAAGCTCTTGTTCAAACTTTTCTTGAAGGTTTAGTCCTTTTAAAACCATAATTGTATGGGTTTTAGGTCTTGCTAGGTGTAAATAGATAAGAAAAAGAAAGCATATCTATGCAATATTTATTAAATTTTTCAAATTTGTTCATGTGTTTTTGTTTATTCGTAAAATACAATATACATTCTCTTATTCATTACTTATAATGATGAGGAAAGACCAAAAACGATGTCAGTAACTATTTAAATATTTGATCAAATCTCAAAATTCTATGAGTGATACTATTTCAACACAACCGAAAGCTGAGACATGAGTGTGAAGCTAATGTTAGCATAAGCCTTAGGAGAAAGGTTAATGATGAGCCCAGCTGACCTCGCACATGATCAGTATCTCCCCATTAGCTGCTAAACACTCTGTGTGCTCTTATTATGGCTTTAACCAATCACAGATTGCCATTTTTTTCACTCTGAGCATTTCACAGTTGCCTATCAATAATGTCATCTGTCTGTACCACACACACACACACACACACACTGTCTCATACACACAGCTTCAGGTTCCTGTGGCGATGTGGAGGGGAGCATTCTGAGAAAGAGAAGGCAGCAAGAAAAGTTATAGAAGACGAGTTCAAGTTGCTGGGACCCATGAGGTGATCATTCATTTATTTATTCATTCATGCAATCACTTTCATTATTAATTAATATATGTTCACATTTCTGTTCCTGTCAGTTACTCACATGTGCATGTTCAACCGAAACTCTCATTCATTTTGAATGTGATGTCATCTTACATGGTGGTCCTGTAGTTTTGCTTGACTTGTGGTGTACTTGGTAGAATTAGAGAAAAATTTGCATTGCGTAGCATTGTAACGATACGTAGTTATGCACTGTGCAACCACTGTGCATGTGCTCAGCAGTAGTGTTAGTAGTTAGCAGTGTGATACTGTGTGATAGTGTGTATTACTTTGTGTTAATGTGTACAGCCAGTTAACAGCACCTGCCAATAGTTTGCAGGTGATGCATTCAAGGGACTTAAGGAAGCAGCGTAGCTACCAATAGCTTTCAGGCAATGCATTTAATCTGTAACTGGGTACACTCAAAAAGTATCCTGGGTTACACTATTGTTTTTTTATTTTTTTCTAAGGCAGAGTAGCTGATTGACTGAAGCGATTTGGTTGTGCCCTTAACACTAAAACCTGATTCCTCCTCACATCTTCTTTCTGCCATGATTACTATTATTATATTATCTATGGCAGAGTCTTGGAGTGATTAAAGATTAACACATTAAGGCTGTTTGATGTTTAGTGTGGTGGTCCCTCCACGGTTGAAACATAACTTCATAACTTAGCATTTGTAGCAAGTCTGAACACGTTGTAAAATTTATATGTTTTCAAAGACTGCTTTCACTTCAGGGGCCAATCAGATTTCAGCTAGAGCCAGTGCACCTCTAGCCCCGCCCTGAATCTGCCCCTGCAACACAGGAAGAGACTTTGGAAGAGGTGGTCATTGTTGGGGCACGGATGGCAGGAGCTTCTGTGAAGTTCTGTTTTTGAACTGGACCCGAAAGCAGACACAGAGAGGGATGGGTTGATGAGTGAACATAGAGTTCCTCTAATCGAGCACAGAGGCAGGCAGGTTACAAGCTGGGGGCTTGCTGAGACTGAGCCTGTGATCCAGTGAGCTGGAGATAAGGCAGGCAGGTTGGCACTGCTGGTCCACAGCGTGTCAGCAAGAACAGTCCATCGACAGTTCCATAGAGCTGCGGTGGATGGATCCCTCATTAAGAAAGATGAATGCAAATTTTCGTGCTCAGTGGTGCAGAAACATAGGCACTGGTGTGTGTACACATGTGTGGCAAAGGGGATGTGGTTAGGTGAGTCATCCATCGCAATTTTCTTGACAAGGGAGCGATGCCGAACGTGCATAAAGACAATGGTACAGGTCTGAATGCTTGGCTCCTTAATTGAAAGAATTGATGAGTAGGATAATCTAATGAATCATCCCCTGTGGTCTTCACAGTCACCAGTCAACTGAACAACAAATGAGCAAATACATGGTCTTCAATTCACTACACCTATATTTACTCATTCTTGGAGTGTGCATGTTCTTTAATGCATCGATTAAAGGTTCAGTGTGTGGAATTTAGTGACATCAAGTGGTAAAGTAGCATGTTGCAGCTGAATCACCCTCATCCTCCCCTTCCAAATATGAAAGAGAACCTATGATATCCTTCAGTTGTCATAAAAACGTTAAAGTTTTTTAGTTTGTCTAGGTAAGACAAAAAAACATGGTGGCCTCCGTAGAAAGGACCTGCTCCTGATGTGAATAAAAAGTTTCATAAAATTTAGATGAAACACACCAGTGAGAACAACACAAGGATTATTTTATATACAATTTCTGCCAATAGATCCCTTTAACCTAAATCTTAAGCATTGAACCTTTAATTCATTTATTTTGGAATTTCACACATGTATTCCATCATTCATTCATGCAATTATTCATTGGAATGTTCATTCATTGACTAATTGATTTTATCAGCCAATAATATGTTCATACATAAGTTAATATATTCATCATTTCATTTCATTCCGTCCAGCTCTCAGGAGATCGTCACTGCGGTGGTTTTCCTGCTGATGGTGCTGTTGTGGCTTACCAGATCTCCAGGGTTCATGCCTGGCTGGGCTTCACTCTTCCCCCAGTGAGTCTCATCCATGTGTATATTACACTGGAGTTTATTTTGACTCAGTGGAGCAGAATATTAAACCACTGCTGAAAGCATTGATTCCACCTGTTTGATTTGATAGAAACTTGGTTGGCAATCTGTTGTTTTTTTCTTCATATGAATGATGCTCTATCTGGAGCCACAAGGAAACAGAGGTTGCAATCAAACTTTCATTTTATTTTGTCCGGAAATATCTGAATGATGAATCTTACAATGAGTAAAATGATAACTGCCATGGTTCTAAAAGAAAAGAAAGACAAAATACTGTCCATCAAACCATAAATTCAACCTTGAGTCGAATACAATACATACAAAGAAAAATACAATTAATATTTCAAATGATGATTAGCTGAAAACTATTAAACAAATTCGATGAATGGTTTGGTGTTTATATTCTTCATGTAAACAGATACAATTCCAAATGAATAGAAATAAACTACAACTTGCAGGGAAGGTAAAACAAAAGACACATCAGCATCACCACAAAAAACTCAGTCTAGCTGAGTTCTCCTGTTTGGAGAACATAGACGACCACCAGTATACTTCCTGAAACTTTAAGAAGTTGCGGGAATAAACCTGCAGGTTCCAACAATATTTTTCTGGGAGGTTTTTGGATTTACTTGTTCAGCAGGACACAATGGGTTTAGGACTGAGAGCAGCACACTGGAAGGGGAAATCAAAAAAGTATTTAGCGATAAACAGTTTATTGGTTTTGGTCTTTTCAGGGGATGTTTCGATCACCTGACTGATGATTTTGGTAACATGATGATCTTCTTTCCCCTGTTCTTGTCTTGAGCAGTCACTCAGGCTACATCACTGACGCCACCGTAGCTCTTCTGCTGGGCCTCTCTTTTTTCATCTTACCTGCCAACGGACCCTACAAAAAATATGGTAATTTCATGAAATATAACTATCCATTTCTACCTGTTATTTTCTGCTCATGTGAGCAAGAAATTTGAATCTCTCTCAACTCAGAGGCCATGATCTCATGGAAAGAGTTTCAGGCCTCGATGCCCTGGAAAGTGGCCTTGCTAGTTGGTGGAGGCTTCGCACTCGCTGAAGGCACAAAGGTGAGGTGCGTCTGTCTGTGTCAAACATGATAATAAATCCGCCATGGGTTCGTCATCCGCTAATGGGTGACTGATGTCTACATGTATGATGGAAAAACTAATATTGTTTGATTCTCTACAACATGCTGACTAACTTAGTTTTGCACAAAGACTGGAAACAAAGGGGGTAGGGTTAGTAAGTTATGTTTTTTTGAAGAAGAAAGATGTGATGATCTGGTTGACAAGATGTTCAAAGGAGAGGTTTCTGGCTACAAAGAAGGATAACATAGAAAAGAGTAGAAACTGGCTTTGGGGTGGATAAGGAACAATTCCCCTTGTACAGGTCAAAAACAACTGTGAAGTTGTTATGTTTGTCTGTTTAATTCAGACACCCTGACTAAAAAGGGCAGAGCTGCCTTTTATATTTGATCAAGCCACACATGGCAAAAAAACACTTCTCTCATATGACAAATTACAAATGAAAGAAACTTTAACGTAACCTGCTTCCTTCCCAAGATAGTTTTATAGTCTTTGCTAACATTCACATCGAAGCATTACAGTGTCTGCAGTTTGATCTATAATTAATGAACAAAAAACTAAAAAAATGGAAATCGATAATATGGGTCAAGTTACTTGTAGTTAAAGTATCAGTTCAATTAAATTAAAAAAGTATAAGTATTGTCCATTAACCTGACACTCACCTCAACCATGCCTGGCACATTCAGCAGCAGTTTAAAGTTAAAAAAACACTAAATATATATATGTTTTTCGATATGACTTAAAATATACTGTGCACGGTTTGAAAGGACCTTGATCAACAGCAAGTTCCGAAGACAGTTCACTTGGATGATCAATGATTAATGATTGTGCCTTTGTGTGTGTGTGCGTGTGTGTGTGTGCGTATGTGTATGTATGTGTGTGCGTGTGTGTGCGCGCCCATATGTCTGCAGGAATCAGGCCTGTCCCTGTGGGTGGCGAAATTGCTGGTACCTCTGGGTGATCTGCCAATCTTGGCCACGATTGTCGTCGCTTGCATCATCGTCACCACGGTAACAGAGTTGGCCAGCAACGCGGCCACTATCACCATCTTCCTCCCCATCCTCTCCCCTCTGGTAGGTTCTCACAGTGTTATCTTCTGCACAGACAAGCTCTTCAACACCACCTGTGGTTTTATTTTTTTTTGATTTCACACACCGGTCAACAGTGGGATTTAGAAATGCAAGATGTTGTCAATTTGTGATCAGAAAATTAACTGATGATACATGTTTAACAGCCTAGATATTCGATATTGAATAATTCTGTTTAAGTAGAGAGGATTAAGACAAAATGAGAGCTCAAACAGCATACTGGACTGAAGTACAGCATCATCTCTGCAGTTTCCATAACAATATCTATTCTACAGTCTTTATGCACAGAACCATTTATAATATTCATAGTAGCGAGAAAACATGAGATGTACATCCAGGAGGCAAATACATTCCTGCCATACCTCCCATGAAATGGGTTCTAATATTATAACAAACAAACTGTCTCACAGATGTCCAGGGGAGATATTATATTGATATTGAAAGTATCAAGTTTCCAAATCGGACCAAAATCTGCCCGACCCTTATGACCACTAAGAATACACATGTCAATTGTGAAGTTGACAAGTTCAACGGTTCGTGAGATATGTGTTCCACATATTTGTTCAATTATAGGTAGATGAATCAAAATAACAATAGCAGCTACATCATCTGACAGTGTTCACATTACTACTCAGTGTCATTGACAGGAGAGATGATTAGGGGTGCAGAGTTTTTACCACCGAACCTCTGATAGGGAGAGAAGAAAGGATAGATTTATCTCATTGAAGGAGATTTGAGTAAAAGCGTAGATATGATCTGAATGATCAACGCCATAAAAGGAGACCAGACCCTCCTCATCATCCACAAACACACCCAACCTTATCAGGCTTCGAATGTGGAGGTAGACAGAATGGAAAATATCAAGATCAAACTTATTTGGGTCTCTGAAACATACTGCCCAGAAACCCATCTCAGGAGAAAACCTGGATCTGTCCCTTTCTATGAATCGTCTTATTGACCATTCCTAAATATCTTTCAGTCTTCTTACGAAGCCTCGATGTAAAAAATCGTTGTGAGGGGAAGCTCTCTTTTCTCAAAACACAGAGTCAACAATCAAATCTCTGTGGATTGTCTGGATGTTTTACTTGTTTTCCATTATCAGACAGAATGAGCTTGGAATGTGCTGTGTCAGGATCAAGTGTCACATCCACTGTGTCGAGCTGGACTCTCTCCAGCTCAGTATCAAGAAGCTCAGGTCTCTTGTAAAAACGCTCTTTACAGATGGGACAATAACACAGGACGTTAATATCCCAGTGTCCAGTGATGCATTTGATAAAGAAGTTGTGTCCACATGGTAAAGTGACTGGATCAGTGAACACATCCAGACATATTGAGCACAGGAACTGATCCTCAGTCAGCAGACAGCTGGCAGCAGACCTGTCTAGGAGACAAGTCAAAGAGTTATCATGCTGCACTTGCATTAATTTGCCATTGCATGATGACAAAAAATTCTAAATAAACAAATGCTGGTTTAAACACAGTGGATATGAACTACTTTGCTCCCCAGTGCAGCAGAGACTTTGTGTTGATGGGACCAACTTGATGAAGTCAGTTTAATTTTCTTTCGTTAGAATCAGAGATCCTTGACTTTAACTGCACCTCTGCTCTCAACCTGATGCGTCATTCCTTAATGTGACACTGAATCACTTCCCCTTCTCCAGCAGCCCCTGCTCTAAGTTCTGCTCTGGCTTTTTTTTGGGTGACAACAGTGACTTGATAACAGTGACATCACTTTGAGTAAAAGATTCATTTATTCTGGCACGAACATTCCGCCTTTGTCTTTGGGTCACTGTGCTTTTATAATCGCTTAACTTTTTTGTATGAGTCCAAAGATCGGCCTGCTGTCATGTTGATTTACCAACTCAAACTCAAATACACTTCCTAAATGTGTCTCTATCCACACTCTATTTAAAACATACAGAACATTAATAGGATTAGGTCCTTGGCCTGATTTGAATGATGTCCTTTTAGCACATAGGTAATGGTGGAGCTGGCTAATGCTTACAAGCTAATTAGCTAAGTATGCAGATTTCTCCAGGAAGTAACTTCAAGACTTTTCTCTGAGTTTGAGATGTTTGGATTTTCTAAATATATTTGAAAGTTTTCATTAAACCAACTCAACCCCAAATCTTGAAGCAACCCACCCACCCTAATCAGCTGGTACAGTTTGTGTTTATTAAGTATAGGTGGAAAGAATGGATGGCAGATGATTGGACGTTCAAACTGCTTTGTATGAAATGACAATCCCATTTTTAACAATGTCGCTGTTCAGTGATAAAGCAGTTTCACATGGTTAGTGTTTCACGAATCAGTTTTTGCCTTCCACTGAGCCTGAGTGATTTCTTCAGGCTGAGGCCATCCACGTCAACCCACTGTACGTCCTGATCCCCACTACCCTTTGCACATCCTTCTCCTTCCTGCTGCCGGTGTCCAACCCGCCCAACGCCGTCGTGTTTACTTACGGACACATCGACATCATGGACATGGTGAGTCCTGTCGTACACAGAAACAGGGT
Source organism: Platichthys flesus (assembly GCF_949316205.1). Lineage (NCBI taxonomy): Eukaryota > Metazoa > Chordata > Actinopteri > Pleuronectiformes > Pleuronectidae > Platichthys > Platichthys flesus. The sequence goes on along the minus strand of NC_084950.1, from coordinate 22,765,645 downwards.
TGTTAGCAAAAAACTGTAATATACTGTTTTATCAAATCTATGCTGGCATCAAAGTTAATAAAGGCAATGTAACATTTTATTTTGAAAAAAGACCGTTCAATCATGTCAACTGAATGATCATCGCCGCAGGTGAAGGCGGGGCTTGGCGTTAACGTAATAGGCGTCCTTGCCGTGATGTTCGCTGTGGTGACATGGGGTGTTCCACTATTCACTCTGGATAAGTACCCTGACTGGGCGCCGGTCCACCCTGGTTTTAACTCAACAACACCTTGAAGACTGGTCCCATAATCTGGTTCATAATGAGAGGCTTCCAGGGGCCTATTGAGGGAGGACAAGGTTCCGATTTCCACCAACAGCACATGCCAACATTTAGGAGCCTCGGTTTTAAGACCAGTATTTAGAAATAGCACTGATAATTTAAATCACAAGTATTCTCTGTAAATATTAATCATTGAAACCTAGGACCAAAATTAAAGTATTATTTCGTTGTAATATTTAGATATTGGCACAAATCCTATGTGTAGATCAATGAATTATGTGTCAAAAACCTGCTATATTTCATTTTTTGAGCCATAAGTGCTGTTGCTGCTGGAACTCAATCATATGACATGTTCCTCAAAGAACACACACTGTAGCTTATGTTGCTAAAGATTCTTTAGCAACAATGGAAGAGCTGTGTGTTGTCATGTGGGAGGTATGATTTTACTTAGCAAATTTATTGTACGTTCAGGTCCGGATGCCAGCAAACAACCTCTGATAATCAAGCTGTCCACTACCTGCTAACCACCAAACAGCAGACAGGCACAGTTAGAGACCAGCTGGTAAATAAAGCGAAACATCTATTAGCGAAGGGAACTTTGTTGGAGACCAAAGCAGAGCTGAAAGGAAAGTGAATTGTACCTATACTGTAGATTCATCAGGTCATCATACACACTTCTCCAGTTTGTTTAGCTGTTTTTCTGACCCCTTTTGGCCAAATAACATTATTATATATTTTTTAAGAAAAGGTATTAATGGCTGAATTTAAACCAAATGACTTATACTGACAAATTGAAAACAGAGAGAGAGAAAGCATGTATGTGTGCATGTGACTGCCTGGACTGAAGTCAACATTCACAGCATGTGTGTGTGTGTGTTTGTGCATATGCATGCATATATATGTTTGTATTTGTGTGTGTATATATATAATAGATATTGATTGATGAAAGTCTTCAACCGTTTTTTTCTTTCAGGTTTAGGATTGTATTAGTAATTGACTCACAAAACCTGATTAGTTGGTTTCAGTCAGTTTTCTTACTTTCAGTTTTGTTTTTGATTCTTTGTATGGTTCTTTCATTATATAATATTTAATGATATAATTATGAATGTTAAAACTGGACTTGACCTGAAAATAAAAAAACATGTCATTACAAAATTATTTCTCTCTCTCCCTCTCTCTCTCTCTCTCTCTCTCTCTCTCTCAGTAACACACTCAGTAACACACACACACACACACACACACACACACACACACACAATAATTGTTCTTGTTGAGCTACACGCATCTTCTATCTTTAAGGTTCTTATCTGTGAGAAACACTGACCTCTAGTGGCTTTGCATTCCTGAATAACATCCTTAAACACTAGCTTCTCAAACACACACACACACACACACACACACAAACACACACACACACACACACACACACACACACACACACACACACGCACACACAGAAAGACAAGTTCACGCAGACACTTTCCATATATTTTTATTTAACCCATTTTCAATCCTTTTCAAAATTGTTTTTACCGTTTTGCATTTGTATTTTAGAGTTAACTTCTTTGGTCTTGTTTCTACTAATTCCTTTTCATTATCGTCAATAGACACGTCGCTATACACCTTTATATTTTGTTTATTTAAAGTGATTTTAAAGCCTTGTGAATTTCAAAGCCTCATTAATCTTAATGATATATGGTAATTTATGTAGATTATTCACACTTTATCTTAAAATGTTTTTCTGTGGCAGATCGTTTCCTGCCTTTCAAAGATTGTCTGTAAAGTAGATGTATCACACAGTGTACACCTTATATGTGCTTTCCCCAGAAATCTGAATGTAATCAACATGTATCAACAACATAATAACGAAGGTGTCCATGACAGTGTCTATGCCTCTATGTGTGTGCGAGGGGCATGATCAAAATCTGATTAAAAAGCAACAGAATACTATGATTTCATACATTCAAACTTTATTGACATTTTACATCACTTTAAGCAAAAACGAAGGGATGTGGATAGAAATGAGTAGAACTAGGATTGAGGTAGAAGGGCAGAAGGATGAAGGCTATGGAAAGGGTGGGTCAAAGAACCTGAGACAAACAGAGCGTGACGGGTTGAGCAGGTCGATGTCGGCTTGAGGTGATGAGAGATGTGATTGAGGAGTGGCCCAGGTCCTGAACCCAAGTTAATGATTCAACTTCATGTTTTCATTTCAATTTAATTTGCACAGTACCAAATCCCAACATGGCACTTTACATAGTATAGTTGAGACATTACAAAGTTATGGAGAAATAAAAAAAAAAACTCCCTATTAACAGGAAGAAACCTCTAACGGAACCAGACCCAGTGTGGGCGGCCATCTGACTGGACCGGTTGGGGTGAGCCGAGACAAATGGAGACAAGAGGAGAGGAGGGTGTAAAGAGGGGAGGGAAGAGAGTGAGGGAGGGGGAAAGAAAGGAGAGAGAGCGAGAGAGAGAGCAGGAACAGTGTAACCATCATATTTAAGCCCTGTCAGACTGTGATATTCATAGAGGTAATGATGTCATCAATGATAGCAGCACCATTTAACAAGAACAAAAACAACAACAACAACAACAATAGTAATAAAAAAATTAATACTAATAATACACAATAATTATAGAGGAGTAGGTTCTGGAGTCAGAGATAACTGCAGAGAAACTAGTTTTTGTATTTGCATTACTTTTGTGATTCCTAACATTTCCCTTATGTCGAGTTTTGCCCGCAGAAAGCAGCCTGTTCGCTTCTCAGACAGTGAAGGATGCTGTGAAACACAGACAGAGTGAGACCTCTCCCCGGGCCTTGTATTATCTGTGTGTGCAGCTACAGGTTGCTCACCTGTGTGCAGGAGCGCGCACTCACAGCGCGTGAACTCAGTGCAGCAGAAGCCAGCGGCGGCGGGCGCGCGCCGTCATTCCGACACATCGATCCCGGTGACGGACGCCCGGCGGACATGAACCCGGTGAAACTCCGCCTCAGCTCCGGGGTCGCGCCTCCACACTCGGCTCACAGCAGCGGGGCAGCGCTCCCGGTCCCCGAAGTGCAGCTGTTAACGCCACGTCGACTAAAACAAACAAACTAAGGCTCAAACACTTGTTTCCCTCTATCGCACCGGCAGTGGGTTTTCTTTTTGTCTCGTTTGCCGCTGTGAGCCATGCTGGACCCGTCCTCCAGCGAAGACACGGGCGGGGAGTCCGACCCAGAAGTTGTGGAGGAGGCTGCGAGGAAACCTGCCTCCTCATCGGGGAAACGGGCGAACAGCAGCCGGGCGGGCGGCCAGCAGAGAGAGTCAGCCGCACCTGGACCCGCCGCCGGTAAGGGTGCGAGAGACGGAGCCGATGCAGGTGAAGATGAGGAGAGTAAGGAGCGGGAGCGGATCCAGAGGGAGGAAGAGGAGAGGAAAACTAAACTGCAAATTTATGTGCTCGTCCTGCGGTGCATAGCCTACCCGTTCAACGCCAAGCAGCCCACCGACATGGCCCGGCGGCAGCAGAAGGTGAGCAAATGCAGCACCATGGAAGTTGTGCACCTGTTGTCTGCTGTGGACACCGCTAGCGAACTGTTAATAAAAATATGTCAATTTAAACGTGATTGTCCGACCTGCTCAAACATTTTGAGAACAAACAACAATCGTTTTGGTGTTCTGACAATCGTAGGTTATATCAATTCATTTGGCTCATATTTTATCATAAGTAATCACTTGTTTCAACTAAATATTTACTTATCTAATCTAGTCTCCTGTTGCTTCCACGCTGTTGTTGTGCTGAAACACTGCTGGACCGGCGACGGCCATCAGCACGAGCCCCGTGTTAAAACTGTCAATAGTTATTAAAATAGACTAGCACAGTGTGTAAACTTAAAGCCGAACACGACCTATTCTGAACCTTTTATTGATGGGTTTTGCACTCATTTGTGCAGTGTATTCCTATTTGGAAATTCTAATGTCAACCTAAAATTGAAAGAAATCCAAATGGAGTCCGACATAGTAGTTCTAGGGAAGTGTCCGTTTGTTTGTTTTTAGATTTTTAGCTCTTTGCATTTTGTGTTACGGACCTGGAAAAAAAAGAACCAAACTCTGTAACACAAGTATCAGTCCATCAAGTCATCTTATCAACACATGTGGCTCCTATTTGATCAGACATTGGGATAAATCACCAGCTCACTACAGTAAACCATCACAGAAAACAAACATTTGAGCATATTTCCTAAAATATCCTTTACCTTTTCTTAAATTAAGATTTAAAACAATCTGGAGGCCTCCACACAAGTAAACACATGGTGTTATAGATGCCCTCCAACATATAAGTTGTTTCCCTGGGTTCAATCTAACATTATATTGATTGAGACTAACTAACTGCTATGAAGGTAAAACTATAAAATAGCCTTCATTTTGTGGTAAACACAAAGCTTACACATTTGTGCTCTGTCTGAATTCCTTCAATTTTTGTGGGAATGTGTGCTTTGTAAGAGGCAATGTAGTGTTGTCCTTGTCTGCTACACACTCAGTGGCCATTCCGCTGATTTGGTGAATAGCTCTCCTCTGGTTTGACTGTGTTAGATACAGATGAATGCATTTCAGCTGAGCTGCAGGGCAGCCTGGACCTGCAAGCTCACACTAATACAGCAAGCGGGGAAGCCAGTTATGACTGAAGAACCCCTGTGTGTTTGTTATACCGCTGGGAAACTTGCTAATGAGTGTCTCATGGTGTTTGATTTCAATATGCAGACAAGGGATTCTCATTCACCAAAGATGTTTGTGTGAGCGATGAATCTGCTCTGAAAGAAGGCAGACATGGTAATTTATTCAGTTTATTTAACTTCTCGAGTTTTTTTCATTTCTCCCAATTCTGGAAGTCCTGCTTCTCCCTGTTTGGATTCATAAATATATGTGAGTTCCTAAAAAGTGTGAATAATATTTAGCATCGATTTATTTTCTAAAGTTGCTGTATAGTCCCTGGTGGGAGGCAGCAGCAGGCATGTCTTTATGTGATGGGTTGCCAGTTTGAATCCTGGGACTCCTGCCAAGCAGACTGCTCTTGATCACTGCAGGATGGAAAAGTCAATAGAACACTGGCAGAAGAGTGGATTGATCTGCAGAATAAGAAGTTATGCTGAGGCCACAGAAGGAGAACTGAGGTAGTAGTGTGACATTAATAGGTCAGATCAGAGAACAGCCCATGTCTCCATTGAAATTCCGCACAGTTATGATGAGGAACACTCTGCTTCACTAAATCAGTATTAACAGTGTTGTTGACCTAAGCTGACCAGGTATTGGCCTCATTTCAGTTCTACTCTGTTATTGGCTGGTATAGGCTTTCACTATAAAACCTGATTGATCGATACAATCTAAATGACAATATTTTCCAGTATACACACAAGCTACAACATGAACATTAGATTATATAGAAATTCAACTCACATTCAGTACCAGCAATGCTCATAACACACAAATAATAGCTCCTGAAAACCAAAATGATCCCTATTGGTATGAACTTGCCCGCGGGGTCTGCAGTCTCGAGGTTATTAATTATCATGAGTCGGGATGTCCATTAATCATTGAACCAACAATTTTGACTGATTAAAGCAATTAATAAAACTGTTGAAAACATCAGTACTGTCTGTTCTCTACCGTAGGTCTCATAGTTAAGCATGTCGACAACCAGTAGACAAGCTATCCACTAGGCAGAGGACTCGGGTCTGTGGCTTGGATATCTCGAGTATCGTTCATCTCATAAGGGTCGGCTGTGGCTGAGGGGTAGAGTTGTTGTCCTCCAACCTGAAGGTCGGCAGTCTGACCCATCTGCATGCCGAAGTGTCCTTGGGCAAGATGCTGAGCCCCGAATGGCCCCCCATAGAATAACAAAGTGCTGCGAATAGATGCACTGTATGAATGTGTGTGTGAATGTAAAATTGTACTGTAAAGTGCTTTGAGTGGTCATCAAGACTAGAAAAGCGCTATATAAATACAAAACCATTTACCAGTACCCTGGCCTGTTGATAAGTGCTGATTATTGTGATTATCCACTGATCCTAACCAGCTCACAGCTAAAGCACAATGTGTGTCTGTGTGTCTATGTCTAAGACAGGACTTGCACATAAGTGTCTGTGTATGAAACCTGTGGGGCTGGTGTGAATTTCATGACAACATGCATATAATGCACAATATTGCTAACATGCCATGTCTAGCTGGAGAGGACGTGCACACAAAATAAAATCTACAACCAGGTAAACGCATATCCAGGTTCATTTTGATGTTTTGTCAGAACATGATTGGATTGGCTGGTGCCTACGCTGCTGCTTAAAAAGGTAAGCTTCAATCATCTCATGCTTACAACACAAGCGAAGCAATTTAATCGAAATGCAGTGTCGAAACACATAGGCACACCTACAGAGGTAGAGGCAGGTTAAGAAATCAAGGTCATACTGTTATACTAGTTTTGGGATTTTTGAATCACAGTTTTAGATTCAGATTTAGAATTGTTACAATCCTAATCATTAGCCTTTACTCAGGAACAAAATTTGTAATATTTAGCCTAATATAACCCATATTGATTGACAGCTACAGAGTGCTGAACAGCTGTTTGTTTTAATTAATATTGAAAGTATTGCATGTCCAAGTCACACCGAATTCACTTAAAGGTTCAGTATGTAGAATTTAATGACATCTAGTGGTTAAATTGCATGTTGCTGATGAACCGGCAACCTTCTTGTTGGAGAACGACCACTCTACCCCCTAGGCCACACCACCCCTTATGAGATGAACGATACTGGAGATATCCAAGCCACAGACCAACAGAGCCTACTGCTGCAATGAAGTCTCACTATTTATTTACATTTTCCTAATGTGATAGAAAGGACAGAAGATGATAGGAATTGTTCACCAAAACTTCACTCCATTGCAGCCAAATCCAATACATTGAAGTAACTGGAGAAAAGTAGCTCAAGCCAAAGATAGAAAATGTTCAGGCCTTTAGTGTTGAGCACCACCGTGACTGATGAAAACTCTGACTAATCTAAATGAAGTTTGAAGACTTGGAGAAGAAAAGTAATAGAAGACTAAACACTTAACAGAGCAATTTCCGTTCTCTTGAATCCTGTCAGTTTCCTGCTGCTTACTGTGGCTCTGGAGGTGGAGTTAATGATGCAAAATGATGCTTAGTGTCGGCCCACGCGCATACCCAGCCTTCAGTCGATTCACTGTGGGCCTCCATGATTCTCAGTCCTCTGGGTTTCACCTCCCAGGAGCCACATTAATGACGACATTAGTTGTTTTCTTTGGAGTGAGAAATCATGTGTCTTTGCCGAAAGAAATGAAAGATATGCTATAAATTCGTTTTTTCTGTATTTTGGAACCAGATAAGTCCTATCTATCAATTTGAATCCTCCTTAAATTCAAAAAGTAAGGATTTACATGCATTCTAGTTGCGAACACATTTTATTGATACATTTGAGTGATATGATAAAATAATCCCACCACAGGTTCTATCCAGCATTGAATCTTTAGTTATTGATCAGAAGTTGCAAAAAGGTTTGGGCCAACAAAGCCAAGGAGACAACATTTTCACGACAACTAGGCAAAGTCTGTCTGCTGATGAACATCATGTGATGTAATTGAAAGCAGGTACTAAATTGAGCCTTTTCTAAACGTGCTTCGAAGGCAGGTTATATTTTATGATTGTTGCGCTGCTGGTTGGTAAGTACCTTAATGCTTATATTTCATTCTGGTTAAGTTGGTGTTGATGGTCAACAGATAAATGTACAATGTGTTGTGATGAAAGATTGTGCTTCTAATAGCTTTGATATTTCTTCCTGTCCGCTTGGTGAAGATCTTTGCAATGGGCGGAGGCAATCGCTGACCTAAATACAATGTATTCTGTCTTTTGTGCGATATAGTCTCAGGGGAAAAATGGCACATATCTGATCTGTTGTTTGCGTCGTTGGCAAACATTCGTTTTGTGGAATAATTGGTTTTTGATTACTACATTATTTGAAAGTCGCTGTAATCCTGATAACCAATCTGAACCCCTTTGAAAAATAAAGAAAAATATTATTTTTTTTTACCCATTGTTGAATATTCATTCATGCAAACTGATTCTGATAAGACTGATTCCTATTAGGATACATCCCTCAATAATGAGTCTATAGCCAGCACAGTTAGGTTTGGCACTAGACTGGAAACCTCTAGTCTGATTCTGTGAATTGGAAACACAATCTATAGAGCTCGCTTAGGGTAAGCAGGGTCAAAGAAGTCTATGCAACAGTGTACACTGATTACAAATCCGAGTTTATAAACCGTGAGTATGAAGTATTTCAGTGTTTGAAACTGAGATGTTAGTAATCCTGGAAAAGTAAGCAAGAGCAGGGTATACCTCCCATCATCCCTCTGTTCAAAAGCACGCCCCTAAAACACATGAACGTGTACTGACTGACAGCATGAAGAATACTTTTGTGTTCTCTGCATTGAGGCGGAATACTCTGTGCCAGTCAACAGTTGGACTTGCTCAGTCACTTTAACCCTGATGTCCGTCTTGTGTTGTTGTTCAATGTGTTTAAAGGTTCAGTGTGTAAGATTTAGGTTGAAAGGGATCAATTAGTTATCAACTAATAACGCATGATTAGTGTTATTATTATCCTGTAAAGTGAGCACAGGTCAGCATGATTGTGTGGAGTGAGGAATATTATCCAAATTTAACTACATGAGCAAGCTATAGTTGGTGAGAGGTTATAAATGTTGGTTACCCTACATTTTTGGTAATTTCCCGGTGGTACACAATTTAACATTTTTATTGTTACAGCAAGGAAATAGTCAAGAATTATTTCAACCCATCAAATTGTCAAATAGTTCATAGATATTATCCACAACTGGCTAACAAATGTGATCATAACCAGTTCTGTTGAAAAAAATTATTGAGTTGGACGGGTCATTATTGGAAATTCGAGAACCCAAATTCCAAATCCATACTTTGAAGGAATAAATAAAACATGTAAAGCCGAGGTCGGATGAACCTCTACAGGTATGTATCAGACTGACCGCCTGACACTTTTTGTGGGAAGTTTTCCAGAGAAACAGAAGCAGAGAAACCAGCTGTGCAACATCTAGTCTTTTCTTGTTTACATAGTCTGATTGGACTGAATGAGCTATTGCAACTTGTCGTGAGCTCATTGTGCAAATGATCGTGTAGTTTGTCTGTTTCAGTGACGAAACCACTTTGAAGAGTTGGAGTCAAAGCTCAGTTAGAGGTTTGAGAGGTTTGTCTGAATTATGAGATCAAGAAACTTATAAAATATGTATAACTACATAATATTCTGTCTTGTGACTCAGTAGCCTGTTTGATTTATGTTTTGTAAAGGTGAACAAACACAGGGAGTTAATAAAATGTTCCAGGAGCAGATCAAACATGTTGTGAATCAGATGAGGGAGGAAACAGTGGGATCTGATCAAAATACATTAACAGATGTATATTTTTCAAAGTGCCCAGTGAGGTTAACTTCTATTTGCGTTATGGCTGGACAGCAGCCTGATGCTATAAGGTTACTTCAAGTTTTTTTTCCGAAGTTCTGCAGAATTTCCCGCCCAGCTTTTGTTGCCTCTGTCTTCAGAGGTGAACGAGGAAACCTGTTTAGCAATGAATCTCCAGTTTTGAGTGAAGAACCCTCACCCTGCCGCCTTGTCCTGCTTAGCAGCATCTCTGAATATTCTTCAGTCTGTGCTGCAGCCTTGAGACGTCTGGTTTAAATAGCAGATAGATGTTGCATCAGGTTAAAGAAGTCATAAATAAGTAGCCAATTAAGGAAGGGAAGTGAAGACATTTATTTATTTATTCATGAGCTGTTTTTTCATGACATAATGCAGAGACGCCCACCTGTTGGGTTTTCTCGTCTAGCAAACATCGGAGGCTTCCAGTCTTCCCTGGCATTTCTGTTTTTGTCCTGTTTCCAAGCATGCCTGACAAACCAAGCAGGGAAACCATGACTGCAGAAACCCCCTCCTGATGGAGACCCACGCATCTCTCCCTGCACATGTCTAATCCCCTGGCAGCTGTTTATTACACAAACAAGATAAACACCATCTCCTCCTGCTTCTCTGCTATAAGAAGCCACTTCTGCTGATGTGAGGGCTTATTTTTTTTCCGGTGGTTAGTGGGCGCACGTTTTGGCCACAGACATGCTGGAGGCAACTTCCGTCCTCCTTTGTCATCTCTCCTTCCCTTGTCAGATTCCTGGAGAAGGAGCTCTTCTCAGGGCGTTATGTAACCTATCCTCCTCCTCCTTCTCCTCCTCTTCCTCTTGGAGATGTGAAAGGATGTCTCAGCAGGGCTCTCACAAACAAAGCAGGGTTTCTCCGTGAAGAGCATCAGACCGCTAGTCAGCTCGGCCCTGGGGGCTGAAGACAGCCCTCACTCTGCTAAAACTCTCACTGACAGTAGAGTTATACACTACTATATACTGTGTTAAACACTGTACTTGAGTTTTTTTTTTGCTTTTCTCAAAGTTGTTTTTGCAGTCTAGATTTTTAAAAACGGGCAAAAGCATCCAATAAATAATTATTTGTTTTTATAACTTGATGTGATTTTATTAAATCAAATTTTATTGTGTTGTGTTGCAAGTGATGGGAAGGGTGATGAAAAATGAATAGAATGTTTGCTGCAGTTATTTTCCATCACGACTTTATCAAGGAATATGTTTGCATAACTAGAGGTTCGGTCTGACCCTCTACATACCTCCGCCAAGGCTATTACTGTATCTAATCATGGAAGAAGTGTTTCTATAAATTATGTAATCCGCTCCAAGAATTGAATGGGTTCTACCTCTCCGCTATATTTCATGGAAATCAATTCAATAGTTTTTGCGTAATTCTATGAAATAACAAACTAACATTGATGAAAATATAACCCCCTTGGTGGAGGTTATCACATTAAAAGCTCTAGTGCTGAAGCAGTTGGTTGATTTAATCAATGAAACATGTATAATATCAATCAGCCTGTGAAGTCATCAATCCACTGGTCAGTCTTCAGCTAGCTGCTCTGTGAGGCCTTATTTGGTTCCAGCAATATTCTGAGTTGAATGTATGTAAGCACGCTAATGATTGGATGTCACCAGTCTTGCAGGAATTTTATGAGAAACCAACATAATGAACAAAGTTTTTTTTTCATTAATGAATATTCTACTCTGCTTTGTTTGATACAAATATTGACTAATAACATGGATGGTTTTGGTAACAAAACAAGATATTTGAAGGGGTTAACCTGGGCTTTTTTAAAGTTCAGGGGATGAGAGGGGAGTAAGAAAAATGATTACGTGATATTTTAAAGAAGACGAAAGCAAACGACAAATGTTTTAGTGTAGTTTTTTTGAAAACTAAAAACAAAACAACGAAATGCAAGCTTCCTACTACAATCTGCACAGCAGTGAAATGTCTGTCGGGTGTTAACTCAGGCTCAATGTGAAGCCTCTGGAAATGATTGTGAAAGAGTAAGACAGAGCAAACAACATGTTTTAATTCCAGCTTCACACTTAACACACTTGTCAATTAATGAACAAGTATGACTGGTTACATACAAAAAAATCTCTCTGATCTGTTCTATGAGTGAAGCTAATAATTTATGAATGAAACAAAAGGCAGCCTCACATTTTAAAACACTGTTTTACTTTTGATTAGAAACTGTGCCCTCTGTACTGTTGAGGGGTAATTAATTCTGATCCCAAGCAGTTTAGCATGTTCAACCTTATGAATTTGAGATCCAAGAAACACAGTGTTCAATTATAAGCTGCTGAAATTTAAATTATCAATACTGCAGCAACTGCAAGCTAGAACAATATAACACTTTTCCAAATTTTTGAATAATGCATAGATCAGATATGTTGTTGCTATCAACAAAATCCCGGACAATATATAGATATCATTTTATTTGTTTGTGTGTTTCTGTGGTGAGAAGAGCTATAGCGCTCTCAGGAGTAACAACCAGGAAACGCCTGGCAGGAAAGAGTGAGGGAACAGCAGTGTGTTTTTTATTTTGCTTCCTGCTAGTTTCCTTCCAGAGGAAGAGAGGAAAGGGAAGGAGTTTGTTTACTTTGTTATAGTCAAGTATGACTTTCATTGGAATATTTAAGTATATCTTTATTCTTTGAGTAACATTGTTGCACTTATTTACCAGAATGAAAAAGATTGCGCAGTTTAGTGTTAGAGTTAAGAAACTACAGTGTCTGTTTCTTTCAGTCAGATGTCATCCTGTATATCAGCGTACCTTGAAAATTGTCAAAATCTGGACCATCAATTTGAAAAAGAAAAAGAGACAGACATGAGAAACAGAAGAAAGCAGACACTTCAGTAGTACAATGTTAGCTTGAGGTAATTCATCATCAGAAGAAATGTTTTGATCACATTATTAAACTCTCAGAGCCTCACTGACCACCGATTGACCCTGGTCTGACAACATTTTTAACAGGCACCTCATGTGTATGAGTATGGGAGCCATAAAGGCTTCAGCACATATATCATTATTTGTAATGTTTGATTTCTGAGTCTACTATTAATTCTTTTCAGGTCATTACATTTTACTTCTGTAAATACAAAATTTGACCCTTTTTCATGCTCAGCTAAGGCCAGGTATCACTCTAAGGTCCACATATCAATTTTTCCACTACATGGTTTATGTCTGTATGTTTGTGTCATTACACTAGGGTTGAGTGGGACGTACTGGTACGAATCATAATGCAGATTTCGGTGCCTCATATATAAAACCTGAGATTTTACGGAAACAGTTTTCCTACTTAAAGGCAACATAAACATCGCCACACATGCCACCTTAATTCTCAACTCTGGTCGCTTTTGATACGGCTCCTACAGTAAGTGAGTAGCTACCTTAAACTCCAGTTGCTGCAACAGAAGGACAAAAGCCTGTGGGCAAAAGTGTGGCTGTATTTCACATTAAATGTTTCATACACTAGGACAAGCAGCAAAATCAGTGTAAAGGGATGAACAGGACAAACAGGACTAGGGCTGCAACTAACAATTGTTTGAATCATCAATTATCCCTTATTCATTTTTTTGATTAATGATTATAAATCGGGTAAAAAGACAATAGCTACGTTTGACCCTTTCCAGCGGTCTATTCGAAAAGCAACTTCATCTTCTTGCACAAACTTTATTCTTATTTATGATGATAATTCAAGAATCAGATACCTACAATCAGACTTTTCTGGGAAGTTCTGTGATGATAGGTTTTAGCTCATTTGTTTTATCCTATTCCCCCGGCAGTGTCAATAGGTAAATGTATGGAAATTAGTGCATTTTAATTAGTTTAAAATCATTTTTCAGTGTGTTTCCTGTCGTGATACGCTAGCGTCAAGCGGAAAAAATAGACTCGACGCCGAAACGATCGCTGCGCGGCGCGAGGCAGCCGCGGCGCAACGCTACGCTTCAGCGTCCGGTGTGTTCAGCACAACGATTTAACATGTGAGTGGATGGGAGCCAGAGGATTGGCGCTGCGCTTACGCCTCGTTTCGGCGTCGCTTCAGTGTCCGGTGTGAACCCGGCGTTAGTCCTTTGATCATCACCACTCAACTCCAGAGAACCAAAGAAAAACCACCAAAGCTGGGATAGGAGCATCTCTCTGACGTCACTATGATAACTGTGAGCTCACCACTGTGAGAAGATGTGGAGGGAGAGTAGAGACTGAGGCCCTAGTCCTTAGCCCTTCCCCTTCGTTTTACACGTTCCCATGTAGGGATAGGCTGTCCCAATACCTGTTGGGACGGAGGGGTATGGACAGATGTAAGGACTGTATAGCCTTAGAAGCCCCCACGATTTGTCACACCCTCACTCTAAACCAAAGGGTGTGGACATTTCCCAGAATGCCTTGCAAATCACCGACAAGCTGGGAGAGAGACCCACAAATGTAGCAATTTCTACATTAATACGGATTTAAGAATTCCAATAATAATTGTAATATCTTAGTTTAATACCATGTAATGAAGTATGGTCATTTTTTTCACAGCAACCTTAAAAAAAAAAGATCGCTAGTGTAAGCAAGATAGAAAACTGTTTTTGCCGTATAATCCCATTTTTCACATATTTCTCATCGCAGACTCTTTGAAGAAACACAATTTGCTTGATTGAACCCATTTAAAGCAGCGATGTAACTGAACTGAAATGCTCCTCTAATAACATAGCATTCTGGCAGGTTTGCCTACAGACCACTGCTAGCAGCCTGTGTGCTTTTGATTCATACGTGAAATAATGCAGAGCATCCAAGCTTTTCAATTTCAAATATCATTAATTCACCTGCATTAGCTTAGATGGATATTATAGGTTGGTCACTTTAGTGACTGCAAACAATAGCGTTGGGTTATTTAAGATGTCAACAATGTTATAACAACGATATCCCCGGCAGAACCTTTTGTCTTGTCTGTTTACAATTCGATGACTACTGATGTTGTCAGGTTTTTCTTGACGACTACTGATGATGAACAGCGTCTGGAAGGGCTGTCCCAATTTGTAGGGGATTATTTTATCCATTTACCCTTGTGACTCTGTTTCAAGGGGCAAGATAACCCTCAAAATCAAGTGGTAGGTTAGGTAGAAGTGGTGAAATTGGATTCTGGCTTAGTCTAGTTTCTCGATCTGATATTTAGATTATTTTATTCAATCAATATATATTCATTTGACAGGGAGGTTTGAAAAAGCCCCACAGAGAAGGGACAATTTCCCTGACGAGTAAAAAGGTGATGTTGATGTTTGCATGTGCCAGTTCAAGTTATGAGACACTTCTTTAAACACGTCGGCAAAAGTGCTAATCTATGTCACCCTCTTATCAAAACACGAGTAGTCTCGACAAATTGTGACGGGCACAGCCAGGACACACACACATACACACAGCAGGATGGAAGAGGACATGGATGCAGTGACAGAACAAAATAATGTGTTCTTCTACATTCCTAGTTTCAGCGGGTTTCCACCACTGAATAATTATAACCAGCGCTGCTTCAGGATCAGGAGGATGCTCATTGAAGATCTTGTTGTCCTGTGTCAGATTCTATGTCGGTGCATACCTCTGCTTTCAAAAAATAGTTTAAATACCCCACCTGATCCCGTTGGGCTATGTTTGGGCAAAATCATTGAAGTGATTTTGGGGTTTGAGTCGGAAAACTCTGTTGTTTTATTTTATACTGAGAAAACAGGCAATTACCATATTTTTCAGGGACAGGGTAACACAAACTCAGTCCAGCTTACATACAGTATACAGTATTAAGGACTAGTATGGGTTCAGACACCAAAATGTAGCCCAAGCTGCACTATGTTTCAAATGTACCCTATTTGTTGCCAGATGCTTTGTCTAGTTTATCATGTTCTTCCCTTTGCATGGAATTGTTTTCAAACATTTGTGGTAATCATTTCACTTAAGCATAGCCATACAACCATTTTGCTTGTGACGTTTTCTTGTTGTGTCGACTGGAGTTTGAGGAAGCTACTAGCTAACTGCAAGGTAACATGTTATGTTGTTGTGTTTTTTATCTGCATTGTAAAGTGCTCTGAAAGGCGCCTATGAATAAAACAAATTATTAACAGTAAGTGCAGCCAAAGCCATGTTGCAAGTGTAATGTTAATGAGATGCATGCAGTAATGATTAAACTGCTTTAAAGCAAGGCAACTATTTCAGTACATAGCACTGGCACCAAAACGAGGCTCTGAAGGATATTGCTGCTCAACCCTAGATAAATCCCAGCCTCTCCCATCTGAACCCACAAAACACATGAATGTGCAACTGGTAGAAGCAACATTTTCTATGAATTTCTGGCTATCGTCTCTGATGCAGTGTAAGTCTCCCAGGCCGAAGACTCTGGCCATTTGCAGTGAGAGCACGGGCAGTATTCGCTCAGGCCAGTCGGTCGGTTAGGGATAGAAAGGTCCAACGACCAAATTATTTAATTGAGAACAAATAAAATGGTAAGTCGTGTTAAGCAGTGTTCTGTGAGCTGTTTGGTTAGCCTGTGGTAAAGCCCTAAAAACCTTTTTCAGAATAACCCTTTGTTATAATATTGGTTTACAAAAAATCTGTTCCACATACAGACAGTCTGTCTGTATGTCAATCTGCAACTGTAAAATTCACGTCACATACACTTTCTGTTCTCTCTACCAGTTCTCTTTCAGAGAGTCATTGTACTTTCTAAAGCAGTGGAGCTTGAGCACTTACCAAGTCACATGTTCATGCTGTTGTGCATCAGCACAGTGTGATTCTTTTATTTAATTATTCTTTTTGTTTATTACAGGATTCTTCTCTATCATGTTGAGTCTAAAAGTGGAGCTCCAGCTGGGTCGCAGCTATTCTTTTAATCAAATTTTTTCTCTTAAATGGCTCTTTTATCACCAACCCCAAGATGAGCAGATTTTAGCCCCAACCAAAAAATACGATTTTTTTTTTTAACCACATCGGTCCATTTGCAGGTCTAATTGGATGTTTCAAGATGATAATTTGTGGCAATAATAACACAGAGTGTTTGCATTGTTGTGTTCCATGAACTATTAATTGAGTAGAGGTAAAGGACAAAGACTCTGCAGACATCTGTCTGTGAAATAGATATGTATGCCTTTTGAATAAGAAACAGTTTGCCTTTCATAGCTGTATAGGGTTGCCACTAACGACTATTTTTCTATCGATTAATCTGTCGACTATGTTACCTATTAGGCGATACATTTACTGCCAAAAAAATTCAATTGACCATTTCATTTCTGAAGTGCCAAGGAAAACCAGGCGCCTCCTATCCTACCCCCCTGTTAAACCTTTGTGCGGCTCACATGGGATGCGCCACGCCAAGGGCGCCTCGCTACATATAACCTCACTGACTTAATCTTTCTCATGGCTTTGAAGGGGCATCACATTTTAGCGATTTTCAGAAAGCAGCAAGTTCTGCTTACTGATGTGGATTTAAGAATGTTGGATTAACTGCATTGAGTCACTGAGATTTTAAGTTTGATATTTCAGAAATAAAGACACCAAAAGTTAAATATTGCATTGCAAATTGTGTAAAAAACTGACCTTTTACCCCCTTATTTGTTTTTCCTGAGCTCTTGAAGACTTCTTCTGTGAGCCATGTTAGTTTTAGGGTCTGTGCAGCAAACAGTTAATTATTTCTTTGATCCCTCCACCGTGCAAATATAATTATCACCCGCGGAAACAAGGATTATTTCATATGCTCTCCATGCAGTGAGAGAGAGTATTGCATGAAACTAAGTCCATTTTAATGAAGGAATGAGAAAAGACGTCCTTAAAAGACACTGCCTTTTATAGAGGGGATGCTCATCTTAAAATACTGCTGTATGTTTACTAAAACACACTATATTTTCAATAAAATGTTGTCCTATCTTTGCCCTGCTTTATACTAGTATACTGTTCCTGTTAAAAAAAAATGGTGTTGCTCTTTCTGAAATCTTTCTTTTACCCAGTGCTACTGCTAGTCCACTGTAGAACTCACGGGGAAATGGGGAGTGTTTGGGTCCAACATGTAATTGGCCTTTTTAGACTGCTGGAACATTTGTTACCAGATACTATGTGGAGAACAGTTTGGTCTCTGTACTGGCAGAACCTTTATAAACTGGTAATGACACTCTGACAACAAGACATCAGGTATATTGAGATGACAGAAGAAACACCAGCGCGTAACCCTCACCGAAACTACAAAGTGTGGTTTGTTATTTGTGATCAAAAGAGTTGGTAGAGAAGATGCAACAATGGTAAATAGTGAGCCTGTGACGAGTTGGTCTGTGTCAACTTTACATAGAGCAACAAACTGCCACCTATGTCAAATCTCTGTCTTAAGCAGAAATTAGATTGATTAGAAAATCTCACTTAGAAAGAATGAGTTTATTTTCAAAAGTATTATGGTAGTACATACCTATTTACTGAAATGAATGACAGCTTGCCATATAAATGACAGCACTGAGAGAGAACTGAAATTATGTAAGCATAAGAGACTTCATTTTGGTTGTTGAGGGAAACTGTCTCTCAGCTTGTCACAGCTAATTCATCCCCCACAGCGCCTCTGCTCTCAGCTGATAACGACACACACGTATGCACACAGCTAAAATAGTGCTTCACATTCACACAGACACACAGAAAGAGAGAGTATATAACTTGAGGTCGCAGCTGCCCACATTGGACTTGTTGCCACCAAACACTTTGATACCTTCAGATATTTCGCCTCTGTTTAATGTCCTAGTATTGCTCGTTGTCCTTGGAGCAGAGTAGCAGTACAATTATATGTTGAGGAAATAAATTATATTCTCATTAGGATTCAGCGCCACCTGCCTGATCTAAAAACTCATTATTGGACCAAAAGTGTGAGAACATGTGCATGAAGCAGGAAAGTAGAACTAAATCAGACCTGCGCTCACTTTACACTTCAATAATAAACAACATCACTGATCACAAGTTAGTACGACATGTACAGGACTGACATTTACTTTATTTGTTTTATTCTCTCCAGAGGTTATGAGACAGTGTGTACTCACTGCCCTGCTTCACACAACACAAGACGTAACGGGACGCGCACAGGGACATTTATACATATCCAGGAACATAAATATTAATTCAGCAGCTTTTTAATAAAGATCAGGTCCAAGTGTGAGTGATTAGAAAACATTAGTGGAGCAGAGTCACTTTTTGACCAGCGGAGTAATGAGCCTCAGTGCAGTGGTGATGTTAAGGGGGGCCAGGGGTGGCCACCTTGATACAGTAAAGGCTAGAATCACAGTTTATCCTCTTAAACCTTAGTTGCAGCACTTAAGACTTATCTGAATGAATATGCAATCAGTGTGGAGATCACTGACCACCGTCAAAAGCCTTCCTGTTGTAGTCTGATTTTTTTTGATTGAAAACCTTATTTTGTAAATTATGGCACAATTGTAATAGCAGTTACAGTCTATAACAGTTTTGTCTGGCTGATTTTATTAATTGATGAAAAAGCAGCCATGTGTAGTTATATAGAAAATCATGAATGTGATAAATTGAAATGCATCGAGATGCATCTTTTAGAATCGAATTGTGTCCTCATGTTTGTTCAAGTTTTAGCAGGACATTCGGCCAATGTAGGAGTGCGTCTTGAGTTCCAGTACGAGGTTTCGATATGGACGTCCGGGTAGGGCTGCTCGATTCATCGAAATTTAATCTTGATTACGATTATGGGGTCAAACAATCTCCAAACTACTATAATCGAGTTGAAATGATTATTTGGCATGCGCATTTCAGTCCTTCCCTCAAAGCATTCAGTGGCCCAGCTGACTGGCTCTCACTCTCAAGTAGCAGTAAAGTGAAGGAGGCGAGTTGTGTGTGTGGTGATCGGCGGTGAAAAAAACAGCAAGAGTGGAATAGCAGGGAGGGCAGCAGCACACTGTGTAGCAGCCGCGCCGCACACCGCTATTCTCAAGCGAACGTAACGTTTTTTAGAGGAATGTGCACAAACACATTCTCTTCCTTGCATCCCTCCACGCTGCAGTGTTTCTTCAGTGTTGTTTGTTGTGGTTAACATGTGGTAGCTAACAAGCTGCTAGCTCAGCAACATGTCTTCTTAGTGTCACGTTCGGTGTGGAGGGGTGGTGGTGGGGAGCGGGGGTGGTGGGTTTGGAGGGGGGACTGGTACCGGCTGGGTGGGGCTGAGAGATGAATGCGATCCCGAATTACATCATACGGGGGAGGAAGTACAAAACAAGATGTTTCAATAGCATTCTGTAGTTGAAACTGACAGGACAACCTCAACTGAAAACTCATTTTTAATGCTTTATCTCCGAGAATACGATAGCATATTTCTTAGAATTGACTGAGTGAAAAAAACAGTACTATGAGGTTCTGGAGGCTTGTGGATCACCACCTTACAAATTAACTTTGGTTTCTTTTACTTTAATTTGTTTCCCATCTGTATGTAGATTTGATACCAAGATACATATACAAGATAGCAGCTTTTGGCTTAAAACAACTGCTCATTTAAACTTAAATTTGCAGTTGTCCTGAAAGAGAGCTTAAAAAACTATTTCACTACTACTTTACAATGTCTGACCCGGAACATCTCTACTTAGTTGTTAAGTCTGCTTGCTTGAGTGTAGTTTTAAAGCAAACAAATACAAGGTGTTGTTTCCTGCCTTTATGCTCATGTATAAACAGTGTAAGTCCCTAATGCACTAAAGTTAAGCAGACATGTAGAAATCTAATAAAAACCAATTTGCATGTGAATAGAAACCTTTCCTTGTTTCATTTGACACTTCTCTCCTTTGTTGGCGATCAGACATCTTTCCTTATCTTTCATCCTTATGGCAGAGAGTCACAGGCCCTGGAGTCTGTCATTATGATTCTCACATGATGAATACCTTCAACATATTGCCATTGTCAGCAAAAACCCCGTCATCTCCCTGCAAGAATCATCTTTCAGCAGTGCAGTCATCAGAGCTACTCTCTCTCTCTGATCATTTCTAGATCCATTCATTTCTTTGTGTTTGCTGTCACATATTTTTCTTCTTCTTTGGTGACAGCAGTCTTGTTTCCTTTTCCCATCCCACTTGTATTTCATTTTAATTATAATCAGTGAGCTTTTGAGTCAGAATTAAATCAGAAATTGCACTCTTTGAAGTATACTTTCCAAACTGCAGTGAAATAAAATTTTTAGCAATTCGATTTTTTGTTAAAATCCTATTCACAATGACTTTTGTGCCTTCACAAAGATGACGGCAAGTGGCAGGGAAACATTTAGTTTTCAGGCTTTCAATCTTTGCATTCTTGTGATTGTGAACACAACTTATAAAGAAGTCCGTGTGGGATTTTAATTTTTTAATTTTGTATTAGGCCTGGGTAATATGGACCGAAAATCACATTAGTTATTTTATGGCTGAACTATCTAACTCACAATAGTCATGACATTGGGAAGACAGATACCGTCGGGTAACGTTTAATTCTTCACATTTATTTGACAAAATAGATACAGAAGACAGGGGCGTCAGGTGGTCAGATCAGGACAAGAGAGCCTTGAGGTCCCGGGACACCGTTTTAGAGTGATGGCCATCACCTGGAGCCCCGCCCCTCATTAACCACCGCCTGCAATCTCCAGCTCCTCCTATATGTTGAATGGAGAAACAGGAGTCATGCACACATACAAGCCACAGAGCCTAGTGTCAAAGCCGGGGCGTCACATCACTCCCCCCCAAAAGACAGGAGCCCATAACCATGGGTTCCTGGTAAAACATTTCAACACCCCCAATCACCAACATTTCTACTAACAATTAACTATTATTAGAAATCCCAAAACACCGAAAACAAACATGTGTACACAATCATAGGCATAAGTGAACCCCCACACATGCTACACCTTCACACCAAGCCACCATTCACCCAGTCCACCCAGTCTCACTCATGGCCTAACCACCGCCCAGCCCTCCCATATATCCGACACCAGACACACGGGACAGCTGAAACAGAACAAGACATGAGACAGACAGAAAACAAACAGACGGATAAACACATTCATTCATTCATTCCTCCGGGGCTCGAGAAAGGGCGTCAGCCATCACATTTTCCCGGCCACGGATGTGCTGAATGTTCAGTCTATACGGCTGCAAGAAAAGTGCCCAGCGCATTAAGCGCTGATTCGAATTCTGAAGAGACTGGATGAATGTGAGGGGATTGTGGTCTGTGAACACAACAACAGGATATAAACCTCCCCCCACATAAACATTGAAATGTTGGAGAGCCCATATTAAGGCTAAACACACCTTTCAATTGTTGAATAGTTCAATTGATGTTTATTGAACTTGAACAAAAAAAACACACTGGCCTGTCCACCCCAGTGTCGTCATTTTGCAACAAGACTGCGCCCGCACCAACCTGGCTGGCGTCAACCTGTAACAAAAAAGGTTGTTCCAGTCTTGGTGCAGCCAACACCGGAGCACAGGTCAACAACAGCTTTGCATTATCAAATGCTTTCTGACACTCAGAGGACCACTCATACTTAACAGTGCCCTTTAACAAATCGGTCAATGGGGCCACCACTGTTGAAAAGTTTGAACAAAAATTTCTATAATAACCAGCCATTCCAAGGAATCGCAGCAGCTCTTTCTTCGTTTCAGGAGGGGGGAACCTGTCGATGGCCAACACTTTTGCCCTCACAGGCCGCACCACCCCCTGCCCTACCACCTTGCCCAAGTAAACCAAAGTGGCCTTCGCAAACTCACATTTCACAAGGTTTACTGTCAGATTTGCTGCCCACAAACGCTCGAAAAATGCACGAATGCGGCCCAGATGTGTATCCCAGGTGTCTGCATAATAGAGAACATCATCTTAGTACACTGCACACCCCTCCAACAACTCTATTCATGAGTCTCTGGAAGGTTGAAGGGGCGTTGCGCAGTCCAAAACTCATCCTGGTATAAGAGTAAAGTCCAGACGATGTTATAAACGCTGAAATTTCTTGAGCCCTGGGAGTCAATGGCACTTGGTAGTAACCCTTAAGCAAGTCAAATTTGCTGACAAACCGGGCACTACCCACCTGGTCAATGCAATCTTCGATCCGTGGTAACGGAAACGAGTCAATTTTTGTCACCGTGTTAACCTTCCTATAGTCTGTGCAAAATCTGAAGGAATAATCAGATTTCTTTACCAGCAGACAAGGAGAAGCCCAGCTGGAATAAGATGGTATGGCTAATCCATTATCAAGGAGGAACTGCATGGATGACTCAAGACTTTTCCGCTTGTCGAGAGAGATGCGATAAAACCTTTGACGAACCGGTTTTGCGTCTCCCACATCTATGTCATGTTCGATCACGCTGGTACAGGTCAGTGTGTCAGAAAATAGGGATGAAAACTCAAAAATTAAACTTTTTAGTTGCTCCTGATGTTTACTCATCAAATGACTAAGAAGACTATCCAAATTAGCCAGCATTTCGCTATTACCCAGCCGAGCCTGCAACACTGCATCATCAGGCCAACACACGCCATCCTCAACTGCCACCTGAGTGATGTAAGGTACATCTGACCCCACAGCAAGCCCTACTGGTTCAGCCTTGCCTCCTTCCCCTGCGTCTGAGAAGATGACGGGAAATAAGGCTTGAGCAGGTTGATATGACATAGCTGTGTTTTGCGTCTTCTTTCCAGAGTTGACACAACATAATTAACTTCTGAGACCTGGCGGATGACATTATACGGCCCCAAGTACTTGGCCTCGAACGGTGAACCCGCTATAGGCAGCAATGCCAGAACTTGATCACCCGGGCTAAAAGCCCTCACCACTGCCTTACGGTCATACAGATTCTTAATTTTCTTTTGAGCATTACTTAGATTTTCACTCGCCATTTTCCATGCCAGGAACAGCTTGCGACGAAAACCCTGAACATACTCTGCCAAGTTCTCTGGTGGCTCTGTACGGTCCAATTCACTGCCTAAAACAGATAGAGGAGTACGCACCTTGTAATAATACAATAATAATACATTTTATTTCACAGCGCCTTTCATGTCACTCAAGGAAGCTTTACAATTTAAAACAGGAGCAAACAAATAACAAAACAATTAAAATTAAAAGTGCAAGTAAAAACAGCATGGCAACTACAGTGAGAATGCAATCCTGAAAAGGTGGGTTTTGAGAGAGGATTTGGACTGAGGGAAGGAGTCAATGTTTTGGATGTCAGGTGGGAGTGAGTTCCAGAGTTTGGGAGCAGAGCGGCTGAAAGCTCTGCTCCCCATGGTGGTAAGCCGGGCAGGGGGGACAGTTAGATGGATGGAAGAGGAGGATCTAAGGGAGTGGGTGGAGGTGGCAGTGTGAAGGAGGTCAGAAAGGTAAGGAGGGGCAAGGTTGTGGATGGCTTTAAAAGTATGAAGAAGAATTTTAAAGTTGATACGGAAGTGAATTGGAAGCCAGTGGAGTTGCTGTAGGATGGGGGTGATGTGGTGGAAAGAGGGGGTGAGGGAGATGATACGGGCAGCTTAGTTCTGGACCAGTTGGAGCTTATGGAGGGATTTCTGGGGGAGACCAAAGAGGAGAGAATTACCGTAGTCGATACGGGAGATGACAAGGCTATGTACAAGAATAGAGGTGGTATGGGGGGTGAGGGAGGGACGGAGGCGATTTATGTTACGGAGATGGAAGTAGGCGGTGCGGGTGGTGATGTTGATATGAGATTTGAAGGAGAGTGACCTGTCGACGATGACACCCAGACTCTTTACCTGGGGGGAGGGGGAAACTATGGAGCTGTCAATTGAGAGGGAAAAACTGTCAACTTTGAGTAGAGTGGATTTAGTACCGACTAAAAGGATTTCGGTTTTATCACTGTTAAGTTTGAGGAAGTTTGAGGTGAACCAGGTATGAAGTGCAGAAAGGCAATCTGTCAAGGATGAGGGAGGAAGAATGGAGTTAGGCTTGGTGGAGAGGTAGAGCTGGGTGTCATCCGCGTAGCAATGAAAAAGAATATTGAATTTACGGAAAATAAGGCCAAGGGGAAGGAGGTAAGTAATGAAAAGGAGGGGACCCAGGACAGAGCCCTAGGGGACGGTTGGGAGAGTTGGATGAACTGAGTGCGGTCTGAGAGATAGGAGTGGAACCAGTCAAGGGGGATGCCAGTGATGCCAATGGAGGATAATCTGTTGAGGAGGATGGTGTGGGAGATTGTGTCGAAGGCCGCAAGGTCAAGGAGGATGAGGATGGATAGTAAACCGGAATCAGCTGCAATAAGGAGGTCGTTGGTGATTTTCAGAAGGGCCGTTTCAGTGCTATGGCGGGGACGGAAACCAGATTGGAACTGTTCATATAAACTGTTTTGAGATAGATGGGAATGGAGTTGAGAAGCAACGATTTTCTCAAGTATTTTGGAGATGAAAGATAGGTTGGAGATGGGGCAGAGGTTATTAAAGTTGTTGGGATCTGAACCAGGTTTTTTGAGGATTGGGGAGACAGCAGCCGTTTTGAGGGGTGCGGGAAATTAACCAGTAGTGAGAGAGGAGTAGATGATAGCAGCAATTAGAGGGAGCAGTGAGGGGAGGCAGGATATGACCAGGGCAGTAGGTAGGGGATCTAACTGGCATGTGGATGGTTTTGATTTACAGATGAGATCAGAGATAGCAGAGGGATCAGGGAGATAGAATGAGGAAAATGGCAGACTGTAGGGGAGAGGTTCAGAGGAGGGGGCAAGTGAGGGAGTGGGGCTCAAGTGCTGGTGAATTTTTTTAACTTTCTGATTAAAAAAGTGAAGAAGGGAGTCACATGTGTCCGAAGAGTACAGGTGGGGGGTTAGGAGATCTGGGGGTGGGGGTGGCCAAAGACGAGGTCATTAGGGCTATACCCCGTACTCTCCTGCATGACAGCACGAGCCGCCAGCAGGAGCCATGGTAAACCCTCTTCCCATTCCCGCTTTAGCTCTATACAATAAGCACGCAACAAGGACTTTAAGGTGGCATGAAAACGCTCCAGCGCCCCCTGGCTTTGCGCATGATATGCGCTGCTGAGATTATGCTTAATGCTCAGCTGCTTCAATGCCTCAGCAAAGGTCTTAGAGAAGTTTGAACCACGGTCGTTTTGAATAACTTTCGGGATGCCAAATATGGAAATAAAGTGAGACAACGATTTCACTACAGCTTTAGTGCTAATTGATCTAACTGCATATGCTGCAGGATATCGAGTAGCCTGACACATCACCGTGACCATATACTCCATACCAGACTTTGACTTTGGCAGGGGTCCAACACAGTCAATAATTAAGTACTCAAAAGGAATACCAACCGAGTGGATAGGCTTCAGTGGCGCAACATCACGTTTAATGCGAGGCCAGTAAAAATGCTGCAACACATGGTTATAAGTCTTTCTTATACCAAAATGACCAGATGTTTTGCCATGAGCAGCTTTCAACGCTAACTCACGATACACGGCGGGCATTACCACCTGCAGCACCTGACCTGCCACATCAGCACCTGCATGAGGCAACCACCTGCGAAGCAGTAAACCATTTTGGACAAAATAACCATGAGCTACACTCTGATTATCATTAGCCTAGCAACATACCTTTCCAAAGTGGTATCAGTTTTCTGAGCATCAATAACCTGATCAACAGATAACGGTCCTGGTAAGTTGGGAATGAACAATTTAGACACCGACCCAGAAATGTCTGGCGCTTTCTCTACCTGCGCACGAGCCATAGCACGAGTCAACGCGCAGGCAGTGAACACCTCTGGAAAATCCTCAAAACATTTGTCAGACTCAGGTGACAGTAACACGCCTGTACCGACCACAGGTGGTGGCGGAGACTGACAGGGAAAAACACAATCATGTGCCAGATTATTGCCCATAATGTGATCAATGCCATCCACAGGCAGCGATGGAAGAACAGCAATAATCACTTCGCTGTTTACAAAGCCAGAATTCAGTTCAATCCTATGTAGCGGTACGGGAAACAAATGTAACCCAATTCCTCGAATCAAGACCACACTCTTAGTGTCTGATTTCGAGGAAAAAGGGAGAACAGACTGACGAATAAAACTCTCAGAGGCGCCAGTGTCGCGCAATATCCTGACTGGCACTCTACGAAAGTCACTTACCAAGGACACATAGCCATCACTAACGAACAGAGTGTAATCAGCGTCAGGAATAGTCTTAGGCACAACATTCAAATTTTCGTTTTCCCCTGAAATAGAACACTTGGAAGGGAAGGCATTGACACCATCTACGTTTTGTGCGTTCCTCACACAACCAAAACGAACAGCAGACACCCACCCCACGTCTTTGGTGCTGACCATGCCTTCTCTAGGCCTATAATGTGACCACTCCGGACATTGGCGTCTCCAGTGACCCGGCTTATGTCATTTATGACGCATATTGTCAAGCTTACCATCATCCCCTCTACCCACCGCAGCAGTGTTATATCTCACTGTAGAACCAGCATTAAACCGTGGGACAGTATTAACAAAATCAGAGCGCTGCTCCCTCTGATAATAATCTTTGCGCTGCGAAATTTCACGGAAATTATTTGTGTGTGCTAAGAAATATCCATCATCAAGGGAACTAACCTCAGAGACCGTTTTTACCTTGTGTTCGCTTACATAAATAGCCACCCTTTCATGCAAGATATTCTTGAACTGCTCTACAATCATTAAATTGCACAATGCATCAAAATCCTCAACATCCTCAGCTGCAAGCCAACGATGAAAAAAATTGGACAGGTCCCTGCCTACCTCAGCATAAGTTTGTTTATTAGACTTTTGATGATTCCGAAAACGTTGTCGGTAAGCCTCTGGTACTAGCGGATATGCCTTCAGCACGGCATCTTTTACAGTTTTGTAATCTTTACGCTCCACAGCAGACAGAGCGACAAAAGCTTCTTGGGCATGCCCATGCAAAGTAGTCTGTAGCAATAAAACCTTGTCCTCACTAGTCCACTTAAGATCACTAGCCACACTTTCAAATAATGAAAAGAAAACATCTGGGTCCCGTTCGTTGAACTTATTTGATAAGCCTGATGGCTGATTGGAATTACCGTATTTCCCCTCTGCCATCAGGTTTAGACAAGTGTGCTCTAACTGTATTTTTTCCTGTTCCAATAAACGTTCCTTTTCCCTTTCCACAGTGTAGAAACGTATTTTTTCCTGTTCCAATAAACGTTCCTTTTCCCTTTCCACAGTGTCTAATCTCTTTTGCTCCATTTGCATTTGCAAAATCGCTTTTGCTGTTCAAAAGTTAACATACTATGAGAAATAGCAGATGCCTCAGCCTCTGACTTCTGACCGGTCGTCTGATCTGAATCCATAACTGGAGTACGAAAAAAAGGCAACACCTCTTGTGTTTGTAAACCCTCGTGAATGAAATCTACCAACCGGACTTTCCTTCCAGATCTAGGCAGCGTAATCTCAATAGAATAATAATCAGCGATACTTCCGCGACGAGTAGGAGGGCCGCCGCGGGCCGCCGCGATGCGCACGGAAACACGGTTAACACAGTAGGGCAAACAAATCACGGAGCATTCCCCCTAAACATTTACCCCCCAACTAAACTGACCTAGTTTCTGACGGAGCCCAAGAACCGGGGATCAGTGAACAAAAGAAATTAACACTCACCAATACTGTCAGATGCCAGCCATCCCGACCAAAGTCGATGCAACCTTACTCAGCGGCGGTGCCCACCGGTCCAGACTCCCGTCACTGGAACCTAAAACCCAGCGCGGAGGCGCTCTAAATGGGGAGAGCTCTTGCTCGTTTAACCAGCTACCCCACCACGAAAAACCCACGATTGATTGATTTTTATTTATTTGGACATGGACATGACAATGTCATTGGACGAACCAGATGCATTGTTTACAGTGTATTAGCATAAATGCTAGTTTACAACACCTGTCCAAAGGAGGCTTTTTGAAAACAACAAAAGAAACTGAACAAGACAGAAGCAAGATCAAATACTGATAAAAAACTGATAGTGATAATTAAAAATAGTAAAAATGCAGTATACAGTATAGTACAGAGCAGCAATATAATGAGTTGAATATATATATATAGGCTACGTAGAGAACAAAGGCAGCATGATCAAACAATAACCAGTTGTAAATTATTTGTGTGAGCACTGTTGATTTGATTTGAGCCGTTGTTTTAGTTCTCTGTTAAAAGTGTTGCTGTTAGTCTCTAGTTTTAGAGTGGGCAAGAGTTTCCATAGTTTTGCCCCCTTTGCAGAGAAGACAGACTGACCGAAAGATGTCCTGTGCATGGGAACAAGACAATCACCATTGATGGAGGCTTGTGTATTTGCCCGACGAGAGCTCTGACGTCTGATGGCCAATTCAGACAACGGTGGTGACACATGGTTATTTACACACTTGAAAAACAATTGAAGATGACTAAAATGAATAAAGTTATCAAAGGTGAAAAGGTTGTGTTTTTTTAGAATGCCGCAGTGATGCCATCTCATGGGTTTCCGATCCATGACTTGTATTGTCTGTTTGTATATTGAGAAGATAAGTTTTAATGCAGTAGAAGAAGCTTGTGACCATGATGTGATACAGTATGACAAATGAGAAAATATCATAGCGTGCATAAATAATTTGGCCGTTTGACATGACAAGTCCCTTCTTATGAAACGGAAACAGTTTAGATTTAGTTTTGCCTTTTTTGCAACATACTTAATTTGCGTAACAAATTTTAAATTCTGATCCAGGATGATGCCCAGATATTTTACTTTATTTACTGATTCAATTAATTCATTTTTGATCCGTACCTTGAAAACATCGGTGATAGGCCTATTACGGATGGAGAAGCACATAGAGACGGTTTTCTTCACATTAATGGTCAACTGAGACAGCTCAAGCCATTTTGAAATGCTGAGTAATGCTTGTGTCAGGTTCTCACCTGCTAAGCTGAGTGTTTTACTGGACACATGGATAACAGTGTCATCAGCATACATTTGACAGTTGGACCCCGGACAGCAGTTTGGTAGGTCATTGATATACATAGAAAACATCAGTGGACCAAGTACAGACCCTTGCGGTACACCCATGCTGTTGGCACGCAGATGGGACCTGACCCCATTGACCCTGACACATTGCTCTCTCCCCTCCAGGTAAGATGCAAACCACTGCAGAGCTTCTGATGACATTTTGAACGATTTTAACTTGTTCATGAGAGTACTGTGGTTTACCGTGTCAAAGGCCTTTTTTAGGTCTAGGAACACTGCCCCAACAACATTTCCTTTATCCATTGAAGCTTTTATGTTTTCAAGCAAATAACAATTAGCTGTTTCAGTTGAGTATTTCTGTCTAAACCCAAACTGCTGTGGATGAAGCAGCTGGTTAGACTCTAGATGTTCCATTAGTTGCTCAGCTATAATTTTCTCCAGAACCTTTGAGACAACAGGGAGGATAGCAATAGGCCTATAATTACTCGCTATGTCCTTGTCTCCTGATTTATAAACAGGGGTAATTATTGCAGTTTTCCAGCTTTCTGGGAATATTTTGGTTTGTATAGACAGGTTAACTAAGTAAGTGATTGGCTCTAACAAGTAGCTCTGATGTTTCTTGATTAATGCAGCATGAAGATTATGAATATCTTTTGACTTGGAGTTACTCATGTTTGTGATCACCTTTTCAACTTTATCATGAGATACCAATTTAATATAAAAGGAGTCAGAATGAGCATTGTCAAATTCTTTGGTAGATGATTCCGTAGCTTTAAAATTACTCGCCAGCTCTTGTACAGACTCAATAAAAAAG
Source organism: Platichthys flesus (assembly GCF_949316205.1). NCBI lineage: Eukaryota > Metazoa > Chordata > Actinopteri > Pleuronectiformes > Pleuronectidae > Platichthys > Platichthys flesus. Next base: position 22,735,162 of record NC_084950.1, on the reverse strand, counting down.
CTATTAAAAACATTTGCAATGGACTCATTACTATGGATAAGAGTATCACCTACTTTCAGACTGGTTATTTTCGGGGTGTTTATGCTTGCTGGAGTTGGTTAGTTTGTTTATATGTTGCCACAGTTTTGAACTATTACCATTGGCCTCTTCAATGAGTTTGGAGAAGTAATTGGTCTTGGCCTTTCGTAATTCAGACACTACTTTGTTCCTCAGGCCTGTAAAGACAAGGTGGTCAGTGTTGTGTTTTGTTATTAAAGACCTTTTAAGAGCAAGATCTCGCTTTTTAATGATTTGAAGGATATCACTGTTGAACCATGGAAGAGATAATTTCTTGGGTCTGCTTGGATCACACCACACTAAACAAAACCGAGTGCATATTGCATCGAGATCTAAGTTTACAACTCTGCAAACATGCTAACGTTACCACTCAAACAGTGCAGGTCTTCCCAAACAACCAGGCAAGGAAACAGCAGGCCACGCCTACTACTACAACTTCATTCCCAAAACCCTCGCCAGTTACCACTAGACCTACTCACCTCATGTCACCTCAGAACGTAGGATAGTCTAGAGTTTATTAACCGCACGTCGCTATCACAGTTAACAGCAGACGATTTTACCACTGCCCAAAGCAGACAATTTTAACACTGCACACAGCAGACAATTTCCAGATCCAAAAGTCTGACAAGCCCCATATGTCACGACTATCTAGCTCACAATAGTCATGACATAGGGAAGACAGACACCGTCGGGTAACGTTTAACAATTCTTCAAATTTATTTGACAAAATAGATACAGAAGACAGGGGTAGACAGCCTTCCCGCGTCAGGTGGTCAGAGCAGAACAAGAGAGCCTTGAGGTCCCGAGACATCGTTTTTATAGTGATGGCCATCACCTGGTGGCCATCACCTGGAGCCCCGCCCCTCATTAACCACCGCCTGCAATCTCCAGCTCCTCCTATATGTTAAATGGAGAAACAGGAGTCATGCACACATACAAGCCACAGAGCCTAGTGTCAAAGCCGGGGCATCACACCATACACTAATTACTTGGTATTTTCTGTTCCAAAAGGTTCCATTCTAGGTCAACCACGTGTCATATCACAAGAACTTCTCTTGAAACAGAATGAGACTGGGTTTCTTTTCCTTTTTGAAATATGCACTGTCTTATATTGCATGTTCTCAGGGACCATAAGTATTTTAAAGCATCTTTTTAGGTAGGTTTGTGATATAATAACAAGTGTCTTGACAGAGTGAGAAAAAGGACAGATGAAGAGGCTCTTGTCAGCTGCTCTCTGTCTTTCAATTTGATCCTTGAATGTCTGAATAGGCACATACTCTAAATTTAGGGTTGGCTGATTTGACAAGATACAGATGACTGCTGACTAGAGCACAGTCGCATTAGTTATGTCGTGGCACTTAGCACTTTTCTTGTCCTTGTTTTTTTTCACTTTTTCAAACCAGGTCTTTGTTGATTGTTGTGAAGACCGGCGTCTGGGCTGCAACGGCTCTATTGTAATATAAACATTATTTAGTTATCCTCAACCTTCTTTTGAAAATATATTGACAGTGTAAAATGTTGATATACCACCCAGCCCTATTTGTTATCATAACTTTCAGTTAGACACCTAGATAAAGTGATTATACTTTGATAGTCAACAGTCAAGGTCTCAGCGACTTAATAAAATGCATTATTTCCCTTGTGAAAACTTATCTCAGGTATGTTTCCAGGGTATCCTTTCAATTTTGGTACAATGTTCACTTTTTTTTAGGACAAAATTATGATACTTTTATTGTATATTTGATGCACCCGAGAGGTCGATGATGTTGTAGAAGTTGTTGATGATGAAGGAAGGATTCCAAGGACCCAGTAGTTTCAGTGTAACGAAGTTTATTACAAGAAATTACAGGTCGGGACGGGCATCTAGATACCCGGAGACACACAGCCAATAGTGAAATCTGACGTGCTGGGGTCTTACACACAGATATATAGGGAGTTTGGTTCCACCCATGACTTCAGGTAAAACACATCCCACATGGGATTTCTGACTAAATAAGGACACGTTTTTGTGTCCGAACATGAAGACACACTGGTCAAGAACATTCCTTCTTAACCCATCCATTAGCTGGTCAGAGATGATTCCCTAGGTCAAAGGTCGTCCCCAAAAGGTAAAGAGTAAATAAGACAAACATCTGGTGGACTCTGAGAATGTCATGGTGTCCAGAGGGCAAGCACCATAAGTGTAAGTCTATCATTATGTTTTAAGCAAATGTCAACATGTTTTACTCTAACGAATACACAACACTTTAATGGTCAAAGGTCAAAGTCACTGTAAACTCACAGTGGCCTCGTGAAGGATTAACTTGAGAATGCCTTTAGAGAATTTTCAAACTTGGCCCACTTGTTCACTTGGTCGCACCATGATTTTTGCCTCTTGAACATATATCAATTGGTGACTTTGAGGGCATTTCTTCTATGTTTCGACCAGTTGTCACTTGGACTCAAAAGTAAATGTCAAAGGCCATGGAGACCTCATAATGAATGTGGAAAATGAGTAGACTGAAACTGCACCGGATTGTAGAGGCAAAAAACTGCGGGGCAATAATTCTAGTTATTAAGCATTGATTTTATTTTCTGATCTTAATCATTTAAACCTGATTAATGCATTAAAACTTTATGTGGTCAGAATAATAATTCTCCGTTGCACTATATTTTTTAGGTGGTCCTTTCCAGCTCCTCACCATGAAATTCTGTGGCAGCTGTCAATTTAAGGCTGACATATGAGTTGGTCTCTGGTCCATTTCTGCGGTGTACAGCTAGAATACATTTTTTGAGATCTTATTTTTTATTATTTTTGTTCAGCTGTCTTGTAGTCAGAGAAAAATGCACTTAATAAACAACTGCTCACACAAAAATGCTCTCTACTATTGCTTGTATCTTCTCTCCCAGGAAGAATCCAGATTCATGATTGGACACATCAATTAATAACTTAATAATGTGATTGTCAGTTTGAGTGTGGAGAAGCAGGTTACAGACAGAAGAGGTCCAGCAGATTTTAATATAATATGTTCATTTTAATTTCCTTGTTGGAGAAGAAGAGCTTATCCAGGAACACATAATTCATAAAGTTATCATGAAGATCAGCTGGACATGTTAGTGATAAGAAAAGGCAGAGGAGCAGAATCGTTTGTTCAGCAGAAGATGTTTTGAATGAACCAAGCAACTGACTGTAGGGTGATATTTAGTTCTGAACCTTGTGTTAAATGGGAGCCTGACTTGGAATGAATTTGAGTTTTTTTTCTTACTTTTCTTAATGGAAGAGAAGAAATTCTGTTGAGGCTGTGATTGATATATTCCCGTAAGTTATTTTCCAAAGATAGTTTTCAGAAAAAAATAACGCCCTGTTGTCATACCAATGCAGAAACTAAACATAGCAGCATTACAGATGAGCTTCTCTCTTTGTTGGGTTTCTGATGCTGATGCTAAGGACATGACAGCAGCTAAAATAAGTGTAGCAGCAAATGCCTGGAGCTGCAAAGTCACTTTATTAAACCATCCTCAGTGGTGGTGCGTGGAATGAACCCTGAATCATTTGGGTGTGATGGTTTATAAAATAACATCTCCTCAGCCTCTTCTCAGGCCTGGCCAGGTGACACTGGGGCGTAATGTGCTGGTTATGAAGATGTTTGAATTAAAAATTGTGTTACCAAGGCTCTCTGAGGCTCTTATCTCATAACAGACTTTAACTTACCCTACACAGTAATGATCAATTGATTCTAATGGCCTTAGTGGATGAGCTGAGGCAGCACGTCATATCTATTTTTATCCCTGCAATAGTGGAGTCACAGCCGTCATCTCGTTTCTCTCCAGTCCACTCTTTTCAATCTCATCCTCGCGTCTCTGCAGTTCTGAATACCCCCCCCCCCCCTCTCTGTATTTTTTTCTTCTAGCCGGGTCTCCTCCATTGCCGTTGCTATCCTCCTATTTTGTCTTCCTTCCTTCTCCTCGCTGTGCTGTAGTTACCTGCTGTGACCCAGTGGAAAGATTTTCCACATCATTGGCTCAATTCACTGGCACTCATTCAAAATAAGTTACTTTAGACATATTCCACTACTCAAGTAACATCTGTTTACCACTCAAACATGTAGGTTTTCATGACTAACAGCTGTTGCCACTGTCATCCAAGCAGAAACAATATAAATTAAGCTTTAGAAGACAGATCTACCATAATGTGAATCCTGTAACCCTTTGATGAAACCAACACCACAGTTGCTGATTCTGTCTTGAAGGTAGACAAACTCTGTGTCTTTATCCACTGGAGTTTCTAAAGCTGCTTTCAGACATGCACTGGACCTGCAGTACCTCCTTATTTACCATTGCCAGGGTGCTGTAAACAAAATCCCTTGATCTACGCAGCAGAGTTAATACATCACCACCTGCCTGTGCCTGCTGCACCCAGTTTCTCCACCTCTCCCCTGAGTGTAAGATTTGATGCTGTTGTGAACGCGTCTGTGCTGTGCATGTGTGAAAGGCAAACTCTGGGTTTAAGTGATTCCCACATTGACGCTCTTGATTTTCCGTACAACAGGACTTCATGAACAAGCAAAGGACATGTTTCAAATCTACTGTGGATGCTGTTCTAAAACATTCATGATGAATGGACTGCATTTATGGAGGACTTTTTCTTCTCTTAGAAAAGCAATTTGTATTACGGAATTTGCTCACATTCATTCAGCACTTCTTGTGCTTCTGTGACTCACATATTCCATTCACACACTGCCAGCACAGTGAATAACCTGCTCAAGAATTCCTAAGCCGCAGCAGCAACTTGGAAATAATAGCCAAATAATTATCAGGCCAATTGTGCACTACCTTAAATTTAGAAACAAATCAAGTATGTTGAAAATGTAAACATTCAGATTTCATTCACAATACGATTTTAATTATTGTACAATAACACAGAAGAATTGATTTTTGTTATTTGTCCTCTTCCACAGTGTCGGCCAATGTTCAATGCCTCAAGGTGATTGGTTTTCAGTTGATTGCAATCTGCAACTAGACCACTAGATGACACTGAATGCTATAACTGAATCTTTTTCTTTAATATCTGTTTACTTTCTTTACAAAAGTAATTGGTTGACCTACACAGTGGTCAAAACAAGTTTGTGACAGGCTGAAAAGAGGCTAAGCAAGGAGTTCCATCATTACTGAGTGGTGTGCACTGTTTACTTTGCTGTCATGCTGCACTGACTGTATTTAAGAAAGAAAGTGAAACTCTGAAGCCTTGTCAGTCACAACTGATGCTTGTCAGTGTAAGTCAGCTCTCTCTTCATGTCTATGCTGGATGTCACGTTAGCACAGGACAGTAATCTCTGAACACACAAAATCTGTTCTTGTCATTGAAAGTGTTCCTTCTTATCTGCAGGCCAAGATTCAGCAGTTGGTGTACAACAATATCAGGAAACAGCTGAGAAAGCAGCTATCACAGAAACGTTTCCTTCCTGTAATACCAAGACACACAATCCTGGAAATGTAGTTACCACAATCATGCCTGCCTGGCTTGCGCGCAGCACCTGCCATTATTCATTCAAAACAAACCATGGCCGACTAGTTAAAGTGTTTTGCAATGAGCCCGCCGAAACAAATTCAGAAAGAACTCAGGATTAAAGAGAAAAGAAACAAAGCAAAGTGTAGAAAGGTTAAATAATGTCACTGTGAGCATGATTTTTATCAGAGCATTTTTAACATAAAAACATACACCTACATCATAATTCACTGCCTGTACACGACCCTACCTTTAGTGTAATGATGACTTTAATGGCTGAACTGCTTTCAGCCACTTGAGCAATGTTCCTCTGCTATGGTCAATTCTTGGTTTGTGACTTTGTCCCACACTGCCAATGTGGAACAGCCAATGATAATGAGAATAGCTTGCGCCAAATCAATAATTTGGCTGGAATAGAGTGTCAGCCACATCAGGTCAGGTTGACTTACACAGCACAGAGTGTAGGAGCAGCAGCACAGGTGCTAATGTTTGTTCTCATGCACAGAGATGGCCGACTCTGCATCGATGCAGTGACACAACATAATCGTTTATTTTTTCTGCTACATTCATACATTTAGCAGTTTAATACGGCTGCTTCTGGACCAGGACAGACCCACATCAAACGGATTGTTCACTGTAAAATTTTTAATTCACTCATTATCTACTCACCCCTATGCTAATGCAGGTGAAGTGTTTGAGTCACCTTTGAGTCTCAGGGGTGAACAGCATTTCAGCAAAATCAAATAGATTTGAAGAAAACTAGACCCCTTCCTCAGACCTAATAAAACCTCAACATGCCTCCATACTGCTTGTGTGGAGTCTGCTCTGAGAGCACCTCCAGGTGAACCAGGGACAGGTGATTGGCACAACTGAGATCAATTGGCCGATCACCTCTCCCTGGTTTGAAAAAAGCAGACGAGAAGCCAGGGGTAGACATGAGGGAGGATACAGAGACAGATCTGGAGCTGGGCAAGAAATCTGAAATGGTTATGTGTGGGACAATTAATGTTTAGTTTGATTTATGTTTGCTCAATTATAAAATAATAAATATGCTGAAAAGCAAGCCCTACTTGGAGATCATACTTTGCTTTCAACTTTGTGTTTACAGTCTTCTATCTTGGACAGGTCCTTTGTGCACAAAGACATAACTAAATGTTTTTGATGATGACTTAATTCACCTATCTGATCAAAGTAACCAAACCAATTTAGAATCCAAATGTCAGATTCCATATCTTGACATCTTGATGTGTGGCTGTAAATAAATTAAATTAAATTTATTTACAGCCACACATATTTACAAGAAAATAAAACAAAAGCATTAAGGAGCAGCTACGTCACAATGCCTAGTTTGGCGTTTTCAACCTAATTATAATTTGGTTTTCAGTTGCATAGTTTCTGAATTGATCCCCTGGACAACAATTTTTCGTATATGTGTCTGAAAGGGACCATATACCAGGATCTGTGCTTGTGCTGCCTGAAATGTACTATCAGGTCAAATGATTGTTGAAGCTTAAATATCAGGGGTTTATGTATTTGACCTCATGGTGCTCTGAACGTGCAATACTTCAGTTGCACGGTGGTAAAACTGAGTAATACTGTGACATAAATCTGTCACACATCAATCTACACTTTCACTACATAACAGTAAGATTTTGAACACACCTGTGCTCAGTTTATTTGTGGCAATGCCTTTACCTGCACATGTGATTTTCTGTGGAGTCAATGGATGAAATGCTACATTGTTAACTTGTTTTTAATTTGGTAATGTCGTCGCAGAAGTCTTCTTACTGGCATTGCATGGTATTAAGGCACATACCATTCACAGCTTGGCAAATGGCACAGCATCCTGACAAAACAACCTATTTGCCTACCTTTTGTGTGTTAATGGTGGCACCCACATCACTAATGATAATACTTGATCTTACAATGCAGTTATGGATTGTAAGTTTCTGCTCTGCACAGCAGTTTAAACAAATGCAGCTATTGTGCCGTTGGTTTCTTTTGTGAAAATTTTTTTTTACAATTTTTGATGGTGTTGCACAAAAGTTGAATGATATGAAATTATCCTTTTCTGTTACTGCACAAATAGTTTGTGCTTCAGTTTGAGGTCCTCTCATAGGGCCTCATTCACCTATATGTTTTCTTCTTAAAGTACAGAATTGTTCACATCTTTGTGAACAATTCACACAGATTAACACCTTCAACCTGTGTTCGTAAGTTGAAGGTGTGTGCCACACAGACCTTTTAATGCAAAATATACAAAACAGCTTACAACAAATTCACTCTCACTCACTGTATTATCCGCAGCAGCAACGGCATAGCATCAGTATATTTTCTTTATTATTGACATCACTGCTGTCCCATGACATCTCTTCACCTTCACCTCACTAGCAAACACCTCGATGTCAGTGTCAGATAGTTTCGCTTCTTCTTCTCATCACTTGATGCCATGACTCACGTCATGACTCACGGTTGAAATGCATTGGTCAGCAGCATAATTAAATATGCATGAGGTGACTTGCATTGACCATTTACGGTTGAAAATGGGCATGTAGAGGGCGGAGTATGATGCAGATCCAGGTACGAGTGCTGTTCAAATTGACGTGCTTCATCTGAGTCTGTAAAATCATGAGCTGCATCTGATTTGTAGCCTCGAACAAACCTTTCTGAACATCAGCAAAAGACCCCACCAGGGCAATCAGAGAAACTGTTGGTGGTGCTAATCCTCCAGTCTCTGTGTGAGAGGTGAACACGTTTTGTTTTTTCATACAAGCTGTTATGTATGTTCCTTCTGTCAGTCTGATAATACATTTCTCAGGTTCACAGAACTGGTAAAATATCTGACGTCAAAAGCAGCCTGGTGTTATCAAAAGACATCACAAGCACAGCAGTAGATTAGCCTGGAGCTTAAATGTTTGTTAGATTTTGCGCCACATATATAAACTCTTTACAAACCTCATGATTTAAAAACTACATCTGTCGGTTTTGGGGATATTTTTATTTTGTATTATTTTGGTTTTAATCTCTAGATGTCTTGGCATCCAAATAGTAACGTAAACTGATGTGTTCCTTCATTGTAAACAACAATTCTAATTTTGTAATTTAGCCATAAAATTATTTTAACAGATTAACATAGTATTACAAAAATAATAATAATAATGATAAATTATTAGTGTATTATTAGTGTATTTTGTCTCACAAGCACTTATGCATTTTAAATGGAATATTTAATTGTGTCGGTAATGGTTAAGAAGCGTCGGTTATCAGTGAGGAAAACAATTCAAAATATACATATATATATCATTAATATGTTCGTACGAAACAAACCTAGTTTTAGAATTAACGAAACCTGCTCTAGACTGTTCACTAAGAAATAATTTGATACAATTGTGTTTATATTTACTGCTGTTGGACTCTCATTAACGTAAGAGGTAAAGAGAGGTTAATTGTTATCTATTTCTGTTTAGTTGTCATACTGCTTCAGAACTACCCGGTGTTTTTTTTTCTGCCTTTAATAACTCTATGGTAACTGATTCAATTGTCATTTGCCAGAACGTTTAGTTTTAATTATAGACTTTTGATATATGTCTGTTTTTACATTTCATCAGTTTTGTCAGTTTGACCGGAAGCAGTTTGAATTTTTTTTGGATGGTTTGTGATTGACCGTCCTGTCCGCTGGAATCAGAGGGAATCGGAATCCCTCTGACTTAAAACACATTCTGGATGGCCATATCCGTAAACATCTATCTCATCAGGTTTTTTCCTATATTAGGTTTACCCTTTTATCATTATGTGTCTGGCAGCGCCTGCTAACGCCACAGATATTCTCATACTGAGGCAACCTAGGAGGTTAGTGATGGACGTAAGATACAGCATGAGGGTAAAATGAGCGGTTCATCCTGGGCATGATGCAGTGAGAAGATTTTTCCACTGCGTAATACACTTCTGATAACTCTCCCAACGTTATGTACATCAGACATAGAAATATGCATAGATGCATATTGGTAAATACTTGCAGAGTGCTTACTCTGATGCTGTGCAGTGACAGTTGTGAAGAACTGGAAATAGCCATATTTTACATTGTGCCAGTTTGACAAAATCGAATTGTATTCCCCATTTAATCACTCCATGGAAACAATAAACTTAAAGTTATACACAACATCTCCTTTGGCAAATTGTAGTTCCAAAACTACAATTTAAAAACGTGGCAGAGAAAAAGCGATCAATGGCTCAATGCTGGGCGATAAAACGATAAAGATAATTATTGCAAAATAACTTTTCCTGGATAGAAATTTAAGACATGGCCGATACAACTTCGATACAACTCATTCCATCCTTATTTTGACTGACAAAATGAACAGCAATGATAATGAGAACAACTCCTCGCCGAACCAATCGTTTGTCGGGAATAGAGTTACAGCCATGTCTGGTTGGGTTGACTCGCACACAGTGCAGAGTGTAGGAGCAGCAGCACACATGCTAATGTTTGGGCTCCTGCAGAGAGGTGGACGAGTGCATCGATGCAGTAACAGAACATAATCGATTCATGTTTTCTGCTGCTTTCATTGTTTTAGCGATTTCCAGCCACTGAATAATTATAACCACAGTTACTTCAGGACAGACGCTCATTAAGGTCCGCTCATACTGTGTCATAGTCTCTCTCTGAGTCTGTTTCTTCCTCACTCCCCCTTTGACCTGCGCTCACATGCGCTGTAAGGATGAACACCATCACTGATTACAAGTTATTAGGACACGTACAGGAATGACGTTTACTTTCTGTTTGTTTATGAGACACATTTATCAACCGGTTACACGAGACGTTACATAACGCGCACACTCAGAACATCCGGGTTAAAGTGACCAGAACGATCGGACATCATCGATTAATAATTATTTTAGAATATATGACTCAATAGTGAATATCATATGAGATTATCAGTTTGTTTTTTGTGTTAAGTGTAACAGACACACACACTCTTGGAGACAATAGTTCTTTCCGAAGATAACAATGCAACGCAGTGTTTTAACGTCATTGTTGCAGAAGAAGCGACGGCCCATTCATCCATACTAATAAATATGAATTCAGCAGGTTTATATCACGTTATATATATCGATATCGACTGACGATTTTTTCATATATCGCCCAGCACTACAATGGTTTAAAAAATATTACCTTTTCATCATCACCATCCACATTAATGGAAAAAGAGAGTTTCTGTGGTGTCCTCCAGCTGGAGCTCTCTCTGGGTTGCAGGGAAATGAAAAACCAGTAGCAGCAACAGCAACTACTCACTGAAAGCTGCTCAGAGTGTCAGCACTTGCTGATGGTTGGCCAGTTGACCTTACAGCAGCTCTAGAGTAGTAGTGAGGTTTTTATAAAATGGCAATTTGTGTCCTGCATGGAGAATGACATCTCTCAAGGGAGAATAAAAGTACCACCTTGATGGTTTGTGTCACTGATAGAGAGTGAAAGTGCTCCTTGTCTGCTTATTAAACCCCTGTGGGACAAATCAATTTCCTGCAAAAAGCCAAGGAAAAGGGGAGCCACAAACAGAAATCCATTCAAGTTATTCACTGTGAATATCCACCTTCTTTATTCATTTGTTGGAAGAGATGCATGTGTGTGAGTGGAACTGTTACTGCAGCAATCATCTGAGGAGAGATCGTGATAAAAGTAAGAGAGGCTCTAAAATGAGACAAAACAGTCTACAGAACAGGAAATGAGTTTGGAGTTGATGAGTATTTCTAGAAAGAGTAAGAATGCACAGGCAAGCAGATCGAACTGAAATAAAGCTATGAATCTGCTTTTGAAAGAGAGTCAACACTTGAATTTTGCCTTCATTGATACGCCGAAATACTTAGAAGTATTTAAGTAACAGAACAGATCTGCACATAATTCTTACAAAGTTGCTGTGTTTGATATTTCCTATCCTGATAAGAGCAGGTTTTCATCTGTAGTATCCGAAGTGCAGTAACAGTTGGTTGTATATGTTTAACTCAACACTATAAACATAATTATTTTAGTGTAATATATTCAGAACAGATCAGTTTTGCGGTGTTGCCATGACAAGTGAACACTTAATCATCACAGTATATCACCATATCAGCTACACCTCAGGGATATGAATCTCTCCATTTAGGAAGCATAAGGGATGTGAATCAATGTCCTTTACTTTGGTGCAAATGAAAGTGAAAACAGGTGCAAGCCAGAGGGTAAAGCAAGACAAGCCCTAAAAAGGGGTTTTGCTTGTGGTGGCCATTGCTCTCTCCTTATCCTTCTTGACTGATTCTTCACTAGTTTTTTGTTCTGCAAGTGTCCTTATCACTACTGGTAGCATGAGGCGGCCCAATCAGGTTACAGAGGCAGTCCAGGTCCTCAAGATTTGCCACATCCATATGTGCTTTCGCAAGAAGGTTTGCTGTGATTCCCAGCACAGTCTCAAGAGCATAGAGGATATAGCAGTAGACAAGGAGAGCTGGACAGGGCTGTAGAAGGTAGGGCTGAATGATTAATTGTATTTGCAAAAAAATCGCGATATGATAAAACGCGATTTTCTAATTGCAACGTGCGCGTTTAAAATGTGGGAAAGAGAGTAGGGCACTGGGCTGCTCTCCTCACCTGCAGCAAAAATGCTGTGGGACCACAAAACTCCTCTGATCCAGAAGATGGCGAAGCAGGCCTGCATCGCCTACAGGGTCCTAAAGTCTTCGTCCGACGGGGCGGACACACTTCAACCTGCAGACGCCTGTTAGACTCCAAAACGCTGCCATTTATGCATGTCCTCCCCCACTCTCTCTGTTCCCCTTTCACAACTATGCCTATGTCGACAGAAAAAGCTGAAGGAAATTATCAATAACACAGAAAAGAAAACAGACAGAGCTGGAGCAGTTACAAAAGTACAGCAATGCAAACCAGGAGAAGTTAAACACCGAGCTCAAGGAGGAGAAGAAGAAGAAGAACTCTCTCCAAGAAGAGCTGGAGAATATAAAAGCTTCTTATCATGAGGTCTGCCAAAGTCACACAACCAACCAGGTGAAGTTAAACACCCAGCTCCAGGAGGAGAAGAGGAAGAAGAACGATTTCCAAGAAGAACTGGAGAAGCTCAAAGCGTGTCATCACAAGGTCTGCCAAATTCATACAACCACCAAGGAGAAGCTCAACACCGAGCTCCAGGGGGAGAAGAAGAAGAAGAACGATCTCCAAGAAGAGCTGGAGAAGCTTGAAGCTTCTCATCACAAGGTCTGCCAAAGTGTTGCATCCAACCAGGAGAAGTTAAACACAGAGCTACAGGAGGAGAAGAGGATGAAGAACTCTCTCCAAGAAGAGCTGGAGAATATCAAAGCTTCTCATCATGAGGTCTGCCAAAGTGTTGCAACCAACCAGGAGAAGTTAAACACCGAGCTCCAGAAGGAGAAGAGGAAGAAGAACGATTTCCAAGAAGAGCTGGAGAAGCTCAAAGCTTTTCATCACGAGGTCTGCCAAAGTGTTGCAACCAAACAGGAGAAGTTAAACACCGAGCTCCAGAAGGAGAAGAGGAAGAAGAACGATTTCCAAGAAGAGCTGGAGAAGCTCAAAGCTTTTCATCACGAGGTCTGCCAAAGTGTTGCAACCAAACAGGAGAAGTTAAACACAGAGCTCCAGCTGGGGAAGGGGAAGAAGAACATTCTCCAAGAAGAACTGAAAAATCTCAAAGCTTCTCACCATGAGGTCTGCCAAAGTGTTGCAACAAACCAGGAGAAGTTAAACACCGAGCTCCAGGAGGAGAAGAGGAAGAAGAACGATGTCCAAGAAGAGCTGGAGAAGCTCAAAGCTTTTCATCACAAGGTCTGCCAAAGTGTTGCAACCTAACAGGATAAGTTAAACACAGAGCTCCAGGAGGAAAAGGGGAAGAAGAATGTTCTCCAAGAAGAACTGAAAAATCTCAAAGCTTCTCATCATGAAGTCTGCCAAAGTGTTGCAACCAAATAGGAGAAGTTCCAGGAGGAGAAGATGAAAAGAACGTTCTCCTAGAATATCTGGAGAAGTTCAGGGTTACTGCTGATGAGGTCTTCCAAAGACATTAACCTTGTGTTTCCAGAACTGAGCTCACTGAGGAAGTAGTTCTCTCCAATGTCCTCCCTGATCCCAAACCCAAGGTGACAGGGCTGCCTGAGAAGACAGAGAAACTAAAGAATTCTTAATTGTGGTAGAGAGTATGCAACATTGTGGGTTTGTGAAGGAGGCGGAAGAAGTCAGCGGCGCTAACATCCCCCAGCAACTGAGCTGACTTTACCTTCCTCACCTGCTCTGATGACTGTCAAGGTTAATGGAGGGATTTTCAATTAGGGATAACAACACAAGGCAAACTCATCTCGCCGGTGGCCGTGGTGGGAACGGAGGGCCTGAAAAACCGCTCCCCGGAAAAGCAAGCCGAGCGGCGGGGCTCCAGAGCCCCCCGGTCACCTACATGCACATCTGCGAGACGGAGGTGTTCAGCATGGGGGTGTTCCTGCTTAGGCCCGGCGCCTCCATACCGCTGCACGACCACCCGGCATGAACAGGAATCTACGGAGCTGCTGATCCTCAAGATGCCCTTCCATCGCATCCAGCTGGCCCGCCGGATCCGCGGACACAGAACTTAAACTGCTGCTGCTCCACTGACTATAATAACGCAGAAAAAGAGGATAAAATAAAAAAAAAAGCATATTAAATCGCAATATTTTGGGAAAACATCACAATTAGATATTTTTCCCAAATCCGTAAGCCCTACGGGCATCAACCCAGCAGCAGGACCAGTATCTACTCCTTTGTGCCAGGAGGAACAGGAGCCCTACAAAATTATCTCCAACAGGCTACTGGTGTGCAGGTTTCTGAACAAACTGTCAGAAACATACTCCATTAGGGCAGCATGAGGGCCTGACATCCTTTAGTGGGACCTGTGATCACAGCCCAGAACCGTCCGGCTCAATTAGCAAATGCCAGAAAACACCAGAATAGGCAGGTCCGCCACTGGTGACCTGTTTTCTTTACAGATGAGAGCAGGTTCATATTGAGCACATTGGACAGGCGGCCAGAGTGTGTAGGCAGTTCCTTGATGACAAACGCATTAATGCCATTGACTGGTCCTCACCTTCCCCTGACCTAAATCAAATTGAGAATCTATGGAACGTTTTGTATAGGTGTATCCGACGCTGCCAAGTATCGCCACAGACTGTCCAGGAGCTCACTGATGCCATGATCCAAGTCAGGGAGGAGATCCCCCAAGACACCCTCTGCCGACTCATCAAGAGCATGCCTAGACGTTTTCAGGAGTGCATGCAGTTACGCAGACACCTGCGAGGGGGGAGAACTAACAAGGGAAGGGGGAGAACAGTGGGGGACACAGAGGAGCTGTGACAAGCAATGGGTGGATGATTTTGGATTTTGGTTGCCATTGATGTATTGTTCTCAACAAATTTATAAAATGTTCATGAGTATAGATTTGTAACTTGCATAATTTTTTGCTCCGGGTTTCGCCAGTTTTACCTAAATTGATTTGATTCTGATTTACAATGTCTTGATTCGTTTCGATCTCCAATTTGATTCAATATTGATATTTAAGGATATTTAATTTAACAATACCAATATGCAGGGATTGGGCCAGCCCCAGGGCCTGAGTATGTTATGGTTAACTCTGCAGGGGAGATGAAAAGAGGAAGTGATACGACTTGATTAACTAGAGACAGACCAGATAAATGTTTCGAGCATTGGTGCGACCAATGGAAATGTTTAGTCGATTTTTGGTGGCATGGAGCCCTGACCTACCTAAGTTTTGGCTGAGGTGCCTCTACCAAGGCTGAACGCAGTGATGGTAGGTGGGGCTAAGACAACCCAATGAGATTGTAGACATCTTTAACTGAGCTAGATAGTAATTATTTTAGTGAACATTGGATATCAATAATGATAAACCACACACACATTAATGGGAAAAGTAATGGTCAAAATGGAAATATAGATCTCAGAAATGGCAGTATATGTAATTCTGTTTTGACTAGTATAGTATTATAGATATCCTATATAAATATCCCTACTAGTCACAATGGAAGTTTGACTAGTCAATTGGACGTCGATAGCTGTAAAGATAATTCTGGATCTTCCAACTTGGTCTAGATTTGAAAGTGTGCACAGGTTTTAGGTTTTTCCCACCACGAGCAGTTGCTGGTGGCAGACCTTTGATTAAAGCGGTTAAATATATAAATGTCGTGATGTAGATACATTCCATATAGTTGGGAGACATAACCCCTGCAAGGGGAAAAATGTGGGTGGCATTATGAGCTATGTACAGCACATGAATGTAGATTTGTATTTCATCAAAGAACAGCCTTATGATTTAGTTTACAGCTTGAAAACATGTATCAGTGTGGAGTATCTCTTTCAAAAACATACCTTAAGGACACTGCTTGAGAAAACATGTAGGTCTTTATACTTCTAAGTGTTTGCAGAGGGAACATCTAATGTTAAACTGTTCCATAGCAATAGCTACTGTGAACGCACAATCGCCCCCTTACCTCGACAGAGGGACAGCAAGGAGCAGCTGGTCAGAGGATCTGAGAGATAGTGGATTTAAACGGGGAAGAGGAGCTTAGAGATATACTAACACACCATCTGAGACGCCATCTCTCTTCCTGGACCCAGCTATCTTCATCAGCTGCAAGACAAGGATGATTGGCCAATGTCCACATACAGAGTAGTGCAGAAATCCCACCGAGAGGCTGATCCCATGTGACATGCATTGTCCCTCAACAGACGAGAGATCAATGATTGTTGTTAGCATCACTCTGAACTCATGAGAGTCTGCTTGTCCTACATCACTCTTCAGCGGGAGTTTACTTATATCCAATGGACAGTATTTCACAGTTTCCACTTCTGAAATGAAGGTTAAGTAATTTTAAATGTGAATGGTCAGAACCTGCTGCTTTTAAATTCACCCTCCTCCTCGGGGAGAAAAAGCAAACATCTGCATTGTCACTTAGTAACAGAACATTTTTTGTAGCCAACACAAAGAGCTTGCAGCATTAAATGAGTCCCAGACCACTTTGTGTCAGTGGAAAGAGGCACTTTGACTTCCTGAATGTACTTGTTGCTCGCAGCACTGCAACAGAATGAAGAATAATGGTTTAATTTTTACTGACGAAGCCGTCCTGACGCCTCATACATATGCAGTGAATGAGCAGCGGTATTTGGTTATTTTGTTGCTCATGAAAAATTAAAATCTCACGCAGAACAATATGTCAGCTGTGGTTCATAAGCATAAATTACCAGGACCAATGACATTTATGGGAGAGATTTAGTCTGGCCCGAGTACTCCAGTGAGAATTGCTTCTGAAAACCACACAGACTTGAAAATATTCCAAAATGACTTGATGAAGAGTGTCTTTTAAGCTGCAAACTAAATAATATGACAGTTCTTTACATAAATACATTCATGAATAAAAAAAAATTACAAAAATGTTCGAAAGATATCTACAGTTATGGTTAAACATGGCTGAAAATGCAACCAATTCTTTCAACCGTGTTTGGACTTTACAGGGCCAATGCTTATAGACTCAAACATATGGATTCTCTCTACTTCATGAAATATTTATGGAATATATTTGGAGACTGGTGTGTGTGTGCACGCGCATGTGATTAAGATTAAGATTAAGATTCGTTTATTTATACCAAACACATGCACAAACATGCACAACACACTCATGCAATGGTAGGTACATTTATCCTCTGCATTTAACCCATATGGTGCAAGACACACAGAGCAGTGAGCAGCCATGTACAGCGCCCGGAGAGCAGATGTTGGGGGAGTAAGGTGCCTTGCTCAGGGGCACTAGACAGGGTAGGGAGAATTCTCTTGGATTTTTGGACAGATCAATCCAGGTTCGTCTTTTGTTGTCTCTCCGTGGAGTCGAACCAGAGACCTTTTCTGTCCATAGTCCAAGTTTCTACCACTATGTGTTTGATGGTAGTGGTGGGGTGTATGTTAGTGTGTCTTACCTCTGCTTTACTATGTTTTAAAGGCACTTTATGAAATTCCAAAGAAAGACACAGTTAACTAATACAAACAATACAGCTTTTCCACCACCAAACTCATAAAATACCTTCATCAACCATAAAAACTTTTGTTTAATGATTATAAAATGATTGTTTACATAGATGCGCACACACACTTCTATTATCTCACCTGGAGAAGGAATCTTGTGTTCACCAGCATGTGAAATACAGTTTCTGGTTACCAGAGTACTCCTTGCCTCAAGTGCTCTTTGACACCCATCTTCTTTTAACCAGAATCAGAATCCTTTAATAGTCCCATAGTGGGGAAATTTGAGGGTTTACAGCAGCAGAGCAAATACAATGCATCAAGGTTAAAAGAAAAAGCAAAACAACATAGTAAGAAAAAAAAACAACAGTGAGCAAAAAAATTATAATCGTAAATAAATAGTAAGTAGTAGAACAACTAAATAATTACATTAAATAATTATATAAATTGCACAAATTTCATGAATTGTGTTGTGTGTTTAATGGGATCACAGCTGGTTGTACAGTCTGACAGCAGCAGGAAGTAAGGACCTGCGGTACCTCTCCCTCACACACCGGGGGTGAATCAACAAACTTTGGAAGTTGTTTTTATTCACTTACAGATTTGCTCGGTAAATGTTATTTGGTCTTTTTCAGACTCCGGACTTTCATAACGTAAAAGTTGAAATGTATATTTTACATATTTTAGACCATTGATATGAGCCTTATTGTTCACATTCCACTTTATCCATAACCTACAGCTGCAGGTTTCAGATGTGTCGATGTTGGTGGTCTGTTTTGACAGATGCTGCAAGTTATTCCCCTTTAGAGTTAGGATCACAGTAAATAAAGCACCAGCAGAGCTTTTGCTTTGTTTTCTAAGATTTCATCAATTTCTGCAGTAGCTTGTTCTTGCAGAATGTGATGATGCACTGGCCATTGGCTCCATTAAAGGTGGGGTAGGCAATTGAGGGGAATGAATGTCTATATTTGAACTCTGAACCAAAACAAGTTGGAATAAGCCACCACAAACAACACGATACTAACCAACTGTGAGCAGATGATCAGTTATATTTATCTACCTGTCAAGCAGAAACAGAGCAACTCCGTCATCCATTCCAACTGCCAGTGGTGTCTCCCCCGTCGAAGCGTCTCACTGAAGTCTTTATGCCTGTCATCTTCCTTTCCTATTTATCTGAAATAGTATTGGCAATCGGCATTATCTAAAGCCACTTCATACCCCTCCATAGTGGAAGGCAGATGTATTTGACAAAGTGTATCTGTGTAAAATCACTTTATCCGCAACTGACAGACGTGTTGATTTCATTGGATGCTCCAATGCCAAAGAAAGCAGATTATGCTGTGTAACCATTATAAGCTTACAGACATATTTACTGTCGCTTAAACAATTCCTGAGCCGCAAAATGGAGAATTTATATAAATTTACCAAAGAAATAAGGGATTAACATTTTTATAAAGGAAAAATGAAACTAATGGCTGTCTACAAGAAAGAAAATTAATGAAAATACAGGCTAAAATGGGTGACTTTGAAAGGATAAACAGTTAAGTAAAATACATACAATTTGTGTTAAATTAGTAAAAATAACCCTTGTTTCTTTTTAAAATCTCCATCCCTTTCAAGAAACAGAGCAGATGTTTTCTTTTGTGGCTTTTGTTGAAAAAAGACATCATGTTTGATAATGGCTCTTCTCTGTAATGACGGTATCAAACTTTAAATATGAGTCTTATCTTGTACTTTTGTTCTATTTCTCTTCTACCCTGCCTTCCCATCATCTGCTCACCCTCTGTCTCTAATTGATGACCTTCTCTCATTCTCTCATTTCTCCTCCCTCTCAAACTCTCCATCTCTATTCTTTATTTCCTTCTCCACCTCCTTCACCTCTTGTCTCTCTCAGGTGAACAAGCAGCAGCTGCAGGCGGTGAAGGAACGATTCCTGGCCTTCCTCAACGGAGAGACTCAGATTGTGGCAGATGAAGCTTTCTGCAACGCTGTGAGGAGCTACTATGAGGCAAGTGACTTCATGTTTACTGTACTCCCTGTGTAAAGGGTCTGAGTCCTCAGCTGGCACTTTTTGATTTGGAGCTCTTCTCCTGTTGGGGATGCGATGGTATTTGATACCATGAAAATGTAATCGTATTTGGACTCTGCCACAGCATGACATTTGAGTTACGCAGGAGCAGGTTTTGGGGTTAAAGTTGGGCACATTTGACAGGTTATCACTTGAGCTGCGATACTTCACACAGCAATTTTACCACATACTGTGATTTATTTTGGTAGACATTTGCTGAATAGGCAGAACAGACTCACAATGTGATGATGATGGAATAACATAACGCACTCCTCTGAACAATGACTGTATAATGATTGACAACATGTAAGCTACCAAACATGAAGCCAATACATCTGGATCGCCCTGCAGTATCGTTTGCAAACCCCACCTCCTCTATGTTTGCAAATGTTACAGTAGCCGATACAAATATTTTTTGTTAAATGTTTTAGCTCTTACCACACTGACCTATGTTTTGTTTTGGTTTGTTTAATTTCATTCGGGAATAGTTTGTTTTCAATCTGAAAACACCTTTTTTAATTCAAAGTACACTTTAAAGATGCATCAGACCATCACTGTCTGCTTGACCAGTTGCCTGTACTCTTGATCTATTAGTGAATTAATCAGTAATGTTACACCCCTCCGCCCCCGCTCACTCGATTAGAGAGACGCACAGAGTGAGATCAGAGCTCGTCCACGTGAAGCAGCCCCTCAGTGTCTGACTGATTATTAACTATGGAAACAGTGAAAACACAGAGTCTCTCTGGTCACAGCGCCTCAGAGATCAGTGCCGCAACTTCTTGATCAGAGCAGAAGCTGCAGGTGGTTTGTACCGAGCTTTAGTTTCTGTGTCCATCTCTTGTCTAACCTTACGTTTAGTTTTAATATTTCGTCAACTAAAATATATCTTATTAAGCTATTGGTAAGTAACAATCAAAGGTTCGGCTGCAAGTGCCTTAGAACAAATCTCTGGACTCACCTGTTGGCACCATATGAGGAGGCACCAGAGAGAAGTCTGTGTTTTCCTATCATCTAGACTGGCGGCCTGCAATATTAAATTTTGTCCTGCCACAGTTTCATAAATAACAATTTTTTTAAAAAAATGTACGCTTCTCATAACAGCATTAAAGATCTTGGAGTTTGCAGCATGCTAATCGTGCTGTTGGACTTCAGCGAATACATTTAAAAAAAAAAATGTGTGTCATGTCAAACTCCATAGAACCTGATTCTTGTAAAGACTAATAGAAACTTGTCACCATCCCGTGTGTGCTAGATAGTTTTACATGCAACAATTATTTTTAACAGAAAAAAAGGCCTCGTCTACACCACTGCAGATATGTTATTGAAAAGTTATTTTCTCCCTTTTTAAAAAACATTAATTTCAGTCCACACGACCTGCATTTTACAAAATATCTCTGTCCAGATGAGAACACAGAGACAACAAATGCTCAAGCATGCCAGGTCAATAGGCGGCACTAAAGGCTACATCAGTGATACAGTGCCTTGCATAAGTATTCACCCCCCTTGGACTTTTTCCCATTATGTACTGGTACTAACTGGAATTCAAATAGACTTAAATAAACTTTTTCCCGTTTGATCAACAAAACATGCATAGTACTTTGGAGGTGCAAAATAAATGTTATTGTGACACAAACAATAATGAGTGTGTTGGGTGCATAAGTATTCATCCCCCTGTGTCACTACTTGGTAGAACCCCCTTTCGCTGCAATTAGAGCTGCAAGTCTTTTGGGGTATGTCTCTACCAGCTTTGCACATCTAGAGATGGAAAGGTTTGTCCATTCTTCTTTGCAAAAAAGATTAAGCTCAGTCAGATTGGATGTAGACCGTCTGTGAACCGCAATCTTCAAGTCTTGCCATAGATTCTCTATTGGATTGAGGTCTGGGCTTTGACTGGGCCATTTTAAGACATTAACATTCTTTAATCCAAACCATTCCTTTGTAGCTTTGTAGCTCTGGCTGTATGTTTAGGGTCATTGTCCTGCTGGAAGATGAACCTCCGCCCCAGTCTCAAGTCTTTTGCAGACTGCATCAGATTTTCTTCAAGGATTTCCCTGTATTTGGCTCCATCCATCTTTCCCTCTATTCTGACCAGTTTCCCTGTACCTGCTGAAGAGAAGCATCCCCACAGCATGATGCTACCACCACCATGTTTCACTGTTGGGATGGTGTGCTCAGGGTGATGAGCAGTGTTGGGTTTTCGCCACACATAGCGTTTTGCATTGAGGCCAAAAAGTTCAATTTTGGTCTCATCTGACCAGAGCACCTTCTTCCACATGTTTGCTGTGTCTCCCACATGGCTTCTGGCAAACTCCAAACGGGATTTTTTATGGATCCCTTTCAACAATGGCTTTCTTCTTGCCACTCTTCCATAAAGGCCAGATTTGTGGAGTAGACGACTAATAGTTGTCCTGTGGACAGATTCTCCCACCTCAGCTGTGGATCTCTGCAACTCCTCCAGAGTAACCATGGGCCTCCTGGTTGCTTCTCTGATTAATTTTCTCCTTGTCCGACTCTTCAGTTTGGGTGGACGGCCTCCTCTTGGTAGGTTTGCGGTTGTGCCATATTCTTTCCATTTTATTATGATGAATTTTATGGTGCTCAGAGAGATGTTCAAAGCTCTGGATATTTTTTTATAACCTAACCCTGCTTCATATTTCTCCACAACTTTATCCCTGACCTGTTTGGTGAGCTCCTTGGTCTTCATGATGCTGTTTGTTCATTAATGATCTCCAACAAACTCTGAGTCCGTCACAGAACAGGTGTATTTATACTGAGATTAAATTGCAGACAGGTGGACCCTATTTACTAATTATGTGACTTGCAAATGTGACTTGTGAATGCAATTGGTCGCACCAGATCTTTGTTAGGGGTTTCACAGTAAACGGGGTGAATACATATGCACTCAACACTTTTCAGATTTGTATTTGTAAATAATTGGGAAATCCATGTAATATTTCCCCCCACTTCTAAATGATGCACTATTTTGTGTTGGGCCATTACATAAACTCACGATGAAATAAATTTTAATCTGTGGTTATACCATGACAAAATGTAGAAAAGTCCAAAGGGGGTGAATACTTATGCAAGGCACTGTACATCAAATACCAGAGAAGATAGCTGTGGTCCAAGTAATATTGGCTGACTGACGCCTGGCAAAGTCAGTAAGGTGGTGCAATCTTGTACTTAGACCTAGTAGTGCTAACCAAATGTAGAACAACTAGTATACAGTCACCAGTGTTGTTGTTGTTGTTGTTCCTGTTGCATGCTCATGAAACAAATGTTCTGGAGAAAACAAGACCTTCCAGAACTCAGTCTCCCAGGGCCCGTCAACGTCACAGAGGTGTGTAACCGACCGGGGACACAAATTTCAATCACTATTGGTCAGTGTGGGCCCCATAACCTATGAGGTTACCAGGCCAATATAAGCCCAGTTCTCCCCTTCTTCTTCCTCTTTCTACGAAACCTGCAGAGGGGGAGGTGCCTGGCCTCTACAGTTACCTCTTTTCGACTCATCTCTTCAACCGAGAGGAGGTCACCTCTTTTTCTGCTCAACTTCAAATGAAAGAGATGTGCAGCTCGTAGCTGACCTCACCAAGGAAACCAAATCCAAGCTCTACCAACCTTCAAGTAGCGACGCAAGGTCCTTCGAACACTGAGCTGCACCGCAAAACAGAACCACAAGGACAGGAGCGGCAACCCAGCAAGACGACTTCACTGGACGAACAGCACATAAACCCTTTTTCCCTTTTCAACTGGGCTTAATAATAATACTAGGCTAGTTATTTGAAACTTAATGTTAGTAATGCTCTTCAGTCTTTCCTTGCATGCATCTAGTAACTTTCTCTAATTTGGCACCAACACACACACCTGCATATCTCAGCACCCATCACTCTGATCCCCGCTACATGTCGTAAACATTCCAAAGGGGGAGGGGGACGCGTTATCTTTGGAGTGGCCAACCGCAATTTTGGAAGCACGCTCACTAACACAGACACACAGACACACACACGCATACTCACATACACATCTTCTATTTTAAGTATACCGTTAGTAATTTATGTTTTTTATACTCTATTATCTTCATAAGGTGTATTTTGCCAACCTCTACACTGTCAAGAACTCTATATCCTTCAAATTAGCTAACTTACTATATGGTAATTTTGGTTATAGTTATTAATTTAATTGATAATCAGTGTTCGGAATTTGTAGTTAGTAGAGGGGCTCAAACACAGAGGGTAAGGAGCAGGATATTTGACTGTGGAAAAGCAATATCTATAAACAATAGATACAGAGAAAGATGTTCTAAATGTTGAAAAACATACATAAGAATTCAACATTCAACATTATAGAAAGATAATTCAAAATTTCGCATGTGTTATCTATGTCAACACTGATAATGATTTTGCGAAGCCAAAAGTTATCTCGTCCCGTTTGCATCACTCCGGTTCTGTTCACCAACTGAACTGTTGGACCTTACAAAACTGTAAACTGGTATATTAACTGACTCTGGTTTGAAGAACTTTCCCGATACATCCTGGTTTGGGGGCTTGTGGTTGCGTGCTTCAAACTGTCCCGTGTTCAGTGGTGGGAGAGGTGTGACTTTGTCCTCCTCCACAGCTCTGATGACATAGTGGTTGTTGAGCTCTTATGGCACAAAGTAATTAAATTTAGCTGCAACAGACTGAAACCGATTAAAAAAATCGATCCACAAGCACTTTTCTGATTGTGAGGGAGCTGCCTTTAGAACCCAACTCCCCTCTAAAACGTTTTTTTTTATTTTCTTCACCTCCCTCTGACCACCCCAACCTCATGTCACCACACAGCCTCTCTCTGACATTACTGAGAACAATGGGCCTCGTTCACCAACCATTCTTATAAAGAGAATTGACCTCAACACTGAAGAGGAAAACACAAGCCAGAGAGAAACCTAGCCAAGCCCGAACCAGACAGACATTTTGTTTTTTGTGTGCGACCAACACATGAGTCTGATGCAGTTAATGTAAGCTGCAGCAGGTTTATTTTAAATTGTCCCTGATACAAAGTTATACTTTCCCTAATTACAGACATGTGTTGTGTAAATGATTAGCCCAGCCAGCGTAACCGACCCCAACCTCAGAACTATTTCAAAAACTCATGTCCGAAACCAGCCCGGGCTGTGAACTGAAAGGCTGTGATTTTAAACCCACTGCTGGAACAACAAAACGACTTTTTTAGGTTTTGAGTCTAATGCACCACCATCTTTAGAATTTCGTTAAGGCATCCTTGGCTTCTTAAGAACACGTCATTAATCTGACATAGGAACTTTCTTAACCTCTTTTGCTGCATCGGCCCGCAGGCGTCCCACAGGTTGTCTTTTTTACCAATAAGCGTCAAAAATTGTTATTCACTGAGCTGTATCTTACAGATGCAACATATCTTTGGAAAGCTTCTTCTGATTCGACTGATGTAAACCATTTAAAGATTCAATCACCACAGCTGGTACAACAATTCCCTTGTAACTCCCTCTTGCTATCAATATGGTGGCTAGACTCTAAACTTTAGATTGACAGCTCACTTGACGCAATTGGAGCTGGGATTGGTTTTCAACAGCTTACAATAGCCAACGAGACACCTTGTTGACTGTTGACGGACAGAGCTTTCCCCTCTTCTGACGTGTAAAGACTGAGCCAATTGCAACCGGTTGTTCTGATGACTGGGGTTTTGTTTAGCCAATATAATTTCCAACATTCAGATCTGATGCGTCACGGTGTAAAGTTAAAGGGACAGCAAGGAAATCACTGCGTAAAGACTAGGGATGTCACAAGAACCGATACTTACGATACTTTTCGATAATAAAATAACAAAACACAGACGATGCCCATTTTTTGAAGCACTGTGAGCACCAATGCCAGCTGTTAGCAATGCTAACTTTGCATCGGTGCTACGCCTCTTCCGGAACTGATGGGGGCAGTATACGCTTCAGAGTGTTCCAGTCAACGTTTACATTCAGAAAACCAAGATGGCAAGATGTGTTTGAGGCAGATGACCGAGGCGTTAACCTTGAACTAGCCAAGAAAATGTGTGAAATGCTGTGAAAAATTATGCAATTTTGCCAAAACTCGTGTTCATCTTGTTAGCTAAATGGCTGCACTGTTATATCCACTGTTTTGTTTTGCACTGTTGTTGATTTTGCACAGTACCTTTTGAAAAGATGCCTGGAAGTCTGGATTGTATCTGGGGACAGTAGTTGTTGCACTATGACCATTAATTGCACTTTATTATGTTGTGCTATGCTCTTCTTCACATGTTTTGTATGTTTTGTGACATTTTGCTGTTTTTCGAATAATTGCATTTTTTTTATCCGTGTTATCGAAATTGGCATCGATAATCGTGTTACGGGTATTGGCACCGACTACTGAATTTTTGGTATCATGACACCCGAACAGCTGTGCGTAAAAGGCAAAAAGTGTTGCTCTGGTTTTGATTTGTGTATGGCCCTCTGTTTCACTCTGTGTGTGTCTGTAGGAGTCAATTCTGATCTGGAGGAGGGGTGTGTGTGTTTGAATGCCCTTTTTCTTTCAGTGTGAAAGTGTGTGACCATGGTTACCAAGGGCCCTTTGGAGTCTCCAAACGGAAACCTCCTAGACATACCCTTAGAAAAACATGTGTAAAATATTCATTTTCTGTGTTATTGTTATCAAACGTGAACTTGGGCTAGGTAAGGCTTCATGCTGTGGTCCCATTGTGTTTTCCAGCTCATAAGTCCCAGCTATAACCATTTGCTGGCATCTGATAACCCAAAAATATTCAGGCGGAAATAAAAACCTTCTACTTCACTGTGCACCAACTGCTATTACTCAATGCCAGTAGCACTTAGAGTGATTCTGACTGTTAGGAGGGGGGGAGTTCAGAATGTTACATCTGGTCTGGTCTGCTTAGCAACCCACAGTATCCTTCCTATTTTTACTTCAGCTTATCTTTTTCAGTCTCATTAAGAGGGCATCCCTCTGTATGGCACGTGCTGTTTGCAAATGGAGCGGTTATAGATTATCAATGCAACTGTGCTGATGTATCTGAACTACACCATCAACAAAGTCCATCCCTACATAGCCAAATTTGTCATGCTCCTTGCATCCAACATGGAATGCAGACTTCAGTAGAGGAATCACATCTGTTGGAAAGTTTTGTGAACTTGCCCAAAGAAAATCATCAAAATGACATACAAGTACTCCAGTAACCATCTAGCCAATAAAAGACTGCTGGAGTGCATTTGACCTTTTACCACCTGTACTCTGCATGATTTCTTTCACTTTGTAGTACCAATATAGTGATGGGTATGACTGTATGGGGTGGATATACATATCTCAGGAGAGCTCCATGCCCTATAAAAATCCAGAGAGGTAAACCCACAGCCAGCTTTGGCTTGTTCTTGCTGTACCGCCGGCATTTGTCACAAGTCTTGTATTATTTGTTGCAAAATGGTGAAACATTCTTTGTCTTTATTTATGGAGCTTTGGATGAGCCTCTATAGTCGAGAGAACTTTGTTTCTCATCGCTGGACAAGTTTTCTGTGACCATAAGGACATCCTCTTCGGAATGACTCTTCTCAGTGTCTGTCTCTTGTGACCACACAGAAGTGGCTTGAACTGGTGAAGTCAAGAGGTACAGGCTATAAAGTGGTATTTTCCATGTTCAAAACGGTTTCAGCCCTTTTAGGAATGTTTCACTTAGCAAAAATGGGATATCAACTTGATCCACTTCAGCTTCAACACAACATTTTCTTTTGCCTATTTTAGTAGGTAGTTTTACTTTTCTGCTGGAGTACACTCTATTTCCATCTCCAAATTGAAATGGTGTGCAACTGGGAATTTCAGTTTGCAGCATCTGGTTAATGCATCTGGCGTATCTTAATGCAAATTTAGACAGTGGATTGGTGCCAGGTCATGGCTGTCTTTGTTGTCCACTCTGTGACAGGACATTATTCAGTTTTCCTTTTGCTTTTGGTCTTGCTAAGTGAAGAACGCCACATCCCGGTTCACTTGTATTCAGTTTGATGTACCTGATGTTTAAATCCCAAAATTTGTTTCAGTGCTGATATCATGGAGACGAACGTTAATTCCGTGCATGCTGTCAATGCCTTCTCTTCTATAAGCTAACACGACAACAGGCAGTTTCATGCCGTACTTATTCATCCGATTGTATATCTGTTCAAAGTCAAGAATGGAGTCATGGATACAGCACTGTCCTTTAAAATACCATCAGAGTAAGAGAAGGCTTCACATGCATTGTCTTTTCCCCCTCGTTGAGTGTCCCTTACAATATCAACATACTGTCATCACTGTCCAAATCATCTGGTCTTTCTGTCGCTGTTTTCATTGGCTCTTCCTTCAAGAGAGACAATGAGTTTGGTCTCACTTACAAGGTATTGCAAGTTTACCAATCACATGAAGTCCTCTTCTGGGTCCCCACAGCAAGCATATTGTTTCATGCTGCTCTCTAGATGCCCCTGAATGCGTGTCCCAGTCTGTAACACAAGAGCTTGATTTGTATGGAAGTAATTAGTATTTTTCGCTGTGGAGGAAGGCCCCTAAACATATATGTCACATAATGCAGAAACAGCACATCCCTCTCCTCACATAGTGGCAATTCAACTTATGAAGAACAGACGTCTGTGGCGGAGCTGAATGTGTGTGACTTGTAATTTAATGCTTTAGATCAGCTGGAGTCCGGTGCTCCAGGTGTGTGACATTTTTTAGCCCTGCAGGACGCTGCTGCCTTGACTATAAGTAAGTGCCTCCAGCTCAGACTAGGTTTGGAACTACTTCACAGACCCTCTCTCGACCAGATCCCAGTGCTGCTGTTGGTTCTCAGTATGAAACCGCTCTCAGCACAGACTGGTCTCTTATCTCACGTGTACACTCATTGCACTTTTAAAATCTGTGTTGAAGACAGAGAAGGTCAGCGAGGTAACAAAGACAGCAAACCATTGTTAGGAATCCCAACATACATTTCAACATTCAAAACAAATGTCCGCAATATGTAGCATAGCATTTTAGCATGTAGTTTTTTGTTCCTAAACATATTCAAACCTGACCTAATAGACTTAAGCTTCCACACCACAAAAGAGATGGAAAAACATCTGAAAATATTTGTGTGAATTATTGAGGAGGCTGTAGTGTCCCTAAAACTAATACATGAAATGAACTGAAGTGTCACGTTAATGCTTTCACATCTTACATCTTCCTTATATTTTTCTTCCTCATCTTTTTCCGCCCACTTTGACGGACATTCTTAATTATGTAGTATCGGGTTGACTTCTCGTTAAAAGTGCAGGACTTCCAAGATTAGTTCAGAAACTCCCATTCATATGCATTTTCTTTTCTCGTGACACTTTTTACAAGGAAATTTTGTTATATTGTATTGTAATTTCAGATTTTCATCCTTGGAAGACTGTTAATTGCATGCGAGCGCACACATGTGTTTACTGTACATCATGAAAATTAACATCTTGTTTTTGTGGTCCGTAAACTTAGATCCTCAGGTAAAGGTACAGGTAGGATCTGAACACATGAGCAGCTCTGTCACGCTGCCCTCGGGCTGTTGAACGCCATTGTTCCTCAGTGAGTGGGAGGCCTGCTATCTGTCGGCGTCTGTTTTCTTTGATACGTTTCACACAGAAGCCTCTTAATGCAGCATGAAAGTGGATTTATACTGAGCTTAGGGGATGTGTGTGTAAGTGTTTGATGTGTGTATGCAGGCATTAACGTACAATTCCACTTTTAATTTATTTAAACATTTCTTCAATTCTTGCCATTCAAGTTCCAATAGATTCACAGCTTCACAGACTAAATGCCTTTATGAACCCAAGCTTGAGTGATACATCAAACTGATGCTTAATCTAACTGTGCTTGAGTTTTCGGTGATAAATATCCATGGCCGATATTGTCCTTCAGGGTTTTCTTGTCGAGAGCAGAATTCATGTTTCAATGATGGCAAGTTTTGTAGGTCCTTAAGCAGCAAACCAGCCCCAAACTTTCTCACTACCACCTTACCAACTCTTCCACAATTCTGACTCATCAAGGAGATCATAAAGAGTTTTTTCGGCAAGTGTGAAATGTTGAGACCTTGACTGAATTGTTTTCCCTCCAGGAAAAATTCACCTCCGAAACAATTACTTGAGTAACTTGAATAACTTGAATCCAAAAATCATTGATTCAAATTCTTTCCATCAAAAGTTTACTTATTTCATGCTTTTCATTTATGTTCATCTGTAGCAGTCTAGTGAATATTGAATTTTGCTATCATTGATTTATGACATACTTTCCAAATTCCCAGAAGAAATTGTGACGAACTTGGCGAAGCATCATAAAAACCAATACCCTTGAAAGCTCACATTTCAACAAAATTGAAGTATTAAAAACTCATCAAACATTAAACTGGTAGGCGACACACGTTAATGTCTTCATAAACTTCAATAGTCCACTATTCTGCTGCTCTTATCACTTCCAGTACCCCCTCTATTAAATCACATCACTCCTTCAGCAGCTTCATTGGCTCCC
Organism: Platichthys flesus; assembly: GCF_949316205.1. Lineage (NCBI taxonomy): Eukaryota > Metazoa > Chordata > Actinopteri > Pleuronectiformes > Pleuronectidae > Platichthys > Platichthys flesus. The sequence goes on along the minus strand of NC_084950.1, from coordinate 22,704,964 downwards.
GGTCAAATACTGCATTGTTTTTAAGATTCTGCTCCTCACCTTTAAGGCCATCCACAATCTCACTTCTCCATACCTTGATTGCACACTCACACCTCAGATCTTCGTCTGCCATCCAACTCACTCCTCCACTTTCCATTTTCAAATCCCATCTCATAACTTAGCTTTTCCCCTCCTTTCAAGGCTTAATTGTATCCTCTGTCTTTTTTTAATTCTTAGGTTTAGGATTGTAGCGATACCAAATATTTTCTACGATTCTCGATACCCATTTTGATACCACAGCCAAAAAACTAGTTAAAAACACTAAAATTAACACACTCTTTTATTAAAAGTATTTGTACATACCCAAAACAATGAACAACAATCACGTCTGTTTGTAGCCTTCAAGTTATAAATAAAAATACAAATAATTAGCAAAAGTATAAAACAGAACAGTGGTATGTAGGAAAATTCTGAGATTTCAGTTTTGAGCTTAAGTTCAATGACTAAGAAAAAAACAGAGGGTGCAAACGCAATGTACTTACACACACACCTATATACTTGAATGAATGCTGCAGGTTACTACAGAAGTAGTGACATATCATTTAAATATGACCATCATAACATGTAAGAAACACGTTATCAGTGTTTCTTCTTGGAATCTTGATTCTACTCCTCTGCTCCTCCCCCCACAAGCAGAGCTGATCTCAACAATAACCCGCTGAACTCACATCGTTGTTCCTAAATAGCCGGGCCATTGCTTGTGCTGCAACAATGAAGTCAAAAAACGTCTCTTCCATTCGAGGGAAGTGCGCAAGTCTGCTCGTCTCTGTCACTCTGTTTAAATACGTGTCTCATGAACTCCAGTGTTGAACTAATAGAAAGACATAGCCATCACTAAAACCTGCTTGGTGTCAGAGCTAAGAAGGAGCACCATATATGTGTGATGGATCTTTTAATATTGGAAAAAGGAAACGGCAAAGTGTGAGACCCATTGGCTGTGTGTATTACTGCTGTGTGCCTTGCAGTATACTTTAAAGCAGTCGCCATGTACTGCCTACCCTTGTGAATCTAAAAGTAGGCATGTGTCCTCAATTTGAAGTCTTCAGTGAGGAAATGCACGGTAAAACTCATATAGGCCTTGGTTGCGCGACTGGACCAAAGGTCTGTAGAACTTGCGTAGTACTCCACTTGACTCAGTTCTGACTTAACCGTCTTCCGACATGTGCCGTACATTTGCGGAATGGCAACTTGGGAAAAATTATTCAGTGATGGTATGTGATATTTTTGGTCCAGTTTGTTTATCTGAACCACAAACCAATCTCTGCTCACTGTACTTATAGGCATCATGTCTTTAGTCAAATAACGTGCAATGTTTAAAAAAATGAAGTCTGTTTGACTACTTTGCAGCTACTCGACTTAACCTGAGTAGTTTTGCTCGATTTTTGGAACAGATCTTTGTGGCTTTGTTGTAAATGGCTATGGAGATTAGGCATGTTTCCTCTGGTAGTTGCCACAAGTGTTCGGAATGACTTGCATAGTTCCTGTGTTTGTATACACGTCTTCTATCTTGACAGACTTGCTGTTCCTCCTCCTCATCGCCCACATTTTCATTGTCTATCTCCCTTCGGCCATGACGACGCACTACATTATACCTCTCTGTGCTTTACGACCTAACAAATATAATCCACATAGGAGGCGGGCATTTAGGGCAGCAGCGCTCGATCTGATTAGCAAAATAGTATATTGATATGCAGAGTGTGAGCTCAAAGCTAATGGAACACCTTTCATCGCAGATTTGCCATCTTTTGCAATACATCTATCGCACATGTTCATATCGCGATGAGAATAGATTTTCAACATATTGTGTCACTAAAACGCTAGCCTGTGCTATGTTGCTGCTCAGCTTCTGTGGGAGCGTATTTCTGCAGTCTTGGTTTGCTCCTTACTCACCCTGCAATTGATTATAAATAGCTTTGTTTCTGGTATGGACTGATACTTTGGTCAGGTACAAACCGTGTAATTTTATGTTGAGAACAATTTTCTGTAGAAACCAGAATTTGCGTTGTTAAAGTCTAGCTGACAAACACATTTGTTGAATATCTGTCGTTTTGCTCCATCATTATAAGCCCTGTAGTTCTTGCCTACTTGCATTTTTATTATCTTTGCTTCATTGTTTCCTGCTCTGTTTGATCTCGCTTCAGACTTAAAATTGATATGAAGCCATGCAACAGGGAGGGGTGCGTTTCACCGCCATGCTCTGATTTCCTGCTTCGCCGGTCCGATCAGACACAAAGCAGGAAGATCAATCAGAGCGTTTCTCATCAAAGCTGAACCGAATCTGAGCTGTCACCTTGAAACTGAGCCGACATTCGATAGTTATGGCTCCAACACTCCTCCACTGTGGTCTTTTAGTTCTCCTCATAGACTGATGACTTTCATAACTGCAGTGCTTCACGGCACGTCTGTGACATTTGCAATTTGAAAGGAAAGGAGGTTAAAAATATTCTGTAGATTAGCTGGAGGCAGAGAAGAAGCCCAACTTGTTTCTTAAATCTGCTCATCATCTGCTTTTTGTTGGACATGAAGTAAATGGCTTTTAGATTAAACTCTCAGATCAGTTCAACTGGTAAATTATCTGTTACAGACTCGACAGAGCGACTCATGGGGTTGATAAAGCCACCATTGTGATTTGAGTCTCTGTCCTATATGTTTGGAGTCTTGTAAAACAGCCTAACTTGGCCTCCCCTGGCTTCCTGTAACATTAAAACCTAACCACTGGGACTATCAGGTTTGTCACTCAGATGTAATTTTCCCGTCACTCACAAACTGATGATTAAACTAGAATGACATGAGTGCATACATCCACCAAGGCACAGAAGTCCTCTTTAATTCAATCAAGCTGCACCAAATTTCACACACTAAGGAAAATCAAAAGATGGCAGTGTTGAAGAAAGAGACAGAACTACCACATCTTTCCACCAAGTTTTGTGATAATCCATCCAGTATTTCTTGCTAAATCTTTCTTAGAAACAAAGAAACATACAAATCAACCAACAAACTCTCTATTACAGTATCAGGGTTCAAAGTCATATGGCTTTGATTCGTATGTTGTTTTTTTACATTTTTGTTTATCACTGGACACATTAAACAAATACCAATCTCTAATTTGTAAAATACTAGTTATCAATACTCAGTCTGACAGTCACGAAAATAGTGGAGGACTGTGCAGTTGCAGAAGAGTCACATCACAGAGAAACAAGATCTTATCACAGGATAAGACGAGAGTTGACTGACGAAGATGCTATGTTATTAAGAGATGTTGACTGTCACAGCCTAATACATTGTAACATTTCCAGTTTAATCAGGTAACACCAGTGCTGTCATGAATTTGTTTAACTTGTGTGATAATGTCTACACCTTGGCCTCCCTAGTTTGATCCTGATGACAAACAGTTAACCGATATATATACTCTCCTTATCAAAATCTTAAGACCAGTTAAAAAATTGTATGAATTTGCATTTTGCACTGTTGGATCTTAGGAAGGTTCTAAGTAGAGCTTCAAATCGCAAAAAGAAGAAATGGGAACAAGAGACCAAAAGTTGTGAGCAGGCAGTTTATTGAAAACAACAATTTAACTCAAATAGGCTGTTCATCAGCTGATCAAAAGTTTAAGACCACAGCCTTTAAAAGCCAAAATCTGTGCAAAAATTTGGATTCCATGTCATTTCCTGTCAAGTAATCACACTGTCAAGATCTCTTGATGGCAAAGGCAAAAAAGCTCACCGTCTTTGAACGCGGTGGATTGTTGAACTGCATAAACAAGGCCTCTCACAACGTGCCATCGCTGCTGAGGTTGGACGCAGTAAGACAGTCATTTTGCATTCCCTAAAAGATCCTTAGGGTTATGGAACAAAAAAATCAAGTGGTAGACCCAAAAAAATCTCACCGGCGCTGAGCCGGAGGTACCGAATGGCTGTCCGTCAAGACACGGGACGATCCTCGTCCCAAATTAAGGCCATTACTGGTGCTGACTGCAGCCCAATAACTATCAGATGGCATCTGCGAAGGAAGGGCTTCAAAAACAAGAAACGTCTTCAAAGCCCACGTCTCCTTCAACGCCACAAAATTACCCATTTAGACTTTGCAAGGGAGCACCAAACATGGGTTTTTCAGCAGGACAACGCTCCAATTCACAATGCCCGTCTGACCAAGACTTTTTTCCAGGAGAATAACATCACTCTTTTGGACCATCCTGCGTGTTCCCCTGATCTTAATCCAATTGAGAACATTTGGGGATGGATGGCAAGGGAAGTTTACAAAAATGGACTTCAGTTCCAGACAGTGGATGCCCTTCCTGAAGCCATCTTCACCACCTGGCGCAACATTCGCACTAGCCTTTTGGAAACATTTGCATCAAGCATGCTAAAACAAATTTTTGAAGTGATCAACAATAATGGTGGAGCTACTCATTACTGAGTCAGTTTTTGATACTTTTAATTTCTGTTTGAGGAGTTTTTTTTTTTTTTGCATTTTGAAACTCTAATTAGAACCTTCCTAAGATTCAACAGTGCAAAATGCAAATTCAGGCAATTTTTTAACTGGTCTTAAGATTTTGATCAGGAGTGTATATCAGTATCTGTTAATATCTAATACCACAGATTTGAACCATTCACTACCTCATATGGTTAGATGAAGGCGATTTGATGTTGCTTCTGTAAAGTAATTGTTGATGCCTGTGTGTTTCTGGGATAGTTTTTCAAGTATATGTGAAGTCAATGATGACCTCTAATGGTGTATTTTACAGCAGCGTGTGAGTGCTCACATTAGTTTTCAGGGTGAAGCATGGTACAGGCTTTTCCTTGGAGGGATAGATTGAGGTCATTTAAGTAGCTGAAAATGTCGGCCAAGTACGCCAATTTACAGAGCCAATCAAAGTCACAGAATCGATCTGACAGTTCAAACCGGGAGTCCACAAGAAATGTCCTGACCTCGTCACGCAGTTCAAAAAAGTCGGGTGAGAACCTTACCGCATGACATCCACCGCACTTCAGTGTGCAGGAGAAGAGGCCTGTGAGCGCTCCCCATTAATAACAGTTATTTAACTTCAATGGGTTCTTCTGAACATGAATAGAATATTGAAGAACATAAACGGTTCTTTTGAAAATGGTTTCTCTTGCCTACTTCTTGCTGCCAGAGACCTGGCAGCGCTTCCTCTCACATATATGAGCCAGTTTGGCTTGAGGGAGGAAGCAGTTGAGACCCTCAGTATGGCTTGAAGATTATCATCAGTAAGTCTGGACCTGTACTTGGACTTATTGAAGTTCAAGGTGGAGAAGAGCTTTTCACACAAATATGTGCTCCCAAAAAGGCACATGGTCCGCTTGAACATTCGGGAAAGCTCAGGGAAGCTGGGGTTCAATTCTCGCAAAAATTGCCCAAGCTTGTCTTCTTTTCCACTCACCTCCCTGAACTTGGCTTTGAGGTCAGAGTTGCACTGTAGGGGGGGGGGGGGGGGGGGTAATGCGTACCCATCACATTTCGTCCCCACACCCCAGTCACAGGCAGACACAGCTGTAGCGGCTGGTAATATACACGCTTCTCTGTTCAAAGCACGGGGATCTGAGCCGGGATGAGCTGTGGATCTGCGCTTTGACATGCTCCTCTGCACGCAGAGTGGAGAGCCAAAAGAGGGAGAGTGGAGGACTATATGAGGCAGCGTCATTGTGTGACCACAGGGTTCAAATGCTGCTGGCCACTGTCGGGGCTTTCGCTGCCTTCAGCCACATCATCACATTTTTCTATACATTTTTGTGCTTACTTTGTACCGCCGTGTTGGCTTGCCTGCGTTCCGGGACTTATTTGATATTAAAAAAGTTTAAGAAATTATTAAAATAAAATATAACAATATAATGTAATCACTCGAAAATGACGGAGCCCTGTTGACATCGGTGGATGAATTACTAATTTGTGGCCAAGCAATAACAAGATAATCTACTGAGTTATATATAAAGCTTTCTTAACAACAGCATCACAATTTCATAAAATAATAACAAATGCAGACTGTGTTCCATTCGTTTTCTCCGCTGGACACAGAAGTCGCCTTTGCTCAAGATGCCACTTTATTAATCACTGACACAAAGGCTGATACCGTCACTGCAGTATAGCCTAAATAAGTCCCACTGCATTGTAAGTGGCATGTGTGTGCTGTTTTAAGCGTTGTTTAATGTGCGTTCCGGGACCTGTGCTCGTCGTACCTGCGCTGCTTGTGGGGGCCACAAAATATCGTCCCGAGGGCCGCAATTGGCCTGCGGGCCGCGAGTTTGAGACCCCTGGTCTATATCATGGGATACCGTGAATGTATTCAGAGTCTCAATAATGGTCCCTGCTGTAGCATATGAGGGTAAAGGTTTGCAAAACATAAAATCTTCATGTATTTCTCCATCATATTCGTTTCAACAAAAGCAGTCAAGTTTGACAAGCTTGCAATGTCGGTCGAAGTTGCTTTCTGGTATTCTGGTTACAATCTGCTTCAACACATCTTCAGCCGTTTCATCAATGCGGCGCTTCACACATTGATGACACATTTCAAATCTTTTGGATCGTCGGATGCCTCAAATTGGTTTAGTGTTCCCCTCCTAACACAGAATTGCTTTCAAATATTTGCTCCACCTCCCTATATCGTAAAGCTGTTACATGACTGTGGAGAAGAGGAGGCTAGGAGAGCACCCTCACCTGCACCATGGAGGATCAATCAGCACAGGGGAGAGCTGTTAGCTGATTGGTCCTCATGCTTAAAAGGCAGCGTCTCAGCTGCCTTGGGAGGAACTCAGAGACTCAGACACCGAGGACATGGAGACGCCGACCAAGACACTGAGCTGAAAAGCTACTCACTTTATGTTATAGTTAAGTTGCTATGAATAAAGATGCTTAAAGTCAACATGTCTGTCTATGACTTTGTTAGAGAGCCATGTGGCAAGGTCCACTGCCACAATGACTTAAAGCTCCACTTTCTTGTGTTAATCTCAGGCTTTTAGAAGAAGAAGAAGAATTGCACTGTAACCCTTGAGATACAGATACACTTTATTAGTCCCATACACATGCACACACACACACACGACATGCAAGGGGGGAAATTTGTTTTCTGCAATGACCATTCTGGTGTACACAGGAGGACACACAGAGCAGTGGGCAGCCATGCACGGCGCCCCGGGGAGCAGGTGTTAGGGGAGTAAGGTGCCTTGCTCAGTGGCACTTAGACAGTGGGGTGGGGTAGGGTAGGCACTTTGACAGTGTGGAACAGATCCAGGTGTTGTCCGTCAAGGTATGTTGTTCTTGTTCTCACTCTGTGGATTTACTACTAGCTATAGCAGTAGCCAATATAACATGCCACCAGAAGTATTTGGAGAGTGTGTTTCCACCGGAGTTAAGTGTAATGTTAACTAGATATTTGCGCTGATGTTTATGTTCCATTTAAGTGTGACCCCATTCCAAGCACATCAGAGAGCATCGGGGGCGTCCCTGGCTCTGACGGTGAGGAGACGATTGATGACTTTGGAGTTGCAAAATGTTTCTGTATTAATCAATGAATCTGTCATTGTCAAATTATTTGGGTTTGCAGGTTTTATTTATTATGTGATTTTTGTTATGTAGATTTGTGCATTTATTTATATTTGTATAGGCATATTCAAATTAAATATTTTAAACTGATAACAGCTAAATATCGGTAATCCAATTTGCCTTCTCATTGTTGGCCCTCGATTTGTTCCTTTCTTTATGAAAAGGTAAATTGGAACTGTTACTGACAGTGTTTTTAATGCTTTGCATTGACTGCTGGTGTTCAAGTCTTGACTGATGTGATCAAATCAGGAAACAAATGTGGGTGAATGTGTCATTGTTTCCAAACATCTCAGTTTCTATCCATCCAGTCTCAAACACAAGCCTGGATTTTCCAAACTATAACGGGGAAAGGTGTGTTTACACAGTTTTGTTTTAAGGTCTAAAAAACTCTTGATGACGGGTGATGCCAGGCAAGCGTAATCATAGCAGCAATTTTTTTAATCCGAAATTTATAAATGTAGATGTAGTCTTAAGGCCTCTGTATGCTTCTCCGAGTCCGTTGCTGACGGACAGACGGACGGACACTTTTTGATTTAAAGTTCTACGAGCCTTTTTGTTCCGAAAACAATTCACCGCCAGAACAGTAGTTTGCGCAACAAAAGTCGAGCTTAGAGAAGCCTACCTCATGAGGTATATAGAAGAAGTCCTCGCTGGTTTATTTACCTCCCCCCGGCTCCTCACACACAGTGAACAATGACAACTTACAGAAAAAGGCTGTTGATGACGCAACAGTTTTTGCTGAAATAAAGTGACACCCAGCGGGTCATAATGCTTATGTCATCATGTCTTAGCGCAGCAGTACCCCGGTCTTGTTTCCAAACCGCGTTGCTAATTCAACAGATGCAACAGCTTGAAGCTACACAGAGGCAGCTGTCTTCCCCCCAGCTTCCCCACACATAGTCAGCAGTGACACCTGATACTAACTACTACCAAGTGTTTGCTTCTAACCTGACCGTGTTTGAGAAACAGTGTCATGAGAGCCGACGGATTAAAGTCAGCAGGTTTTTGAGCTGTGCCCACCGCAGTTAGCATGGTGGCTAGCCCGCTAGCCCCGTTATGAAAGTTCGTTGTAACCGTATGGGACCGTACACACATGCCGTAAGTGCTCTAACCAGCCACCGTCAGCCGGACAACGCTGCTGGCTTAAACCACTTGACTCCATTAATCATAGAGTCGTAGTTTTGATTTAGGTTTATTGTGATTTAGGGAAAGAAACAGGAACTTTGAGGTCCGAAATGATGTTGTCCCGAAATGCTGGCGTTAGCGGACCAATCACAGCCAAGGGCTATCCGTGGGCTCTCCGCCATGCCGAAGTGTAGTTCGAAAAATCAGAGCTGCACGAAAAGCTCTCCGAGGAGCCCCGGAGAGGGCGTTCCACGGTGGAGAAGGCGGTCCTATCTGTCCGTGTCCGTCAAAACGGAGAAGCATACATTGGCCTTTAGTTGAAATAGACAGGAAAGGCAGAGTGAGGGGAAGCAAGAATGAGCTTTGGCTAACATTTGACCCAGGACTCTGCAGTAAGGACTCATCCTTAGTAGAGGGTTCTGCTAGATGAGCTAACTTTCATCATACATGTCTACACATAGTAGTACATCTTTTGAAAACCTATCTTTAAGATGACTCATTTTTCCTCCTCAGTTTTCAATTTTTTCAAACATCCGACTCCAATAGGTTTGTTACAGTCGGAGCCTCTGAGTGTTTCCAGTCTGTCAGATGGTCTTTTCCCTCCTCTTAAGCAGCAGTGCTCTCAGAGGGCTGAAAAGACTCGTCGTCTGTATCTTTAATCTCCTGACTCACAGCCTGGTGCTCTGCTGGTGTGTAAATAATTTAGTGAAATTTTAAAGCGACAATTAATTCGAGCAGCAGGGAGGAAGGAAGTCTCATGCTGATCGATCCATTAGTAATAATGGCTGACATTTGTGACCAAATGGAGGAGAGCCTATAGAATCCAGGGTGCAGCAGAGGGGGTGCTGCAGTTTGACTGATGACCAGGACTCAAAGCGTGGGCTGTGTAACTGCCTGTCTCCTCATATCTCCTCGATGCTCCTGAGACTGCGCTCATATATATACTGTATGTAGCATTAGATTGGCACTACACTAAAGAAAGTGACACAGTAAAACAATGCACTGTAAAACCTGACAAGTTTGTTCAACTCCAACAGTTTAATAAAACTGATTTAAACCATTTCTTTACACAATTTTTTACCACTTAAATTCAATTAACTTAGGTATCTTCCACTAAAGAAAAGTATTACATTGTAGTTGTTATAACTTCCAACTCTGTTATGGCTACTCAGTTCATTATAATGAATTGTGATTGCTTTTTAAGCTCTATCACCTCAAAATATAAACAATCACATCTGACTATAATTAAACAATTTCTTCGGTTGAATGCTGAAAAGATGTAACTGAATACAGTATATTTCATTATTGACATAGAGTTCAAATCTCTATAACTGAGAGTTTTCTTCTCTCGACGATTGTTGCTTTAAATTACTTTTTAAAGAGAAGCTCAAATGTGGAGCATAGATCATTTCGAAGAGAATCACCAGTGAATCAGTCCAAGATCTGTGAAGCATTACAAACTGATCTTCCGAAACAATCAACACATTGTGAGTTTCAAAGGGACCTCCTGCAGGTTACCCCTCTATTACAAACCATGTAATATGATTGGTGTGATAAATGTTAATTATATGCATTTGTTCTGATTTGTGGCGTACCAACATCTTCCATGAGTACAAGATTATTTAGGTGGATCATTACCTTTCAGTTGTTCTTATAGTGAAGGCAGAGTTTTTGAATGGATATACATGTGTTGCTAATGTGTTGCCCAAAATAGCTGATTAAGTCATTAGACACATAAGGTTTCAAGATATAACCACTTTGACATTTGTGAATTAGAGCAGCACAATAATACACCATCCACAAAGATGAGAAGTGATGAGAAGGGAAATAAATCCTATTTTCGAAATTTGTGTCCCGAACTTGGGAGCAGACCGTCTGTTAAATTAGTCTGCACTAGATGACATCCGATTTTTTAGCACTTTTCATTTCAATTTTAACAAATGTTCTTGTTAAATGGTAAATCGTTGTGTATTTATATAGCATTTTTCTAGTCTTGATGGCCCACAGCCAAAGCCGCGGGTTAAGAGTTGGTGTACACTCCTGAGCAAAATCTTAAGACCAGTTAAAAAATTGCATGAATTTTCATTTTATACTGTTGAATCTTAGGAAGGTTCTAAGTAGAGTTTCAAAATGCAAATAGAAGAAATGGGAACAAGAGCCCAAAAGTCGTGAGCAGGCAATTTATTGAAAACAACAATTTAACTGAAGTAGGCTGTTCATCAGCTGATCAAAAGTTAAAGACCACAGCTAAAAAAAAAAAAAAAACGTCCTAAAACAGAAATTAAAGTGTAAAAAACTGACTCGGTAATGAGTAGCTCCACCATTATTTTGATCAATTCAAAAATTTGTTTTGGCATGCTTGATGCAAGTGTTTCCAAAAGGCTAGTGCGAATGTTGCGCCAAGTGGTGAAGATGCCTTCACGAAGGGCATCCACTGTCTGGAACTGAAGTCCATTTTTGTAAACTTCCCTTGCCATCCATCCCCAAATGTTCTCAATTGGATTAAGATCAGGGGAACACGCAGGATGGTCCAAAAGAGTGATGTTATTCTCCTGGAAAAAGGTCTTGGTCAGACGGGCATTGTGAATTGGAGCGTTGTCAGGCTGAAAAACCCAGTCGTTACCACACAGACGAGGGCCCTTAGTCATGAGGGATGCCCGCTGCAACATCTCCACATAGCCTCCATGCATAGCCCCTGCACAACCTGGAGCTCCATTGTTCCATTGAAGGAAAAAGCACCCCAGATCATGATGGTGCCCCCTCCACTGTGCCGCGTAGAAAACATCTCAGATGGCATCTCCTTGTCATGCCAGTAACGTTGGAAGCCATCAGGACCATCAAGGTTACATTTTGTCTCGTCGGGAAATATAAAACTCTCTTCCACCTTTGTCCAGGTGTCCCATGTTTGGTGCTCCCTTGCAAAGTCTAAACGGGCAATTTTGTGGCGTTGAAGGAGACGTGGGCTTTGAAGACATTTCTTGTTTTTGAAGCCCTTCCTTCGCAGATGCCGTCTGATGGTTATTGGGCTGTAGTCAGCACCAGTAATGGCCTTAATTTGGGACGAGGATCGTCCCGTGTCTTGACCGGCAGCCATTCGGATCCTCCAGCTCAGCGCCGGTGAGATTTTTTTGGGTATACCACTTGACTTTTTTGTTCCATAACCCTGAGGATCTTTTAAGAAATGCAAAATGACTGTTTTACTGCGTCCGACCTCAGCAGCGATGGCACGTTGTGAGAGGCCTTGTTTATGCAGTTCAACAATCCTACCACGTTCAAAGACGGTGAGCTTTTTTGCCTTTGCCATCAAGAGATCTTCAGTGTGATTACTTGACAGGAAATGACATGGAATCCAAATTTTTGCACAGATTTTGGCTTTTAAAGGCTGTGGTCTTAAACTTTTGATCATCTGATGAACAGCCTATTTGAGTTAAATTGTTGATTTCAATAAAGTGAGTAGATAATGAGCAATTTTTTTTTGCCGGTGTGAACTATTACTTTAAGCTGTGGGAATAGAAAATAATGCACAATACCGTGCAAATTGTGAGGATCTGTAATGACTTCTCCATTAAGTAGAGTGGTAGGCCGGGCCAAGGCTGCCGTTTGAGCTGCAGTGATGTTGTTCTCCTGTTGAACAAACACACAGGTTATGCCTTGATGAATGTTGAGGCCTCCTGTCCACATTCAACATCTTCCTCTGTTTGAAGAGCTTCAACAGCAGTGGTGTCTATTTGTCAAGGGCAGCATAGAAGGAATGTAGCAGATTTGGATTGGTGATCCTGTGGAATTCAATGTAGAGCTGTATGGAAAACAGCATACGACATAGACAAATTGACATTTATCTCATCATGGGTTTGCTTAAAATCACGCATTGGATAATGAAATGCCCTCTGAATATTCAAATCAAGACCACGCAGGAAACGTGGTCCAGATGTTACAATTAAATTACAATAATTATTTGGACAGAAAAATGTATTAAAAATCACAAACCTCAGTTGACTGCACAGTGATGTAATCACCCCTTCCCATCAAAATTCCAAAATATCAAATTACTTATTAGACAGGGAAAACAAAACCCTAAATTCTCAGTTGAGAAGCTGGATATATGAAATGATTGTCATTCATACTTGCAAATCCACATACTTTAAACATTTTATCAAGTATCATATTAGTTGACAATTGATTTTCTGTCAATCACTAAATCAAGTTGGTAACAATACTCACTTAAGTCCTCCATTTTGAGGATTATTAAAGATTATCTTGATGGATACTTACCCACAGTTTGATGATTTATAAACTGAAACCAAACTACAACTTTAAATCCTAAACCATTGCAAAACAGCAGCCCGTGGTAAAGTCAACTTAAAAAAAATGAGTCAATAAAACAATTGGAATTATTTCACCAAAAAAGTCTTTTAATAAAGTTTGCTGCATATTAGTGTACTGTTGACATAAAAGCAAAGAAAAATCGATTTTTTTGTCCATTTTAAACCAAGGACAGGCAAAGTGATAATAGCAAAAAATATATAAAATTTCAAGTTTCCATTTTTCTTGTTAACTAAAATGTCAGGGAAAGTAGCAGCAATAAAAACTCAATCATCAATTCAACAAACAAAACTACAGTCTTCTTTGGACTAAATAATTGTAATTAAAAATACTTTTATCAGGCACTAGGATAACATTACGCTTTTAAACTCGTACATTTTTTTTTTTGTAATGGATTATAGAATCCTGCGCACAGGAATATATGTGTATGTAGCAACCTAGCTAACAGGCTATCTTACCGGGGCGAGTCCGCATCGTTTACGTTACGACGTCAAACCTCCTCCTCACATGAGCAGGTCCGCCAAGCGGACCAGCGTAAAGCGGGTAAGGCCAGTGTACAGCGGTTATTTTCGGGCCATGTTGAGGGTGACGTTCTCCCGAACTGTTGACTTCCTGTTGCGTGATGCTGTTCTAGCGGAAGCCGCCATTGGTCCATGTTTTGTCACTACTGCAAATGCGCGACTTTCAGAGATAGGAAGGAAGCGAGATGGCTCAATCCTCAGCTGTTTCCATCAGCACCTCCGGTAAAACGTTTAGTTTAGCTGCACTGCACGAACAACACGCGCTATGGCGTAACCAACGACTCATTGACGAGTATATCCGTCGGCGACTAATCATGCACCCCTATTGTAGATACGCGTATGCCAACGAACATGGAAAAAAAACCTCCAATGATACCTACATACTGAGGACTGTAAAACCCAAGCATTCAACACTCAGGGCCCACCTCCGTAAAGCCAACACAAGAAAACAAACAAAATACATCATGAATAGTTGGACATTAGAATAAGATTTTGGGGGGGTTAAATATTAGCTGTATTTCAGGACCACCAAAACCATTAAAAAGAGGAGGGTCTGATGCTGGCACACAGTCTAATATGACTTCGGGAGGTATTGATCCAAGCTCAGAGGGTTTCTAGATGGGGGGGTCAGACCCTCCCACAGCCTGGCAGGAGGCGCAGTGACCTTTATACACACACTGACAGTATTCATTCTTGGCAATCACACGTAAAGTCCTGCTCTCAATCAAATTCTCACTAAACCTTATATGTGGAAAAAATAGTAATAATTAACAACACCAAGGAGAGATGTGAAAGCAATTTGATACAGATCAGATCAAAATCTAGATCTACTGGATTTAAATGGAGTTTATTAAGAGGACTGTTGGGTCTTGGCATAGCTATAATATATAATAATACATTTTATTAATAGAGCGTTTTTTAAAGTACTTAAAGAGTTGTTTTGTTGTAGTTATGATAAAGGACAGTATTTATCTACATGGGGCTTTTCTTGTCTTATCGACCACTCAAAGCTCTTTACCTTACAAGTCAAATTCACTAATTCATGCAGACATTTATACAGGGCTTACATAGACAATGCTTTTACTATCATACGCCATTCATACTCTGTCGGCACAGCAGTCTGGGACAACTCAGGGTTCAGCCCAAGGACACTTCAGAATGCAGACTGGTGGGATCAAACCACTGACTTCCTGAGTCACAGTAGCCAATTTTGTCTTTGTTCCAAACAACTCTTTCCTCTTGTTAAAGCAACATTTCCTACACATTTCTGGATCTCTTCTAATCAAAACAAGCATTCCAATTTGATACTCAGTTCCATAGTTCTTTACCCAGTAAGTAGTTGACATGTCAAAGTACGCATTTACATTAAACACTGCACTTAAAGTCTCACCACTCTCCAAGCTGTCAATAATTTCCTTCCGCAGTGGACAAAACTCATACCTCTGAAAATGGAAACTCTCCCAGTGATAAGCTGTTTGTCTCTGGTGTTGTCTTACCAAGGTTATTGTGATATTTTAGAAATTCTTAACTGATCTTTGAAAAAATTATGTTTTGGCCTCAAATCTCATCCACCATACGAGGCAGTGTTAATTTAGTCAGCTATTTTAGATTTAGTCTTGGTCTTTAGACGGAAATGCATATTAGTGTTAGTCACATTTAGTCATTTTTATCATTGGGCAGTAGACAGTCCCAGTCCGTCCCATCAGCAACATGGAAAGTTGAGTCCTTTACTTTGAGAAGGCGGGAGATCATCTGGTATGAGCTGGACCATCGAGTGAGGCAGTCTTTGACCAGAGTAAGTCCACACAGCTGGAGCAGTCGCTTAGCTGCTACAGACGACCTGTGGAAGAGCCTGACATGTCCCATTACTTTGTCAAAGAGTCGTTTAACACTTTGCTCCTTCTGGATCAAGCTCACCATCAGTTGCAGCGTATGTACAACGCAGGCTGTCCTCTTTATGGCTCTGTACCTAGATAGATAAGACAGACAGACAAACACAGAGAGAAGACCGGCAGTTTATTAATCATCCAAGGGAAATTAAATTACCCTACCCCTAACCAGCTTTGGAGGGGCCCAGCTTGCAAAAGTTTGAGAACCCCTGCTCAGTATGGTTCATCCGGGTTGAGATAAGGATTGTGAAAATAGGGTTTAGAAACATATTAGCGGTTTGTTTTTTTAACAATGAATGAAAATATTGAAACTGAAACACACGTATCATGACATAAATGTCATAAAAACACATTTTTATTAAGAAACATTGCTAAAATATATCCTTTCCCACCAAGAATACAGCAATCTCTGCCATCTTGCTTGATCAGAGCGCTGCGCAGGTCTGCACAGGCGCACTTGTCTGCGCAGGCGCACTTGTCCTTTGGACCATTTCGTAGGATTCTCTACTGAAATGTTCGTAGGATTCTCTACGAAAAATTGGACATAACTTTTAGTACAAAATCTTACGAACCGTTTCATGAGACCACGTTGAAATAATTTACCTTTGCTCTTCTTCAACCTCCTTAGTTTCTAAATAACTGCTCTGGGCTAATCATCATCTTCGTTTGTGAAGGCTGCAACCATGTTGCTCCCATTATCTGTTATTACAGTCAGAATTTTTTCTTTGGATATTCCCCAGGCCTCTGTGCATCGGTCAACACATATTTTTATACACTCTGCAGTGTGTGGGTAGGAGATCTGCTCAAGCCTGAGCATTATGTGTTTTGCCCTGTGTTGCTCAGTGCAATAGTAGCATGCACTATTGGCAAGGAAAGCTGCTGTGAGGCCTTTTTTACCCATATGTACAGCCCAATTGTAATTTTGCATATTGTGGCAAGTCTGTCTTTAAATATCTGCCTGTCGGCATTGATGAGTGTTTAGCTCGCAGTGAGGGAGCAACGAGCCAATTAGCCGAAGCAGAGCGGAGTGAACGGAATTGCTGTACAACCGATTTAGCTAGACGGCTAGATTTGACAGTGGAAATTGGCGTCAATGAAAAAACAATTGCCCAGAAAATTCATCACGCTACACCTGCATACATTTTGCTTTGGGACGTGGCTTGGGAATTGTATGAGCCTGGGGTTGGGAAAATATGGATGTATGGGATTTCTTTAAATAGGGTGTTATGTTCATGTGTCCGCCTTTGTTTGGGGGCACAATAGGGCTGCAGGATATATCGGCTATGTACGATATATCGATATAATTTCCACGGGGATACAAGATTTGACAATATCGTTTATATCGATATATGCGTTAAAATGGTCAGTTTCGCCTCAAGCGTCTGCGTTTGCCTTGGGAGACTGTGAGCGCTAGTGGTGCAACGGATCATCATTGATCCGTGATCCGTTCGGATAAATTATTTCGGTTCGGCACACACATGATCCGCGGATTGATTTATGGAGAAAAAAAAATTGTGCGCACGTTCAGTCCACACACGGCGTGGTCATGGCGAGCGGAGGAACGGAGGAGCTTGAACACCCCGCGTCATTTAAATCCCCTGTTTGGGAGCATTTTGGCTTCCCTGTCAAAGTTAATGATGAAGGAAAGAGGTTACTGGATAAAACCATGACGGTGTGTAGGCACTGTGGCATAAGAAAGCCATACAACAGTGGAAACACATCTAGCATGGCCACGCATTTGCAGCGACATCACCCCGGTGTTTCACTGACAGGAGTGAAACCGAAAGCGGCTCAACAACCGCTTATCACCGCAGCATTTAAACAGACCCTTCCTGCACAAACCGACCGGGCTAAAGCTATCACAAACTCTATTGGTGTGTTTATAGGTGCAGACATGAGGCCATATTCGGTTGTGCAAAACGAGGGTTTTAAATACATGTTGAACGTGCTCGAGCCACGTTACGACATTCCGTCGCGCACCCACTTCAGCGAAAAGATTGTGCCAGATCTTTATGAGCAGGAGAAGAAAAAAGTGGTGGATGAACTATCTGTAGCACCCTCTGTTGCACTCACAACAGACGGGTGGACGTCAAGGGGAACGGTGAGCTATGTGACAATAACCGCTCACTTCATCACAGCAGACTGGGAGATGAAAAGTCCGGTGCTGCAGACACGCCCCCTCTACGAAAGTCACGCAGGCAGTCATCTTGCGCAGGTACTGACACAAGCAGTGGAGGAATGGAAGATAAAGAGGCCCACTACTAATATCCCAGTCACAACTATGTTGAAAAGAAGATATTAATCGTGCACTTTAAGTTGATTTTATATTGTTAATAAACAAAAAGACACAACTTATGTTTATTTGTCTCGTCTATTTTTTTTTTTTGCTGATCCGAAAAATGATCCGATCCGTGACTCTGATCCGAGGAACGATCCGAACCGTGAGTTTTTTGATCCGTTGCACCCCTAGTGAGCGCAACCGCGACCCCTCCCACTCTGTCGTTCCGAACGTGCCGATTGCAAAGACGCGTCTTTCCCGCCCCCACCACCCCCTCACAACAAATCAAGCATGGAGGATCCCAATAAAAAAAACGAGACGGCGGAGCGAGACGAAATTGTTTCTAAAAGGAGAAACAACGGCTCCATCATGTGGAAATGGTTTGGTTTTAAAAAAAAAGATGAGCAGCAGCTGCAGGTCATCTGTAGGGAATGCAACAAAACAGTTGCGTCCAAAAGTGGAAGCACGACCAATCTTTTCCACCATTTGCAGCAGCGGCACAAAGTGCAATACGAGGAATGTGTGAAACTCCGTGGCTGTGCTGCTGCTGCTGCATCACCGACCACGAAAGCATCTTCTGCGGCTGCCCCAAAACAATGTCTATTGCAAGAATCCTTCACTCGTGGTGAGCCATATGACAAGAAAACCGCAAAGTGGCGTGAGATCACTAAAGCGGTAGCCTACCACATTGCAAAAGACATGGTCCCGGTCGCAACGGTCGCCCAGGATGGTTTCAAAAAGTTGCTCCGAACAATGGACCCAAGGTACAATTTGCCAAATCGAAACTATTTCTCTGAAGAAGTGCTGCCAGAGATGTACACCACTCTCAGGCAAAAGCTGACAGCCCGGCTCGCAACAGTAAAATATTTTGCGGTCACTACCGACATGTGGTCCAGTAGGACCTGCGAGCCGTATATGTCATTGACAGTTCATTTTATCGAGGACTGGAGAATGGAGTCGGCGTGCCTCCAAACCAGCTACTTTCCTCAAGATCACACCGGAGAGCACATCGCTGAAGCCTGCAGGATGCGCTCTCAAACTGGAAGCTGGAGGAAAAGCGGCTGGTGGCCATAACCACCGACAACGGGAGCAACGTTGTTAAAGCGGCCCAACTGCTAAAATGGCTGAGGATGCAATGCTTTGGTCACCGACTTCATTTGGCCATTGGTGAGTACAATGGCAAAGTAATAGTTACAGGGAAGAGAAAATGTGTGCATGCTTTAAAACGGTTGTTTGCCATAACAACTTTTTCACACAGTTAAATGGTGTTTGAATTTGACATAAAATCTAAATCACACACCTCCCTCTTAAACACAGGTGATCTTCCTTTTTTAGATAATAAAAATCAAAGAAGAATTACATTTTTTAAATACTTTTATTTTAAATGTTTTCTATTAAAGAACATGAACACACAATTGAAAAAGTGAATACAAAAACAAAATAAAATAACACGGCGTACTCTACTAAACAGGTTTCTAAGACATTGTTTAAATTAAAAGGTTAAATGAAAAAGTAAATGATTTAAAATATTTAACAATTTTATTTCAGGACATGGCATGGATGATCACCGCATCACAAGGTGCATTGCGCTGTGCAAGAAAATGGTCAGCAGCTTTTCCTATAGCTGGAAACGGAGGAGAGAATTGGCTGAGGTGCAGATTCAGCTGGGTCTACCAACCCACCAGCTCATCACAGAGTCAGCCACACGTTGGGGATCGAGACAGCAGATGATCAGCAGGGTCCTGGAGCAAGAGGCAGCCCTCTCCAAAGTCCTGTTTGCTGACAAGAAGACGAGACATCTTGTCCTTAACTGGCAGGATGTAGAGGTCCTGCAGGCAGTCCAGAAAGTCCTGAAGCCCCTTCATGACTTCACAGACGCTCTCTCCGGTGAAGAGTATGTCACCCTCTCCTACGTCAGGCCTGTGCTACACCTCTTCAACTCAAGTCTCCTAATACGGGAAGAGGATGATAGTGAGCTGTGTAGGTCGATCAAGACCAGAATCTTGGATTATCTTAATGCCAAGTATGCTGACCCAGACACAAGTGACCTTTTGGATATGGCATCACTTGCGGATCCACGTTTCAGGGTCCAATACATCCCAGGTGAAAGAGTTGAGGCACTGAAACACAGAGCTGTGTTGGAGGTGGAGGCCTTGCAGGCTGATTTGGGCGGCGGTAAGCCGGACCCGGCTGGCCCTGTGCCAGAGGAACCAGGAATGCCACCACCATCGACAAAGAAGAAGTCACTGGCCAGCTTCTTCAAGCAGAGCACAGCCACCAACACCAGGCTGACACAGAGGGAGGCGATTGAAAGTAAGCTTACAAGCTACTTACAGTCAGCTATCGTCGACCACGACACAGATCCTCTCCAATGGTGGAAGATGCATGCCGATATTTTTCCAGCACTGAGCCTCCTGGCAAAAAAGTACCTTTGCGCACCAGCAACCAGTTCCCCTTCTGAAAGGGTTTCAGTTGCAGCGGCAACATTGTCAACTGTCACAGGGCATCCCTGAAGCCTGAGGCGGTTGATAGACTTGTTTTCCTTGCACAAAACCTGTAAAATATAAGAGCACTGCAAATGAGAAACGTTTTTTTGGCCTGTTCTGTTGGTAATTTTGTTCTGTTTACATTCTTGTTCTTTGCACAGCTGTAGGAGAAGAAAAATCTTAACCCTTTTCATTTAATTAAAAACTATTTAATATATTTGTTATTTCACACAATGTTAGATGTTGGCACCACATAATTTGTCAAAGAGATTTAAAGATTTTATTTATTTTGTTAAGAAGCATAAAAACTGTTATGTTCATTCAATTTACCTTTCTTGCACTTGGCACATGTGCCAGCCAGAGTGCCATGTTCCATTCTGGTGAAAATGACTATTTTTCACCAGATTTTTCAGTATATGACTGTTGCAGTCATATACTGATCTGTGTTTTATTAAAAGTGCTTGCAACGTCTCACATGTGGCTTTTGAAAAAACCATCTAACCCACTCTATAGAAAATATCGAGATATATATCGTATATCGCCATTCAGCCAAAAAATATCGGGATATCATATTTTGCCCATATCGTGCAGCCCTAGGGCACAAGTCCAGATGGTATGTGGGGGTGATGGTGTTTTGTGTCAATACAGAATATTGTACGCAACATATCTGGGTTTATGTTTTTTACTTATTTGTCTCACCACATATTATTCGTTAAATGTAAATTGGTCGGGCGGCGAGCACCCTTGCATAGCTTGACGGGTCCACTCCTGCTCCTTAAATAATAGCGTAGTAATCTCCCCCTGTTTTCCTAAACGAGGCAAATTATTACAAGTTATCATTGACAGTAAATAGCGAAGTTACCATGGCATGAACTGCAGGCTGGTGGGCTTTCAGGTGCCATTTGAGGTTTGTCATGTTCTTCCCACTCATTTTAAAACCGCATGATTTATCTCCCGTTATTACGGTGCATTGGGTTTTCTTTTCCGTGTGTCCAAATATCTATTCTTTTTTACCATTTGTAATAATCAGTGAAAAGACTATATTCACAATCTGAATCAAGAGAAGAAGCAAATTCCAATAGCTGTTGCTTCTTTCAACCACATCACCAAAAATAATGGTAGCATTTCGTAATAGACAAATTGCATTCAATCCAATATCGTTGCTACTCTGATCCAATTTTGACCCACTTGGACTCTTTCATCTCTAAATATATCCATAGTTGAAACCTTGGATCCTCTGTGACAGTGTTTTCAGAGATAGATACTTCTTATTGACAAGGTACTGAAGACAAGTTTCAGTTCCTACTATGTCAACCTCGTAGTTATCAGAAGTGTGGAAAAAGCATAACTTATTGAGCAAGCATGTCTTCTTGACACAAAATGTTCTAACCAAGATAGGCTATTCCTGCAGTGCTGCACAAGGATCTGTATGGATTTCCTTACAGAAAAAATATGCCTTGGTCATCTTTCGTGAATACAGACTGTAAGTCTTCCTTAGTAGTTAAACAAACCCTACAACAATATGTGGCGCCAAAAGACTCAACAAAACCAAACAGCCCATGCAAACCGAGATTGTCACCTGTTTCTTGAACAACAGATCCTATTAATGGCGAGTCAGAGAAAGGCACCTGTATTACTTCAGTTTCTGAGATTTTTAAAATCATCAAGCAGTATGAGTCTTTAGTATTGCATGAAATCCATATTATTTCCGGTCTTGTGAATGAAATAGGGCTGATACATACATATTTATCAATACGGAATAACATTTTTGGTGCAATTCTCTCAATATAAAGTAAATCAACAGAGTTCGGGTATACCCTTCTTTGAGCCCAAGGGATTTGCTGTCTCAAAATTGTCGTAACAAAGTTGACTCAGTCTAGCATGTTTTTGCCGTGGAAAAAAATCATTACTTTTGAAGTATGACCCCTCACATATATCTTTATAAGTACTTTATTCATGTTGTTTTTCCTGCAGAAAACTCACAAAGTTCACTGTTCTTAAATATAGACTTCAGGGCTCCCAATAAAGGTTCATAACAAATTTATCCGTTACAAGTATCTGATTATAAACTCCTGTCGGTCGATCTCTACATAAATCAAAAATCTGAACCCAAGAACGTACTTACAGTTTCAACAATTTCCCACTTTCCGTGCCGTGAATCTCTGAAGTGCAGAGAACTGAATCTCTTGCTTGTCTATGAATATCATTTACAAG
Organism: Platichthys flesus; assembly: GCF_949316205.1. NCBI lineage: Eukaryota > Metazoa > Chordata > Actinopteri > Pleuronectiformes > Pleuronectidae > Platichthys > Platichthys flesus. Next base: position 22,682,532 of record NC_084950.1, on the reverse strand, counting down.
CGCTTCCATGAACCCTACCCTTGCTTGGACAGTTCTCTCAGCAACAGCTGATGCTTATAACTGCGCTACAACAGAACCACACGTTTAACACATGCTGCTTGTCATTTAAATGCTGACAAAGCAATGCAGAACTTTTGTGTCCCTTACAAATTATTATCATTTGCCTTTATTTAACCAGGTTGGTCCCGTTGAGATACAATGACCTCTTTTCCAAGGGAAGCCTGGCCAAGACAGCAGCATACAAAAAATGTCAACAGTCACAAGACACACAAACATCACACAACACAGATAAAATACATTTAAAAAAAAAAATAAGGCAACAGGACTAAAGCTCCGGATTCCCACCAAAACGTGGGTTATGAAGCCACTCCAATTTCTTTCACACGAGTCTTCAAAGTTTATGAGCTCCTTTAACTTTAGAGTTTTTTGCAGTGCATTCCAAGCAGCAGGTGCAGCCAACTTAAAACAGTGCTTACCAAATTCAGAGTGAACTTTTGGAATAATTAATAAATAAAACTCATTTGAACGTAAGCAGTAATTGCTCTGGGATTTAAAAATGTAATTACATAAGTAGTGGGGGAGCAGACCCAAGATAGCTTTATAAATAAAAATATGCCAATGTATAAGGCGGCGTGCTGCCAGAGATGGCCACTCAACTTGAGCATATAAGGTTCAGCGGTGAGTGAGGGCTTTACAACCAGTGACAAAACTTAAGGCACCATGAAATACATTGTCTAGAGCAGTGATTCTCAAATGGGGGTACGCGTACCCCTGGGGGTACTTGAAGGTACTCCAGGGGGTACTTGAGATTTTTTTTAAATATATTTAAAATTAGCATCCATTCAAAAATCCTTGAAAAATTGTTATTTAACAAATATTCAATAAAATATAAGTGTAAGTTCATGAACTAAATTTTATATTCAGTAGGCTTTTCAATTTAATTATCCTAAAAAAACAGAGTCTCCCCCATAACGATGGTTTGACCCAACCTGGCACACGCCACCTGTCATCACCTGTCATCACCTGCCTTGAAAACTTCAACAGTGGAGTCGAGTTGAAGTGCAGCAGCAATGCTGCTGAAACACGGAGGGACAAGTACCAAAGAAGGCGAAACCAGAGCAGAGAGCCTTCCCTAAATAACACCGTGAGAGCTAGTGCCTCTTCGGAGGGGCGCTAAAATGGAAAAGTTTTCCGTTGTGAAGTTAATGATTCATTACAATAAGTCCGCGTCTCTACCGGTACCCTTTCAAAATAAAAGCATGTAATACAAAAGCAGAAATGAAATTGTATGACCCTAAAGCGAGCAAATATGTCACAATAAAATAACAGAAAGACACTTCAATAATATTAACAATAACATAGATTGGGTTATTTACACTTTATGTTTTTTCTGTGGGGAGAGATTAGCCAGCAGTGGCATTAAGCCACCACATCTTCAGCGGTATCTCCAGACAAAACATGAAAGTCATGTTGGTAAGCCACCTGAGTTTTTTAAGAGGAAACTTTCTGAATTCAGGTCATCTCAAGACACAATGCAAAAAGCCTCCCCAAAGCAAACGGAAACAAGCTACCTGTCAGTATTCTTTTCGATCCTTAAAGAAGATATTTTAAGATGATGAATATTAAAAAAATATGTTTTGAGCTAATCTTTTATTTAAAACTAAGTTAATGATTTATTTTTTGGGAAGAAGTGTTTAGCTATAATTAAGTTCATGAGTTCAGTTTGAGAACATATCTTTATTATGATCCCAAAAGAGGTCACTTTAAGTTGATAATTATTTTGAGGTGCACAAATCTTTATTTATATTGAGATAATAATAAAAGTCTTTAGTTATTTTATATCTTTTTATTTCGTAATAGTTCAAGAGAGACCACTACAAATGAGCAATGTTATGGACATTGATGGAGTTTTAAATTTGAATGTGTCTAGTTACAAGGCTTAATAAATCACATTACATCTTTCTTTCAACCAAAAATGCTTTGCGCTGGTTAGGGGGTACTCGGCAGAATTTTTTCTTCGAAGGGGGTACGTCACTGAAAAAAGGTTGAGAACCACTGGTCTAGAGAATGCAGACAGTTTGCTGGTGCATTCATATATAAGAGATCACAGTAATCAAGTACAGGGAGGAAAGTGGTAGCAATCAACTTTTTTCTGGTAAAAAAAAGAAAAACAAGATTTGTGACAGAAGAAAAATCCCAGTTTCACTCTTAATTTTTTTACCAGATTTTCTTGTAACAGTTCACAAGTTCAATTTCATACCCTTGCAATGACAAAATGCTGGGTGGAGACACAGGCACTTTCCTGCCATTGGAAAATATCAACAGTTTGGTTTTGGCGGCATTCAAGACAAGCCTTAGTTCAATGAGCTAATTTTCCACAAGGTTAAAAGCAATTTGTAAGTTGCCAAGGGCTTCGGCAAGAGTGGTGCCACAACAGTATATAACTGTGTCATCAGCATAAAAATGAAATTTAGCATTTGGGACGTTAGGGATGAGCGAGTACAGCATTATCTGTATCTGTTAACCATATGAATTATCTGTATCCATATCCGTACTCGGAGTGGGCGGGGCCTAACCCGGATGTGGGTGTGATTTAACCCGGGAGTGTGTGTGTGTGTGTGTGTGTGTGTGTGTGTGTGTTTGAGTGAGTAAGAGAGAGACATAGAGAGTGAGGCCTACCTAGAATGTGTCAGACACTCAGTGCGTGAAGTAAAATAAAACTGGTTAGAGCCAACTGACGGTTTAAAAAAAAAAAAAAAAACTCCAAATCTGTGAGTGAGTGAGCAGAGCGGTGTGTGAAGGGGAGGAGCGCTGTGACGCTGTTTGAGGATTTTCATTCAGTCCGAGCACAGATAATGACTCGTATTACTCGTATAATACTCGTGCTCGGCAAAAGTGCTTTATCTGTACCGGATACTCGTTTCAGCTGAGTATCCGGCTCATCTCTATGGGACGACTGCCCAATGTTTTTTTTCATAAATAACAAACAGAATCGGGCCCGGAACTGAGCCCTGTGGCACACCGGTAGAGATATTTAGCAGTGTGGATGTGCCAAAACAAACACATTGTTTTCTATTAGACAGATAATTATAAAACCAGCCAACAGCCTGCTCAGATAAACCTATATCAAGCAGGCGTTGCTTCAGAATGGAATGATCCACTGTGTCAAAGGCCTTAGGAAGGTCGCCAAAGAGAGCTGTGCACACTTTCTTTTGATCCAGCCAGTCTATTATATCATTAGTGACTTTGAGTGAGGCTGTAGTTGTGCTGTATTGTTTCCTAAAGCCGGATTGGTATGGGGAGAGCATGTTGTTAGTATGGAGAAAATCTTTCAACTGATCGTTTACTAGACCTTCAAGGACCTTTGACAGGATGGACAACTTGGAGCTGGGTCGATAATTATTCAAGCAAGTAGGGTCCCCCCTTTCAAAAGGGGAAGGACGTAAGCGACTTTCCAAATTTCAGGAATACAATTTGTGGTGATAATGAGGTTAAAAAGATATTGGCGCGGTTTGGCTATAAAATCAGCTGCTAACTTTAAGAAATATCGTTCCAAGTGATCTGGGCCTGCAGATTTACAGATATCAAGAGAGCAAAGAGCTCTACGGACCTCTTCCACTGAAAACAACCTAAAAACAAAGGAAGGTTGACCAGCAGAGATAAGACCTAGAGACATGTTTCCAACATCTGGGGCAGAAGACACAATATTAAGGGCAGGCATAGCAATCATAGAAGAAGACCAAGAGAATAAGGAACCAGAGGCAGAAGAATTAGTATTAAAACAATCAAGTATAGTAGCCCTGTCAGTTACAGTGGTAGCATCATAAACAATACAGGGTGGGAGTTCGCTATGATTATCAGTGGCTGAGATAGATTTGATCACTTTCAAAAAATGTTTAGGGTCGTTTACATTTTTCGTTATTGCAGAGAGATAAAAGGTAGACTTTGCTTTTTTAATAAAAAAGGTAAAACAATTTCTGAGTTGACTAAATATCAGTTTATCTGCCTCAGACTGTGTCTTTCTGCCCTTAGCCCAGGCAAGATTTCTAGTATGCAGTAGATCGGCTAAATCGGGCGTGAACCAGGGATTTTCCCTCCCCTTAACCTTATATCTTCTAAAGGGAGCATGCTTATCAAGCAGGGAAGAATAAGCCTTCAGAGAAAAATTGCCATGCAGTCTCTACATCATTAATCAATTCAATACCATCCCAGTTAAGATCATATAAATCACGGAAGAACGCCTGTTCAACAAAGGCCCTCATATTACGTTTTATCAAAATACGAGTTTTGGATTTTGGAACTTTGGCATTTCTGACTGCAGCAATCACACAGTGGTCACTAATATCATTTGCAAAAACACCTGACATAGAATACTTGTGCGGGACATTAGTCAAGAACAAGTAAATTAAAGATGATTAATTGTGATAATTTTTTAATCCAAAGTGTGTCACTTCACATGTTATTTTGCAGGAGCCTTGCTCTGAGCTCTTTAACGCTTGGATATTCTTTGGAACTTCCCACGTCTATGTTGAACACCCTGGTTTGGATGAACGTGTAGAAGCTGTTGAGGGATTCATGATAGTTATAACTGAAGTGTGCTTTGAAGAGTTCACTGATGGATGCCAGAGATGTCTTGGCCTTTCAAGGGATGGCCTTGTCATCAACAATGACATAGAACTGTTGGATGTTGTTCTTCTGTTCACCAACGCACAGCAGGAAGTGCTGTCCTGGTTCCAAACGTGCAAGGACTGTCTCAACACTGGTTTCAATCTGCAAAAAACGTAGAGAACCATGAGAAATCATTCAATTAAAAATGGTGTCAGTGTTAGACATTTCATTAAACTTGATGCGTAAATGTGGGGCACTTTGTTTTAACTTTAAGCATTTCTTTAACCCCAGACCTTTTTGAACTTTGTCCAATCTTGGCTGCTTAACCTAGAGCAATGTGAGGTTTCTAGCTCAGGTTCAGGGTGAAAACACAGCATCTACATCTTGGATTCAGAGATTATATATATATAAATGATATCTGCAGTTTGTTGCCACTTAAATAAGTTATTGTCACCTGACTGACACATGGAGCTTACCTGGACCTCCTCTCCCACCACTTCCTACGAACTGGACTACATATGGAAGCTAATCATAGGTTACAATTACAAACTTGCCACTTAAATCTTGAAGACTAGCTTGTTCCCTTGGTGGCCCAGGAGTGCTTGAGGGATCCTCAATGTGGCACATGGTGTCCCTCAGGTCTACTTTTACTGGGTAGTTACACAGGCATGTCTTAATTTCTACATGCTTGCATAAGCATAACACCTCCCTATGACTCATTTGTACAGCTTATGAAGACAAAACATGTATCTTTAAGGTGCCCCTCACAGCCGTCAATTTGTCTGGAATCAGCTCATCACATTTTTTAATGCTTCTCCTTGCTTATCCAATGGTGAGTAATAGTTGACCCAGATGTTTTGGCCAGTGGAGACTTCAGCTTGCCTGCTCGTTGAACGTAAAGATCTGCATCCCTCTTAATGGCACCACCAATGCCACCTGGGGCCCCCTTTGCATGGGACTTCCATGTAACATGCTTGTGCCCAGAAAGGAAAGTCACAGTACCAAGGAGGTAAACGTTGCTTTGTTCCTGTACTGTGTACCTGATCCATCTCTGATTACATGTATTACGTGGATTCTGTGGGCAGGTTGCCCGAAGCTCATTCGGTATGGGCTCCAGGTGTTCCCATACTCTCCGCTCATCATGGTGGAGGCTCTCCAACAATGTTGCATATGATTTGGTGCAATGGACTGTGTAGAGGACAGCAGTGTGTAATGTGGCCTGCTTTCGGCTGCCTCCAAAATGATAAGCTTGTAATTCTGTTCTCATCTTGCAGGCAGAGTTTTCAAAAAAATCAATGTGAAGAACAGCTTTGGATTCAGTCAGATTTTGTTTTAGGTCACAAAACTGTTCTGTTTGGTGGATCCAGTTAAATTGATGAGTGGCTTAAGCTTCCAACTTTTTTGGAACAGCACTTTTAAGTCCTGGATTTTCGCTGTGCAAGTTTGTTTTAGAACATTTGCAAAGGTTTTCTCTCCGTTAGTTGAAGTTACCCGCTCCCATTGTTCCAAAGAAACCTCAGTGCAGTCTGTCTCAGGAAATTCAACTTCGTTAAAGCAGCACTTCAGACATACACGATCCATGAATGCTTTGTTTTCAGGGTCATACACTATCATTCTCACCAACCCTGAGAAGCCGTCTCTCGTCGAGTTTGTTAACCAATAGCTGGATTTTCTCATGTGTCTTTTTTTCCTGGCTAAAAGACGACTGTTTTCATCTCTGGACATATAATTGATAACAGCTAGCTTTCTCTCTGCTGACAGTTTCTTGCACCCCTTAGCTTGAATTATTCACTCTGTCTTGCCATTAACCTCTTCTCACTTTCTGAATTAATCATTCAGTTTTCTAATCTCTGCCAGCTGTTTCCTTAGATGTAAGACCTGCTTTTATTTGCAATGTGTCTCTGCTGAAGATGTATTCCTTCCCCCTCTCTGGTGTTGAGGACACCGGTGGATTAAAATCCTCATTTAGGGGTGAGGGGTCTACCATAGATTGACATGATTGACAATATTGACTGGATGTTATTGTGCTACATCCAAATCAACCAGAACTGGTTGGATGTTCTCCATTGATGGCGGCGTAAGGTCTAACGTCTAGCGTTTGCCATATTTTCCTTTCCCTGTAAGATTAAGATACATTTATTTATCCCAAACATATGCACACTTATGCAGGTAGGGAAATTTAACCTCTGCTTTTAACCCATCTGGTGCAGGACACACAGAGCAGTGAGCGACCATGTATGGCGCCCGGGGAGCAGATGTTGGGAGAGTAAGATGTCTTGCTCAGGGGCACTAGACAGGGTAGGGAGAATCCTCTTGGATTTTTGGACAGATGAATCCAGGTTTGTCTTTTTGTTTTTTCTTCGTGGAGACAAACCAGAGACCTTTTCTGCCCATAGTCCAAGTTTCTGCCACTAGTCCACCGCCTCTCTTTGGAGGAAGCCCTCCATTTCTCTCTCTGTTTCTTTTCCTCTCTCTCTGTCAGCTCACTTGACTTGGCATATGGACTCTTTCCCTGCTGTTTTCTTCCTTGTTAGGTGAAATAGATATGAAGCGTCATGCCATGAATCATAAAGTTGTTATGGACTACTGATGACAGCTATCATTTTTTGGAAAAAATGCATTTCTGCCAGTTAATGAAAAACACAATTATGGAATTATGGAAAAACATCATAATCACGATTATTTTGGACAATATTGAAATCACTATTATTCAAACAATCACTTTTGAGTTTGAAAACATGGTGCATTTATTCAGTGTTTCTCTCCAAAAAAACACTGAAATAACTGAGAACTTTGAAATTTCCCCTAAAAAAAATGTCCCCATCTGCCCCCCCACCATCAATCAATCAATCGATCAATCAAATTTTATTTATATAGCCCATATTCACAAATCACAATTTGTCTCATAGAGCTTTAACATTGATGTGACATCCTCTGTCCTTAACCCTCAGCAAGAGTAAGGAAAAATTACTAAAAACCCTTTTTACAGGGTAAAAATACATAGAAACCTCAGAGAGAGCCACATGTGAGGGATCCCTCTCCAGGGACGGACAGAAGTGCAATATATGTCAGGTTTAGAGGAGAACATCATCAAGTTTTAAGTTTTTAGCAGCATTGATGAGGGTAAACATTTTGAAGGATAACTTCAATACTATATATCAAGCAGTCCTGCTGCAATAATAGTCTATGGTCAGAAGCCAACAAGATCATGATCCGCCATCCAGATCGGATCCACTATAGTCCGCTTGAGAATGGTGCGGCGCTTCAGCGCCCAGTGTAAACCCGGCGTTATCTGGTTCACTGAGCTGAATATCATCACTGGTACATACATATTTAGCAGAACCACTCTGCTGAAATAGTGCCGGGTGCCAACAAAATATGGATTAGCTTCTTGAAACCATCGTACTGATACTTTGCTGATAGGGTGCATATCTTTAGCAAAAAAGTATCCATTGTCAGCTGTTATTTGCTTGTGCCTATCCTAATTTGACGGATAAGAAGTCACATTATACAGTATCGCTGAGATTGATATGTCTCTGCGTTGATGTTGCGGGGGTTGTGGCTTTGTCTTTTTGTTTCTTTATTAATTTGTCCTGAGTGACTTTGTGCTTTAGTTTCATATGGTTGAATAGATTTGTTGTGTTGCCATGTGGCGCAGATATCATCTTGTAGCAAATCTTACACATTATGTGTTGCTGCGCCTCGTCTGATTCTTCAATAACTTTTGTACCCTTTTTGTCGATCAAACTTGGCTGCCCACACTCTGCCCTTTTCCACTCGCGCTGTTTTTTAAATACCACCGGTCACCACACTCACAACTCGTCTCCTTCACTTTACAGCTGCTTGAGAGGGATTGCCATTCAGCAGGGCCGTGTTGAATGCTTTTGAGGAAAGACTGAATTGTGCATGCCCGTCTCTTTCATAAAATCTCTAGGCCGACTGTACAACGGAAAATGCCAAATAAATCGTTTAAACTCGAATATATTAGTTTGGAGATCGTTTGACCCAAAAATCGAAAACACAATAAAATTGTATTAATTGCACAGCCCTAGCAAGAAGTACTTCATGTTGCTTTATTTGTAGTTTATTTTTCAACTTGTGTTTATTGGAATTTTACATGGATAATTCACAGTCAACAATTGAAATACATCATACATAACTCCCTTCCCATGTGCCCTTCCACCACCCCAACCAAGCATCCCCTTGACAGAACCACCACCAAATATTTAAATAAATGTCTGTATACAATATTGAGTAAATAACACACAAAACGAAAACAATAAATAAATAAACATTTAATGTACACTCCTTATAAAACTAAGTACTGTGTTATACTAAAGGAATTATGAATCCTCCCACAACAGGTGGGCGAGTAAAACTGTACTCTCCAAACAACTCGGTCAGGAACTTTTCTATAAAGGCAGAGGGGTGGTTTCCTTAAATGTTCTCCTCCAGACCAGTCACCCTTATATTATTCCTTCCGGAGAAACTTTCCAGAGTGTCCAGTTTCGTGTGTAGCTTGCAGTGCAGCGTGGGAAGTTTCGAGGTCAGTAAATCTCTGATCCACATCCGTCAGAGAGGTTTCGATGCCTGCAACGTGCATGTTCACGGCCGTTTGGAGGGTCGGAACAGATGAATCTGGCTCTGGTAATATCACACCCCTCACCGCAACCACATCCTCTTTGATGCCATCTTGAAGTTCTTCAAAGCACTGTGCACTAGCTCCAAGCTAGCACTGCCCGATACTGCTTGCTAGCACCGTCTTCGGGCGGCATGGCCTGATCATTTTTGCCAGCTTGTTTTCCACCACCGGCTGTTTGACATATTAACCAGTCAAACAGTCATGATTAATGGAGTAGGAGGTTTAAGTAAAGGAATGCGATGCGATTTTAAACTAAAAACTTGTTTTTAACAAATAAAGTATGAAATAGGTGAGGAGAGTTTACAGAAGATGTCCTCACTCCGCCATGACACCGGAGGTCAGTTTATTTTTTGAAGTGTTAACATACCCTTCTCTTCTCCCTGCAAGGTACTCTGCTGCAGGGTCAGAATTAACACGCTGCCTTTGGTGATCGGTTTTATGTTCTTGGAATTGGCATCTGGTAAAATATATTAAAACAGTCATAAATAAATAAATAGGTAAAGTAATTATAACTTACAAATAAATGCATAATTACCGAAGTGAGATGCTCAAATTTGTGCCACAATAGAAAAGTCTGATACAAGGACCTGTAACTAACTGGCTATAGCAGTTTACAACTAATGATACAAGCACCTGCGGCTAATACTATAAGCTAACAATAGCAACACTTGCAGCTCAGTATATGAGCCTATACAGCAAACTATCTAACTACAGTTAGCTGGGTTACCTAAGCAGCACACCTAAAATTGCCATGTTACTTACACATAACGCTAATCCTCCAAGTTAGAAAGCGATGATCTCGCAGGTTTCACGCTTCAATTAAGGCAACTATCACAGCTACTGCCACATCCAAAAGAGCCAGAGATAGACACAAAGAGAGAGAGTAACACTAGCTATGTAGTGAAATTAACACTGTAGAGTTGATTTGAGAATGTGTTTTGAGGAATAACTATCTTGCAGTTGAATTACACCTAATGACTTGAAATGACTCATTAGGTCAATAGTTGAAATCTTTAACCTTCCAAATCTAAAACTTTTGATTTTGCTGTTTGTTTTAAAGATTTTTAGCTGAGATGACAGAAAGGGTATGCAAGTCAGAACATATTTAGACAAGCAGAATGTAAGGAAAATGTATTGAGAGCACTCTTATGCACTCACACAGAGGATGTTGATTATTTCAATCCAGAGTGAATTGTATGGCACTGCTACCATTCCAGTTTAAGACCCAGAAATCCTTTTTTGCTTTATGTATTGAAACATCAGAGCTCCGATCTTCTGCAGTCGCTATCAGCTCAGACAGAACACATTCAGTGAAAACAGTAATCATGCTGACATGGAAGGATAATCTCTGCTGGTTAATGAGCCACTAGGTCCTCTATTAGTCCATCTTCATGCCAGACACCGTCATTAAGTAATGACCATTTAGCCATCTGCTGTTAGCTGAGACAAGCCACACATTATGGCAGGATGATGAATTTACAGTCAGATTTTGAAAGTTGTCTGAATATCAATTTCATGCAAGGTAGAAAATAAAGGTCCAAAGAGTTTAAACAATGAATGAAAACACTGTCATGTTTGGAAAAATATTCAAGATTAGATACTTCATTCCAGGGGTCTCCAATGATTGATGAACTGATGAAGAGATGGCGCAGGGACCCCCTAATATATATTGTATACAATTGTGTATTATGTTGAACTGGGCCTCAAACTACAGCAGTATGAAACACATTCAATAAATCTGAGCCCCCCGAAAAGAACTGAATAAATCCTATAACCAATAAATAAAACTCAATGACCCCTGTAAGGTGAAAATCAGCAGCGAATATCAGCAGTCGCAACAACCCATTAAGTGCACCATAAAGCAGACATCTGCTTTACTACTCTTTAATAAAAAACTACACTGTTAAAAAGTTGGATCAACTCAAAAATATAGTGCAACAAACTTAAGTAAAATGTTATGTTAGGCAATTCATCTTAATATTTTAAGTTATGTGATTCAGTTTGCTCAGCTTTCAATTCTAATTTGTCTTAAAGGGGAGATATGAAAATTCCACTTTTGTAGTGCTTCTACACATTAGTTTGGGTATCTGGCATGTCTACCGTCCCAAAAACTCTGGAAAAAAATCACTCCCGCGATTTGTTGTGGTTCCTCTATTTCAGAAACTATATGCTAAAGTGCGTCCAATGGAATTTCCCCCGAAATAGACGTCATAGTCGAAAAATGCCCATTTAGTACATTCCCCCATTGCTCTATGCACTTCCCCCACTACCCCTCGACCCACCCCTAGATGGACCCTCCCACTTTATAGAAGATCGGTCCACCGGTGTCCGCCATTTCATTCTTGCAAGCCTTGGAAACACTTGGATTAGCTAACTAGCAGCATGAATTGGTGGTCGGCTGCAAACATGTCTTCATGTGACTCCAGCTTCAGAAGACACAAGATTGAGATGGATTGAGTTCATATATGATGGCAACGTTCCTGCCACCACTTTGAATCGGACTGTTTTATCAACCTGGGCCAATATAACACTGGATTCTCTAAAAGGTTGTTATTGTAAGAGGGGTCGTGCCATCTTTCCATGGCAATACTGAAGACGAGGTAAATGTAAGTATTTTTTTTTTTTATAATTCTGGTATTTGCTTCTTCTAGACATTTTTTGTGGAGGCTAGTGCTGTTAGCATGTTGTGCCGTGTGTGTGAGGCTAGTATGTAGTGGTGGGGGATAGGGAGAGACTTTACAGGAGTTTTCATTAATCAAGGATGCCTGGCGAGTCCACGGTGAACGGTGATCCCATGGCAGGTTCGTGAGTGTTGTGGTCTCCACGCCCCCCCCCCCCCCCCCCCCCCCCCCTCCGCTCGAGGGGCCGTAGCACCTTCTACGAGCCCCTTAGCAGCTACTACGAACCCCGGTAGTAGCTGCTACGAGCTCTGGTTGTAGCTTCTGGAGCTTGAAGTTAGCTACGGATGCTTGTAGCAGCTGCTACAAGCTCCGGTTGTAGCTGCTGGAGCTTGAAGTTAGCTACGGAAGTTTGTAGCAGCTGCTACAAGCTCCAGTTGTAGCTGCTGGAGCTTGAAGTTAGCTACTGAAGTTTGTAGCAGCTGCTAAGAGCTCCGGTTGTAGCTGCTGGAGCTTGAAGTTAGCTACGGAAGTTTGTAGTAGCTGCTATGAGTGTCGGCCGTAGCGAACTTCCAGCCCAGTGCTGCCGTGGGAAAAAAAATCAGTGGCACAGTACTAACGGGAGGACACGCGAGCGGGGGGGGGAAGAGCGTGGAGAGCACAACACTCACAAACCTAACTTCCAGCTGCAGCTGCTGCTATGGCCGCTCGTTCAAGATACTGGAGTATGTTGTTGTCATAATGTGCGGGAATAGAACGATTATTCATTACCAGCCCTAGTTTGGGGAAATGTGTCCTTGTATCATTGTATGCATGACAGTAGTACAAACATGAATAACATTGCTGCTTTTGGTGTTCAGGCAAGCACATCTGTTCACGGTGCTAGGCTACATCACGTAGCATGCCAGACGGACCCACCAAAGATGCGCACACATGGAACGCAGCCTTCTATGAAAACACTGCGACCTTACTACAAAAGTACAGGTTTGTTTACCCTCAGTAACTTCGTCATGTCATTGATTGTGTCTCTATGTTAAAGTTGTAACAGCATCTCATTTGTTGTGACTCCATGGATATTGTGTCTGTTTTCTCATAGGGACACAGAAAACTGCGCTGCACTGATGTCGGTGTTGGGACCTCAGCTGTAAGAGACCTCGCTTGGAGGAGGGAGAGGACAAGATGTGACGTGAGTGACTCAATATTTAATCTAAACATTTCAATAATCACAGATTACCATCCTACACTTTTTTAGCTGTTGCAGCCTTTTGGTGAAATCTTTGTCGTTCTAATAGAATGGAATCTTCCAACCCTGTTCATAAGACACCCACATATATTGTCTATGAAAACTGCCTCCTGGAGCTGTTTGAGGTGTGTCCTGCGTGTCGGCTGGGGACAGATGTAATATATAAGAAGGGCGAGTGCACAGCAAAGCCGGTGAAAGCAGATGCAACCTTCCATGATTCTCACAGGCTCTATTTAAAAAAATCCACACAATGTACAAACAGTATTCACCATTTAAAGACCATTTATTTATCGTCTTCACGATAAATAGAACAATATAATTATAAAAAGAAAATAATAAATACAAAAAAGTGCAAAATGTCCAACTTTTTCCCCAATTTGTGTTACAGATTAAATGGATAACCTGTTTGACCTCATCTTTCACGAGGTTTTTCAGGACCCGGCCCCATATGTGAATGAGGTGCTGAAGATCTCAAAACCTGAGGATCTCTCTGCCTAGTATGAGAAACCTGACAAGCAAGAAGTTATAGCCAGCTATGTGTCGAGTTTCAATCAAGGGCAGGTCTGAACCCTGTATAACTTCCCTGAGCATCAGGGAACACTCTGCGTATCTGGAGCACCGAGCAGGAGGGCAGGACCACCCTGATTCTCCGGCCCAGAGGGCCCCAACACCAGCTCACAAAGCTTCTGTACGCCAAATACCTGTAACGGCTGAGCAAAGTTCACATTGTATTTAGAGAATAAAAGGTGACACACAAATATAAAGTGTTCCTTTGTTTACAGTATAGCTACTGATGGCACAAATTGTATTTTTGTAATGAATGTATTTATTATACTTGGTATTTTTTGTATTACCTCTGTCCCAGCCAGTAAATTTAATAACTATGATTAAAAAGCTCTGTGGCAATCTTTCTAGCAATCTTTCTGACAATAAAAGTTTATAGAAACAGTTGCTTTTAATGTTTGATATGTAACATGTCAACAATTGACATGTGTAAGAGGGAAGAGTAATTTATGTATTTTATTCCTCAGTCATAATTTTATTGCAGAAATGACTGATATCTCATGCATAAAAAAAAAAAAAACTTAATGCTCTATTCCTTTTAGACATAAAGGCCCATAATCTGCCCTATAGATGTTGAATGCATTCTGTAGTGAGAACACATTCAAACACATGTCCTACACCTCCATGAGAGGGGGGAGGGGTGAGAAGGGGGAGGGATGAGAGGGGTGAAAGGGGGTGGGGTAAAAGAGGGGCGGGGCCCTCAAAACAGCTTGATCTGAGGAGGTCTGTTTTAGACAGAGTAAAAAGGTCCTTGGGGTATTTTTACCAACAAATGTTACAGACATTTCATTAAGACCCCAAGGAACCATATCAACTGTGGTGAAATGGGCATAATATGTCCCCTTTAACTCAACTCATTGTTGATGTAACGTTTAATTTTACATCGTAGCAGAATTCAATTTGTACGTCTGTTAACTTCTCTCAGTGTGGATATAACTTATAATTCTTAATTGTAATAACTTAAAATCCTTACTTCTGTTAAATCCACTTCAAGTTGAAGTAACTTCAAATTGAAGTAACCTTAATTCAAACTTTAAATACCGACCTTATTCTAATAGTAATTCAATCTACACAAAATGTCAGTCTGATAAGTGGAGTAATGTAAAAGTGTACAATAACAATTCAAGGTAAGGAGTTCAATTCATATCCATTAGATGTGTAACTGTTTACAAACGTTTACATTTTAAACTCTGTTTAATGAGTTCAAACCTTTCCAACAAGGCCATGTAAATTGGAACTGCTGAGATCCAGAACTGTCCCAGTCTAACCACATAACCTCTTTTTATACTTTCAAGCATCTCAATTTGTGGTGATGTATTCACATAGCATGTCGTCCGTCACTTTAGCTGTGGAACTGACACATTTATCTGACAATGACGATAAATGTCATTCTCCACAACGAAAATGTGGTTGCTGCTACAGTGGTTTGTCAACAATCAAGCAATAAAATATTCACTGTTACAGCCTGAGATTGCAGAAGTAGAAATTAATTTACTGAAGCAATTTGTTTTTAAAGGACCTGACCCTTTCAGAGAGATCCTTTCCAATTTTCATGAAAATCTTTTGAATGTTTTCAAAACTGTGCCTTACTTCTTTTGGTTACAGAATGTTTAGAGAGTAGATCAGCCCAAAGAGGTAAACAAAAACCTTTGCATGGCAGACCACCCACGATTTGATCCCGTAATTTGCAGGCCTGCTGGGGCATGTATTGACACACCAGCCAGGGATAAGAAGAGGAGTAGATGAGCGGAGAAATGCCTCAGGCAGTGGAGGTGTGCACTGGTCCTGACAATGATAACATAACACACAAATATTATAAACAAAAGAATAACCTCTGAATGGAACCAGTTGCTTGTCCATGGTCACTTTGGCCCCCGAGTTGTGGCAGCCGCGCCACCAAAGTGTCCCAGAGACTCTCAGTGACTGACCAGCTGCTTCTCAACAGTGGAAAGAGTGAAAACAACGAGTTTCTCTGGTCTCAGCTGATCAGACATCAGCACCTAAGCTTCTTTATCAGAGCAGAAGCTGCAGGTGGTTTGTACCGATTTGCAGTTTCTGTGTCGGCCTCCAGACCTGCTCTCACGTTTTGTTGTATTATTTCAGCAACTAAAATATGCGTCACATCCTATTACGTCCCGGCGATCTTCCCTGCAGGCCGCTTATCTATAGTTCCAACCCCCGGCCTCGGTAAACTAATCATGGATAAATCCCAGAAAAGAAAAGTCTGGGAGGAAAATAGAGTTTAATTCTGCGTGGCCACATTAATTTGCTTTCATTGCCACCGATGCTGTCTTACATGTATGCTTGATATGTGGCGAGGAATTAGCAAACAATAAGAAATGTAATGTTGAAAGATAGTTCCAGAGTAAGCACACAGCATCTGCTGAAAAGTACCAAGCTGGAGATCAGCAAAAAAAGCTGAGTTCCGTGTTTAATTTATTGCAAAGTAGGCCCACACATGTATTTTGTTCTCCAATTTATAAGAGTTTGTTGTTTTCCTATTTTGTAACAGGTAAAAATAGCAGTTAAATGTCAACAGTTTTTTTTTATTGTCGTTCTTTTATTTAATAAATGCAACAAACTATAGTTTTTATATATATTGTATAACTATGTATATATATATATAACTTTATAACCTGTGTTATCAAATATGTTGTGCGGCTCAAGACAGATTTAATTGTGGGGAAGAGGGGGCGAAATGGCTCTTTCGATAGTAAAGGTTGCCTTCCCCTGGTCTAGTGTGAAGGTGGTTTAAGAATGTTAATATACCAAACTTGCAGAGCTGATCTCAAAGATCTAAAACTAATCTTAGGACAAGCTGACGCACTTAGTCTGAACAATTGAGCTGAGTAGTTTTAATTTTATTATTTCTAACTGTTGTTATTAATCTACGTTAAAAAGCATTAATTGGCCCCCTGCTTACGCTTTTGAGGGTCACACTAATGAAGAGCTCAACGGTAGAAGAAACATGACTCTGAGCTGATTGTTGAATAAATCTTCTTTTTGTCCCACCTAGATGGCTAAGGAAATCTGAAGCCAGCCAGTTTGTAGCTCAGACTTATTACAAGTCTTCATCCCATTAGAAACTGCATCACCTTGTCTCCTTAGGGATAATTAAAACAGTCAGCTCAATAGACCTTCTGGCATCCTCTCCTCCGATAGTGGCTGTTCTATGTCATTTGTTCTCTGCAGTTCCCAACACTTTGTGTTGAGTGACACACTGAGGTAAATCAGCTGCTGATAGAAGGCTCCTCTGTTGGCAGCTGCATCCGTCACCTCCCCCTTAATCCACTTAATATTTGGCCATTTCCATTCATCACAATAAAGAGGAATTTATCTGTTTCGTAGTTCTCCATTTCCACCACCCACTGATTTGTAAAAATCGAGTTGCTGACTTCTTCAACACCAACACATTTGTTTTCTCTGGCATGTCTCTCTTATTTCTTGTTGAGAGTCTTCAGATTCAAATGATTCCTGTTCCACATCATTACTCTTGCAGCTCCACGGCAGTTCCTCTCCATCTGTTTTTAGTTCTTGCTCTGCCGGTGTGTCTCTCTCATGAGGCAGCGTTGCCGGCCCTCAGGACTGACTGAAGCTGCTCTCATGGTTTGGTCAGGTTGTGTTGTTTTATTTCCCAGGACAACCTTCAGACTACAAGTGTCTGCAAAGTAGCTGCATATTTTTTGTCCAATTTGATGAAGAACAGTGGCAACAATAAGCATTATTATTTAACGTGGTCTCATGATACGGTTCGTAAGATATCGTACTAAAAGTTATGTCCAAATTTTCGTAGAGAATCCTACGAAATACTGCAAACGACAAGTGCGCCTGCGCAGACCACTGCCACGCTCTGGTCAAGCAGGATGGCGGAGATTGCTGTATTCTTGGTGGAAAACCAATCTTAATAAAAATGTGTTTTGATGATATTTATGGCAAATATGTGTGTTTCAGTTTCAATATTTTCATTCATGGTTAAAAAAAACACACGCTAATATGTTTTCTAAACCCATTTTTCATAACCCTAATCTCAACCCGTAAGAACCATACAGAGAACTACATATTGAATGCTATTTGCGTACTTGTGTGTGTGTTGTTCCTATCTTTTGTAGTTCTAATGTGTTTTTACTATTATGTGAGATGCGACTGGGAACCTTTTAAATGTCTTTTGCACAGACATTTAAAAACAAAACATTGTCACTATTACAAATAAACCATGGGAGTTTTTTGAATGGGAATTAAGGACTTTCGACCAGTAAAGCTTTGTTACCAATTGTCCTTAATGATTATTTCAAACAGTTTGAACACAGAATGTAAGATAAAAACCCTTACGTAAAAGGTGTTTGTTTGTTTATTATTCTCTTTTGATAAAGATGACTATTTAATCATGAATAATCACCTTGTAAGCACTAATTGAGAAAAATGAGACGGCTAAATGAGGCTACTAATGGTGAAAAACGGGGCTCCTTTCTTCCTCACAGAGCCGCTCATCTGTAGACACTGTTGAATTCTTCCCCTGGAGGAGTTCTCCATTAAGTATAATTACACAAAACCTCTACAGACTGAGGGGCACATTAAAAGCTGTGTTTTTATCCCACTGGGCTTCATACATCTAAGATTATTACATGAAAGTTTAGCCACATTGTTTTTCACTCACATGACCTCTACCTGCATGGGTCCTTGAATTCTATCGATTTATAACTCCCTTGCAGTTTTACTTCTCTTCTTTGAATGACTCATTTGGTTTAAGATGAGATGTGTCTAACAGTCAGACCCAGAAGAGTTTACAAAGAATAAACCAGGTTTAAAGTTGTTTATGTTCAGATCTGACACCACTCAACAGCTATTATTTGTATCATTAATGACCGTAACAAAGCTTTTCCTAGGGGGCGGGGGCTCTCGGACAAGAGGTGCTCTGCATTTATTTGGCACGACAAAACGAGTGCATCATTGCCTAATGAAACACAGAATAATCATAATTTTACTTTGTTTTCATAATTGTCCTGCCCTAATGTAATGTGCCATGAGATCATGTATGTTGTGATGCTATATAAGTACAATTGAATTTAATGTTTTTTTCCTGCCTATATCCATCCAGACATGTGGCAGCATTGCAGTGTATAAAACCCTGAGTATACAGGTCAGGAGCTTCATTTCACATCAGATATCAGAATAGAAAGAAATGACAGGGCAGTTGGTGTCAGAGGGAAACTGCAAATCTCCTGGGATTTTCCTGCACAGCATCATGAATTGTGAGGAAAGCAGAGCACACCCAGAGAGCAGCAGTTATGTCGATCAGAAGGAGAGAGCTCAGAGGTGAACAGTAGCTGACAAAAAGTCTGTGATAACTCAGATAACCAGTCTTTGCAACTGTGGTGAGCGGAGAAGTATCTGGAACAGAACAACATGTCATGTCTCAACTTCAGTAGAGATCATGTCAGGTTCACTACTGTCAGACTAGAAAAGAGGCTGCAGTGACACAGACTCACCAACACTGGACAGTTGATAGGGCTGTGCAAAAATAATGGTCCAGCTAACTATCACTAAATTGTTTCCACGATAGTGTATTGATGTTCCCACCCTTACTGTCAATATTTTTTTATGACATTGTCTGAACATGAGGATATCAATGCAGAGCAGCCTCGAGAGACAACTAAAGATGAACCTGGATTGATCTGTCCAAAAATGCAAGTCTCCCTACCCTGTCTAGTGCCCCTGAGCAAGGCACCTTACTCCCCCAACATCTGCTCCCCGAGCGCAGTACATGGTCGCTCACTGCTCTGTGTGTCCTGCACCAGATGGGTAAAAAGCAGAGATAAAATTTCCCTACCTGCATGAGTGTGCCTTTGCATGTCTGTGCATGTGTTTGGGACGAATAAATTGAAGAGAAAAGGGAATCTCATTGAATCTTTTACAATGTATTGTAACTTATCGTGATTTATCATATGATATGCTATCATATAATATGATGGGGTCCCTGCCAATCCACAGTTGAAGACTGAAAACGTAGCCTAGTCTGACGAATCCTGTCTGCCAAGGTCATTTTCTGACATGGTCACAAAACTAAGTTTGAAAATGTTTAAAGTTAACTAAAAACCTCTGTAAAAACATGTTTATACAATTTTGGATTTGCCAATATATAACATAATTTAAAGTCACAGGGAGCCACTGCAGAGGGGCTGAAGATCTGCATACGGCTCCGGAGCCGCAGGTTCCCAACACTTTGTTGATGGGATTTCAAAGAGCTGTGCTTATGTTGTGGCTAGATACTGATTAAAAAATAGGCCTACCTCACTGGAGACATTTTTACATGTCATAGGAAAATAACTAGATTCCTGAAATTGCTGGTTTTGCATGTTGTGTTGTGGCTCAAGTGTGGTTCAGGTTCAACAAACAGTTTAAATTAAGTCTTTTATTCTTTAATGACTTATTTCGTTTGTTATGTTATTTTTATGCATTTTTATGTGTGTCTTATTTGTGAAGCAAATTCTAATTATTATTATTATGATTGTTATCAAAGTTAATATTGTGATTTGTTTTTTTACTTTTTCATTTGTCATTAGATTTTCTGTATCAGGACAAATATTCTGACCACAGCTGAGCATTTAAAAAATAATAAAAGGCTTAATTTTTTTTGGGGCTATTGATCAAAGTGATTACACATTACATGTCATGGTACTATATCACACCATTGAGGATTAGGACACCTGTGTAGAGCTCACCCCAAACTTATCATTGTCTCTGTCTTCAACAGGGCTTCCTGAAGAGTGAGCGTGTTTCCAGAATGGTTCAGAGCGGAGGCTGCTCGGCCAACGACTTCCGCGAAGTCTTCAAGAAGAACATTGAACGACGCATTCGTAGCCTCCCAGAGATCGACGGCTTGAGCAAAGAGACTGTGCTGAGCTCCTGGATTGCTAAGTATGATGCCATTTACAGGGGGGAGGAGGACATGCGGCGTCAGACACAGAGGGCACACCTTAGTGCCGTGTCGGAGCTCATCCTCAGTAAGGAGCAACTCTACGAAATGTTTCAGCAGATACTTGGCATCCGGAAGTTCGAGCACCAGCTGCTCTATAATGCCTGCCAGGTGAGCCGCGAGAGGTCTGCAACAAACACATGTGCATTAAACACACAAACACTGTTTATTTGTTAGTCAAAAGCGAAATGCTATTTTCTTCAGTTGTAGTTCCTTCAACGTCCACTAGATGTCGCTGATGTCATTGAACTGTATGAAAAACACCCAACTTCTTTTTTTCTTGCCTAATAGACTTTTTGTAACTTAGATTCAAGCATTAGTGAAAACACTCAAAAGGAGACGGTTCTGCAACAAACGAGCACATTTGAAAAGTGGCCTGCAACCTTAAATTGAACCCCGAACCACAAATGTTATCAAAGGTTCTATTTGATATTTTGATTTTATCAGTTGGTAATGTAGTATCTGGTGAATTGAACATTAATCAATATGTAGCAATATTGAGCAACCAACAAACAGTTCGCTGGCTGCTGATACGTACTGAACAAACCTTTTACCTTTTTAACATTTATATTACTTTTTTGTTTTTATTTTATCTGGCAAAGCTATCACAACACAAACAAGGAAACTGTCCTGAGCATTTATTACATTATCTCTGTCACTGAGGAATCTTCTGTCAGTAGTAGGGCTGGGCCATAAAACATTAAAGATAATTATTACGATATATCTTTCCTCTATAGAAATTTAAGACATATCAATGCAACGTCGATAGCACTCATTTTGTCCATGTTTGGACAGACAACACGAGCAGCCAATGATAATGAGAATACCACTGCACCAAACCAATCATGTGGCTTAAATAGAGTTACCATCACGTCTGGTTAGGTTGACGCACAGAGTGTAGGAGCATCAGCACATTTGCACAACCAATAAAAGAAGCAGCAGAAAACTAAGAAAAAAACGTTCATCCCAAAGGCACTGCCACATTCCTATCCAAAAGAAAACAAAAAAATCCCAGGGTCCAACTGACTGAAGTTGTGACACAAGCCTGACTTTTTTATATATCAGGCTAAGAGAGATCTCCTCTCTACAGAGAGTCCTCTACACTTCCATACATATTCTGACCTTTTTTCAGCTCGGTGGTAGTTGAAGAAACATTCCTGCTGATCAAAGCTCATAAGTGGAAGAAATTGATGTGTCCACTGAATGAAAGCAGACTTCTCTAATTCTCTGCTTGACTATAATGTCTGGCCCTTCTACCATGCTTTCGTCCTCCTGCAGCCACTTCTAGAGCCAGGGATAAAACCGGTGGCTCTTCCTTTTTGTGCACCATCACCTTCTCCTCATAATCAGGGTCTTACAGTTTAAATATGCATTCCCAGCAAACGAACAGGTATCTGTGATGTTTTTTTTCAGCATCTAGATCTCCTGGATGTGCAGCCCCACACAATCACTTCCATCAACCCCAGACTTTAAAATAATCTCTTGTTTTGTTTGGTCACAGTAGCAGTGTTACCTTAAGACAGTACCAGCAGTCAAATTAATTTAAAGCAGATTTGTCATAAATAAAGTAAAGAAATTCTCCCAAATAGCCTTGAAAATTAAGCCAATTACATAATGCATAATATATTTATAGGGATTAACAAAAAGCTGTTTCAATCTTTCTCAGGGAGCTTTTTATTTGCCAAAAAAGCAAACCAAGAATTAAACAGCTAAGCCTGTAGAAAAAGGTAAATAACATATAACCCCAATCAAGATAACAACTAAACAATCAAGATGTTCACTGAACAAACAGACTTTACAATTGAGGAACATGTATACTGATTTAGTCAAACAAAATAAAGGATTAGTAGAAGGCTAGATGGCAGCCAACTTAATAGAAAGCAATACTGTTAAGACTAAATTCCCCCCATGATATGCAAACATGGTTCAGCACATGCATTAATATAACAGATTAATACAAATAAAGATTGCAAAAAACAAACATTGACTGTGAATGATATCAACCTGTGTGGCAAATGAGGAGATAAAATATGATTGAAAACAAACTTGTGTGCAGCAAACTACCGAGTGAGAATCTACTAGACCACTTTGGAAAAGGCAAAAACAACGTCAAGCTAAAGTAAATTACTTTTTGGTGCTATGTTTTCAAACCTATGATGTAATACTTTAAAATATGCATGCAAATACCTTTTGGGAACTACTGCTGGTTTTGCGTTGATTATTGCACAAATGTAATTAATACAACTCTGAAATAATAGACTGAGATAACAAGTCTGATTAAGCAATGCAGTCATTCACCGGCAAACAAGCGTTCTGATGAGGTATGGTGTAGCATGCATGAGCCAGAACATAATGTAGAAATTCTGCTGCAGATATCATAGGTAACTGCATACAGTACATTGGCATCTCTGTCGGTTCTCATCACCAGAAGTCTTCCTGTATCATAGTTCTTCCAAGTTGACATTTTCTTTAGCATATTTTAGGTTAAGCTTCTCATTTTCATCCTGAGATATTTGTGTGTTGTCCACAGCAACTGACTCAGACATCTGCTTTCTCACATACAGCCCCTCTGGAAAGTTTCAAGAGATTATCACAAGTCCAGTGCAGGTCAGGGAGAGAGACTTTAAAGTCTTGTCCAGAAGTCTTTCCAGTCTGAAGACCACACTGTAGAGAAAAGTGTGTCAGTAATTGTGAGTGATTCTCATTATTTCCTTCTCAGTGGTTCTGAACAGAAGTTGCTTCAATGATTAGATTACTTCACAGCCGATTGAGACATCATTCTCACCTAAACACCAACCAGAGCAAGGATGGATTCTATTATTGTCCTCCTTCATTAGAGACAAGAATAGAAGGAGACTAAAGGACTGTGTCTTTTCTGCAGCAGGTTGAGCAGCAGGCAGGTGAAGCTTTACAGCAGGAACATCCCGGCTCGGTCCGGCCTCCAGACCACAGCCGGGCTTTATTGGTGTGACTACCTCGGGTCTCAGTTTAATTAGTCACATTTTACGGCTCTCTCCTTCCACAGTTTACAGCACAAGGCAGTTGGGAATTACAAGAGTTCTGTCGTTTTGACTTACTTTATGATGAGCAGCATCCGGGTGTAAGTACTGCGTGTCCATGTCAACTGTTGGTCACAGAGGAAGTGTGTTTGCTGCTTGTCTGCAGTGGCGTCACATTGTTAGGTTTCTGGTATAACGTCTGTAATTCCTTGAATAAAAGTCGGGGTGTGTACTGAAGTAAATGCCAAGACAGTACGTTGGCAAAATGATTGCCTTGGCTGCTTAAGGATATTGGTATCCTTGTACCGTGATGTATTAGCCTGCTGCATGTCCTCCCTCCTCACTCCCCTGCTGACCTGTGCTCAGAATGCACGTTAACAATGAACACCAACACTAACCAGAGGTCAGTATGTATTTGTTAGCAAATGGAGAGAGAATAAGAAGAAATGGAGAAAATGAATATATATTAAAAAAAAAGATCACTCGGATTAGCAGAGGTCAATCTCTTTATTAAAATACTTCATTCACTCGGGCGTGAGATTCAATATAAATGTTTTTCCCCTCAGAGATGTTTATGTTTTATAACAGAGGTGTGACCTGAGCCCTGAGTTGGAATGACTCAGCCTCTTCTTTCATTTGGTGTGCGAGTGTCTGTCAGCTGAGAATAGAGGGGGAGTTGGAGGATAAAAATACAACGTGCAGAGATGTGAGTGCGGCTGAGAGATGTGCAAACCTCTGTTTCAGTGATGAGAAATGGGGGAAGATATAAATAGAAGAGACGAGGACAAGAAGAGTTCAACCTCTTCACTGCTGGCTGCAGGTGGGCTAACGTTAGCTGCTGCATTGGACTTGTCTTTTATCAGTTTTTTGGTTGATTGTGTTAGACCAGGTGTTTCCTCAGCGTAGACATTTGTCCTGACCATCTTTGCATTCTGCATTGTAAATATTGCGGGATGTGGTAACTTTTGAAAAGTGTAATGACACATGCGACCATGTTTTTGATACATTTAAAATATGTGTTTGAAATACAATAACTTGTTTTGTTATGTATATTTGATGCGTTGAATGATAGCTACGATTCTTCTGATTCGACTGATGTAAACCATTTCAAGATCCGATTACCACAGCCGGTAAAATCAACGTCTCAGTCAGAACAAACAAAAACTAATATATATATATATATATACATACATATATATATATATATATATTAGTTTATTTTGCTACATGGTGTGGCAGCTGTATTCTGTAGTTAATTACACTTACTATTTTGGGTTTTGTTTTGAAATACATTTGGGTGTGTCTTTGCCAATACCTCCACGTGACTGTTTTCACCTTGAACAACAAGCATGTGATGATAAATCCGAGAATAAGTGTTTGATATATGCGTGTGCTTTTATTTCTGCGTCTCTGTCAGTGGTTTAATCAGTACTTCCTTGACAACAGTTGTGTAAGTCTGGCCCTTTTCTCTCTCTGTACTTAGATGTGGTCTCATGTCCACTGTTTAATATTTAGTAAATTTGTACGCTGGTTTCCCTTAATGAACACAGAGTTCACTAACCAGCCTCACTAGATGCCTTTTGGGTACTTAACATGTAGTCAGGTCCTATTACTAATGTATTACACCGAGAAATGTAAGTTGGGACACATTGGGCCTCATGTAAGAACCATCTGTGTTGAACAGGAGAATTCTAGTGCTCAACCTGGTCAGAGGTAACAATTTTGGTCTTTTACTGGTGGAATAAAAACTTTCACTCAATTTAAATTTTCTCCTGTTTGAGGTTTCTTACAGGTACAAGCAGAATTTACGAGTGGTCCAGACCTCTCATAAGAGTCATACGATAAAAGTCTGTTGTTGTTTAGATCTAGTTTGGCACCAACAAATAAATATACAAAATTTAAAATCATGGAAATTATTCTGTCTATATCTACCATTTTAATTATTTTATATATATCTAAATTTAACAATATACCTGCTAAATTTTGCAATAGCCAGGGGAGTGAACAAGCTATGTACTGTATAAGGTCTGATGATGAACCACAGGCTGCACTTGTTTAATGAAAGAGCGTGTTTCATCAACTCAGGGGCGGCGCAAATCGGGTTGCCCAGGGCTTCGGCCAGCAGGGGGCCTCGTCGTATTTAAGACGAGGCCCACTCCTCGTCTCCTCCTTCATTCACTGTGAACCCAAGAGCAAGACAGGCTTCACACAGGCGCCCGCACAACACCGTACAGGGAGCCGCTGCAGCGCCGCGGGTTGCCGACCCCTGGCTACGGCGAAAGAACGATTATTTTACAGTTCCACCGTTAAAGAGATGCGAACGTCAAAAGTATTGACTCAAAACATTAGTTCTGCCTCACATTTCCCCTCCCGGTCGCGCCCCACCCGTTGGCGCGCAACACAGTTTGAGAATCACTGCATTTGGGAGACCCAGAGGTGAACTGTCCCCCGCGCCCCCTCCCCTTCCCCCTTCTCACACAGCATCAAGCAGGAGCGCCTGCAGTTGCCAATTCCCCACACAGTGAAATGATAGTAAATAGTTTGGTTAGTGCAGGCGTTGGCAACCTGCGGCTCCGGAGCCGCATGCGGCTCTTCAGCCTCTCTGCAGTGGCTCCCTGTACAATGCCGTCATGAAATACCAGGAGCGGGCGATGTGTGTGTATTCGCGCTCCCAGATAGCGTACAGGTCCGGGATTCCGCCCCCCGCCCCGCTCACTCGCCCAGAGAGACACAGTAAGATTAGAGGACGTTAATGTCTTAACAGTGGAAACATTGAAAATACTGAGTTTCTCTGGTCTCAGCTGATCAGAGATCAGCGCCGCAGCTTCTTGATCAGAGCAGAAGCTGCAGGTGGTTTGTACAGAGCTTCAGTTCTGTGTCCACAACCCGGCCTGACCTGCTCTCACGTTTTGTTTTAATATTTCGTCAACTAAAATATAAGTCACATCCTATTACGTCCCGGCACTCTTCCCTGCATGTTGCTAATCTATAGGACTTCCACTGCCAACGATGCAGGTTTACCTGTATGCTTGATATGTGGCGAGGAATTAGCAAACAATAAGAAATATAATGTTTAAAGATATTTCCAGACAGAGCAAGCACGCAGCATCTGCTGAAAAGTATCAGGCTGGAGATGAAAAAAAAAAGCATATTTCTGTTTTTCATTTATTTCAAAGTAGGCCTACACATGTATTTTGTTCTCCTATTCATAAGAGTTTGGTGTTTTCCTTTTTTGTAACAGGTTAAAATAGCAGTTAAATGTCAACAGTTTTTTTATTGTCATTCTATAATTTAAGAAATGCAACAAACTATAGTTTTTATATATATTGTATATCTATATATATAACTTTACTTTATAACCGGTGTTATCAAATATGTTTTGTGGCTCCAGACTTACAGAATTTGGGGGAAGAGGGGTGAAAATGGCTCTTTCGATAGTAAAGATTGACTACCCCTGGGTTAGTGTGACGCAAACACTAACTCACTCACATGTCTCCCTTTCTCTCACTCACTCACACACTCACTGAAACACTCACTCATTCTCTCTCTCACACACACACAAACACACACACACACACACTTACTCACTTACTCTCTTTCTCTCTTTCTCTCTCTCTCACACACACACATAACATGGCTCATTAAGTGTGTTTGTGGTTCGAGTGGATTGGTGCTTTGGTTGGTGGGATTGTTTTTTTTTTTTTTGTTTTTTTTTGGGGGGGGGGGCCTCAAAATTGTTCTTTGCCCAGGGCCTCCAATTAGCCAGAACCGCCCCTGCATCAACTCATCATGCTTTACTAGCAATAAGTACCAAAGCCCCAAAAAATGTCTGTCCACAAAGCCTTTTATTTCCCTTTGTTTTTCCTCCTGTTAATTCTTTCATTTGTTGTAGATTTTGCCAAAAACAGGGCCCCTCTGAGCTGCTAAGAATATCCATTTATTTCTATTTTGGTTCTGTCTGTGTGTCGTCTCTCATTAGCTCCAAGAAGCAGCTAGATGAAGCTCTAATAAATTGCCCACAGCTCCAGGCTGCAGCTCTGCCATCAGCAGTGACAGCAAGCTCCTCAATTTTGTCAGAAAATCTGCCTCCTGCCCCCCAGCTGCTTTCTTCATATTCTTTGGTATTTTATTTTCCTCCCTGTCTCTGTTTTGTATTAAATCTCCATGACTTTTTATCCCCACCACCCCCTCACATCCATTCTTCTTTTGATTCTTGCTGTAATTGATGTCAGGGTGTAATTGTCTTCTGTCTGCCAGTCTTTCATCTTTTTGTCCGATGATTAGTCTTGATCGGCTGGGTTTGTGCACAGCAGGTCATTCAGTTTGTAATAAGACATCTATAAAACATGAGGCTTTTTACTTTGATGGGAAACTATTTCTGCTCAAAGGCACAATAAAATATCTCATGTAGATTGCTGAAATAAAATAGATACCATTAGTCGGGACAATATTTGTAAGCAGACAGGTGAGTACCATGATGAGTGATGCTCATTAATGGAATTACTTTGGACACAATGGTGCCTTTCATTTCTCTCATGATGGAAAGTCACTGTGATGTTCTCTTTTGGGTGAATCACCTGCACAATGAATGATACAGATCACTTGATACAGATCAAGTAAACCACAAGCCCTAGAGATTGCTGCTGTAAGAAACAGGGCCAGATTAAGAGAGTTAAAACAAATTCAGATACCAAAATATCAGCCTATATATGTATTTTGATTCCCAAGATATTTTAATTTTAACTTGTTGTTTTACATTTTAACCATATTCCTTGGTATAAACGACTTAAATCAGAATCAAATCAAATATATACAACTTTTCCTTTAAAAAAAGTACATGAACATAAATGCACATCTTCTCTGCATTGAAAGTTTTCATATTGGCACACATCAGAGCACATAAGCACAGATACTAATGTCTGTGAAAGACTCATTGATTTCTATCAGCCAGGTGATAATTCAGTCAGCCTCGAGGGAGAATCATCCAGTTAAAGAGGTTCACAACCTGTATTCATGCAGCTATTGATACGATGAAGTTAGTAACATCTAGCTCTGTTTTGTATTTTTGTTAATACAAATCTTGGATCTAATGCTAATAAAGCCTGGGGAAATTGTGGAAGATGATGAACCCGGTAAGGCTAAAACTAAGGTGTCCCACTCTCGCTGGGTTACAGGACAACAAAAGTAAAGTTGCAGTGGTCAAACATTTAATTAAACATACCTGTTTCACCTAAAGTATTTAAATGTCCAGCCATAAGATTTAACATAAGCCACAAGTTATAAATAGGAGTAATTTTAATAAAGAGTATATCCCTTACGTCTTTATAGAAAAGAGAAAAAAAAAAGTTCATCCTTCATTTTACCTGCAGCTCAGATAACAAAGTGTTTCATTGTGATCGTAACTTTGCACATATCTGTGCTTGATGCAGTCATTAGTTCTGATAACACTGACAAAGTCTTTTGTTTTTTGTTAATGTTTTCTCTGAGAACTGAAGAACAGGTTGCTGCGTCCTGCAGGCTCATTCTCCTCATCATTTTATTTCATTTCAGCACATAAAGACTAATTTGCTGTTTTTGCCTGTTTGGACATGTGAAAACAAACATCATTGAATTTATTCATTCCTAATCTGAAGGACACACATTCACCAAAGAATGTGGTTGTCTATCGTTTTTATATTATGCTTTTATATTTTGATGTGACCATAACCAATACGTTACCAAATGTGATATATATACATATTGGCTTTGCTGGGTAATTTAGTTTTTATCATATAACGACATGCTTTTAACCAACCTCCAATATAAATGGCTGGTCTTAGTATGTGTCTGCATGTCTAAATCAATATTTCTATAAATATCTCAACAATAATACAACCCACAGACCCGGTGTAGACATTGTCTGTATAGTCTTCTCTTTCATTTAGAGCCCTCTTCCAGTTTACCCCTAGCAGGAGTGACAAGCCTTTGAAAAGAGAGCGGAACTGTCATCTGTTGCTACCTTCGCAAAATTAGAGGATTGATTTGCCTCCTTGCCTTTTTTGCGACAACAACCAATTAATCTCTATAAACAGATTCTCCATTTGAATGTGCAGACGATAGGCAAGGACACATTGGAAACACTTCTGTTATCACTGCAGAGAGAACAAAACAGAATCATGCAGTGTATCATGCCGCATGCAAGGGCCTGTAAAATTCAAATTTAAGATGTGTAAAAATTGAGATGTGTAAAAAATGCTCTGGGACCCCAGAGGGTTGAATTGTTTTTCTCACAGTGTAGGGTTAGTTAGGACTTAGCAGACCATCATCACAAACGATGAGAGAATGACTTAACATGTCTTGTTATTTTTCCTCTCTGGATATCAGAGCCTCAGCAATCTGCATATGGATGCACACGGCAGCATTTCTGTAGACTGAACTGTTGACTCAACTCGTCCATGAACAAACATCTATTTCTCAGTAATTAGCGTGGCAGGATATCAGGCCTGACAGTAGGTGACAAGCAACAATATTTCATTAAAGAAGAATCAAACTATTGATGAATAACTTCTTTTTAATGTCCCTGGCTGAAATTGTCATTTGTCCCTCTCTTGTACTTAACTAATATGATTAAATTGTGACCTGATCTTTGAGTTTCATAATGGTGTTTCTGGCAAAGATTTCTGGTTTATATCAGGAACAAGTTCTGGTTGCCTAACTTGAAGCCAAAATTACTTTTCTTCTTAATGGACCCATAAAGCACGAACAGGAACAACTCCAAAAATTCAAATCAGCAATAACACAGAAACTTCAAGCGGAACTAATGGAAAGCTGCAGTCGATAAGGTTGGAGACGAGAGTTTTGCAACTCAGATATGTCCAGGGTGGAGACTGAAGATGCCTGAATCTGAGCACTCACAATTTAAAGTCTTCAAAGTTCAGCTTGGAGTGGTTTTGTAATGTTGAAAACATTGGCTGTAGAAATCCAAATGTTTGCTGTAAGTCTATAATGTCAAAGAAAGTTGATTGTCTATGGCTTCTGCAACAATGAAACTAAATTAAAGCTAAAACCAGCTAAATATACATTTGAACAGGTGTGACCTGATTCATATTGAAATACTGAAATGACAAACAGTCAGCCTAACTTCAATCAAGCTGCCCCAAATTACATCCCAGCAAGCCGCTGCAACTGCGATCTTGATGTACGACTATGTAATATTCCAGTTTTTTTTGTGTAAATTAATTTAGATTTTTACTTCAATCTTCAATGTGACGGAAGTTTGGGTCCTTGTAATTGAGACGCTGAGGGCTGATTTTGAACAGATTTTCTGGGATCCATTTTGAAACAGGCACAAATTAAAAAGCTTATCTTTTTCCTCTCTTATAAACTGGATTTCCCACTCGTCTCTGACTTCAGGGCAGTTTATATCGGAGCTGTTTAATTATCGATTGTCATTTCAGACACCTCTGCTCATCATAGATCTGTGAAATGAGGCCCCGTTTTTGCCCACTAAGCAAACTTCATTCAATTTCCCCCTTCTTTCATCTCCCCTTTGAGTCTCGCTGGCATTAAGTTGAACAGAAGGCTGATCGGATGATCTCCTGCTCATCATGAAGATCTCGAACGGCACCACTTCAGCCCTAATTACTGAAGCAGAACGCCACGTGAGACTTTTTAGACTCTGGGCCTCTTCACTTTCCACCAGTTTTCTCATTCTTGTGTTTATCTCCTGTTTCGAAACAAGGTCCAGTGCAAACCCTAGAAGAAAGCAAACATAACGAAAAACAACATTATGAAACAAAAAATGTGTACATTCAATAATGCCTCTGTATTGACAACCTGTGCCCAATCAGTAATAGGTTATTGATGTTTCTGTCCATGAGTCAGTATTAAGCTCAGGTGGCAGAGACATGGCAAAGTGCCTTAATAGAAGATGCCCATGTAAAAGCGATAACACAACAGAAACAAAACCATGAAGGAAGTAAGGTTAAATGGATTTTGAAATTTGACTTACTTACTTTGCTGTCATTTGTGAAACCAGTTCAAGCCAGTTCTCACTTAAAATGTGATGCTTATAATAGTAATTATTATAATAATAATAACTTTAAGAATTTATATTACGCCTTTCAAGAGACCCAAGGGTGCTTTAGATGTGTAACTATCTATCTATTTGAAGAGTTAGAGGTCTATTAAAGCCAGAGATTTTTAAACATTTTAAAACTTTAAGTGAGACGAACCCACCATTTTCAGACTGGGACACACATTTAAGGTGACGTAATAGATTTTTCAGAGCCAACCCTCGAAAATAAAGAAACACCAATGATAAAGGATAAGTGATCCATAACAGTTGTTACCATAGTTAAATGTCAAATCAATAGCTAACTACAATCTTGTCCCATCAGCTATTGTGTGACAATTAATTAGCCTCTAGGGGCAACTGCCAATACCTTGGGGCATCAGATGGAGACAGTAGATATTTTCTGTTAACCATCCTTTTTTGTACATGTTCTGGGTCCAAACAACATTTGTTCGCTCAAACGTGATGGGTCAAACTCAAGAAAGAAACCAGATGGATTCCAGACAAAATCTTGTCTGCCACTTCCAGATTATTTATATTCACATATATATCAATATGTTATAGACATCGAGGTAAACATAATGCAATTGCAAATTTCCTCATCAGCAAGGAATTTTGTGCATCTTGTGGACATAGGAGGGACTGCAAATGAAGTACACAAACACCTTTGAAATGTCATCTCCATCTGATCAAGATTATCTTCTGTTCTCGTCCCAGTAAAGTGGTTCAACCACTTATCTCAAACACTTTCTTCTGATTTACTGTCACCTGTTCCCACCTCAGCTGCTGACAACTTTATCAGTGCACAGTCCATTTCTTCTGAGAAGACTCATGTGTCGCAAACTTTTTATTGTTTTATAAATGCTACCGATCTCTAGGTGGCTGATTGATTAAACTCTCCTGTTTATCCCTTCTTTTTTTCTAAATGTCAGCTGGACAACGTAGATGAGCAGGCAGCTCAAATCCGTAGAGAGCTGGACGGCAGGCTACAACTGGCCGAGAAGATTGCCAGGGTGAGAAACATACAAAGCAGTTATTTTTTTGTACTATAACTTTATGTATTTTTATCTCATGTATACATTTGTTTAATGCATCCTTCATTTATTTCACATGTTATTGAATCACTTAAATGTTTTAGCAAATGTAGTGTGAAATCACATATATTGGTCAGGGGCTGAGGTGCTGAATATAACAAACAACTCACAATCTTGTCATCTACATTACTTCTCTCTACACAAAGAAAAGCACAATATGTACAGCAAAGTTCCCACCTCATGAGGAACCAGAAAGTGTGATGAAAGGTGTCAGTGAAACACTGAGATGTGTGCTTTAGTGGTAGACAGCTTCATGGGGGTGAACTTGCTTGCAGCAGGATGAAAACCTTGATGCTGATGATGAACAGCAGCTGAATGTGTGTCCTGCAGGAGAAGAAATACCCAAAGTTCATCTCCCCTGACATGGAGGCTCTGTACATGGAGGAGCTGCGTTCTTCAGTCAACCTGCTGATGGCAAA
Organism: Platichthys flesus; assembly: GCF_949316205.1. Lineage (NCBI taxonomy): Eukaryota > Metazoa > Chordata > Actinopteri > Pleuronectiformes > Pleuronectidae > Platichthys > Platichthys flesus. The sequence goes on along the minus strand of NC_084950.1, from coordinate 22,649,319 downwards.
TTTGGAGAGTCTGCCGGTGTCTAAAGGAGGCCCTGACTTCAAACAGAAGCTCAAACGCTCCTCTCAGAACAACTCCTTCCTGGACATCGGGGACGAGGGAGACATCCTCTCCAAATCTGACGTTGTGCTGTCCTTCACTCTGGAGGTGTGTGTGTGTGTGTTTGTGTGTTTGTGTGTGTGTGTGTGTGTGTGTGTGTGTGTGTGTGTGTGTGTGTGTGTGTGTGTGTGTGTGTGTGTGTGTGTGTGTGTGTGTGTGTGTGTGTGTGTGTGTGTGTGTGTGTGTGTGTGTGTGTGTGTGTGTGTGTGTGTGTGTGTGTGTGTGTGTTAGATGATGGGAGATGTTGAAAGATGTTTGAGGGATAGGACTTGTTTTTAGGTTCCAGGTATAACTCAGGTTTTGAAAATGAACAATGCATCTGAATCCCTATCACCTCTGATATTTTCAGATTGTAATCGTGGAGGTTCAGGGTCTGAAGTCTGTTGCTCCGAACCGGATCGTTTACTGCACCATGGAGGTGGAGAGAGGAGAGAAGCTGCAGACGGACCAAGCTGAAGCTGCCAGACCACAGTGGGTTCCTCTTCTACTATCTATCTAATGTCTGATAGAGAATTACATCTTACACGATTTAAATCCCTTTCATTGTCACACTTAAGTTAGGCCCAGACTGTCGTCCAAATCAATACTGTCACAAACATCATATTTCATGAGATTTAATGTTAGCAAAAAGAGTTTTTACCTTGTGAGAACATCATTCACTGAGTTAGGAGAATTTCAAATGAAGGAAGAAGAATGGCTGAGCATTGTAACACCTCTTTGTGACCTTTGTTCATGACTTATTAATAGTGCATCTTGGCTAGGAAAGCTAAAAGTGAAGTGTGTGGAAAATGTTGGTCACCACATGTGAAAAGAGGTTGCTGCATGTCTGATAAAAGAATCGGTGAACAAGGGGAACTGCCGACCTAACTCCAGAAGCACTCGGTTCATTAATTAAGTAAAACTGACAATAAAGCAACAGATACACCCTTTCACGTCTTATCTGGTAGTCCTGCTATTACCTTATTTCGTGTCTATAAAGTGCAGAAGTTGTAAAGCTCTGGGTGTCCACAAATAACGATGACAAGTCTGTCCTCTGTTTTTGATTCTCCAAGATGTTTGGAGAATCTCAACACTGATGACTGACACAGTGTCACACAAATGTGTTCACTTAAGCTGAAATATTTAGAGCTCTGCTGACTTTTGCATCTTCTTGCATGAATTGATGGCAAATTGCAACTTTGCATCAGTGTTCATTTTGGCAGCTATTTTTGATTTAGTCTCAGTCTTTTGACGAAAATGCATTTTAGTTTTAGTCACATTTTAGTCATTTTTATCCTTCTTAGTTTTAGTCTAGTTTTAGTCAACTAAAACAAATTACATTTTAGTCTAGTTTTAGTCGACGAAAAACGAATTCCATTTAAGTCTAGTTTTAGTCACATTTAATAGCCAAATTAAACTCCTTTTCTATAAAAACATATAGCTGCAGCCTAATAGCTTAAAAATATATATTTAGTTTTAAATGTGAAAACAAAAAGGCAGGTCAGACTGGAGGCGAACACAGAAACTGCAGCTCGGTAGAAACCAACTGCAGCTTCTGCTCTGATCAAGAAGCTGAGGCGCTGATCTCTGATCAGCTGAGACCAGAAAAACTCTGTGTTTTCACTGTTTCCATATTTAAGAAGCAGTCTGTCACTGACTGGCTTCCTTCACGTGAACTAGCTCTGATCTTTTTTTCTCTGAGCGAGTGAGCGGGGCGGGGGGCGGAGCCTCGGGACCGGTGCGCTATCTGGGAGCGCACAGACACACACACACACACACACGGACACACAGACTCACTCGCCCGCTCCTGATACTTTATGATGGCTCGTCTCGTCAACGAAAGTTAAAAATAGATTTAGTCATAGTTTGTATTTTCAAAGATCCGTTTTCGTTACGTCTTCGTCTCGTCTTCGTCATGGAAAAAGGGTCAACGAATATATTTCGTCATCGTTTTCGTCAACGAAATTAACACTGCTTTGCATGGACTTTGTTTGTAATCACACTTGGAGAACAATTATTTTCATGTGTGGTCTGGACTAACAAGGCTAAATTAATAAGGCAAATGGTGCCACCTAGTATCCCCACAGTTTCACAACTGTAGACGTTGTAACTAGGTCAAATTTGATTTGTCCAAATGAGTTGGTTTATAATGTTGACAAAGATTGTTAGTAGAATTTAGGTCTTTTATTTGTTATAAAGGTAAAACAATTATCCTAAAAACTTGAATTTTGGCTTTTTGTTTTATTTTCACTGGGGAAAAAAATATTTTCTTGCTCTAGATACTGTTTTCCTAATATTGTGTTGCATTTGTTTTATAGCACAATGACATCTAAATACAAGATTTTATTTATTTATTTATTTTCTGATGGACTAAGTGTTACACAGGGATCTTGGGCGATAACGGTGTTCAGTGCTAATACTCAGTCCTGATTGGATTATTGTCTGATCTTTGGAACATGAAGTGAACACACCAAACTCTGTGAAACGTCCCTTTAACTCAGCTACCTGAAACTAGACTACAACTGTCCTTATATCAATGTCTACAGTCAGAGCTCAGATATTTTGTTCTATTTGTCCATGAGACTAATTCCACTGAGAGGAGGTTTATGAGCAGTTATGATTTAAAACGGGGCTGTAAACAGACCTGAGGGACAGGCTCTAAAGACACCAGCACACACTCACACTAGTAACACTAAATCCAACTGGTTGAATGAGCACACTAGTCCTGTGAAATGCAATTTTGTTCAGTTTTATGTTCAACAGGTATGGCTGGAATGACATAGAAAATCTTGAAACTTGTCATCTCAGCTAGTCTGATCATTCCCAGTGCTGCTGCAGAGCACGGATCAGCTGCGCTCTAAGCTGTTCACCAACATGACCATGGTATCCCAGTCCCATCGTAGTGCTAACATACTAATGAGCATTGTGGTTGTATTATAAGAGCTGGATTACGACACAGTATCTGCTCTCTGTAGTTAAATAACCAGTATTCCGCTGTACTGTTTGGACCCTATGCTGCATATTCAAATTCTAACAAGCTAAGAATCAAACGTGTAGCTTCACAATCCCAATATGGAACTACATGGACACTGTGGCCTTGTGGTTAACAACAGTTCACTTAATAAACTTAAGCAACATAACTGCTTTTAACAAAAGCTAACGAAGGCGTCTGAACAACAACATGATTCTCTACCAGTTGGTAGCATAGTGTTATACTAGCATTACTGACCTGCAGCCACAAGCACTGGTTCAAACATCTCACTTCATGAAGATTTTGGGTTGATTGCAGTTCTGTAAACATTGATTACGTAATTCATTTTAGAAATTATAATAATGCTATATTATTATAATCATTTTTATATCAAAATGTGATTTTCCTGTAATGACTGTGACTATAGAAAAACAATTGCATTACTTGATGAATTTCCCCTGATTAACAGCAAGTATATTTCCACCTGATGTTCCTCTTTGTCGGAGCCGTGGGATGCCTGGCGGACAGTGGGGGTCTGTGGGGTAATGAGGCTGCCCTTTCACACACTTTCTTTTTCTGAAGGCCATCCGTCTGCCAGCATCACCAAACGGAACCAATTAAACAAGCTCACCGTCACCTAGCGCCCTCGGAGGTCAGCAGCGATGCTCTGCTGTCGCTTGCCTTTACTCTACGGCTCCTGTCACCTTCTCTATGATTAGCCTCCAAATTGCTTTCACGTCCCTCATCTTCAATCACACACCCATATATTTAATGATAACATAGTTATGTAATTACATGGACAACCCGATTAGGTATGATTACACAGTCGTCCAATTGCAATGATGATTCATTAGTGATACCATTAATTAAAGTGGATTGTCAAGCATCTGTGATTCTTGTTAAGGATTATAGCACAATTTCTCATTTTTATTACAATTGAAGTAGACTCGAAATAATCCAGGTTTAAGATTGTAACATTAGTTGTGTGTGTACAAGATAAAAATGAGCTAATAGACAGAAGGCGGAGCGAAAGCTTTACAAATTAAATATTTATCTTTTTACTTTTGTAAATGAAGTTTGATGAAGGTCGAAACAAAGATAATTCTGTAACAGTAAATCGATTTTATGTCTATGCTGCAGCCACAGCTGGAAAAATAATGTTGTTGCGTGGTGCGACTGTCCATCCCACTGAACATGATATCTCTGTGGTAAGTCCTCCAAATTTGGTACAAAGGTTAATTTGGATGTAAGAATGAGCTTGATGAGTATGGAGGACCATACATGACATAAGTAAAAATAAATAAATAAATAAATGTATAAATAAATACAGAAATAAATAAATAAATGAATAAATAAAAATGGAAATAAATAAATAAATATGTTAATACCAAAAGAAATGTCAAAAGAAATGTCTTAAATATATTTTAACATTTATTTTTTCCCTGATACATTTCCTTTGCATTTGCAGTGTCCTTATGCTAATGAGAAAGGCGGGCCTAACCGCAGTCTCATGCAGGATTGGTCACAGGAGTGTAATGATCCAGCCCTACTACTTCTGCCTTTCAATGCTGGTGTCCAGTAGCTGTTTGCACTCTGTGGAACAGTGGAAACAGTGAAAACATAGAGCTTCTCTGGTCACATCTGCTCAGAGATCAGCGGCTTCATGTTCAGAGCAGAGGCGGCAGGTGGTTTGTACCGAGCTGGAGTTTCTGTTTCCTCCTCCTCTCGGCTCGCTCCTTGTGCTCATTACAACACGAGACGTGACGCTCACAGTCAGGACTACTGACAGCTAAATCATCCCAATAAAAAATAACCTTAACTAACCCTCTGAACTTGAACTAGTTCATTTTAAGTGTGAACTGGCTCAACGTCCCAAACAGCTACTGGACACCAGCATTGAAAGGCAGAAGTAGTAGGGCTGGATCATTACACTCCTGTGACCAATCCTGCATGAGACTGCGGTTAGGCCCGCCTTTGTCATTAGCATAAGGACACTGCAAATGCAAAGGAAATGTATCAGGGAAAAAATAAATGTTAAAATATATTTAAGACATTTCTTTTGACATTTCTTTTGGTATTAACATATTTATTTATTTATTTCTGTATTTATTTATTTATTTCCATTTTTATTTATTTATTTATTTCTGTATTTATTTATACATTTATTTATTTATTTATTTTTACTTATGTCATGTATGGTCCTCCATAGATGAGTAGAGTTCGGTGGTCAATGGTCAATACTCGCAGTTGAGTTGATTGTATTTCTGTTAATTAAAAGGGTAGGAGTGAAGCTACCTAGAGGAAACAATGACAAGCGTGAGTATCAACATAAAACAGGAAGTGCAAGAACATGCAAAACGAAATGGTGTGTGAGTGTAACCATGACAGTTACTCAATCATCCGATTAAAGACATTGTGTAAATGCCAATAAAATGACATTTGGTAAAGATTTGTCAAAGCAGAAATTTATTTACTGTGTTCCGATTCAGAAACGCTTATTTACAAAAAATGACGTATCACAAATAAAGTTTTAAAATGTGTTGAACAAAATTATTAACTGCCACAAAAAATGTATTGTCATAGAATTACATATTCCTACATATAACATATGTAGCTGAGTCTACAATTAACAGTCTGAGCATTGTTAGTTAAAATCTTACCAGAGTGAGCAAAGCTTACAAACTGATTACGGACCTTTCTACTTTTTGTAAAAAGTAAATAGCATCGTTGGGTGTAAATTTAGCAATTTTTACATTCGTTGCAATCTTTTAAATGAGAAATTTACTCAATATTGTTAACATGTGTTGATGTTGTAAGATATCTTAAAGCTAAAATGAACCCTGAATGAGCCTGTTAGAATCTTTTAGATATGAGGATTACACACACAACACCAAATATTGGCTGCTCCCAGTACAGCATTCTTCTCTGCTATTGATGGGTCCTTGTTGTAGATTTTATCGCCCCCTACTGGCCTAGCATTCTTGTTTGAGCATTTATAGTCCATTTTGTGTGTGTGTGTGTGTGTGTGTGTGTGTGTGTGTGTGTGTGTGTGTGTGTGTGTGTGTGTGTGTGTGTGTGTGTGTGTGTGTGTGTGTGTGTGTGTGTGTGTGTGTGTGTGTGTGTGTGTGTGTGTGTGTGTGTGTGTGTGTGTGTGTGTGTGTGTGTGTGTGTGTGTGTTTAATTGAAACAAAAGCACCCTTCTGTTGCCTTGGTAACTGGGGAAACTAAGTTTGGTTCTCGATCTTGCTTGTCCTTCATCACGAGCAGAGGGCATCACTTTGCTCCATTAGAGTTTGTGTAAGATGAACACTCAGAGCTGACACTGATGGCACTGTTTGCTGACTCTCAATCTCTGACCATCACCTGATGATGTGAAGTTATTACAAGAAATGTAACCACACTGACCTCCTACCTCTGTTACCCTTGTGGTCCATGACGAGCAGGGACCTGCACATAAAAATGAAAAAACCCTGTCCTGTGAGGTTCTGAGCCTTCAAATACAAAATGGTTAACATGTTTGAAATGTAAATTATTTGCGACAGGTACATGTCTGTTTTGAGTCAAAGGTGAAGGTTTTCTGTTTGTTGGACTTTGCTGAAACTTGAATTTCCTCATGAAGACTGTCTTAATCCCTCATGGTCCCTGTGACACAGTGAGATTCAGTTGAGCTCAACAGAGGCTGTATGTGATGGACCATTCAACAAACACTGTATCCCAAAATTACCTGAAAATCTCTGTTCTATAGATTCACAATGAAGCATGATCTCTTGGAAATTATTCATAAATAGGTTTTGATTGATACTTTGATAGAATTGACACGTTACCACAACTCCATGTTTTATCCATTTGAGATCCTCACCAAATGCCAGTTCCAAATCTCAGAGATTTGCTGGTTCGGCCAAAGCTTAGAAACAGCCTGCAGCTCCTAACCTCTGACACCAACCCCCTCACTTTGGAGCACAAATGGCTAAAATCCCATTCCAAAGTAAGGTGTCTATAGCTTCTGAATCATGAAAAGAAAGACAACTCCCAAAGGTATCTGATAAAATAAACATTTTGGGTGATACAGAAACAGAGTAGTAGGCCTTTGATTTCAGTAAATATTTAAAAGTGTTGTCCATCTATACTAATTCACTGTGTGTGCCTTAGCCACACTATCAGTAAACTCAATTATAACCATTCTACAGTGTTTTTTCATAACAAGACTCAGGCATCCGAAAAGGACATTTGGAGACTCCAAATGGACACAATGGACACCGGATCATATTCTGAATTACTAAAGGTCTTTCTTTCGTTTCTTCATCAGTTGGAGATAAAATACTTTGACTAGCCCACTGTGGCAGTTTTTTTCTTTGTTCCGTTCCTCCCTCCAATACCTGGGCATATGTTCATATCGTCTTATGTAGATCAGGTCCTGTTGCATGGACAGACCATTTTTCTAATCTTAGTCAACATTGGCTTAAACATTGGCTTAGTTTAGCTGCTCCACAGTAAAAGCCTCTTAAGTGAAGCAATAGAGGCTGGAAGTGTTGGTTTGCAAGCTGGCACAGTTCAGTTTGTGCAGGGGAGACTGGACTGGTGGATGAATTGAATTCTCATCATAAGTGTGTTGACCAACAGGGAGGATGTGAACTGCAGTCTGTCACTGAGTTAAAGAAAAGTTTTTTTTCTCTTTCAGGTGGGGGACTCAGGGGGATTTCACCACAACTCACCCACTGCCCTCGGTCAAAGTAAAGCTGTTCACAGAGAGCACTGGTGTGCTGGCTCTAGATGACAAGGAGCTGGGCCGGGTGAGTCCATGCACACACACACACACACACACACACACACACACACACACACACACACACTCACACTCACACTCACACTCACACACACACACAAAGTGCTTTAATCACATAATTTTAGACTTAATACTAACTAGAATTTACTCTACATTTTTGGGTCCCCTTTTATGACTATGATTAAACATAACATGTTTGTCATATTTGTCACAGTCATTTTTACATCCTCCTACTTCTGACAACAACAAATCAGTCAGCATCACTATCAACACCACAGCAGCTGGGTGATTGGGGACGTTGTAAGTCCAGCTAATTTTAAAAGCATTTTTCCTTTTGGTGACATGTTGGATCATGTGATTGTGTAGGAGACATTTGTTACACAACAATTTTGCCTTCATGTCGGGTGACAAATCTTGTCAGATATAATGAGCCACACATCCATTATGCAGTAGTCCAAAGGCGTGTTCAGAGTTTAAACTGGAACTGTGTCCCATTCATATGACCACATAGCCATACTGGGCTTTTAGAAAGTATTCATTCTCCCTCCTTGTATGGCTGCCACTTAAAGTGCATGCCCTGTGTTTGTCTTCACCAAGGGGGTTGTTTTAGTGCCTGTCCATGGGTTTGTTTGTTGGTTGCTTGCTTGCTTTTTCAGCAGGATAACTACCCCGTCCGGGTGTGTTAAATACCACAGAACTAGATCATTTGGAAAACTACATTGTAAAAAAATATATATTGAAGGCAAATTAATACAGGTTAGTATAAAAACAGTTCGTGCCTTGAAGAATTAGGAATTTCTTTTTAGTTTTTAATATTATGAGACAGGGTGTTTTCCGGTCATCCATCGAAGCATGTAAGCAGAGGGAGAACCTGAGTTTCAGATCCTTAGCTCAACCTCAATGCAACAATCTACTAGTAAAACCCAAACTCCAAGATCATTGTTAAATAAGCTGTCCAACATTTCTGTTAAGTTGTAAGATCCAAGATGTCCCTCCTTGTATCAAATCTAAACTCAGGTTAGTAACTAACATCACTGCTCTTTACCACAATTTAACATTTACCAAAAATAAGTATTATGCTTAATTTTGTACCTACTGGGACATTTTTATAGTAAATTACATGGTACCAGTAACTTTAGATGTATTCTACCTGAATAATGAATTATTGTCTTGGAACAGTGAGAGTTCCTCACAGCAGGTGAAAGCCTTTGAACAAATAGTGCAGACTAAATTTTGTAAGGGCAAGGACAGGCTGAAGGCCATTCCTTCTAATAAGCTGTGCGCTGATGCTGCTGCAGATCTGATCCGTGTACGCACCACTTTGAAGCTGGTCTATAGATGGATGTGTATGTCGGGGGGAATGACCGTGTTTCCCATGTAAGGGTGAACGAGACACAGCATGAAAAATGGCCCATGCTGCTGAATTTAACAACCATGTGTTTTATTCACAATGTTGTTTGGGGGTTTTCTTTTTCAAAAGAATGAGATAAGATTCAGCTTCAAGGTGGACGTACGTTTACACAGCAGACAAAAAAAAATTGAAAATATAACCGAGTGAAAGCAAAGAGACCAAAATAACATTATTCATTAAATAAACAGGAGAAAGTAAGATTATCAGAACCAGCCGTCCAAACCCACACCTCCGGGAAGTGACATGCTGCTGTCCTGTACCACCAGTGGCACAATCAGAATTATTTAGTAAGGACAACCAAGTTGGTTATGTGTTTCATTAATTCATTTATTTATTTAAAACCTTGGGAGTAACATTGAGTTACAACCCTAATTTGTATTGGTATCGAGGTACAGCAATACAACAATAAAGGGTTAAACAATATATTTTAATTCAAACAGCAATAAAATAATACATGGTTCTACCAGTTAAAATAAGTTATAGGAGCGATGCCATACCAAACTATTATTGATGAGGTGAGTGCACTTTCTATGCTGATTGTGTAGAACTGGACAAGATTATGTTTGTCTTTGAAACTTTTTAAATGTCTCAGGAAAAGCAGTCTTTGATTGACGAACCCTTTTACAATAATGTGATCTGTGTTGGTGCTCCAATGTGTTGTTGATGAGAACGCGTGGATATTTGAATGGGTTCCTTATTGTTATGGTTTACCAGATATTGGGTTGAGGGGGTGCGTCTGAAGTCTGGAATGATTTCTTGTGTTTTTGATGTGCTTAGCTGGAGGTGGCTGTTCTGGCACCAGGTTACTTTATGACCTGAACAACCTGCTCGCTGGGATAAATCCGATTATTGTTGTGTCATCTGCATATTTGGTGACTTACCTGGTTGGTTGATGTGGCTGGTGTAGAGGGGGAGGAGCCAGGGTGACAGGACCCAACACTGGGGGGCACCTACAAGGGTTGTAGGGCAGGATGATGCCTTATTGATCTTAACCCTCTCCTGTCCTTGTCCCCATATTTTAACCTATGAACACACATACTCATCTGTTGCACTTATTTCAAGTTAGTTCAATCATGGAATAGGACATAACTAGAACTTCCCTGTTACTCCTCCTGCTGTCACTACTGTCACTATCACTAGCTGATGTGTTGATGTCGGCCCACAGAGAAAACCATACTGATGGAATAATCTTTGTGAAATAAGAAGCAATGATCTTTGGCCCTGGACATCTCGCAGTCAAACTGCATCTGTTTTCAAATCAAAATCAAACCAGCTCTGTCTTTTCCTGACCATGAAAAGCTTGTTCACGCCTTTGTCTTCTCACAACTTGACTACTACAAATTTCAATTTAGCCCAGTTATGTTACAGAACTATAACTCCCAATTCTCCAAACTGTAATTTAGGATCTTTAAACCTACACTTGCTGATAGTTCCTAAGGCAACGCTGATAACTAGCGGTGACCAAGCTTTTGCGATCAGGGTCCAGAGGCTCCATTAGACTCGTCAGAACTATGAACCTGTTTTTAAATCATTGATTAATTTATTTTAATTGAAAAGCCTTCAAATACTTGATTTTTGGCTGGTTTTAATGGATGTTGTATATATTTTTTATGTTTTGTTCTGCTTTTTATTCCGATGTATTTTGTCAATCACTTTGTAATCTTGTTTAGGTAAAGCTATAGACATATTATTATTATTATTTCATTACTAAAGGTTTCCTCCTCCCTCCCACAGGTGGTCCTGAACCCAACCACCAACGGACCAAAGCAGGCCGAGTTCCACCGAATGGTCGTTGCCAAGAACAGTCAGGACACGGAGTTGAAGATCAAACTGGCTGTCCGCATGGACAAACCCCCCAACATGAAGCACAGTGGGTGAGTCTGCAGCTGCTTCTCACTTCTCACATTCGGGTAAAAAAGGTTTAGTGTAGCAGCAGAACTCATGATTTGCACAATGAGGTTTCATCCAGTAATGGGGTTTAAAATAACTGCTTCCACCTCCATCTTCCAACTAGTTGAATTTATTAATGCCTGAATGATTTAAAAAATTGGCCGACTGAAATTCATATCCAAATATTCTGGAGATTTACTGGGGTCACCTGTCTAACCAAGTACAAACAAATGGTTTAGTCCTTGCCACACACGGGGAATCAGAATTCATGCTATCGACGGAATGAGACCGCCTTTTAAAACAGTGTAAAATAATACATTTTCAAATGATGGCATATTTATGTCTGTCATTTTAGGTCATGGCTACTGTTCATTTGTGACTACCCTAACAAACACTAAATAAACAATTTCTAAATCAAAGAGGAAGGGGGCCCACAGAGACTGCTTGTGTGCTACCCTCCTGCCTGCAGTTAAAGCGTGTAATGCTAAATACTTTGTCAGATAAAAAGAACATTTATCGATTAACCCACCTAAACACCAGCTTTCCATACCTCTCTGTGTTACTGAGTTACTGCCCATACAAGTGTGAATCAGAGGAGTAAAGCTTAACACGTCCATTAACTCCCAAAACAATTTCCTAGAAATGACTCATAATATCATATGCAGCATGGTTGAGTATGTTTTGTTGCAGTGAAGCAATGAACATAAAGTGTGTTACTTTGTGTCTGTGGACTTTCCGGAAGCATTAGCAGGCTGACAGCTCCACCTCCTGGTTACAGAACGGTGGTAAGTACAGACAGATGGTAACTGATGATGACAGTAACTGCTTATTGGATGTTCCAGTAACACCTACGACCAATTTAAAATCTCCAAACAACCTAACATCAGTCTGCATGTATTTTGACTGTGGAGGAGACCACAGAGGAGGACAATCAGACTCCACACAGACAGACCTGAGTGTCCTCGTTAAGACCGATGTCCAAGAATGTGTGTGTGTATTTCTACCAGGAGATGGCAGCAAAATTTTAACCTTACGAGGAAACATTTCAGTGGATTCAACAGTACAATGCCATGTGTGTTCTGTCAACCCTTGAACCTTTTCATTCATAGACATGAGGAAAACTGTATTCTGAATTTTCATCTTCAAATTTTAAATAATCATAAAGTAAATAAAAGGTTTTATAAATGCACTGCTTTAATGGAGTGTAAGAAGTAAAATCACAGTTTTTAGAACAGGCAACAGTTATTGTTTCCATTTGCACAAGAACAAATATAGAAAAAGTGTTCTCAACCCTCTTTACACAATCGACAAAAAGACAGGGGGTGGATCCAGGACTTTTTTTTGTCACTGTCCTTTAGTAATGTATTTTTCTCAGCGTGTAATTCATTGAACTTGCTGGGAAAAAAAATCAGACTTGTTAAGGTTTGTGCTTGTTGGAGGTATAACTCTGGTAGTTTGATTTGGGTTCAACCACAACTTTTACATCATTTAAAAAATGATTTTAGATGATCTGATACTGATTTAATCAATGGGTTTGGAAAGATCCCTGCACCACCGCGCCGCAGTCAGATTGTCTTATATGACACTGTATCAAAGTTTCCCATTAAAGTTGACATGTTTTTACATCCTGTTTATTCTCACACGGTGAATCAGCTGTCACAACTCACACAGGATTCTGTTCAGTACAAACAAATTTAAGACTATTGTTTGCAGAAAAAATTATACATTGGCTATAAATGTTTTGTAAAGCATGCTTAAATACGTGTGAAAGCTATACACACCCTGGATATTTTTTGTTGTATTTGACACTCCATTTTCTAATTGTACTCTTTGGTTTCAAAATTGTAAGTATATCTGGCTGGAGTCAGTCAGTTTACAGTGAACTGGTGTTCAGAGGAGCAGTTAACATCTTCTGCGTTAGAACTGTCATCCAAACCGAACTGTGGCAGTCGGCAGCTCTGATAGCTCATTGACTGACAGAAAGGGGGACACAGATCAGGTGCAGTTTTCAAAACTCTCCACAAGGGGTCAGTGTGAGTCTCCCTGGGAGTCTGGCCTCCCTCTGGTCCATATTTTTTTAGTGCTGAATTTGGCTTACTGGCTTCAGATTTGGTAAAGACACAATCTGTGAGACTTTGACTAAAAGGGCATGCAGGGTCTGTATGCAGCATTTAAATAGGGACAAATGGAGTCCAAGAAGAGGCCATATGATGCAGGAGTGTTGTTAAGCTAAGAAATAGAGCACAAACAGAAAATGTGTGGGTGCATTTGTATTATTTATTTATTTTCCTGGGTTAAGGCTGCAAAAAGAAAAACCGTGAGGAATCTGAAAAGGTTAAAGACGTGGATCCATTAAAAGGCCAACAGATGCAAGAGTGCATTTTACTTTCAGGGAGTAATGGGGCCAACAAATAAAAAGTGCACAAATAGGAAACATGCACAGTGGGCTCCAAAAGATAAATATAATTATATAGATAAATATATTTGAGGAAATCTGGCTTTCAAACCAAAACGGAGATTTTTATTTAATTTTATTTTATTATATACAATCTTTAATTAGCCAGCTTGGTGAGATGAATTCACGTTTTCCTGTCAACTCAATGACAAGTTATTCTGTTTTTATTGTCAAGCAACTATCGGTCTTTTTTTAATTTAATATCATACCTACCTTCATTAAATTTTCTAAAAATTCTTGAATGATGATAAACAGTTTTCTTTGTAAAAAGAATTAGGCCAGTTTCCCTTTGTACTATAAATATGTGAGTGTGAACATCCAGCTAAATGACGGCATCTCTGCAGCGATGACTGTTAAATGCCTGCAATGAACTCTTTGGCGTCTGCAGCCGTGGTGTTGTGCGGCTGAATGGATGTTTGAAAGTCTGCAGGAGGAACGGTTGGCCAAATCACAAGTGGCCGGCGAGCGCTGCCTCGTGTTAACCCAGAGCCGTGCGGGATGTGAAGAATGGCCCAGATTCTCTGTCCAGACGTGCCACGGCCTTGACTGGAGGCCTTTTTTTTAAGGGCGGGCAGCAGGGCTGAAGAAAGAGGTCTCGCCATCGATTGATTTTCCTCACTTGCACTTGCCTGTATCCCACGCTTCAGGAGGCCCGGGAGCAGCCATTGATTTGAGAGGCCACGCTGGTCATTCTTCTATTTTGCTCTAGACTTCCTCAACGAGCTGTTATCTATGTCATGGCCTCTCTCAGTTCAGGACTCATAACTGTCTCCATCTAGTTTCCTGATTAGGGAAGGAAATTCACAAGATGGATCTGACACCTGAAACACACACAAACATAATTATTTGTCAGAAATCGTAACTATAAAATGTTTATAAGCTCATATTCTTTAAAAAGTCCCCAGCTTAAGCTAAACACGTAAACTACAGTCATGAGGCCGAATTACTTATTTGTGGCTTCAGACACCTTCCTTGATTTTTATTGTCCTACCCCTTAATTTAAGTGTCTTAGATGAGTTGTGTGTAAATGATCACCTTCTTGGATAGCAGGGCAGCAACAGCAGTTATTTTCATTATCGATCAAATCAACTAATTCATTATTAAGTAATTCATCACAGAAATCCCCATCCCAGTTTCTCAGTATGTCTTTATCTTTAACTCCAATCTTAACATAGCATAAGGTGAAACCTGGTGTTTTTGCTGGGGATGATGCAATGAAGCATTGAATTATCAAAATAACTATTGGTAGAGTAATTAATGTGAGGTGAAAATGATAGAAATTGGATTCAAAATAAATTGTTCATTTATCAAAATAAATGAATTGAGCAAATAAATGACTGATATTAAGGCAAGAGTGTTACACAAAGCTTCCAGTATGACTGAACTCATCCATCACCATCTCACCTCAAGGTCCATTTGGAAGCTTTGTCCATCATGATTCTTCTCTTCTCATCGCATCTCTTCTGTGGTTTAACATCTAAGAGCAGATTTCCTTTTATTCTGATAATTTCAAGGGTGCCTGGATGACTGTGATCCGTCCATGATGTGTGATTATTAAATGTCCGTGTTGACCTTGAAAGCAGCGTTTTCAGGACCACTGACACTCATTTTCAATCAACCTTGACAGTTAATACAAACGTTGTTTTATCATATGTGGCCCATGAAACGCCAGCCGATTACACAGATACATGCATGTTCGTGTGTTCTTATGTGAACATTTTAATTTAGAATTTGTCGTGTCTCAATTTATTCAGAAGCAGTTTTAACTATTTTATAAGGTCAAGACATCATTGTATTTTATTGTATTTTGATTTTATTTCACAGTTCCCTTCCAAATTATGTTCACATTTTCGTACAGATTCATCCTTTTTGTTTATTTTACCTCAATTACTCTTTTTTACGTCTTTTATTCCACTCTTTTTAATCTTTTTATTGTTTTACTTTCAGATTTTAGATGGCTGTCTTTAAATGTTGTGGCTGTGAAGTTTAAATGTCCCTGTAATGTACCTGCTTTATAAATGCTTTGGTTTGATGTTGTGTCCCTCATTGTGTTTCAGGTATCTGTATACTCTAGGACAGAGAGTCTGGAAACGCTGGAAAAAAAGATATTTTGTTCTTGTTCAGGTAAGAAACTCGAGCCAATGAGATTTATGACATGCTGGATGTGTTATTAATGTGAACATTGTTCAATGAGCTAGGGGAAGATAGACTTCATGTTACAAAGTAGGTCTTGACAGTAATGAACTGTTAATCCAATCATTGTTTTTAACAGCCTCAGTGGAAATATGAAATAACACATTTTAAAGAGGTTTTTGTGTATTTAAAGTGAATTCAATTCAGCCAACAGCCTTTGCAGAAAACATGTCCTCACATTGAACCGTCCCTTTCTAAAGCTCTAATTTCCTTTATTTATTTTCCAGTCGAAAAAGGTAACAAAAAAACAAAAAAAGTGTTTAAGGTTATTAAAGAAAATCCTCTCACATCGTGTGCTCCAGCTGAAAGGTTTCTACATCTAGTCTGAAAATGTGAGTCCTGCTGCGGCAAAGTTATTTAAGTTTTGGTCTCTGAAAGTCTCCTTTACTCTTTTTCATTTCAGATGTGTTTTTTTTTACATTCAAAGTACTTTGTGATCACTCAGGGTCTTTGAGAGCAATGGTAGAGATTAAAATGAAAATGTATTTTCTCTTCAAAAGAAAGCTCTGGTTACCTCCGTGTGTCAGACTGTAAGTCCTCTAAAGTCATCAAAAGGTTTAGTTTGATTGAGTATCACTTAGATTTATTGATTTTGATTGAGGATGTCAATGGTTCATTGAGTGTTTGAGAACATTTCAAAAATTCATAAATACTCTTTTTCACCACTTGTTTCAAAATTATTCTGTGTAGTGTTTTATTAAAGAACATTTTTAACCTGTTTCACTAGCCATGCCTTTAATTTTAAAACCAATATTTCTGTAGAAAGTGAAGCATCGGCTTGATGTACTGCAAGTACTGCACTGCATGTTGTCACTGCTGTCATACAGTAGGTTTTGCCCACAACTGATACTGTATCGGCTTCTGCTGTGTGTGCTGTGAGTCACTTTGTGTGTTTGTCGTGCAGGTGAGTCAGTACACATTCGCCATGTGCAGCTACCGAGAGAAGAAGGCTGAACCTCAGGAGCTGATGCAGCTGGAGGGCTACACAGTGGATTACTGTGACCCTCAGCCAGGTACAGACACCTCCGCTCTCTCACTGGCTCCATCCAACATCACTTGCAGGCCACTGTATCAGAATTCAAATGTCCACACTTGCTCACAATGACTGTTGTACTGACAAGTAGAGCTTTGCTGATTTGGATTTGTGGGGGACACTACCAATGCAGGTTGCTAAAAGAAGAAATGTTTAATAACACAGATATTATACCTCTTTTACATCAAAATATACATGCTTTTTTAAAATGCGGGTAAACCTGCTACAAAGCAGATTGAATTTTTTCCTATTGCCAGTAGAGGAGTTTGTCTAGATGTTTTTTGGACCAGATGAAAAAGGAACTTTAGTGTGTGTTTTTTAAGCCACCTCCCATCCAAACATATGGAGATAACCACATGATGTGCTCCCTGCTTACATGTCATCGATCGCACAACAGAACAACTACACTTACAAAAATACAAATGTCACTGAGTATAAATTCATATCCTCACAGTTAATATTATATATGCCCAGGTTACATTTGCATTATAAGCGTTGAGATCACAAAACCTTCTCAATTTGGCAGCTCTATATATATCAACCCCTGATTACGTCTCATGTGAAAAACTGTTTGCTGGAACTGCTGCTCTGTTTGAAGGCTGGATTATTTGTTATAAATTATTTGAATTATTACAAATGTGACAAATGTTTTTTCTTATTTTCTGGAACAGAACCCAGAAGTTCCATTTTCACCGAGCTCTTTTTGTTCATTGATCATGATGACAATATCAAATGTTTCAAACTGCCAGTAATTTAAATGTAATTTTGAGTATGTTAATTACTTTAGGAGTTTACATTGTTTGGACACAGCATCCAGTAACAGCATATACCCACACAGGCTACTGTCTTCTTACACTGGATATTATAATGGTTAGGCTCTCTGGCACATATCGCATTACATCTGACTGATTAAAAACAAACTCGATCTTATTTCCTCCTCCTCTTCTCCCATCAGGTCTGCAGGGTGGTCGGGTGTTTTTTAATGCAGTGAAGGAGGGCGACCTGGTGATGTTTGCCTGTGAAGATGAGCCGGACCGGCTGCTGTGGGTCCAGGCCATGTACCGGGCCACCGGACAGTCCTACAAACCAGTCCCACCGCTGCAGAACAAAACCACAAACTGCAGAGGAGGAATTCAGAAGCCAGCATCTCCCATCAGTAGGTTCTGATCCTCACTAGCTGTGTTTGTCAAATATCCTAAGCTACGACTGTGCAATAAAAGTGAAGGCAATTAAGTCTGATGGTGCCTTTCATAAAGGTGTAGATAGTAGAGGTGTTCTTTGGGATTGAAGGTATATCCACTGTAAAATGTTGAGGTGTTTAAAACGTTGTGTGTGAGGTTCTTTGTATCAGTGTGGTATCAGGCTCTCATCCTGTAAATGTCCCATTTTCCCCACAAAAAATATATGCAGCTTGTCGTTAGCATGACGTGAGCCTGTTGTCAGCTGTCTGTCAAATAGACGTTAGCCTCTCGTCAGCTTTCCGTCAGCATGACGTTAGCATGTCGTGAGCTCGTTGGCAGCTTGTACGATTTCATGAGGCTTCGGGCTTTTGATTTCCCCCAGAGTCTGTTTGTCTTATTTGAGTTTTGTAGATTATAAACTTTATTATTATTTTAAACAAAGGCATTAAATAGCTCTTTATTGTATTTTGTATCCTGCTCTGCAGGATCTGCTGGACAGATTTTTTTGAAAAAGCACTTAAATTCATCAAAGTCTTATATACAAGTTGGCAAGTGAGGTGTCTCTGCAGTCATGGCCACTTGTGTACCTCAGTTCCACTTGAATTTGTCGATACAGACTTGACACATGCTGAATTTGCCCAAAAATGTCTGAAATTGAATGGTTTTGATCTTTATTTTAAACTCTTTCTTTTCATCACTTTTGCCATTAGTTGTGCTCTACGTCTTTCATTGTCACATGTTATTTCCATTAATTCTTTAACTTCTTCTCTAATCCATCCGCACTTTTCATCAGAGCTTTTTTTTCTCTTCTGCCAAACACTCCTTTATTCCTTTATGTCTTTCCTATTTTGTTCATTTTTCTAATTTTACAATAATTTGGACTTGATGAAACTTGAACTGTCTTTCACGACAGACAGACTAAGACTGACAGTGGGATCTTAGACTGAATTTATTGGAGGTTTTGGATTTGTCCGAAGAATGCTAGACAGATGAAGACAAAATAATAATAAACTTTTCCGGTTATTCATTCCTCCTTTTTTCCTGCTTTTATTTTCTCTTTCTATTCGGTCCTGCTTCCTCATTCATTAAAGTGTTCTTTCTTTCTGTCGCCCGTGGCTTTTTTTAATCAATCTCCATACCTCTCCCAAGTCCAACTTTTTTTGTCGTTCATGGCTTCTGTCCATTATTTTTTCTTTCAGTCACATTTTCTTCTACAGCATCATTTTACAATTAATTCCCTCTGTCTTTATTTTGTCCTGTTCGTTCTTTATGTCCATTCTTCAAATTTGCTGTCCCATTCACTTTCCTCCTATTTCCGCAAACTTAATTCCGCAAGACACTCATTGCATTTTCCCTCAAGGTCGGACAAACAGGCTGAATGTATTTTCTCCATCATAAAACATGAACTTTTTAAAAATAATATTTCCATTTAATAATTAAAACCCTAAGGCTTCATTGTTTACATCCATATGTGTTATTTTAAGTTGATCAGCAACAAACAGTCCTGGGAATCACAAGTCAAAACATTGCTCTACATTGCTTATAGTGGTCAAAAACTGTACACGCCCCAATTATTCTTTCTTTTCTGGTCTTTTTTTCCTCTATTTCACTGGTTCACCATTTTCATTTGTCTTTGCTTTCTGACAGACCTATGTGATATTTTGTCTTAAACACAAACAAGTAAACACACATCTTGTCTCTTTTTGTGAACCATTCGTTCGTATCAATTATCTTTTTTTTTAGCGTCAGGTTTTCATCAGCCGCCCCCTCTTGCCGAGCATTGTGACATGAATTGCTTCATAGTTAGGGCTGATTGTTACAGCATTTGTGTAATTTGGTGTGGCGGCAGCCCGCTTCCCGCCTCTCATTAGCATTTAATGGAAGATATTGAAGAGTTAATGGCAAGAGGTGCTGACACGCTATTTGCAGGTGGCAATGGATGGTGTCCCTGAAATAGCTCTTAACTGGATGCTAAGTGCCGCTCTGTGTGTGAATGTGTACGTGTGTTTGTGTGCGTTTCAAAGATTTGACAGAAAATTTTTCTCGCTTTAATAACCATTGTGTTGATGAACCTGTATTTTTGTCTCTGCACATAAAAATCAAAGGCAGAGGTTAGAAAGCATTAACGGCTAGATTTGTACAGGCATGCACATACACACAGAAACGCTCACACACACAAACAAACAAAGATGGGTTATTTAACATGAATAAAATCATACTTTGTTCTTCTGTGTTAGTGTTGACATCTGGGAGCGAACAGGTGAGACAATGAGAGCAGAGGCACAACATCTCTCCTTTGTTCGATAGAGTTTTAGGACTGGTTTCAGCTTTGTCTCTGGATAGGTCTCGGAGCATAAAGAGCGAGCAGGCGGCTGCAGATTTCATTGACCAGCGTGTGAGAGCAAATAATGAAAGCTGTTTACACGTGGATATCTTACACACACTCGGCCTCTGCAGATGGTTATTGTTGTCACCATGCTGAATGGATCCTGCCCTGTGAATTCGCAGCCTCGGTTTTCAGGTATCTGCTCTTCTCCGTTTTCGGATGTCTTTCAGTTTTTTCACTGGAAATGTCTTTAACATTCATAGTGCGAAAAGAGAATTCCAAAAGTGACTTAGTAATTTGTCTGTAATTAAATTCCCACTAGAATGGCACTTAGTGCATACCTCCACTAAGAGTTCCCTTATGAAGCCACATTTAACGAGATTCAGCTCTATTGTTAACACTATTGCTCACACACAATTATCAGTCCTCTGAAAATGTCTGACTGTTTTAACATGGGTAGTCCCGAGGCAGGAATCAAACCATTGATGTGGCAGTTGTGCACCTTAACCAACGACCATTAGACCTACAGATGCTCAAATCTTTAAGCACTAGTGAAATGGTTAGATTAAATTAAAGAAACCTGGTTAGAAGAACGACCATGCAAAGTAAGGATGAATTTGATGGCACTTAGTAGAGCACATACCTCTGCCAACATACCCCTTACTTTCAATCAAGCTGTACTAAAGTTTACAAATTCAGATATTAGTCCTTTGATATGCCAGATAAAACAAAAATAAAAAAAATGGTCCAAGATTTATTAACTACGAAACTGGACACCTACATCGATGGAGGAAAAAATGTGAGATTGTTGAAATGGAAAAAACAAAACCTTTTCCTGAAGTTCTAGCAAAGAATGTAAGAAACAAAAGGAAAGAAAAGGACAAACAGACAAGTGTGAGTTTTCCAAAGGATCTCCAGCAGATAGCACTTCCCGTCACCTTTCTGCCTGTGCAATGCGGCCAGCAGCTTCCATCCACACCATTCAAGTGGACCAGCGTTCAAACGACCCAGAAAGTTCACACAAGTGGAAATCATCAAAGGCTGTGAGGAGTTTTGGTTGTGACCCTTCACCTGAAATTCACTTTATCAAACAGACAGTGAATTCCATCTTCAGTATGAACAGATGGGCCTGAATGGGGGCTGAGACTCACTCCTGAAGATGCACCTGTCAGATGTGTTTTTGAGAAGCAGGTGGTCAGTTTGACATCGAGGATGATCCTGAGGAGAGACGTCCAAACTGTCCTTTCGTCTTAACCCTCCGGGGACTCAGTGGCCAAACACAGCATAACAGCTGAGCATGTGTTCATCTGCTTCTCCTAAACTTTTACCCACTTCACTCGGGTTTCCTCCATTTGAGCTCTATGGTGCAATAGGCCTCGCTCAGCCAGACAGAGGCTGATGGGCTTGTCTGTCCACATCTTCATCTCTGCTCGCCCCGTCACCGCCATGCTCTGACGGGCAGATCAAGTCACATCTCTCTGGCCAGTTCACCTGAAACTGAAACGTGCTCTGCCCTCCTCCTCCTCCTCCTCCTCTTTGTCTGCATCAATAACCTGCCATCAGCGCCCAGCACCACCTCTCACAGTAGTGTGTCACATGGATGTGACTGTTGCTGTGACGATACCAATGGATCCCAGACAAGATGGATATGGAAAGATCGAGTGCTGAAAATCATCCTCCTACCTCACACACAGACGCACACACACACACGCACACATACAGACACACACACACGCACACACGTCCTGACATGTCGTAAATATGTTACCAAGACGTTAAAAAATAAATAAAAAGAATAGCGTAGTTTGTACATCAGTGTCGTAGAGTTAAAGAAGAAACCTCTGTTTTTAATTCCACAATTTCTTCCATCATGCAACTGCACACATTAGCTGGAATAATCTTAGTCTCAAATAAACCAGGCTCGATCGTACTGGCAGAACGTTGCATGTTGCATGTGACCATCACACTGATGAGAAACTTTTCTCAAAACACAAAGTGAAGAAACCTGGAGTCAGTCTGACACACAATCACACCATCTGTGCCAGGAGCTTTGACATCCGTCCATATTCTCTGTCACACACTTATTCACACACCCACCCCCCCACCCTTGTCCTTTAACACACACACACACACGAGATAATAGCTGAAAGTTGGACTTGACACGGATCGACATCACCCCTCCACCGTCTGTCCCACAATCAATACTCCCCTCCTCCCCCCCTCCTCTTATTATCAGCACTAATCTATATCTCTTTGTCTCGTTTTCTTAAGAGTCGCTTCCTTCGCTCCCTGTCTTTTCTCTAAATTACATTAAGGACAATCCCGTGTTTTGGAGGTAACGAATGTAAAATGACCTACATCGGAATTGGACAGAGGGAAAGCAGGCCACAAGAGCCAAAGGGCACCCAGATACAGAAAAGTGGGAGAGTCAGAAGAAAAGAAGGAAAAGAGAGGAGCGTTGATTGGAAGTTGATTGTGGAGATTTTCACATTTGTTGTCTTTTTTTTCCTTTTTTCTTGTTCGGACAAAAGTGACAAAAGAAAAGAGTTAGGAGGGGGATGGCGAAACACAAACGTCTGAGAATCCTTGCAGGCTTCTCTGCATCCACACAAAAACAAAATGGCAGCGTTAATGAAAAAGCGATCACTAATGCTCGTCTCGGGCACGAGGCCGCGGGCGTCACAGGCGTGGAAAACAGCACCGGCATTCTTCAGGGAGCCGTGGTCTTTTGTGGGGCCATGTGTCACACTCAGAAACTTCCCATCCCGAAATGTACTCCTACAATAAAGGCCGGGTGGAGAGTGTTAGGCTTTTCATTTGCCGGGGCCATTAACAGGACGCCTGAAAGGACTGGAAATGAACCCAGGCTTGCTCAGGCCGGGACGCCCTGCACCTCTTCTGCTGCTTTTATCTTTTCCTGTTGTCTGTTGATTCTTCTGTCGCTGACCCTGAAGCCTCGTTTTCATCTGCTGCTGCAGGCGCTGTACTGCCCAATGTGTGAGAAGAGCTCAAAATGTCTGTAGTGCTGTGTGAAATGACTTCACTATACACCAGCGGTCATGTAGAGTATAAGTCTGGTGATGTTCTTCTTCCTTATTGTTTAATGTATCTAATGAAAATACCCAGAGTAAAAATCGTTGTTCTGTATATTCATGCTGATGTATCATGTTCTTTTGAGTCATAGAGATGCGTTGTTTCCAAGAAATATTAAATACATAACAATGAACCATAATGTTGCACTGGGGGACATGTTCCTTCATCACCATGAACACACATTAGTATTAGTATTATTAGGACAAAATTGTAAAATTGTATACAAACCATCCTGCTTCCCCAAACAGTCACTATAGCATCAAATGTGGATTAATCCGCCCAGAAAATAGTCCCAAACAAATGTGTTACCTTTTCTGTTTGAGTGTAATTTGCTGAATTACAGTGGTCAACTACTTCAGGAAATCATTGCAGCTATTTCACCACTGCATAGGAGGACAGGTTTTCACCCCCTTGGTTTGTTGGTTGGTTTGTCTGTAAGCAAGAACGACTGGATCACCACAAAATGTGGTGGAAAGATGTGGTATGGGTCAGGGAAGAACCCATCAATTCGTAGTTCTGATCCATATAAGGGGAGGATTCTTTTGGATACTTTATTCCAATTCCTTTGTATCTATATCTATATGTCCTGGCTTTGTATACGTACTGTTAATTATACAAGACAAAACACATCCAGCAGTATGCTGATCAGATATTTTGTGAGACAATAAAGTCAGTTAAATTGTGTTTGTGGATATGCGCTATAAAAATCAAATGTATTTATTTATTAGCAGTGGTTTCAGTCTGGTCAGTGATGATCTGTGCAGCTCTCTTGGTTTCTGGTTGAAGAATATTTGAAGTCTTACGTTCTTGTAGGAGCTTTAATACCAGAGGGAGTGATGTGGCCTGATGAAGACGTGTGCTGTGCTCATGAAGCCTGATCTCCTGCTGCAGTCAATCAGTCGTGTGTTGTGTGTTTTCCCTTCCCGACTCTGTGAGCCTCTTCCAGTGTTTTCCTCACGTCGTCCATTTTGGCCAGTGTTTGTGTCATGCGAGAGAAATGACAGCTTCACAGAGGATCTGTAGCCAACCGAGGTGGGAACTATTAACCGCAGCACTGCCAATGCAGGGCTGTGTGTGTGTGTGTGTGTTTACACTTCAGTTCACTGCTGAGCAAAAATTGATGTGTGAATGATCATTTATATATCACTTCTTCAGGGGTTTAGCTAACTGAAGGAATCTGTGCAGCCGTGTCGTCATGTTTGTTCATGTGATGTTATAACATTGAGGTGGATGATCCTATAGCTTCTTCTAGCAAAACCAGCTCACAGACTTAACTCTCTCTTTCCTCCTCAGACCCATTCTCTCGTTGCTATTATTCAAAAGGTTATATTTATTTATTTATTTTTAGGTAAAAAATCCAACATACCTGCAGCAGCCATTAGGCTTATATCAAAATATAGGAATAAGGAGCTCTAAAGAAGTTCATGCCTGCAATAATCAAAAAATGTTAAAGGTAGTGTTGGTAAATTGTTTCTGAGACTCGATTTCTCTTATTTGTTCAAATCCTCTTCATGTCTCAATAGCCTTCAAGAAATGAAGTTGTCTGGAAAAAAAGGAAAAAAGCCCTGTGGCCCTCTTAGGACTGTAATCATCTAATTTGTTAGGGTTGGGAAATTAACCGAGAATGTATGAAAACCGACATTGATAATCTCTAACCGACTTAATCTTGCTCATGTCAGTTAATTTGGTTATACTTTCCCCAATGCATTTCCTCTAGGTCAATTTTGCAATGCTGCCCGGGTACCTTGTGCCGTGTAGAGCAGGTACAGGACTTGAGGATTCATTCTGTGATTCTTTGATCAGCTCTTGAGTTATTGAGACATGTATTCAAACACACTGAAAAAGTGTCCAACATTTAGTGCGCATGCAGTTGACCTTATGCACACAACTGGATTGAAGTCGCCGAGGCCTAATAATAACCATGTGTGTTAACTAGGTTCATCAGGATGAGGTTAGGTGTTATTCTTACATGATTCAGACTTCGATGAATCAATGTCAACAAGCTGACCTCCTCCCAGAGCTCTCTACTCTGGTCGGCTTCTAGCAGTTTTGGGTCAGTGCACGTTTATGTGTTATTAGAGCATAACTTTGACGAGTGGGTCGATGGGCGGGGGTGTGATGTATCGATTGCATTTTTTTGAAGCGTTGCCTGCTCATGCTTTTCCAAGATTACCAATGCTTGCTTCAAATCTTCTCTGTATTGAAAATATGACAAAACTGCTGGGGATGACATCGATACGTAACTCTTCTCTTTGGTTTGGAAAACTTTAATTATAAAAAAATATGAGACTGTTTTATCTGCGAGTGGTCATCCTCCAACCAGAAGGTTGGCAGCTCAAATCCCAGCCCATTCCGGAGTGTCCTTGGGCAAGATGCTGAACCCTTATAGATGTTGAATGCACTAGTTGTAAGTCGCTTTGGATAAAAGCCTCAGCTAAATGACATGTAATCGAATGTAATCTGTTGTAAGGATTTGTGGTGAATGTCATCCAGCTATTCCAAAACCCTAAACCCTCTTGACAAAATATATAATTTTACTAATTTATAACATTCATAGAAAGGAGTTGTTAACATACGAGATAATTGTTAATGTTTTAATTTACACAGCTATAAAGCAAACTAGAAACCAGATTTAAAATAACAAGATAGAAACTGCACTAAGCACACACACCTATCGATATTCATTTTCTTAATTCTTTATTTACAAAAAAATCTAGATCAATGAATTATTCTCTGAAATTTTTTTTTAAAAGTCACAACCTGCAAGAAAATGATTTAAAATCCTTGTGTTTGGTTTAAATCTATCCAATAGCTTTTGTGAGATCCTTTTGACAAGCAAACAAACAAACGGACAAAACCTCCTTGGTGGAGTTTATAAAATAGAGATGTTTGCATCCAAATTTAGTGAATTAATAATTATATGAATTACATCAGATTGGTCCAGATTTTCTGATTCTGACTTTTCAGGAAATGTTTTTGCCTTGTTCTATTTGCCTTGACAGGAAAGCTTCCTTCACATCAACAGAGCTCCATGGGGTCTGATCACGATGCTGAGTGAACTGTGGGAACCATTTTCCTGATGATGATGCAATAACAGTGATCAGAATTTTTTAACTTCCTTGAAAGGCAGATAATATGAGGCAAATTTGGTTTCGGTAGAAATCACCTTTTCATGGTTAAATTGCCTGGTCTCCATAATGATCATACTGCTCACATGTTGGAGGACTTTCCTGGGTAGTTTTTTAATGCCATCATGTGTCCGTCCTAACACGTTATTATCATGTCCTCAGCCACGTGTCTGGTTTAAGCACAACCTTGATCTTCACCCAAACCTTTGGTTGGTTTTACTCACACTGCCGTTTGAAATGGATCATTTATGAAACAATTGCACTCAAAGTCACAATTATTCCTAACCTACGCCCAGAGACTCAGGGCCGAGCAGCTCTAAATCTTTTCCCTCCCTCTGTGTTTCCTGCTCAGGTCTGGATCCGTCTCAGCGGCAGGGAGTGGAGGGGTTGATCTCTGCAGCTCCTTGTCGCCTTGACCACACCGCCCTGTTCAGCATTTTACAGAAACACACTCTGCAGCACCGCATGAACGACTCCTTCTCATGCCTGGTACGTTCACACAAACACATCATCTGACACAACCTCAGTTTCGTTGATTCCTGGTTGACCCCAGGAATCAGCTGATGTTTGATGGAGATCAGTTTAATGTTAAAGTTCATTGTTTGGTTCAGACCATCATCATCATTTTCCTTTTTCTTCTGTGAAACTTTTATTTAAAAAAAGAAAATTGTCACCAAAATCCTGACTCATCAAAACAGTTAAATAATCACAATGTTTATTTTGCATTTTGTTCAAACTGATTCTCTTGTCTTTCACTGAATAACCTTGTAATGTAAAGTTATAAAAAATAATTCTTGAGTAACAGGAAGAGGCTTCTAGAGAGGAAGTAGAAAACTTTACCAAATGGCATATTGCAGTCAAATTGAAAAAAAGTAATAGAATGTGCACAAATATATTTTTAGAAGAACAGTGAATTTCTATGTGTTGGTCAGATGAAACAAGTACTTTGAAGACATCACCAAAGATTCAGGGAAATAATCCCAAGAAAGAAAAAGCATTATAGTTGCCCTTTAAATTCAGATTACCGTTTTAATTCAAACTTGCAGCCTTCGGTATAAGGTGATCAGTGTGAGAACTTTCCATCTTTAACCTGAAGAAACATCATGTTGAGGAAATTGGCAGTTCCAGCAACGAAGAAAGTTGCTCCTAGCAGAGAGGGACACAGCAATCTCTCTCTCTCTCTCTCTCTCTCTCTCTCTCTCTCTCTCTCTCTCTCTCTCTCTCTCTCTCTCTCTCTCTCTTTCCCTCTCCCTCTCCCTCTGTCCCTCTGTCTGTGTGTAAGCCTGGGGGGCTCTCTCACACTGATTGAGGGGATAAACGCTCTAATCAATACTTTACAAATAGGAACATGACCCTCATGGACAACTGCTGAGCTGGGTCAGTGGAGTGGGTGGGTGGGAGGGGTAAAACCTATATTAGTAAGGGGGGGGGGGGGGGGGGGATTAGGCCATCCTGATAACCTGTACTATAAAGCTGGTTCAACTTCCTCAGTTAAATCTGGACTTTCCTGCAACGGGCACGTTCGTGTTCATTCATTCAACCTTTATTGTAACAGGAACACATTGAGGTACAGACCTTATTTACAATGAAGTCGAGTAATGGAAATAAACAAAACATTCCAAGATGCCAAGAAAACACCAATAAGAAACAGTAAAGTTTGCAAAATAGCCAGAACAAATGAACAAGCTTTAGGAATAAATACAGTGCATATAATTTAGTTTAAAGCGATTCAATTAAAACAAATGAATCAAATTAGACAAGAACAACTGGAGGTAAAATAGGTTAGATTAAAAACAAACATTATCCTTAGGATAAACAAGAGTTGAGTTCTGGATTGTTCTGTGTGTTAGTCCATGTTTCAGGTGCATGATGACAAAAGCTGGATTTACCGACCTCAGTAAAAACAGTTGCAGTGATCCAGTCATCAGAGCGTGTTCAATGAAGAACATTTGTTAATTATAGGCAGCTATATATATATCAATACAGATAGCTGCAGGTCAATTATAATTTGGTTACACTTAAAATTGATCAAAAACAAGATAATATATAAACAATGTGATCGCTTAACTAAAATAGAAAGAGAAGACTATATTTCTGTGTTTAAACTGTGAATAGGATTTCTTACTGAGTGAGTATTTTTTTTGCCTTTTGTCTGATGATGACCAAACTCTAATGAAAGCTTAAGTCATGTCCGACTGTTTCTGCTGCTACCACACCGAGAGATGTTTCATGTGTGATGAGCTCAATTTGGACCCATGTTCATTTAAAATCATGGATGTATTAAACAGTGGTGTGAATCGTGTTTATAATAAAAGACATCATAGGTTGTAGTTTTTATTTCTCATGTTGTTTCTTAGCTGTACTGATAATGAGGAAATACAACACTGTCAGGTATAATGTCACATTCAAAGATTATTTGTTGAAAGTCTGGAAACAGCTACGTGATTCCACCCATCTTTAAAAAATATCTACTGATGTTGATTATTTTCACTTTACTTTAAATCCTGTTGTCCCTGTCAGGATCCCGTGGATCAATGACTCTGGACTGAACTGAAATGTGGCTCAGACCTGCCCCCCAAAAGCTTCAGTGTGTGTTTCTAGGCCAGTACTTCTTTTCACATGCAATCAGGGTTTTTGTTTTTTATCTGAATGTCTAAGGTGTGCAAGTAAATCCACATTGGAGCATTTGGAAGAACCAGTGGAACTATCTGTTGCTTGTTTCTTGTCCAGCTCTAATAACAAATACGTAGCTCCACATGTGTCTTTGTCAAGAACAATCTCTGCAAGAGACCAAATGAAATCACAAATAAATATCCTGGAGATGTCTCAGGTTCACTTTGAGCTTCCTGGTTTCACTGTGGGAACAACAGGGGACGGTGAAATAAAGCCATTAAATGGATAAGCACAGGACTATTTCATGCTGACAGGACAGCTCCTTCTATGAATGAACCTTTAACTATATTCAGTTTTTCTCTTCTCTTTATTTTCTGGTCATCCAATCATTGCAGTTAATTTTTGTAGAGTCTAGTCTACATCCTGAATGACTTGTGTATCACTATGTAAGCTGGTGGTTCATAAATGGGCTAGAGGACATGAAAGCACTTGTGCTTCACAGGAAGCACAGACATTGTTCTCGCCATCCACCAAATATTTTCATTAGCAAAATTCATACGTAGTTGAAGTGCTCGGCGTTGTTCGGAGCTGAAAGTGTCCTTTTCTAACTGAATGAAGATTCTAAAAGTCTAAGGCAGATCTGGAGGAGACGGCTCATCCTGACATGTGTTGTGTTCAGGTCTTTTTAAAAGCAGCAGAACGAGGAGATGTTCAGCAGAGTGACATCTGTGCTTCTTTCATTTCTCTACCTGCCTCACCAGGACGCCTCCCAGCTCTGCAATTAGACCGAGCCATTCACCCTGCCCCTCCAGCTCCTCACTCCTCAGCCTTTTGTTAAAACCCACGGGCTTTGTGTTCCAACCTGAGCCTCTTTTCACAAGCACTCTGGGAAAAGGCCAGTGCCTCTACGTGGGGGGACATCTGTTGAGATCGGGTTTGGATTCATGTCATAGACGGGGGTCATATTTTATTCACAGAGTTGAACCCAACAACAACAACAGTAATTAGGCAGAACTTGGGTTTGGATCTGGGGCCCAGGGTCCTCCTCACTGGATCAACCTAGGTCCCACTGGCCACTGAGGTCCAGCTACAATGAGTTGCTTAAACAACATGAGAAAAAGGAAAAATAAAAACTCATCAACTAAAAACAAAGAAGTTGGTCCTTGGGTGAAATCATTAACAAAGTTATTATTGTTATTATTTTTACTATTTTACCAAAACTAACTATTATTATTTGTTATAATATTATTACAAGTATTTCTTAATTATAAGCTTGTAAACCATCTAAATGATTTTGAAACTTTCCTAGAGTTGCTTTAACTTTATTTAAATTCAGGAAAAATCTAAATTTGTTGTCATTGTCTGATATCGTCTATAGCATGGTTTCCAACACTAACTATTCAGACCCAAGAATCCATGATGTTTTAGCTGCATCCATCATTATCAACCTGACATGTGGCGTGCTCAGAAATATTTGGATCTCCAGTAAAGATCTTAGACAAAGTTGTAAAACAGTTCAACCAGTAGACCTGAATGAAGGGAGGTAGAAGACACAAATGCAGACAATTCTATTTTGAGACACACAAGGAACTCCTTCTCGATCTTCACCATCAACAAATGACGAGTTCACTAAAGCAGTCTGTCATCGTTCCAAGGGCCACCCCCCACCTCCCCTAAACCTCTGGCTGGTGAAGCAGACATAACAGGGTCATGGGATCATAGAGAAAGAGCTCTCAACATCTCAATATTTACCTCTCCTCATCATCTTTTAAGCTGACGTAACTCCTACCCACTTTGGTTTGACGTCAACCTCAAGTCTTGAAGCCATTCCACATCTTTATCTCCACCTTTACTTTTTTAAGGACCAAGACACAGGTGTTCTCTCCTCCAGTCAGTCCAGTCTAATTGTCCTGCTGTCAAATTAACTTCCTGTGGAGCCATACCCTTATGCACTCTTAATATAATTTCTCTGATGTATGCTCGGCCCGGCTCCAATTAAAGGAATCTGCAAAAGAAGAAGAGAGAGGCTGCAGAAAATGGACGGATTTACCTATATTAGTGTTTTCCATCTATTTGTGATTAATGCAGTGACGTTATGAACCATCTTGGTCTCTTGGGAGGTAGAGTGGGTTGTCTTCTAATAAGAAGGTCAGTGTTTGGATCCTTAGCTCCTCTCTGCAGAATCCTAGAAAATGAAGTTCATTATTTTATCATGGGGGGGGGGGGGGTTAAACAAGGTCACCTAAGAAGTTTTTTTTTATGGTTGAAGAGAAAGTAAAACGTACGGTCCACTTTATTTTTGATCACTATTCCCCAAAACTTTCAAACAAGGCGTTTTATAAATATTTGCACTGTATATGTGAGTGTCAAACAACAAGATTCAGTAATTCAACAAGAAACACTATTCAAAAACATCCAAATACACTTTTTTGTGTTCAGAGCGAGAGGCTATTAAACCAAAATACAAGACAGTAGATTTAAGTAAAGAAAATTTTAATCAGTATCATACCAAATGTTCCAAATGGCCCACATTTCAAGTGGCAAGTGATTTAAGATGCTGTGAACTATCACCACCTTCATAATCTGAATTATCCACCTGCAGGCTCTGATGTCTGCTCTCAAAACGAAAACCAGCTACCCATGAGATCAGCTTATTCAAATTTGTATCTTCTGAGCTGTGAACCTCAGCATCGACTGAACTGAATTTTTAGCTGTCTAAACAACCACTCTTCTCATTATATTTTCATTATCTTCAGAATAACCTAGCCTAAAAAAATAGAACAGCACTGTGTGCATCAAATGGAATCACATGGCAGACTCGCAACTCTCTGACTGTGAGGGTCACAAGAATTGTTTTGGAGCACAAATTAGTTTTGAGTGCCAAATATAACCAGTCTGAGAACCGTCAAGAAAAAAACATGAAGAATTCACGCCTCTCCGGGTCAGCCGTCTGCCGTCAGGTGGCGAGTGGCGAGCTGAGGGGTTTGTCTTTCCAAGAACCACATCCCGCTCTCACTTTTACTGGGTTGTGTCATTTCTCGAATGGAGGCGTGTACACACAGACTTGCGGCCACGGCAGACAGAGCTAACGAGGCAGTCGGCTTGTTAGCCGCTAATTGAGCGGTCAGCGCCAAGACTGGAGTTCGCCATCTGTTTGTCACAGAGGAACATCTTGTCGCTTCACGCCTGTCAGCAGGCCCCTTTCTCTCTGTGTGGTGTGATATTAATAGCTCAAGCTCACAGACGGAGAAAAAAAATTATGAAATACTCGAAACGACAAACAAACTGAAGACTGTGAGGAAGGAGTGTGTGTGTGTGGGGGGGGGGGGACACTAAAAGGCCTGCAGAGGAGGACTCTGCCAGGTCCAGTTAACCCCGACAGGCAGCGTGTCAGCTCAAGTCTTTCTTTATTAAATCCTGGAAATAATATTGTCTAGTATCAAGTCCTTAAATTATCTGCAATATCGTTAGACCTTTTAGATTTTAAACTCTGATGTTATTCTGAAGACACATTAAACCCGTTGACTATTAAAGTCATTTTCTCACTTGTCACACTGTGATGTCTGAAGTTGCATCTTATTCATCAACCGAAAAGCATAAAACCGCAAATGAGGAAAAACAGTCTGAACGACAATGGCACTCATACACTGCATACCTACGCCAAGGCCCATTTTTTTGAAAATTGTGAATTTTTTTTACAAAGGGACAATCTCTACCAATCAGTGTATGTATTTTGAATAAATAAAATACACTTCCTTCATATTAAATTATGTTTATTTATCTGTAAATTCCTATTTTAATGAATCTCCAGTCATGTCATATAGGGACTGTCTTTCATACAGCCGCTCATCTGATACAAGAACAAGCTCTGAAGGTAAACTGAAACTGTTTGTGTGCAGCACGTCTTCTTCTCCTGGGTCACTTGATGCAGAGCAGAGAGCCATGCCTGTTAAGACTGGAGGAAGTGTGTGTGTGTGTGCGTGTGCGTGTGCATTTGTGTGTGTGTGTGTGTGGCATCAGCTCGGTGGAGGTGCTAATTTGTTAACATTCCTTCCGTGAGGATTCTTAATTAGCGATGTAAGTTTCCTGCCTAATTTAGTGATTACGTGCAGGATGAATGAACTAATGAACACCTCAGCATGTTCCCGTCGTTCCACTCCTCTCTGCTTCTTCTCTCCTTTCTTTTTACTGTAGTATAGAATTAATAGTTGGAGGGTTAACCTTTACACTTCTCTGTTTAATTGTGTTAAAGGAGTATTGAGGATTTGTATTGAGTCTGTAAAGCCAATAGGTGACCAGTGTAGGTTTTTGTCTGCGCACGGCTTCCATGGCAACAGGATGTTGTGAAGCAATCGTTTGGGTAATTTTTCAGTTGTTGAGCCTGCTACTGGAGTTCATAACAAACTGCTGTTTACATCTATCAGAGAGTAAAGCTGTGATGTTGTCCCATTTACCCATACTCCAATTAAATGGCTACTGTCAAAAAGTCAGATATAGGCTGTGTCCGAAATCCCTCACTAGTCACTTTAGTATATAATATAGTGAATTTCTAGTGCCGCCTTATTGTATAGAAACATTTTGTATACTAAGTGTAAAAAAAAACATTTCTAATTGATTGTAGGATTAACCTTAGGTTTGCATCTATAATCCTGTGACAATTAGATAATTAACACCGCAGACAAAATAGTAATAGAGTAGTGTCTGAAAGTTGTGTGCTCAGTATACAGTCCCTATATAGTGAGCAGGGGTTAGTACATGACAGCCAGAGACTTGGTGATGTGTTTCCTATTCATGTTTGTAGCAAAATAAGTAATTGTTGTCGCCTTCACAAACAGTCTACGTCCACACTACTACGATTAAGTCTTCAAACGCATGACTTTTGCTGTGTTAAGATCTTGGGTACACCTCTGGCGTGAAGAGTGAGTTTCATCTTATTAAACTGCAAGGTCGACTGATTCTGTGTATGTTGAAGAGACTCAAGACCCTTGAGATTGTTTGCTGGAGAACTTCCACTCGATCAACCTTCTGTGATTCATGTAAACACATTTAGGTTTCAGGGATACTTCAGAAAATCAGAGCCTGAAGTATTCAGTTAAGTTCAAATTTGTGATGTGAAACAAAATGCTATATTCGATGCTTTGTTGACAAAAAAGCGAGCCAAACAATGTTTGATGACTCTAAAATAATGAAAGACTGGGAGGAAAATCAGATTGTACATGTTGAAATATAAGTGTGAGCATCTGGGGGCCTAATTAAATAGCATCGTCAGATTTAGACATCTCTCTATGAGTCATATCCGTGTTCTAAGTTTTTATGTTTTGTTTCTGCCTAGTACCTATAGTGTTTTATTTATTTTTTTCTGTCTTCAGGGTTGGTTCAGTCCTGGTCAGGTGTTCGTCCTGGATGAGTACTGTGCACGGTACGGCGTCCGAGGCTGCCACCGCCACCTGAGCTACCTGAAGGGTCTGATGGATTATTCAGAGAACAACGCATTGGTCGACCCCACGCTGCTGCATTACAGCTACGCCTTCTGCGTCTCCCACGTGCACGGAAACAGGTACGACATTGCTGTCCTATTCAAATTAGCATTAAATATCACACAAGAGACCATGATAATTATTGAAGTTCCCATCAATCACTGCCGGGACCCAGATCCATGACAATGCCAGTAACGTGGATTGTCCTGTTTTTGGTTTGTTAGTCTTTTCTGGCCAGTGTGGGATCTCATCCCTGTTACTGCTGTACTCACTTCTGAGCTATCAAGCTAAAAATTTTAAATAGGGACTGAAAAATCCCTAAAATACCGTAGATTTAATAATAATGATTACATTACATGTCATTTAGCTGACGCTTTTATCCAAAGCGACTTACATTTTTAGAACACTCATCATTTTATGAGGGGCCATCTAGGGGTTCATTATCTTGCCAAGGACACTTAGGCATGCAGATGGTTTAGAGTGGGATTCGAACCGGCGACCTTTTTGTTGCAGAGCAGGCAGAGCACCCGCTCTATCCCCTAGGCCACGCTCTCCCCAATGATAATAATAAGATGAAGAAGACTGTGCAAGACATCTGTCTTTGTCTATCGATTCAGGCCAAGAAGGCCAACAAAAACATTGCCATCACACAAACATACACAAACACTGGCTGACTCCAAATATACTGACTTTAACACACTAGTGTGCAGACTCCATGTATTGTTGTGTAAACTTGCAGAATGCTTTTCAAATCCTTATTGCAGCCGACTGCAGATTCACAGTTCAATACAATTACATCTAATGGCAGAAATTGTTGCACTCTTTCTCCTTTTGCACCCGGCAGAACAGAGTCATACTTTCTGTTGCTGATTGAGGATTTATTCCTATGAACACAAACAACTGTCTTTGTTTTTACCCTGATCAAACAAGTGATGCTCTCCTTTTGCTTGGGAGGACAGTATCTTTAAAGGCGGCTCAGCTTTGGTAACATCCAGGCCCCCGTTCATCAGCAGTAAACTCCCCAGATATGAGCAACACAAGTGTCTTTTAGCCACTTGTTGGCATCAGCGCCGCTCCAGCAGTTCAGTTCTCCACTTCACTCCCAGAAGCCCCTGCTTGACTCCTCGGCTGGTAATTACTGATATCTGTGCTTTCTCTCCTTGTCGACTCATTCAGTCAATTAGAAAGCTTAATGATTAGCTTCTCCAGCTAATCGCCAGATATAAATTGGGAGGGATAGCTGGAATTGGCTTTTTGTCAGTTGGAACTCTAATTTGAATAATTGATGCCCATTCAGGGGTCCGGGAGCTGCCTGAGTGGGTGTGGATTGGAAAAAAGAGGGTTTGGATGCCTGGCAGACTTGGAGGTGGAGAAAAAAATGCAAACTTAATTACAGAACTCTTGTTTCCCTGGAGGGTTGCTCGCCGAGATGAAACTACAGCGGGAACCAGAGAGCACAAAGAGAGAATGATGAAAAGGAGAAAAACTTGACTTATACTTAAAGGCGAAATATTCAGAGTGTATCAGACTGTGCTTTTAAGAAAACACTCAGTTCTAGAAGAAGGAAAAAGGTCAGACCTTTGTGGAGATGTAAATACTTCTCTGATATGTGAAAGCCTCCCACATGCGGAGGTCAACCCATCACGGTTTGTTGGAGAGATGTTTAACCCTTTGTGGTATGACATAACAACATTCGCTCTATATATTGAATCAACACTTGTTCCCACCAATTTGGCAGCATTTTTTCTGCAGCCTCTTTACAAGTTAAACAAGTCACAGCACAATAAAAAAATGTGTGTGATGAATTATTTTACTTTGATGCTTTTAGCATTTCTTATTTCTATTGTGTGTTATTTTTGGTCAGTGGGATTCTTCATAGATTCTATATACTCTCTGTCTGCTCTTCACTGGTCATCTTCTCATCATTACACTGGAGCTGCAGTAGATTGTTTCAAGCCACAGCAACAGAGCTGGACCTTGACCTTGTTTCACTTCATCTGTAAGAGCTGTGTGGAAATACAGATTACGTCTCCTTGAATAACAGCAGCTGACGTGACACTAATATTACAAACGTGTGTTAAACAGCATTTGGACATGAGACACTGCGATGAAGTTTTGAATTGGAAAATTAAGCTGCTGCTGGATTTGATGGAAGATACAAACCTATGCAGGTGAAGGAAGTGCGACACTTGGACTTTGTCTTGTTTTTCTCTGAGTGTTGATGAGAAGGGTGTGTGTGAACTGAGATCGGGGTTAAAGGAGCATTAGCAGAGCTGGGAGGGATGGGTGCTCGTCTCCCTCTCACCTGTCACGTCAGATCTTCTCTTCTGTGGGTCGTCCACGCCCGACCAACATGGGATGTGACAGAAGCTTTTACCTCCCCCAACCATTCTAACAACAGAACTCCATCTCCAGATAGGTGATAGGGGAAGACGGAGGTGGCACACATGATCACCTGCCACTTAGACTCATCTCCTCTCCACACCTCTCCACACCTCTTAAGGTGAAGTGGCGTCCACACCCGGTACCCTGCCACACCGCTCCGCGAGCACCGCTCATAACGACTCTCGTCAACTGACATCAGAACCAAACAGCCGCGGGCTGATATGGTGCTCACCGTTTATACTTGAGCCACATCGAGTGTAAACACCCTAACCTGAGCCTACAGACCCCTCCTCCTCCTCGCCCCCCCCCCCCCCCCCCCCCCCCCTGCCTCCACCCGGGAGCTGTGCTGACAGCAGCCGTGCCTCCAACGTGCTCGCTTCATTTAGCGGCAACAATGTGTCTGAGGCCCGACAAGCTGTCGCATCGCTCCCCACTCCTCTGTGTGAGTCCAAGCATGAACAAACATCTGACTCGATTTAATGGCACAGTACGGAGAGCTACCACACCAAACAGCTCACTGTGTCTCTATGAGCTCAGAGCGCTTAATACGTGTGGCATTCTGCCAACGTCTTCTTTGACCCATTAGTTTCCTGTCATAATTTGATTCAGAGGAAGTGGAAGGTAGGACTTACATTGCACGAGAACTGAGTTATTAATATATCATCAAAATGCTCTATGAAAAAAACATTTCAGCTTCTTACCAACTGAATTTAAGAAACATGTTGTTCTTTACCTTCGCCCATAAAAAAGGAGAATTTTCAGCATTTGTGCTAAAAAAATTAATAGAAATACAGCAGGAAACATAAAAACATTTGTTGGAAGTGTGTGTTCATGTACTTTTTATTTAGAAAAAGAGTGCTGTTTTCATTTTGCATCTGCACATTCACATAATTTTGAATTAATCGTTAAGATCAAATTAGTTTTTTAAACGGCGAGTTAAAATGACAGATGCCTGTGTTTCCCACCTTTTTCGACTAAACACACTTGAATAAGCTTGCAATCATCCAGAAGGCGTCCTAATGTTGTGGTGAACAATGCATTTGATTATCATTTTAAGCATTTAAATACAGAAACTCAAAATGACGTTGCTCAATATCAACACATATGCCTTCATTAATCGTTTGAGTCCCTTTCCAAGCAAAGAGTCTGATCCTCATCTGGTTTCTCTCCACTGACATGAATATATGCTGCTTTTATTTGATGAGAGTAAACAGAATAAAATGTTTTGACATTCCGAAGACATGGAGACGTGGCCACACCAGCATCCTGTAAAAAAATTTAATTTTAGAAGTTGTAAGGCGTAGAAGCTGTTATATCAGTTAAGATGGACTTCAAACTTGAAGTCGATTTTTGATCGTTGTAATGCTGAGTCAGGTGTCACCCTGTCATTGTCAGTGCTGGTAACATAACGTAATCCACAAACTATCACTAACTTAATAAATAATTATTCCTTTCTCAACACTATTTATTATTTCATTGCCTTTTCACACTGATGCTTAAAGTAACATGAGCTGCAAAAGTGATCAGTCAGTTTAATATTCTCTCACTTGGCTGTGAACTTTGCTGCACATGGAAATAAATCAATTGATCATGGAAGATGAACAACCTGGATTACTGAACAGCTGCCCTTAACCACGAGGGCTTGGAGCCTCAGGCCATCCATCCATCCATCCATCCACCCATCCACCCATCCAGCCACACATCGAGCCCTCTGATGACAGTTCTAATGTCTTCATTAGTCTGTGAGGGGGCCTAGAGAGCGGGGCCCTTGGCTTCTTCAACATGAAAGCCTTTACAAGTGGACCCCCCCCCCCCGAAAGACTGCTTCACATTCTCTAGAGATTAGCTTGTGCTTGTTAAATAGGGGCTGTGGGAAATGGAGGGGGGTGCGTGATGAATTGCCAGATTTGAGGAACGACAGGGTTTAGAAGTTGTGCTAACAAGTGCTGTTGTGCAGGGAAAGCTGTCTCTCATTACCGATTGAATGGAGTAGAGTGGAGCTGAAGAGAGAGGCTGATGTTCTCGCACAATACATGACGACTTTCTGTTGTCATCCACATCACACCTCATCTGCAACCTCCACCCCCTAAAACCCAGCCCCTCTGGAGAGTTAAACACTGGAGGTTGACCTGGACACATCATCATCATCAGCAGCACATGTATTTTGTGTGATGAATAATAAATGTTTTTAGTTTTTTATTTAATTTATTTTACTTATAAAAATCAACCATAATTTATAATATGATTTAATCTTTTTGTAATTCATATAGCTGCAATTTAAATGTATTATTTAATTGGTTGTTTTATCATAAATTATATATTGCAGAACTTATATGATTATAAATAATATATAACACAGATATTTGATATGTATAATATTTCATATTTTTCGTCTCTTTACAATAAGTTTTCTGTTACATTTTATGGAATTTTGTTTGATCCTGTGTCTTTTTCTTTCAATTTGATATATAATTGTATTTGTGTTTATGTGATTCATTGTAAGTTGTTTAAAGTTAATTCATTTAAAAAACAAATTGAATTGTAATTAATCCATTTTAATAATGTTTTACCATCATAATTATTATCAATCTTAACAGGCATATTAATGCCACATAAACATTTATTATTCCTGTATTTGAAGTGTCCACATTATTGTAGTTTCTTATTTCACAATGTTAAATGCCACTGTTGTGATTTCCTGTAATATGTGTTTTCATCGTAAGTGAAGCACTCGTCTGGTTAAATAAAGCTATTATTCTTGTCATCGTCATTCACTGGAAGTTAAGCAGCAATGGTTCACTATCCTCGTCTCACCTGCTGCTTGTCCTTTCTCATCACGTTTTTATTTTCAATTCAATATGCTGCAAGGAGCTCGGCGGAGTTGTTGGTAGTCAAGGCGCAGCGGTCAGGGGCTGAACCAGCGAAGTCTTTTATAAGAACAACTCATTAACAGACAACCTCCTCGCTTCTTCCCTCCGGCAACTGCGAGTGCCGTTTGGAGAGGCTGCTTTTCTCTTTCAGCTGCATAGAGAAAGCCCAGAAAGTCAAGGCTGGTCGCATCGGGTCCTGATTGCATTTTTTCCCCTTTTTTGCCAGAGTGCCTATTCAGACGAAGGCAAGAAGGGAATGAAAGCTTTACAAACATTAATGAAGCCCTCAGCTAGCAGTTTATTCTTTGTGGCCTCTCCTTCTGCTGGCGGGATGAGTTGTGGAGGAGGAAGTGGAGCCTGAGCAGCTCTCTGTTTGATTGGTTGACTTTGAGGTCAGTGTGGAGAGTTTGGCTGCTCGATCGGTTAGTTTGTAAAAAAAAAAAAAAAAATAAGCCAGTCAAGCTCTGAGCGAGGAAGAAATTAAAAGAAAAACAGTCCGGGCTGTTAACCAAGTCTTCACATTTGATTTTTCCTTGGAGACTCTTCTATGCTTACAGAGGTTTCTTGGTATTTACAGTGATGAAGCATTGATGAAGAGAGCACTTAAATGTGAACAGCACATCAGAGATAGTGTCTGCAAGGTGGCTGTTGGATATTTTCAGATTCTCAAAATAATGGAAACAGCCTTAATTTACCTGAAGTGATGAGAGAACAAGACCATTATTTGAAAAAATGT
The DNA here is from genome assembly GCF_949316205.1 of Platichthys flesus. Taxonomy (NCBI): domain Eukaryota; kingdom Metazoa; phylum Chordata; class Actinopteri; order Pleuronectiformes; family Pleuronectidae; genus Platichthys; species Platichthys flesus. Next base: position 22,608,698 of record NC_084950.1, on the reverse strand, counting down.
TAGATCTTGTGTATGAAGTCTATTTTATCCAAAATGTATCAAATCTACACAATTTAACTTTACTAAAGTGCTGGTTTTATTGTTTGCAGTTAAACAAAATGAACAGCAATGACCAAGAAAAAAACTAGTGCAGTGCTTCAAACAATGTTAACAATGGGATGTTTGCCTGGCCTTTGGTTGCAACTTTCTTTCTGAAACTGGGAAAGTGACCTGTTGTACTTGAGCTGGAGCAAGTAAAGACCTGCTGCTACATAAAGGGCTGTCCACCTGTTTATTCAAATTTCAGTAAAGCTCGACTCTGTATGCAGACCGCCCAACTGGAGAACCAGTTGTTGTTGGTGTTGTCGTGATCGACGACAGTGATGTGAAGTCCCAGCCATAGCTGCTACAGAGCACTGGTCGCCTGTTTGTTCAAAGTTTTCTTGATCATATCAAATGACCCTAAATTTGACTCTGCACTTCCTTGGGCCCTCAGCATTATATATGCCAAGTGTGAAGCTGATTAGATGTGAGCCACAGACAGACAGATTTCTGGAATTATTAGATTATTAATGGTCTCATGACATCACATTCACATCATCTTTTGGACATTCAGAAGAACCAAACTACTTTAGGCCTTCAGCAGGTGATATGTGGTCATTTGGTCAAGTCAACTGACTGTCTTGATTTTTCTGTCTTGTCAGGCCGGATGGGATGGGGACAGTGACCGCGGAGGAGAAGGATCAGTTTGAGGCCATCAGGAGTCGTCTGATGGCGCTGCTGGAGAACCAGATCACACATTTTAGGTAAGAATCATGAAACATGTCAGGAAGACGACAACCCCGGATTTATGTACCAGGTTTCATACTCAGATCAAATTCAAGATATTCATTTCTCGTATAAATAAACTCAGTTTCGTCACTTGCCGAGTTTATTTGTTCGGGATAATGCTCATTACTGAAACAAAAATGGAACCATTCACGAGTCAGAGGTCATCGAAACCCTGGATAACCTGCAAAAGAATCAGAACACATTATTATGAAGAAAATAACAAATTACTGCCCCACACTAGAGGAGTGATGCTTTTTAAAGGTTTGTTTAGCTTCATCTCCTTTTTTATGCTGTGATGTGATTTGAATAAAACTATATCAAAAACGTGTAAAACTTCTGCTACGCTCCATTAACCCCATCATAATGAGCTGGGGCAGTCTGGGTATTTTTTTGCCCCATCAGCGACTCATAATAGCTGCAGGACATGTGTTGACGGCGGCTGATGAGACCTCCGTGCATCTGCGTGCTGCTATTCAGCGCCGCCACCGGCGTGTGAACACATTGTGAGCGTGGTGTGAAAGCAACAGCCCCAAGACCTTGAACAACGCTCGTCTGAATGGGCCTGTGCTATTAACTGTCCCGAAGCCTGGCTCTTGAAACCCTTCTCGCCTGAAAGGGGCCCTCCATCTGGCCCAGAGAGGGGAGAAGAGCCAGGTCAGGGCCGAGAGAGTGGAGTGAGGGGGCGGGGGCTCGATCAGCGGGAGTCATTACAAACTCACCTCAACAAGAGGCTAATGCTGGTAAACAATGGCCGGGACAATGCCCGGATTATGCTAATTTGCAGCAGACAAGAGCAGGATTTCCAGAGTTGGTTTGGATTAAAGCTGAGCTCAGGCATTGAAGATTCATATATAGTTATCAGGCCTGACTACAGAATCTGATAATGACATTTAAACATTGTCATTTAATTCATTTCCCGTTCTGATTCAGATTAAATTCCAACCGTGAAGATGATCATGAAACACATTCGACGCATTGTCATAATAATAGCGTTTAAATTCAACAGCAAGTAAAGTTTAAGGGAAGGATAATTCTATTCATATCATGTTTTATCACTGATAAAAGTATTCATTTAAAATTAATGTATATACATAGTATGTCTGATAGCTCATCTTCCTCCAATATCTTCTTGTAGATGTCATGAACTTCTTGCTGTTTGTGTTGAGGCCCTCAGTGCCTGATGGAGGAAAGATCATGGTCTTGAATATAAATAAGAAAAGTTAACTTGAACTTGAAAGCACAGCAAGAGGACTTTTGTTTTAACATTTAGATGAAACCAGTATCTTCAATTGTAGAAACATTTTACTGCATTGAATATAATCTATAGCTCCAAATATTATAAAACATTAAAATCCTGATTCTTTTCCACTGCTGTACATGCACTGTAAGATCGAGTTGGCCCTGTTTGATGGTAAGTAATATATGCTGAATATTCAGGAATGATTCACTTGACCTGGATTGGCCGGGGGTGCAGTGTATTTGGACAATTTGGTGTTCTACAGAGATTCTTGGGATACGCATGTTTGGTGTGATTGCCTGAGATGTGAGGGTATCAAGGCACCTGTGATGTATTTTGGCGGAGGCGTAAGACAAAGTGCTCTACATCCTGTGTGTGAGAAGCTGTGGACAGTGGGAGGACCTTTCTCCACCACAGGAAGAAGTGATGCGGTGTATTGGCCTTGCTGGGGTTTGGGCATTTTTTTTATTAAAAATTGTCCTCCATTGTTGTGTCATTAACTCACATTCTTAAAAGAACAGCTACATTTGTGACGGTATTGATCTGAATGCTAGTTGAACATGATGTTTCAGACCTTTGCTTGAGGAAATCTTCTCTTTCTGTACCTCCATGAATTTCAATTGGCTCTCTGTTGGTAACTGTTATTTGGGTGCTGGCATGGGTTTGTTGCTGGAGGGTGAGCTGGGTATTGATGCATCTGTTTGTTATATGGAAATCTTATAGCTCAGTTATTTTGTGATAAAAGGGGAGCTGTAAGCCCTGATTTGGGCCACACAGTCTTTTTAAGTTTACATCGGCACCTGTCCTAACCAGAGGCTGATTCATTGGTCTCTCTTGTTAAAAGCCAATACCTTAGAGGTAAGACTAATGTGTAAAGATGATACAGTGACAGATTCTCTTTAGCGTTTCCTGTCAATCTGTTTTCGTGAACCTGCATTTCAGGAACCTGTTGTGTGGGCAGTGATGTTCTGTACCAGCTGGGTACACCAGCGCCCAGTGTTCCCAGGCCCTACATCTCTAGCTGCTGGAAGCCTCTCTCTCTCTGTCACCTGTCTTCTTGTATTCTACTTTGTTTTCATGCACTAACAAAAATTGCACGCAAGTCCAACATACACACTCCATACATTAGGTGGTAGTTTATGTTGGTTTTATAATCTATTCCTTTTAAGAGCAGTAAATATATTTCAGGGTCGAACGAGTCAGTTTGTAACATTTAGATTAATTTGTCATAGATCATATGTTTTCCTTTCTGTCAGAAGCCTGCTTTCTCCACGGACACACTGGAAACAATATATTGCATTCACCAGAGACAGATCAGGCCGTTTGAACATAGTCTGCTCTTTAATGGAATTTATTTTCATTCATCATGAACTTTTTTTAAATGTATTTACAATAAGTATGCAGTTTAGAATATGAATAGAACCGTCCGAGTTGTACTTTTAAAACCAGTCATATAACTATTAAGGAACAGTACATCTTTCTGTATGTTTTTGTCCAATAAATGGCTGACCTGTGTGACCTCGTGTCTTTGTTTATTAAGTACTGTTCACTTGTCAATTAGCAACATGAAACCTCCCTGAACCGCCTTCTCTGCGCTCAGACGGAGCTGGAGGTGAGAAAACCTTCTTCATCAGTGTAATTAGATGAAAAGAAGGCAACCATCTGCTGACGCTAACCGATGTCTTTCTGCTGCCTCTTCAATCCTCCTATTCTTTCGTTTTCTCCTTTTTTCCTCGCAGTTGTCCTTGAGATTGTTTCTTAATGTGACGCCTGCCCATGTTTTGCATTTGCAGGTACTGCTTTCCCTTTGGGCGACCAGATGGGGCCCTGAAGGCAACGCTCTCCCTGCAGGAACGGGTACAAAACACATTTAAATACATGAGCATTTTCATTGTTTGTTCAAACTTCCTTTTTTTTCTTCCATTTTCTCAGTGTTCATTCAGTGCTTATACAGAGCAGAACACTTTACACCCTGTATTTATCCAGAATCACTCCCATAGCAATCATAAGAGTGAGACTTAAGAATAATTTATAAATGTTGCTACAGTAGTTTCAGCGAGCACAAGCAGAAGTAATGATGATAGGTTGGAAATAGGTCAACAAGATATTTAGGATATGTTTGCAATGATGTATAAATAGCTGAAGTCAATATGATACTTTCCAATTATTAATGCTGTAAATAAACACTGCCAATAATGGAATGAGAATTATAACCATTCCAACTTGTCGACCTGTCACATAATGTCTTTAAATTAAAAACAGGGATTTTCTAATTTTCATTCAATTACAACATCTGTTCAAGGGGAAATCCACTCTCGACTTTGTCTTGACATTGAGACATCAAAGGCTCTTTCTAAGAGAGGAAAAAAAAATAAGATACGGTTTTAAAACCATCCATTATGAGTCCAAGAAATGAAATGATAAATCCGTAGCACTCTTTTATCATATGTAGGCCATCCTCACAGGTGCGGAAAATGGTTTCTTAAAGTATTGTCACCATCTTTGGAAGCTATTCAGTTACAGTAGCTCTGATATCCTGCCTTTGGCTTCAGCCTCGCTGTTACTTTGAGGGGGGACATGACTCAAGTGCTGGAATGATCATTTCAACTGCTGCTGCTCTTAATGCTCTAATCTTCAGTGTGTGCTCTGGTTTGTGTTTCTGATGAGCTGTGGTCATTGTTTGTGCTGTTGCAGGTTTTGATGAAGGACATCACTACGCCTGTCCCTCCAGAGGACATGAAGAATCTCGTGCAGAGGTGCCTGGAAAAAGCAGCTCGGATCAATTACAGTCAGCTGATGGAATATGCTCAGATCAAGGGTGAGAGTTTGGAGCTTTGCTGTGAACAGTATGAATGTCAATCCAGTTCTCTCAGTCAATGAATGTTCAGAAGACACGTTACCATTTACCTGATTTTTTAACATTTTCTATTTGCACTTTAAACTGTAACACTCAGCTGAGGTGCATCGTTCGCAAAGTAATGAAGAGAAGGTGTGATAAAAGATTTCTGGAAGATTTTGAACACACTTTTCAGGTTGTGTTTTCTGAGTTGTTGGACAGCACATTATTGTCCTTTGGCACTTTCTGTCAGTGACCCAAATATTTTTACGATATCCCACTCAGTGTAGGGTAGTTATCACAATTCTTTAAAGAAGAGAGACTCTAAGGGAGCTTAAGGTTGCTGGTTTGAGTACATATCGGGAGTCTCGTTTCCGTGGTAGATGATGAAAGTGTCACAGGTCTCTGTTTTACCAACATTGAAGAAAAACACGTAAAAATTGGTTTTGATATTTAAAAAAATTATTAAAACCTGAATGGTTCATCTTCTGAGGAGCTGGGATAACAGCATCATCTGCCAGTGATCGATCAGATTTGACCAAGAGGTCAATTTACTGTTTCTTTGAATTGTAGACATGTTTGAATGTCTGCATGTCAAGCTACCCTGCAGTGTTTTTATTTCCATCCTTCATGTTTCCTGCTGCCTTCAGAGGATTCTCAGGCAGCTCCAGAGAAAAGGCTGGAGGACATGATGAGACTTGGGGAGCTCTGCATTGATGTCCTGCAGCAGAACGATGAACATCACTCCGAGGTACTTCATTTCTACTCTGTTTGTTTCAGCTCTCAGTGAAGCACCTGATGGGGGCCAACAGTTACTGTATATATGTGTTTTTTGTTTGTTCCCAGAGAGATTTATGAATCTACTAATTCCAGAAATTTCTGTCTCTCTGTCGGCAATAACAATATTATCATCTTTTTTTCTTTTTATTTCACCAAAGAAGCAACATTTCTCTGTAGCAATTTATCTTCAAAGTAAAAGCTCAACATTCATTGCTGCAATGCTGTGTATCAAGCTTTAATATTTGAAAAGTTGTGAACTGGAGTCTGTAGATTGTTGATCATTTAAAATACCTCTGAAATAGCTGACGTGCAATGTATGACAAAATGACTGACTAGAAAAAAAAAACATTTAGAAAATATATATTTTTGTCATGTATGAAATTAACTCATCGTTAATATAGAAGCTGACTTCCTTAACAAAACAAGTAAAAAAATAATAACTTGACTCTCAAACTCTTGTTCATCTAATTCTTGCTCTGTACAAATCATTTTTTAATTCCTCTGACAGACTTTACAAGATCATTTCATACAGCATCCTTGATCACTTTTTTCACCGCACTGTCCATTTGCTTTTGCCTTGGTTGGCAGCATACATGGTAAAGTGGCAGATGACACGGCAAGTGGTGGCGTCGCATTAACGTCGGTGCTGGAGGCTCGATGAAAACAACGCCCACAGCCCATATGCATGCATTGTAAAACTGATCAATCATAGGTGTTGAGACGTGGCGGTTTGATCGGCCCTAAGTGGCAGCGTGGCGCTCAGGCATCTGTTTCAAAGCTAATAATAACACGCTGTAATTTGCCGCTGCTATGGCGACTGGCGGATCTCTGCTCCGAGCTTCAGATGTCACGTTAACTACATAAATTTGAAGATGAATCACATAAATTGTTTACCCGTTAACTATCGGCATCAGTCACATGCCCACTGTCTCTGGCTGTCGTAGTTGTTGTTGTTTATTTTTTCATATTGTTTCATTATGAAAATGTCAAAGTGAGGAGCTGAGTTTCAGGGAGTTCATTTGCTGTTTTGCTTCATATTCTTATATTTAGAAAGTCACAACAAGGCCGCATTCAAGCCAAAAACTATAATACATAATACATAATCAAGAATGTTTGATACAGTTGCATAAGTTTTAACTTGTTGAACGTGCATCTATTCGCCCCGCTTAACAACTCAGAAACAATAGGCCTCATTCTCCAACCATTCTTAATAAGAAATTTCTTCTTAAAACCCACTTAAGCAATTTTTACAAAGATTCTGACATTCACCAATATTTTCCTTATAAATCCTTTTTCTTTTTTTATGTCAGAACAGAATCTACTCACACTGAAGAGCACTCACATGCACACTTGACAACTGAAAGCTTGAGTAAAATAATAAGTTAGTGTGTTTTTTACTTTTTATTCTACTGTTGTGTAATACGATTTAAATGGGGATCATATTTGATAATTTTTACTTTAAAAAGAGAAACAAGTTTCAGAGCAAATAATAATTGTTTAAACTTGTTATTTAAAAAAATTTAAGAAGACAACACACACACAGAATATTACAAAAACTCAGACATCATTTCACCTCAGGAACACATCCCATTCATCAAGATAAAAACACAGGTATGAAGAATTCTGCAGTTTAAGTTTTAGGGACATGAATCTGAACTTCTTAAGAACAGATAAAATACATTTCTTAAGAAGATATTAGTGAATGAGGCTCAATGGATCATGTTAATATAATGTATAAAAGAGATTTGTCTTGAAATGTCATGTTTATCGTCCATTGGAAAGAATCAGCAGTCAAATAAACTGTATTATTTTGGCACTTTTTTAACAAACTCACAATGTGCTTCACAAAGCAATAATAAAACAAACCTTATCTCAGCAGTTACTCTCTAGTCCGACAGTTTGGAGTCCATAATAGAAAGGAACAAAAGGTCAATGTTTACTTCTGTGTTGTTCAACACTGTTGTCGGAAACTCTCCCTGGATCTGTAACCACACATATTGAGATGCTGTCTGCGACTCTGATTGGTCCACTTGGTAGCATTCCTCGTCCATGTCTCTTAAGCTGTTTTCAGACATGAACTCTGCACAATTGGGTCTGGTTTCCTTGGTTTGTCAAAAATCTCAGTCAGAGGTGCGACAGGCGGAGGCAGGAAGTAACATTCATTCAGCTGGGTAGACCATGTGTTTTAGATTACAGCCTTGCGTTTCTGAGTTGACATCTTAGCCACCTACACTGCTCACCTTTTTCACTCTGATATATTTAAATAATATTATAATTTTTCAGCCGTTTAGTTATCATCAATATATAAGAAGGGGCCAATTTCTAAAAACTAAACAGAACATAACAGGGCTGAACAATTTGTACTTGATAGTCAAAGAAATTGAGCAAAGTGCAGTAACACACAACGTCTTATTATTTCTGTGCCTTGCCTTTCTTCTTGTCTCTTTTCATTCCTCCATGGGAAGGGAAGAGAGGTAAGTTTGCTGTGTTGTGTTTGTGCTTCTGTCGTCTCACCGCTGGTTTGTCTGGTTCCCCGTGACTGTATTTCAGTGGCTGCCATCTTGTGTGGTTTTAATGGTAAATGGATTTTAACAAATATTGTTTCTTATTTGCTTTTATTAACAACTTTAACAACAAAAACTGACAGTGTTATTTGGGAGCATATGCTGAGTTAATGTCATAATGACAGTAACAGTTTGGTAAAAATCAAGTAAAATAATGTTTTCTATAAAGAGGTCCCTCTTTTGCAGCTATAATATTGTAACCATACAGGTCGATTTACCACCAACTATGGAATTTTTAAACAATGTTACACGCGCCTGTAGAAGCTACAAGTTTGTATGTTATCAACTGCATTTTGTGAAAAGCTCACTGTTGCCATGGTAACTTTTACCACAACCACAAAAATCATGTTGGCCATGATTGGATAGTTAAGTGTTACATTTAATTTACCACAGAGTGAGCAGGATTTCCCTTTTTAACATGCAGGGTTTTTTGGTATGTTATACTTTGGGCACTTTTTGCTCTGTAGACGTTATGTCAAGCATTTTAAACACAGTTATGTACGAGGAGAACTAATGATAAAGTAGTAATACAAAGAAGGCCTGATTAAAAACACACATCAACACAATATCTCCAGGATAACTTCTAGAGAGTGCAACGACCCCTCCACTCTTATTTAGTACAGTTTGATATATAATTATTTCCCTGCCTCCTGTGAGAGCACAGGTTCACTGCAGCAGTAAAGAATGTACACAACAAAACAGAAACAGCATATATACGTCAAGTAGAAATAATGAGGTGTACAGTATATGGGTCAGGATCCGTTAGTCCAAGTGAAGAAAAATCTTTATGCGACCCTGTTGCCTATAAATATGTTTATATGTCACTAAATTGTTGCACCAGTTACGTTGTGATGACAAATGTAATTGCTTCCTTGATTAAATTAAGTCACATTGTTATTTTGAATAAAGCACGGATGCTGTAAAAAGGTGCATTTGTCAGGTAGTAAGAGGAAAACTGTCTGTGTGTGTAACAAGAACAGTAAACACTTGTGCACCTGCCTATTCAGCTGCATAATCCTCGTTATCTTAATAACGAGCCTTAAAATACTATGAAATAGTCAGCCACTGACCTCAGACCAGGCTTTTATTTGTCAATGTCTTTTCATAGACTAAAAACAGCATTGTACCAAAAAAGCACCTGACCGAACCTCATTCTTACACCAACACACACACAACCTCTCAAATGGGCTCAAGTGCATTCGTTAATTAACAACATGGACGCTGGACAACTTAATACTAACAAAGACTGCACTCACTGTAAAGGATTTTCCTGAACCATAACAGAAATTTGAACATAAACATTCAACAGTGTTGCGATACTGCAGCTACTACAAGTGGGCGTAGCTTTTCAAAATGTAATACTTTGGAGGAAACATGAAAATAGTGAACATTTTCTTACATATTTTAATATCAACCGTTTTCCAACCATATCAATTATTAGCATGGCATCACTTACTGATAGAAAGTTAAGTTTTGGTGGCCATTACATTACATTAAATTATATATTTGAGGTTAAATCAATGAGATTTCAGCTGGCCCCTGAGAAATGGACTTTCTCTGCTGGCTGTGTAAATCTGACCTGAACTCCATCAACACATCTGACTGTGACACAAACCTTCTCAACCCCCTGATGCTCCTGTGGCTGAATTAACACCTCAAAGCGCTTTGGGCTGTGAAAATGACTTATTATCGTTTGTGCTCAACAACGTTCACCTTCACGATACACTCTCTGAACATAATCTGCCATGACACGTTCACATTTAGTGACAAGTGGTTTGTTAAAGGGAGGATACGGAGGACCAGATGTCCTTGGTGCTACAACAAGTGCATTAGCCCCTTAAAGGGATGACACTCTTCTTTCCCTCTTGAAAGAACGTTTTGGTTGTTTAGGAGATTTTCTTTTTCATATATTATTTCTGTCACCCCCCCCCCCCCCCCCTTCACTCTGTTTTCATCTTCCCAGCTTTATTTTATCTAGACTTTTGTTTTTTTTCTTTGTTTTCTTTTTCATATTTTCCTCCCTCCTTTGTTTTTACTATCTATCTTATGCTGTTTCCTTCGCTCTTTTTCCTCTTATCTTCCTTTCTTGATCCCCTTGTTTTGTCAATTTTCAATCCTTTTCACATGTTTTGTACACTCTTCCCTTCCCTTTCCCCCACCTTTTATGTTTCTCTTGCCTTCTCTTACATTGTCTTCAATCCTATGTTATTTTTCAATACTTTTATTCATTCCAGTTTTCCCTTTCTTTCTCTACTTTATTTCACCACACCAGACTGACACAGACACAGATAGTCTGACTACAGTTATTGATGTTTGTCTCTTTTGTGGTTGCAGTGCTTTTTACCATACTTTCTGCTTCTTATGTTTGAATTTCCTCTTGTCTTCCATTGTTTCATCTTGAGTAATTTTTTTCGTCAGATTGATATAATATCTCCTTCTCCCATTTTCCCCTCTTTCTTAATTTTCAATTTTTTCCTTCTCTCTTCTCTACTCTGTATTTCATGCCTTATTCCCATTATTCTTGCCCTCATGTATTTTATTTGTTATATTTCTTCCCTTCTCTCGTTCTCATAATTTTTTATTTATACTTCCTGCAATCTTCCCAACCTTATTTTTTTTATTCTTTCTGTCTTTACTTCTCCTCATCTTTCTTCCATTCATTTCTCCCCCCTTTCCCTCTGAAATCTATTCTGTCACTTGTCTCTCCTTCCATTCTCAGTTATCAGTTATCTCTCTGTTCCTTGCATCCTCAGCTACTATTTCCTCTTTTCCTCTGCGTACTCTGTCTTGATGGATGGAGAACAGCCTTTATGAGCTGTGGTTAGTGAAAACCACTCACCAGGCTGTTTCACTGCTGTTTGTTGTCAGTGGCAGAAAACCAGAAAAGGTGTTTTAAATGGCCGGATGAGTTTTTTTGCCATGGCCTTCCTTCCCCCGCGCACAAACACCAACCTCGTTGCATCAGCGGGTGATTCAAGGCTGGTTGCACTTTTCTCTCAGTGGTCCTTAAGCCATCAATAGCAGTAGTCACCTGAGCAGGCTGACCTCTGTCCACTGACGAGCAGCACAGCCTGGATGCTCTTTAAACTAAAGACATCTGCATTAGTGAATCAGTAGCTCCTCTGGGCTTTTTGGTTTCACTTTCACTTTCAAATACTTTGCAGTTATTTCAAATTGGCCTCTGTTACGTTTGGAGTCAGATCTCCTATTAGATGTAAGACACACAAGTGAGTGACATTCAGCTCTCTTGGACGTGTTGTGTTTCATATATCAAAAATCCATGTTTGCACAAGTATTTGTTTTGTGTAAAAGGACTGTTACAGTTAGTCATTCCTGCCAGCTCGGCCAGCTCATACACTTCCTGGTTTTCAGTTCGGACGGGAAGGTGCAGTTTTAGTCTGTGATGAGGGCTGTATGTAACTGCCGTATAGACACTGGTGTACCTGAACAACTGCTTTACATAAATCTGCACCAGAAACTGAGTGGTCGTCTGGTTAGCAAGGACAGGAAGAGGCCTATGACAACTCTCGTCTCAAGTATCTTTGATTGTGAAAACGGTTCATGAAAAGTGACAGCAACGCCCTTCATTGTCTTTTCTTATTTAAACACCACAAGCCTGTGTGAGCAAAAAACCCAAACTTCAATCTTCAAACTGTTCATATAGAAACTAGTGAAAGATCAGAATTTTTAATCAAACATCACATTTTTTCTAATCTGATCCAATAACAAGTCGACTCTGTGGTTTAGGTTTAGGCACAAAATCCAATCGGCTCCGCTCAAGTGAAGAACACGATTTGGATTAAAGTTACCACCTCGTTAACTTTACTGTGCTGTTGTCATGGTCACAGTAATAATCATCCTCTGGATCAGTAAATATTTGAGAACATTGTCTGATGACTTTATCCTGCTTGCATGTGCATTAACATGACCAGAATTAGAAATAGTTTCAGTGAAGAAGAGCTAAAGCAGCTCCCTGTTCATTTCTAACACTTATTTCCTCGATACTTTTTTTTTTTGCATCTCTCTCTCTCTCTCACTGTCTCAGGCTTTTTCGTGGTGGCCGGAGCTGATGGCTGAACACGCAGAAAGCTTTCTGTCTCTGTACAGAGCTGATATGGACGGTGCCCTTCAGGTGCAGCCGGTCGACTCCTGGGACAGTTTCCCACTATTTCAGCTCCTCAACAACTTCCTGAGAACTGACCGTGAGTCTGACCCTCCCTGTTCAGACAAGCTGAAATAGACAGCATTGCTCCTGCTGAACATTAAACTGTGTTTTAAGTATGTATAAAATTGTTCAACTGTATCATTATCGGTGACCCCAGCAAAAAAAGCACATGGAGGCAAAATGCGAACAAAGATGTTAGTTACGCAGATAACTGAAGATGGAACTGCTTCTAGACTAACTTATCAGCTCGTATGCAGCTCTGGTTGACAGATATAAACGAATTGAAAATCCTGCTCATTTCACCAGGCTGTTCTCACTACAGTGCACAGTCGTGTTATGAAGAGTGTACATTGGTTTGTGCTTCCTAAGATCTTTGCACTATCACCATATCTGCTTGTACGCTAAGGTTTGAACTGTGTACACGTACATTTAATATATGTTAGTTCCACCCTCACACAGTTTCTCACATTTCAATCTGCCGGATACAATCACAGTCTAAACTGCTGGGCTCTGTGCAGATCCTGCACCTCACTAAAAACAAGCCCACTGGACAGCCACCTAACTCCATTATTATTATGCATGTATTCCATTTATATAACACAATGAAGTATTAGGGCCATATGAGATTTCGAGGAAAATGTTGTAATTCAGAAGAAGGTCCTATTTTGACAAGAAAAACATAAGGGGTTAGGGTTAGATATTATTTCAATTAAAAAATAAAAATAAATAAAAAAGGAGCAAGGAGAAACCATGCTTCCCGGAGTCCCCCCCCCCCCCCCCTGCGTCCAAAATGTTCAACTCAGGATATCACGCAGATGTAACCAATGATATTCAGTCGAAACATTTCTTCCTAAACAAAAGAGAGAAGCTTTGTGTGTTTCTTTCTTCAGAATAGACTCAGTTATTTTTGTCCTGATGATCTTCTGATAACATAAACAATGCCATTTCAAAATCCTTGTCCTCACCCGGTTGCTCGTTTCATTTTACCCATTTACATCCTCTCCTGTCTACTCATTTTTTGGGAGGAAATGCCTCATATGCCACGGCACATAACAGCGCTAATTAACACTGGTGATGCCAGAGCAAACAAGGCTTGTTAAGAGGGGAGGTTAACGACACCTCGCATGCTAAGACAGAGAGGTAATTAACACGGAGGAGGGACACAATGAGCTGCCCATAGTTTATCTTTATTTTTGCAATCCGGTCTCCTGCTCCTGAAGAAACGGCTATTCCTTTCTGCAGGTTTACTTTTTAAAAAGACAAACACAAACCTATCTGAGAAATAAATTGTTGGACTTCTCGGGACTCACCACCGCTATTTATCCTTTTATATTTCATAGCAATCATTTTTTCTCCCGGCTTGTGAATGCGTGAATGTATTGTTTTTTGTTTTTTTCATGGAGCACATCCGCACTGTTGCAAAAGAAAGACATTTTATATTTGAAACGTGCTGCTCTATGTCTCAAGGTCCCAATTCTGTGAAAAAAACAAACAAACAATGACAGTGGAAACTTTTAAGTACGACAAACATCAACACTACACTGCTGTATTTCAAATTGTTGTAACAGTTTCTTCCCTGACAAACTGCCTCTGTCTCTTAAGATTTCATCCTACTGCTGGAGAAAAATCTCAGCTCGTTGCCTCCTCTCCCTTCGAGCCCTCTGTCGGCGCCGAGGCTTTGTCTCAGTGCCAGCAGAGAATTGGCGAGATGCAAGGCGCTATTTAACATGGCTGATGCCAAAGTACCTTGGATACAGTAACAGACAGGCAGACAGACAGACAGCCCAAGGGCACGGTTGGAAACAAAAAAACTCTGCAATTCATTATGTGAAGATGCCACAAATCTCTGTTTTTGTGGCTCATATCTTTTATAAATTTCTTCTAATTACCATGCTCTGTTAATGCCGTAATTATTCCAAGTGTCACAACATTAGCTGACTTGAATTGGAGTGTAATCAGGCATTAGACCAAGCTGAAACACAGAACGAGCTAAATCTTGGTTTTGACTATTTACACAAATGAGGTCTTCCCTCCTTGTTAATTACATCTAAAGAGAGAGGAAAGTGATTTCTATCCAATCTGATACTTGGGTGACAAAATTAAAAGGAAAAAAAATCCAGGTTTGGAGGATAATAAAGGTGATACACAAGTTGCCTTGTCTGAACCTCACGATGATTGAATATGAAACATCTTGACTTCATTATTTGTTCACAGCAAAGCGATAAATTATTTTATCTATTAAAGCCATTCAGAAAAAGCAACAAAACCTCTGCAGTGGCCACCGATTGACGGATCTCAGGTGACGTGATGATGCTTCCCAGACTCTTTGAGTGTATTTTCTCTCAGTTGTTCTGTGGATTATTTAAATGCTCACTTGATTGTCAGCGTGTGAAGGCGAGCGGTTGCGAGGGAGATGGGTTTTGCTCTCCGGAGGGCATAAAAGGCTAGTGTTAATCATGATGGAGCCGAGCGAGAGGAATTAAAACTAATGAAGTCCTGAGAGACGGGCCTGCTCGCTTCTCACCCAACACACTGTGTTTATTTGTCTCTCCTCACTGTGGCCTGTTACTGTCACTGAGGACTGTTTGGCAGGCTTAATCACACCTGAGAGGTGTGGGTGGGTGAGGCACTTCACTATTGCAATACTTGTTCTACCTTTGTGAGACTGATAAGCATCTGGTTTAGTTAATTATCTTTATGTCGTTATAATTGCAGTGCCTATTCTAGTCCTGTCCGTTTGCAATGAGCTGTTCTCCTGTCCTGTGTTTTTGCTCTGGAGCTACTGCAGAATTATTCCTTTTCATTAATGAGTCGTCCCCAAACAGTTCCACAATACACTGTCACTTGTT
The DNA here is from genome assembly GCF_949316205.1 of Platichthys flesus. Taxonomy (NCBI): domain Eukaryota; kingdom Metazoa; phylum Chordata; class Actinopteri; order Pleuronectiformes; family Pleuronectidae; genus Platichthys; species Platichthys flesus. The sequence goes on along the minus strand of NC_084950.1, from coordinate 22,593,457 downwards.
ACTGTTTGTGTGCTGGACGTTGTGTATAGAGCTTTTTAAAGTGTTTTAACAATCTATGGTTAAAAAAAGAAAAGTTCACCTTTTTTATCAAATTAAAGAGAATTTGCTTTATTACTGCTCAGGTATGTGATTAATATATAAGTTTGAATTATTTACTGAACTGATGTTATTTTTTGTTCATTAGATGTCGTCTCTTTCAGAGGTTGGTTAAGCACAGACACAATCTTTAGACCCAAGTTCACACCTTTTCAAAAGATAAGCTCTATAATCCAGCTTGTTAAGCATTACAGCAACAAAACGACAGTTGAGCCTTCACTATGTAGAGACGTTGCTAAAGAGGGAGTGATTCCATGAATGTTTTGCGTGGTCTCAGTTCGATATGGTGAAATAGAAATGACCAAATTATCAAAAGGATCTGGTGGCGATTTTGACTCGTGACTTGTTCCAGCTGCTGACCACTGCTGTCGTTTAGAAGACTAAAGTTTGTACAGACTACTAATAATTTCACGGTCATTGAACATTGTCATAACTTTTTTTATCTAAAGTACTGTACAGTTGTAATCACATTCCAACACACACAGGCTGATGACATTTGGAGGATTGAAGCATCTCATCTGAAGGACCTGCTGAGCCACAGCTGCCCATGAACTTTTAGAACATAATTCTTTGCTGTTACAAATGAATAGAACAAGCATAAGTGATTCTTAGCTTGAGTTTCAGCATAGATTTGAAATAAGCGCCGCTTTCCAGATTCACACTCACATGAGTGGTCGCTGGTGCCGGGGGGTTGTCAATCAATTACAATCAGCCTTTTTTAGATAGTCCCCCCCCCCCCCCCCCCCCCAAACAGGGTTGGCAAAGTCATCTTGTCTGTTTTAATTTTCATGAAAATCATCTGAAATGTGAATAAATACTCTTACATGGTTTCTTGTCACCGCCACCCCACAGCTCACCTGTGTAATGGGACGTTCCACAAACAACTGCAGGACCTGTTCGTCCCCCTGGTGGTGCGCTACATCGACCTGATGGAGTCGTCCATCGCACAGTCCATCCACCGCGGCTTCGAGCAGGAAACCTGGCAGTCGGTCAAGTAAGAGTCCGCCCACTCCTTCCTCACCATGACTCTTAGCTTTAGACACCCTGTGCACTGCAGCAGCTGGAAAGAGCGCTGCAATGGTAATGACAGCAATGTATCAACAAGGCTCAACCCGATATTTTCAGTTTTAAGAAAATACATTCAGACACAATTCAAAGTAAACATATGTGTCCTTGGTTGTATCTTTGTAAGTTTGTTTTAAAATTATTTCAAGGGGTAGATATCAAATGTATATAATCTTTGTTACACTGAAATACAGTAATATACATTTTCTATAAATATATACATATATATAATTTAATATAAATTCCAAAACGTAGAGCGCAGAGAGTTTTTTAAAAAATCATGAACACGCATGAGCAGCAAATCTTCTGCTGTGTTGTACATGTGTGAAAGGCACACACACGCACACAAACACACACAGTCCCGACTCCATATGAACAAACCTTAACTGTAACACACACTGGCTCACTTACCCATTTTCATCTCTCCATGAATATCTGTATGTACAAAGAGATTTTCTTTATCTGACGTAACTCTCCATGTTCTTGGTCAGTATCAGTGTAGAAGCTGTCTCTTTGTGTCCCTTCACCTTGTGTTCACGATGGTTTGTCAAGGTTTAATACCGTCTGCTGCGGAAATCTAACAGAGAAAATAAGACATGAGGAATTGGAACAAAGGTAATGCTGCGCAGGACGCCACAGGAACAAAAGGAGGCAGAGATGAATGTACAACACACACAGCAAGGACACAGTCAGTGAAGATGTGCTGAACTGTGCTTGTTAACAAGAAGCAGCCCAACTGAGAGAAAATAGAATAAATAGAAGTCAGCATTGATTTTTCCGCCTTTTATTGGTTTTGCTTTTCAAAACAAGTGGCTACTATTATATGTTATCATTCTTCTGTGTGCGTGTGTGTGTGTGTGTGTGTGTGTGTGTGTGTGTGTGTGTGTGTGTGTGTGTGTGTGTGTGTGTGTGTGTGTGTGTGTGTGTGTGTGTGTGTGTGTGTGTGTGTGTGTGTGTGTGTGTGTGTGTGTTCCTGTACTTAAACCTTTGTGAGGACAATTTTAAGCATAGACCCTGCACAGTGAGGACATTTTTGGAAAGTGAGGATATTTTGACCGGTCCTCACTTTTTTCAAGTGCTGTTTGATAGTTAAGGGTTGGTTTGAGGGTTAGGGGTAGAATTAGGTTAGGGTTGGGGAAATGCATTTAGTTTGGATGGTTAAGGTTAGGATGGGGGGCTAGGGAATGCATTATGCCATTGAGTGTCCTCACTAAAATAGAAGTACAAACGTCTGTGTGTGTTGTGTGCGTGAATGCTTTGAAAAACTGTTCCTCTCACTATTTCTTCTCTCTCTCTTTGTCTTTTATTCTTTTAACGTTTTCCTGCTCTGCATTGGATCGGCCCTCACCACTGACAGGTCCTTAACAAACAATTTAGCGAATGTTCCTCTTCCCAAAGTCCCCAGCCTTCCGCTAACGCTGCCACAGATGCCCAGTTTCTCAGCACCGGCCTGGATGGGACCGCTGTGTGAAAACACGTATGTACAAGGCTGGGTAGACACCTCAGAGGCTCCACCATGGTCTGCACTAGAGGTCTATACACACTCTGAGAGGTTGTAGCACCACAGTAATTTACTGATTGGGATCCATCAACAAGAAAAAGACCCAGACCTGAACCAAAACAGACCCAGAACCTGTACAATCTGTATTTACTGATCTGCCTCCACTTGGTTTGAAGACAGAGTGGAGCTCTTGATCAGTGACCTTCTGGACATAGTGGTACATACCAGCCCATTCTCCTCACTCACTTGTCCGCCCATCCATTGTGTTTCCTTTTCTCTGCTGACATAGGAAACTCTCTTGATCACATACACCTATTTATTTCAAGTTTAAAGCTAAAGTGTATTTATTTACCACGTGGTGACAGTACCAACAACTCTCAATAATACATCATGCACATATTTCATAAGACTTGACAGAGAAAACCAGAGAGAATTTCCGTGTCTCCCAGTCTGGCACTTCCAATCATCTTTAACTAAAAAACATGTCCTCACTTTGAACACTAGGGGACATACCTTATGTTTAATATGAATTTACAAGCACAAGATAAAACAGCATTATGGTATTTTATCGCTGACTCACTTCATTAGATAAACTCTACCCTGTCTTGCCTCGGCCAACTGAACTAGTAGTACATTATCATGGTTATGATGGTCATTCTAACACATTAGCATGGCTAGTGGACTAGTGGCAGAAAGTTTGACTATGGGCAGAGAATCCAACGGTGGTCTCTGGTTCAACTCCCCGGGTAACAACATACCTGGAAGGACAACACCTGGATCTTACCAACTAGGCTTATGCTTAATAAATGTATAATTAATATGGAGGTATAATTAGCCTGTTGACATGACAGGTTGAAACATGGCTTGACTTCAAATATCCATGCACACCTGAATGTGCAATAGGTGGGTCAGGTTGTGCTGCCGCACTTACTGCAAGCATTGTGTTCACCGTGTTCATCTTTTGTTGCTCATGTTTAACTGTTCCGAGTCCTACAGGGTCAAATCATTTTACAAAGGACAAAAGTCTGACCTGAAGTGTTGAATGTTCAAATCAGACCTGGATCAGTTCAGGTCAGGTATTTGTTTTTTGGGGGGTTTAGGAATGGGTGAAGACCTCAAGCCTGGACTGTCTGTCCTGAATGCTCCCCAGTGCCATAGCCGCTCTGCTTCTGTTAATCTGCATGTTTGTTAAAGAGTCTTCATCGCTAGCATTTATTGTTATTTCATGGAATTGATCTCGTCAGAACTGATAATGGTAAAACGTCTGAGTGAACAGAACATGAAACAATATTAAAACAATAAACAACATGAGGGAGGTTTGTGTCTGTCGCTGAAGATTTGGTGCTAAGCAATGTGCATATGACAATATCAAGGATGTCAATGCCATAATAACACATCACCTCAATTTTGTGTTGCAGCTTGCAAGGATTAAATCTACCTGACATCTTGTAAGTTGAGAAATGTTCTGTGGTTTCACGTTAGTAAGTTCTTATCGAACAACAGCCTGCCCTTTCTTCTTCACCTTCAAAATGTACAACAGCATCAAAACGTGGCAAAATGTATAGGACAAACTGAACAACATCAAGGTTGTGTTTGCTTGCCAGTCAACAACAGGTCAAAGCTCACTTGGAGTACTTGTATGTATGTAAGGGGCGATCATGATAAAGATGTTTTTTCTGGAAAAAACAGTGTACATATGTGTATATATTTAAGCAGCTTCAGAACACGAAAGTTAGATTATTTTGCCATGTCCATAATTTTAAATATATTACTCTTTAAAAAACTTCACAAACACAAAAATTTGTAATTTTCATATCAAGCAGGGTTCATTCTCAAGTAACCATACTGTTGTCTAGAAATCACAATTTCATTAAATATCAAATGTTATGGCTAAATTTAGCTGATTTTCCTTCTGTTGCCTTTACCTCTGCTAAATGTTAAATCATCCATTAAAATAGTAATAATGAAAATTAGCAGCTCTTTATTTTAGTCAGTATGGGACTACAATTTTATTTTAAAAGATTTATTTTTATCATTGACTCCTATCACAGTTTTTAATCTTGTAGAGGAGGTCGTTAAAGAAATCAAATGGTGCATCACTGCTAATAAGTTACAATTACTGTTTCCATTTGGGGTCCTACCAGATCTCCACTCCATAGTTCAACACTGTCAAGATGGCTTGCTACTGGGCAACTGGTCCGAGCTACGTGTCAGCGGAGCACATTTTTGTCAGAATTCACTAAAATCAAAGTCAAATTAATCAAATTAATCAAAGCCTTTAAACACTGGAAAACACAGAAACCTCAGTGAGAGTCACCGACCTGTCTGGATTCACCTTTGTATGGAAACATAGATTTTTCTGTTTACTTTGGCCTTGAGACAGGAAATGTGTACAGTAAGAAACACAATCTATTGTATCCTGTAATTTTTAATACTATTGTCCTTTAATTAACTTTCATAGTTAGCCATTGCAAATTTTCATCTTTGCAGTAAAGGCTGTTATTAAACAAGTTGTGCAATAATAAACAATATAACAATATAAATATTAAACAACAGGAACAATCACTGAAAGGCACACAGCGTTATTTGAATACAACAGTATGTGCATGGATGGTCAGTTTTTTTTAATCCATAAACTCGATGAATTAGCTGTGAATATCAGAAAGATCATTTTATCTGGAGTCACCTGCTAGCTCTTGATTTCTAGAATCATTGTTTTCATGTGTATTTTACGGCGAGATTGTGAAGCTGAGCTGGCAGGGTTGGTGGCCATGGAGGATATGGTGGTGGGAGGGGGGGGGGGGGGTCTCTAGAGGCTGATTGAGGGTGTCTTTCTTAAAAAGGCTCCTCATTCCGACTCCCCCAGCCTTTCCCACAACACGGACCGCACTGTTCTTCTACCTCACTTCATTTGGCCCTCCTCAATCCATTAAAAAGAGAGTGAGAGAGAAAAAAAAGCTGGCACTTCATTAGTGAGCACAGACGGGCGAGTGGGATCGTCCCACTCCCCGGGGAGCAGGGCCGAGCGCGCTCAGAGAAGAGCACCACTAATTAGACATGAGGGGGATTGCCACCGAGCGTTTAATTGCACTGCGGACTCAGCCCAAAGCGTTTATTCCTGAGCGCCACTTGTTAAGGTAACAGTCTTTTTAAGGCAAAGTGAGAAAGTGAGGGGCACTTGTTTGAACCCCCCCCCCCCCCCCACCACCACCACCACCACCTCTTCTCATCCACCTCCATCCTCCCGTGGCTGTCATTCTAGCTGGGTGCTGTACACTTGGATGTCGGTGGCGGAGAGCGTTACCATGTGTTGCAGTGAAACCTGTGCGCAGAGGACGAGGCGGGGAGATGTCCATCTGTCTCTGTTTCAGCCTCGTGCTGTGTTTACTGACTGGAACCACTCAGCTCTGCATCAGAAACAACCAAAACCTGTTGAAGAAACACTATATGGCCTCAACACACACACAATACTTTTTCTGAGGACATTGATGTGTTCTCTGACCACTGGTCCTTCAAAGCACTTATGTACGTCAACATGTGCATGTTAAAAAGGGGCTTATATGTTTCCTTCCTTTAGTCCTTCTCTTGAAATCAGTTAGCTGCAGAAAGACAATTTATCACGCCACCACAATGTGAACATTAAATTAATGATTTGCTGAAATAATTCAAACAAACACACAAACGAGAAAAAAACTATTCTCTGCGTCCTATGTGTACTATTATACATATTTACAAACAAGCATCAAAGGAGTACAAATTTTGGAAAATCCACAGGTCCATGACTAAAGTGAGCGATCAAGCTGTGTTTGTTCATTACAGTTGAAAAACTCTTCTACTGTCTCTGCAGTAATGGTTCCGCCACCTCAGAGGATTTGTTCTGGAAGCTGGATGCTCTACAGATGTTCGTCCTGGACCTCCATTGGCCAGAGTCAGAGTTTGCCAAACATCTGGAGCAGAGACTCAAACTGATGGCTAGCGACATGATGGAGGCCTGCGTCAAGAGGTCAGACTGTGAGGTTACCACAGCTGGACCTCTGGGTTCAACTCTGGCACAATATTTCTTATGCTTTCTGTAGATTATTGTGCCTCACTATGACTTCCTATTTTTTCTAACCTGAGAGTCTCAAACCACCTGAAAACTAACTTTTTACATGTTCTAAAGATCCAAAACATCAAACTTCATTTGCTATATTCATTGACAAACCTTAAAATATACACAGTGTGTTTGTAAAATAAGCTGTCACAAAAAATTGTCCCACTTGTATATATGTATTATATGAATTCTGCTAATTTCTGGGGAACATAAGTAATAAAAACCTCTTTGTTTTTATCCCTTAAGAACAAAATCAGCGTTTGATGCCAAAATGCAAAGAGCGAGTAAGTCCACAGACTTCCGGGTGCCGCTGTCAGTCTGCACCATGTTCAATGTGCTGATGGACGCCAAGAAGCAGTGCTCCAAACTCTGTGTGCTGGATACTGGACAGGAGGTAAGCTCACGGTTGGTCTGTCCATATCCCCATATGGAGGCTTGGAAGTCAGACCTGAACAAGTCATACAATGTTTTTCGTGAAACAAGCAAGCACATTTCAGAATTGTCTCATAATACAAATCAAAGCACTATACTGGAAGGTACATTATAATAGAGCAGGGATCCTTTGAACAGGCCATACTTCCATCCAGCCGTTTGGACTGATGTAGATACTTGCTTATCTTCTTACAGTTAGGTTCTCACAAACCGTGACCCACCCTCTACAATTAGCTCGATTAGCTGATCAGGAAGCCAAAGTGTGTTTGTGCTTAGCTGTGATCGGTGCATTGAGCTAAAGGTGTTTTAGTGAGGACTGTCCATGTTCACCAAAACTGAACCCCACACAGATTTACTCCAACTCTGACTAGAATCCCCCTATTTCAGTGGCTCCATTAAAAGTCTATTTTTTCTGCTTTAAATGTTGTCTTGACCAGAGCCTGATCTCTTAATCCATTATTAATTTAAAAACGAGTGCTCATTCACAGAAAAAAGTTCAAAACAAGAGGATAAACTGAACTAGTAGAATGTTTTCCGTATTAAAAAAAGAAGTCTTAGCTGGCTATCAGACAACATCACATATGATGGGTGAATGTTTGTATTTTTCACACAGTTCATCGTCAGAGAAGGTCCGTCAGCTTCAAAAATCCTCTGCCGCCTTTTATTTTCAGCCTTCATACTGAACAGGTCAAGTCAGACTGTCAGATCAGCCACTAAAACGTGGATGTTTCCCTCCGAACATCCAGCAGACGGGGAGTTCAGGTGTATTTGTGTTCACTTGAAGCGGCCAGACGCTCGACACAAGCTGTTAAATGGATGACCGTGAAGCCTGTGTAAGGCAGCAGCCTTGGCATTGCTGAGAGCAAAACCCTTGGCCACCGGCAGTCTTGACAGAGAGCTAAGCTCGCTGTTCTCTTAACCTTCAGCTTCCTCTCCTCTACAGTTTCCACAAGCCGCTGCCGCTGCCACCGCAGTTCGAAAACACCATCTGTCCATTCATTCCTGCTGACACTTACTGAATAAATGCCTGCAGAGAGACACGCTATTATACCAACCAACTTTATACACATGAACAGTTTCCAAATACACACTGGCTCTGCTGCAATAGTTTTACGTCGTACTTTTCATGATGTGATACAAAGATCCCTTCAGGCAAACATGCGCGACAATAAAGAAAGAGAAAATGAAGGAGGTGGGGTCAAAGTGCAACATACACAGATTATCAAATGGTACAATTCTAATGCTCCCATGTGAGATATGCTGTAATCATAGTCCTGAATTACAAGTTTATTAATGTATTAGTTGACAGATTGAGTTGGTAAAGATAAAGTAAATGCAAATCAGCGAACTAGCAAAGAATAAATGGAAAAAGGCAATATATATATATATATGATGAATATCTTTAATAGACTTTGCCACAAAAATGTGATATACGATATCTGCAGTCTGGTGAGTTTATATGTTTAGCACAAGGCAAGTTTGCAATCTGTATCAATGTTTTCCCGAAAAACCTTTGTCCATTCTGAAGTCTGAGAGTCTGAATGCATCTCATTAATAGATTGTATTAGAGGATTTGAGATATGTTTGATATGCTTATCGTTTGAGCGGGGGGTTTTCGATGCCGGACGTGGCTTCATTGAAATCCAGGGTCTACAAGCTCCCATTTATGAGTCTAGTCTCATGATACAATAACTTATTGTATATATTATACCCTTTTATGAGTTGCTAGATACAAAAGTGACTACTGTACGTCATAAGCTAGTTGGCAAAGCATGTTATTACAGCCGAGATGAGCTCAATTTTAAAACATTTCTTAAACTTTTGCTCCACCATCACTCTAACTACGTACTCATGCCCACTGCTTCAACATGTGGAGAACTGAGTTTGACAGACCTGCTATACATAGCTACGGTCGCTAAGCTATGATTGGAAAGTTACTGTTTTTCACCAGTCAAGGCCTTCACAGGTACATTGACATCATATGATCTTAGGGGTACTGATATAAGTTTACTGTATCCATAACATTCTGACCCTACCAAAGTCATGGCTCTAAACATGGCATGGTTTACTTAAAAGGTTTTGAAAGTGTTTTAGTTTAATTGCTCATTATTAAGAGGAAATGGCCTCCTGCTGCACTAGCATCACAAGCAGACTAAGATATAATAACAGGTTTAACATCTTAAATGGACATAGCAACAAAAATGAAATCTTTGAATTTTGTTGTCACCACTTGAGAAGTGATTCTGGCTTTCCAAACGCAGCATCTGTTCAGTCTGTCGAGCCGAACTTCATTCACCCCAAAACAGAATAACCTTGATGATTAAATGTTTTTGGATTAAGGATTGAATCGTTCTAGGGACTTTTTCAAAGAGAGAAGATATTCACAACTTGTCGGCTTTCTGATAGTTTCTCCATGTTGTCAAAGCCAACAGTGGAATTAGCTTTAAGACCCACAGAGACTGAAATCATGATAAAAACTTGATAATGTTTGACTTTATAGCTCTAACCAGAACTGGAGATTAATGTTACTGCTTTTTCTATTGATTGGCTGACTATGTTTGCATTCTTTTCTTTGTCCCATGTTCTCCCCGTACCACATGTCCATGTGTCCTGCACATCATTGTTTGAATCCCAGATTGACAAACAATGGGTAAGTCTCCTCCATCGCCTCATCACCATTTTTCCTTTCACACCTCTCCACAAATCTGAAATCTAAGCACATGGTAGGATTGTGGGGCAGTGGGTACTGCATATTTTACATCTTTCCTTACTATTCCTTAAAATTTCTTAATTAATTGAATACATTTGGTCCAGCTACTCAGTTATAGGTGGAGTAAATACACTGAATAACATGCAATAACATGGACACGAAGACTTGATCTAAATCGTATTACCAGCATCAGGTAAAAAAAACAATGTTCGTGATGTTAAGCACGTTTTCTGGAAGCTGGTGAAAGTAGAACTCCGTCAGCAGCTGATGTCTTATGCAAAAGATTTTAATGTAGACCTGATACATCAAGGAGACCAGAAGGTGGAACAATATACAAATGCTAACAGAGTAACATGAGCAAGTGTCACCCCCAAGTCTGAAGATGTCTACCACAGCATCCCAGTACATATCTTCCTTTACTTACATCACCTATTCTAACAGCACATCCATGAATGGCTAGAATTGTCAGCCCTATGTTATATGTAGGTGTTCACATCCTATTCGATAGCCTAAAATTTGCATTCCTTAATCACACTGTGTCCTTACGTCTTGCTACTGGTGTAATGCAAAAAAAAGTTGGAGTTGGTGCCTCTCTGTGTTGGGCATCTGAATAGGATATGACAGTCCATGAGCGTAGACGCTACAATGTACTGATGGTTGGCCCTTTATCTACAGTATAACCTGACCTTGGGTACTGCTTAGAGAGACAAGGTCGTATCTCCGGAATTAGACCGACACTATTCTCCGGCACATTAGAGATATAATGTACAATATACATTATATCCATAATATATAGTGGCATATACAGTATTGTGTGACAATGGTCAAAACTTATTCAACACCAGATAGTAAATTGTGAAATTCTCTGTTCAGCATCTCAGAGCAAAACAATTATTTGTTGGCCACATCTTCCCCTCCCTTCATGTTCACAGTAAGGTGTTCACTATATCCTCAATGGAACACATTGTCTTAACACACAACACGAGGCACAGCTGAGAGAGGCTAACCGCTTGCTCGCATGAAAGTCCTAGAAACTATCTTCAAAAGAAGTTAAGGTTTGTCCAAAAAGTCAAAAGGCACCCGTTTGGAAAAAAGATGCTAAAGGTGTCTGGAAAGTCAGTCAATCTACCAACAAATGCGCTAAGTCTGAGGGTTTTTAAGAGATATCAGTCTGACCCCGGTCCAGACCCCTTCACTAATATATTCTTTTAAAATGTGCTCCTCTTCACCTTTTCTTTTAGTTTTTTTTTGGTTTATGTGCAGACATTTGGTGTTTTGCTGACCAGCTTTGCAGATTCGCCCGCAAAGAATCTGCACTTGACAGTTAAATCCAGGCGAGAATCTCCTGCTGGATTCATGAATTCTTCCTTTACAGTCCCTGGTTAAATTGGGGTGATTAACTGAAATCAGTGAAAATGCTAATTTGTCTGCAGCCATTTTCTGAGGTTATTTAAATAGAGAGTGGTGGGGTAGTATTGAAAGTATGACCCAGCTCTGAATCTAAAACATTTCACAGAGCTGAAGTAGCAGCGACGGCGGCTGGAGCTCAATGAACAGATAAATGTTTTTAAAAGCAATAATTGTTCTTTTCAGGTTTAACTGTGCACAACTTCTCCTCTCTGCTTTTTTCGGATGCCTTTGTAGAGAAAAAGAAGGCGAATGCAGTGATGTTAATTGACGTAAGGAGAGGAATAAAAGAAAAGCTCTCAAGATTTGCCAGAAAGATTTGGCGCACTGAAAAGGAACTGCCATTTTGTGGACTTGAGGGGGGGGGAATAAACCAGAATAAGGGCTGGCAGCGGTGACCTCCCTCGACCCACAATTTGTCAGCGATCTGTGTGCTTTGTTGATTGAAATTTTTAATTTGGGTGTTCTTTAGACGGCCAGTGAAAGGCCATTGTCGCCAAGAGATGAACTCCCCTGCTGCTGCTGCCTTTCAGTGCTCAGCCCCAGCCTTTTTTCCTCTCCTTCCTTCAAGGGAAAAGGTGCCATGAATATGTTTTTTTTTTGGGGGGGGGGGGGGGGGGGGGTAAAACGAGACATGAAATGGCGGATTAATTGAATCTTGTGTGAGCCTTTGGTCCTCGCAGCTGGACCGGTGCTTTAGAGAAATACAAGGCTGCTCTAATTGTAGGGAGACGCACAAAAAGTATCCTTCAGATTCCTTCGCTTTTCCAGCGCAGACGGGAATGTCATTCAGCTGCATAATGGTCCTATTAGCTGCTTAACTCAGCGGCGTTACACGGATGGGAAGGTTTTCACACCTCGCTGTGCTCAGAGGGAGGGGTGAGGTGTGTTTGTGTGTGTGTAAGTGTGTGTGTGTGTGTAGACTTGATGTTGTAGGTTTTTATTTTACAGCTCAGACAATCCTGTTCAGTATATCAGGGATTCAAGGAGTCAGTTTTAGTCTTTGTGTGCCATTAGTTTTTTTGTAAATAATGAAATATTGCTTCTTGCCCACACCCCCCTCCCTCCCCACAATGTCACCCCGGCGATACGTCTCTCCCTCACCTCTGTACCCCCCCCCCCCCCCCCCCCACTCACACACACCAATCCCCACCCTGCAGCAACAGTACCACTCCAAAATCGATGTCCTGATTGACGAGTCATTCAAAGAAATGATTTCCTCCCTCATCTCAAAGGTATAATCTCTTTCTGTCCTCCAATCAAATTGTCTGATCTTGATTTTTATTGTATTTGATGCTTTTCAGCATTATTTTTTATTAGATGGAGGGAGTTGGGTCAAACCTCACTGCCTTTAGCTTTGTTATTTATTCTTTGGAGTCAAATCTTATTCTTTTGATAAATAATAAGCTGCTTTGCTTTAACTCCGGATCTTTGTTCGTTTTTCATATTATTTTAATAGTTATCACTAACATTAAAGTATTTATTAATTAATACATGTTGATCTTACTTATTTCATTTTATTTCATCTGAGTTTTCTTTATTGTTGAATGTTTGTCAGTTGGCTTTATGCTCTTTAATAAACACAGAATGTTGATTAAAAACAAAGGAAACAAGTAACGTTTTTCAGAAACAAGATGATCACACAGACTATTTCAACATGTTCCTAAAAAAAAAAAATTTCTTGAACTTGATGTTGAGCCATAAAGGTTGAAAAATGATTTTGAAAGGGAAAATAAATGCAGTAAATTGTTGTACTCTCCTTCCGTCAGTTTGCCGGTGTTTTAGACGGCGTTCTCTCCAAGCTCTCGAGATACGATGAAGGGACGTTCTTCTCCTCATTCCTGTCTTTCACAGTGAGTAGCCATATTTTTTTTTTCTGCACACATAGAGCAGCAAGCTGTCTCTTTCATCACTCACATAGGCAACCTGTTATTTGCTGGAAACCAAATCTTCCCAGCTGAACTTCAGTGTCATTCTTCTTCTTCTTCTTCTTCTTCTTCTTCTTCTTCTTCTTCTTCTCCTTCTCCTCCTCCTCCTCCTCCTCCTCCTCCTCCTCCTCCTCCTCCTCCTCCTCCTCCTCCTCCTGCCACAACTGTCCCCCCTAAAGGTGAAAGCTGCTGCCAAGTATGTGGAAGTCCCTGTGAGTCTGTCGATCTCTGCCCGTTTTATTATTCACCCTGTCGGTCATTTCATATTTCATATTTATGTTTCCATCCACACGGTAGGAGTGAAAAACGAAGCAGCCTGGAAATGCAAAGCGGCCGCTCTTTGCTGTCCCTCATGTGCTTGTTGTTTTCTTTTATATATATAAAAATAGGTTTGTCATCACACTGTGTTAAGCATGTGTGAAAAATAAAGAGTGGTTTTATTCCATCTACAGCTCCAGAACAAAGATCACACAACAAGCCTAATTAATTGCACTCTCCCTCTGAGATGTGTTTTGTTTGAATGTCGGTTTGTGGGCGGCGGCGCTCCGGTGCCGAGCGCCTAATGAACGACGGCAGCGTGGCAAGGATCAGGGGCTGCGGCGGGGAAAGCTTGCGGAGGAGATGGGGTCGTGCACAAAGCATGAGTTGACGTGTCAAGGCGATGAGGCGTTAACATCGTTATGTGATGCTGAAAGTGTGAAGAAGAGAGAGGTTCAGTCTCCAGAATTAGATCTCATTAAGATCAGCTGACCCCTCATTTGCTAAAATGATTAACAGCTCAAAATTTACCGAGAACAATTCTCAGGCTTTAATCCAAACCATTTCGAGGAGCATTTCATCCAAAATGAAAAATAATCAATTAAAAAGGGAACTGAAACATTTTTCCATTCTTAGTCACAATGGTTAAGCTGTTATTAGATTTATTGGTCGACAATCATTAAAACTAAAAAATCCTTTTGAATGTGACCAAACAGGTTGACACTGAATTGTACTTATGCCCGCTCTGTTCTAATTACCTCTTTGAATGGTAGTTCCCTGCACCACCTTCCCTCTTTCAATATATCAAGATATCCAGTGTCCCAGTATCCTCTGCAGTTTTGTCAGGGTAGTCGTTGGATGTGTTGACTTAATTGCAACAAACACAATGTAAGGTCCTGTTTCATCTTGAATCATCTTTTTCTTTATCCCCCTGAGACCGCTAACTTTCCACAACCTTAAATTCATTAACTAAATATTTGAATAACGTCTCTTGTAAGTTAAATGAGAAAGCTTTCAACGTATATTTGGCAACGATGAAGCTACTGAGAGCAACTGCTTAGCTTAGCATGGAGAGTGGAAACCGAAAGGAGAAGTAGATCATTCTTGCAAAAGACACAGGACACAAATATAACCAGACACACTAAAGCACATAATTATATATGGACAAAGCCAGACATTATAAAAACAATCACGGACATCACTAAAGATATTCAGTTTAATTTTTTAACTTGGCCAGTGGAAATATTGAATGGTTGAATTATTCCTTTAAGGACATGTTAGTTTCCATGAGCATGTGTTGTAGAAGAAGATTATGTTAAAGACATTATCGCAGAGTGTAACAACAAAGGTCATGGTTCATGTGGTTATATTCTCTGATCAACACTTTCCAAAAGGTGGAGAAACGGAAGGTTTCAGTCACTGCACCTAATTAAAAGCTTCCTATCTTCATATTTTTATGATGTGTTTTTAATGGGCATCACAGTTAAGACAGTGTGAATGATGTGGTATATTTTTCCCTTATAGTTTGTTGTAACCAGTCGTGTTGCCCTTCTTACATGTGTGGCAAAGCAGGGCCAAGTGCAACAAAGGTGTTTTTGATAGTTTCAGACTTACCTGTTTTTCATCCTCCCATCCATCGCCCATGTTGTTAAAATAGCAAGTGCACTTGTGCCCATGAGCACCCACGGCTGGTCTGTCTTAAGAAGTGTGATCCAGTGGATTGCTACTACTTGTTGTCTTGAGTCAGTTGAAAGAAACCAACAAAAACCAGGCCTGAGGTCAGTCGCTCAGTATTTCAAAGTCACTTTCACCATTAATATGAAGACAGTATTGTACAATTACACTTTACACAGACGATCTGCTTTCACTCTGATTGGTTTAATGCATGTTATGCCCAATATACAGTCATGCTTTCAATGAAGACCACTTTTATACTACTAAAGAAAAGACTGACATCTGGCTTTTCTCTGCAATCGGAATGGATTCTATCAGCATTCACTCCACAGGCAAATGATATACACAGGTTTTTATCAGTTCAGGCTCTGATAGGCAACGTGATGCCTGGATGAACGCGTTACTATGCAGAGATAGCAAGGTGATTGAGCGCCTCAGTTTTTGGTGAGTTTCTGACATTGAACATGACGCTCTGGGGGAAAAAACGAAAAGTTGAACTGCTGTTAGTGGGTAAGGAAACTTGTATATACCGGCTAATTTAATTTAAAGGGAGACTTCAACCCCTTGGAGCCATGCGCCTGCTGTAGCAATGTCTTTTTCTGCTGCCAGCATGACAAAAGATGTGATGCTGATATGGCCTAAATGCATTCTCACCATGAGATTTAAAGATCATGCATTCAAACAGTTCAAATCAAGCACATAATTTAACCCCTGTGTTTTTCCCTTTGTGACTAAAATAAGGACTAACAGGGTTCTCAAATATTATGTATCAAATTATGGAGATTAATTCAGAATCAAGGGCACAGTTCTTTATTCATAGGAGCCCATTCAATTAAAATTATGTGTATTAAGTGCAGAGAAATGCTGTGATTTCTCAGCATCTACAGCATTTTATATTGTTCTTCTTCATTGTTTTGTATATAACCTTACGCTTGATAAAACCAACCCCGAAAGAGCAGATGTGAGAACATCCTGCTCTGAGTCATTTAACAGCTGAGCGAAAGAGCAGCACAACCTCACTCAACCACCCTAATCCTCTGCCCCATAGTACAAACTTCCTCGTCAGCCGCCTCCTCCACCGAAATTATAATGTAACCGCTACCTTGGCCTTTTGGTCTTTTGTGTGGAGGGAACCTGATGCTGGTAAGCCTCTTTTACAGGTGGCATGAAGTGGGTGGGGGTGGGCTGAGCTGCGTTGCAAGACAGCTCTACCTCGCAAGACAGTTCTTCCCCCTGCACCTTTTACACAAAGAGATCAGGCTTTGAATCTAGAGTTGGTTGGTTAGGTGGTTGTTAGGTTAGTTTGGTGGTTGGTCGGTTAGTTTGGTAGTTGGTTGGTAGATTGGTAGTTGGTTGGTTGGCTGGTTGGTTTGTTGGTTGGTTGGTTGGTCAGTGGTTGGTTGGGTAGTTTGGTAGTTGGTTGGCTGCTGGTAGGTTGGTAGTTGGTTGGTTGGTTGCTGGTTGGTTGGTTGGTGGTTGGTTGGTTGGTCGGTTGGTTGGTTGGTTGGTTGGTGGGGGATGGTGTTTTTGTGTTTGAAATGGCCTTTGCTTCAGTGAAAACATGTTCGTGGATGGTGCTAGTCATTTTCCAGTCTGGTATGTGGTAGCACATTCAGGCATTAACTGGCAGTTAAGCGCATGCAAGCATGCAAGCATTTTTTTATTATAATATATTTACGTCATCTTCCTCATGAAATATGCATCCTTCCAGGATGAGCAGCAAATCGTCTCTGCCAGTGTAACATTAACTGATGTCAACTAACAAAGCGGCAGTGGATACTCACACCCTGTATTCACTAATGAAGATATTTAGCATAACAAACAGAGACTTTTACAAATGCCTTCCAGATTTTTGGGCATCGGATTTTGGAATACATGGAGCATTTTCTTCACGTGTATCTACTGTTGCTTTGCATTAGTTGCACTTCATATATTTCATGTGTCCATTTTAATTTCCTGTTTGATCGGATTAGGATGTCACCTGGTTTCCAGGTGTATATTTCGTATTGTTTACAGCCTCCTCAGCTGAAGCAATGACTCCCCTAGAAGACGACCAGTAACTGCATTAGTCCCCTTCCCTCACAGTCCTGATCAAGAGATTTTAAATCTCTCACGGAAGGTTTAGATGAAATTTAAGTGATAAAATAATTTAACTTCAACCAAACCTTCAGTGCAGGTCGGTACTTGTGGTGAAGTGTTTTAAAATTACACAACTGATAGTGAAAAGCATTGGAGAGGATCAGTGTGTGTCTCACACATTGACTCACACGTGTTGACGTGTTCACGCCTGTACAGCCAAGATACAAGTGACTGACAAGACACATGCTCATATCAAGCAGAAACATAAACATTGGAAGAGTTATCACCATGACTGGCTCTACACCATCTTTAACACAACACTATCCCGCAGGGCCGTTTCCAAGCTGTCTGGGGCCCAAATCATCAGACACAATCATAATAACTGAGGATACATCCCCACATATATGTTTAAATGTTAATTGCGTCACCTTGCTATGTTTACCCCTTGCGTCCACAATACTCATTGGACTGCGTTTTATTCTGGGCCAACAGAAACAATGACTCTGATCCCTGCATTCTCTTCCTGATTGCTATTGGTGGTCCTCATTTATATCATTTTCTGTAACCAAGCAACCAACTGCAGAGTAGACAATCTGCTTCCTGTTCACACCTGCACAAGCATGACCAGTGTATGTTAATAGTCATGTGAGATGTGTTTTCACGTGTGTTAGTATGGATGGAGATTATTACTGCGCTGGGCAGAGACCATGTTAGTGTTCTAGAGGTGTGTGTGTGGGGGGGTCCATACTTTGACTTTGTTGATACCTATGTTCTCACCAAGGATTGTGTAAAAAAGTGTTGAAAACACTCAACCTGCAAAACCCTCCAAATGAGTCATCTGTTAATGTTGGTATCACAACTCAGTGTGTTAATCAACACATTCATACAATAAAATGTACCTCACAGCCTATTTGAGATAGAAGTGATATTTTGTATTTAACCATCATAAATGGTTAAATGATGTGCAAGTACTCAACACACACCTAGCAGAAATTGAAATGAATGTTTGCAGAATTACCTGGCATTTCACTGCCCTCCTTCCCCTCCCCCTCCTCTGCTAACCTCTCCCCCCTCCCCCTCTTCAATCCTCACTCCCTTCCTGTCTGGCGCAGAACTCTGCATTGTTTTACACTCAAGTTTTGTTTTTTAGTTTTTTTATGGTCATACATTGACGAGCATCCAGGCTGCCATTATCCAGGCGGGAAGGGGATTAATGATGTTTGGCTACAAGTGAAGAAACAGTGAAGGAAACAAAACAGGCTGAGAGCAGAGCGTGACAAGAGTGCTGAGCTGCTTGTATGTGTTTTTTTTTTTTTCTGTCCGTCTTTGTTACCTCTCGTGTTAAAGTCTTAATCTGGCTGGCTGGAACTGTGCCGGCATCTCCGAACTGTCAGACTGCTTTGTCACCTCGTCAGGACGAGAGAAAGGAGAGGTAAATGACTGAGACTCGCCTTAAAGGGATGGAAGGGGGGAAATTGATGTTTCAAGTGACAACAGGGGTAGTGATATGTTGCCAGTGGCTCAGACACACACACACACACACACACACACAAGCACACACCTTAACGTTGCAATACAGATTTTTCTCTCACTTTGACACTGTTCACACTTGCACAGAGTTAGTTTTTTTAATTTTTGATAAACTGATTTTAATCATTCACTCTCCACCAGACACATTCCACCGCGGCAGCCTCCATTCTCCTGTTTTCAGATGTTTGTACCTGGCTGCAGGGACTTGGCTCCTGTTTAACAATGAGACCAATCTGTGAAGACTCAAATTTGCGAACCATTCATGTTCTTTCACAGAAAACTAATAAAACGATTTATTTATGGGGCTGTCTGTGTCCACGGCAGCTTTGTCATATTGAAACATGAAAGAGGCAAGCACAAACTATTTGCATACATTTTTCAGAACACTTATGTGTACTAAGGGATACTAATGGACCTTTAGCAAACCACGAAAGGCAGCCACACGCCATGCCGCCACTGACATTTGGAAATACAGTGCAGTTGGATATTCCTATTCTCAAATCAGATTAATGCTGGATTCTCTGGGCTGCACAAATGATGGGTCACCTGGAGAAATTATGTTGCATTTTGGCCCATCTATATAAACAGACCCAGCTTAAGAATCAAAGTCATTGAAAGAAGTTGGATCCTTCTTCATTGTAGGATTTGTAGAGATAAACTCGATCCATTGACTAAAACTAAGACCATAGCCTTTATGTGACTGCAGGTCAAAATGGTAAACATCAGTTCTGACTCTGTGGTCTTCCAGCACTCTTAGGTAGGGTCCTGCAGCATGCACCACTTCAAAGGATGAACCTAAACAGGTAGTACTGGATAAATCTGGAAGGAGGTGATTTTTCTTTGTCTGAGCCTCAAAGTGGTCCTTGGCCTTCTAGGCAGGTCGTACACTGTCTATAACAAACACCATGTATATACCAGAAGTAATTCACAGCTTTCTCTGGTGTCAGGACATTTCGGGCCAAGGGTGATTGACTTTGTATTATCATAACTGCGGCCCCATGTCAACTGTGGTGGAAGGTTTTGTTTTTTTAGAGTTTGAGAGAGTTTGAGTAATTGATGTTTTCACATTCAGATTATTTTACACTTTTCTGCAAATACCCCCTTCTACTGCTTAAATCTGCTCTGCTTGTTCTCAAACCGTGTGCCTAGACAGATCAATCCAGGAGCAGAGGAAAAATCTGAGAGCATTGGAGAAATCGGAGAGCAGAGGTTTCACATGGATACTGAGTCAGCGTGAGGAGAAGAGCTGAAGCCTGAGTCCTGCTCTCAAATGGAAATACCATACTCTTGAGATAGAATAGGACGAAAAAACATAAATGGGGAAGCTATCAGACAAGTGCAGTAAATCCATACCCCAATACATGTGGGTTTCAAAACTCTGCAGCATAGGGAACATGAGGAGTATAAAAGAGTGAGGCATTTTTAATACCTGCATTATGAAAACTTATTTACAGCTGCCAGCTGAAGGTCATATGGGCTTGTTGTGTGGTAACCTAGAAAATTAACTGTTGGACACTAGTGGGGAAGCAGTGGTGAGAGAGGACGCCTCTCAGCCATCAATCAGGCCAGAATCTTGAGGACAGGACTAAAGAACTGTTGGACCAGAACTCAAGTCTAGAAGGAGTTTTGATCAGTCATGAATGGGTCCAACAGTTTGTCATTATCTCTGTATTATTGTTCAATAATGACCTTGAAGATGTTCACGAAGGATCAACATTGGCAGCATTCCAGAAATCCTTTCTGAATGGAAAACATTCTAGAAATGATTGAAAGAAACAGTTTTGAAATGTATCTACATTTACATGGGTCTGACCTGAAAGTGTCAACAGATCAGAGAGAACGTGACAGGTATCGTAACACACCCAGTAACCCACACATGGTTGATTCTCGTCAAGGTTTCCGCAATGTCAGACTCTCCTCTTGCTCCAGAGGACTATGAGGAACCTGACAGGCCTGTCAATCACTGGGCCTGGGCCTCCCTCTCTTTCTTGATGAATCTGTAACACTCACGCAACCTCTTCATTTCCTGCTCACATACACAGATGCCCCTGCAGCCATGTGACCCCACTTTAACCTTTGGTGTCTGCAGGTTTTCACGACCAGCAGTCCATCGGAATTACAGCTCAGCAACTGTGACTGATCTCCGTCTGTCACTCGCTGTTAGAGGCCTGTGAAGCAAGTGCTGGGACTGTTTTTATCCACAGTTTTATATCTGTCAGAGAGGTTATGCTATCTTTTATTTGACGTTTCGAGGAGTCCTCACATTGGAGTGGTTGCGACCAGATAATGGTTGGTGCTTTTAATTGAAAAGCTCATTAATTAATTGTCAAAACAGTTGCCATTTAAATTTCCGTCAGTCAACTAACTGATGAGTCAACTTATTATTTCACCTCAGTTTTACCATGTGTGTGGGTGTTTGTATTCACACATGGATATAAGTGCCAAAAGCATGGACATGACTGTACCAACGCTGGCAAATGACACAATTTACATCAAGCATGACCTCACACACCCTCCAAACTATGGGAATTTGTAAAGCAGAGCTGGGGATGTTTATTGCCCATT
The DNA here is from genome assembly GCF_949316205.1 of Platichthys flesus. Taxonomy (NCBI): domain Eukaryota; kingdom Metazoa; phylum Chordata; class Actinopteri; order Pleuronectiformes; family Pleuronectidae; genus Platichthys; species Platichthys flesus. Next base: position 22,572,119 of record NC_084950.1, on the reverse strand, counting down.
TTCATTAAAGATCAGTCACACAGTGTCCTTGCAAACAAATGAATTTGTCTGTATCTGACATAACTGCATAACTGTAAACCCCCTTTCTTCTAAAATCTGGGTTTTGTCTAAAATGGGAGTGAATACAATCAGCAAAACAAGGGTTTTCATCAGCTCCAGCTCTGATCGGCAGTGATGGAATCACGACACTCGGGTGAATGCACTAATTTGGCAAGACAACGAGGTGAGAGAGTCCGACATGATTCACCAGGGGAAAAAAAACGAGGCGAACTCTTCCAAAGGGAGGGGATCAATCGCCTTTTTGAATTGGTTTTTTTACCTTTATATAAATAGTGTATCTGCAAATTTTTTTATAAAAGAAGTATAATGCAGTGGAGTGGCAGCTGGCAGTGGGCTCCCCTGCTCGTCCACTGTCCCACTGCTGCCTCTTTGCATGTCAAATTGCAAACTCAAATCAAGGCTCATGATGCTATGAGTTTACTGCCGTGATCCATTTGTTTCCTCAAGCATTGGCAAGTTGGTTAAGCAAACAGTTGCAACAACCAGTTTGTAACCTGCCTTTTGCCCTTAAGTAAAGCCAAAAGGTCTCTGGGTTTCTTGAGGCTCCATATCCGTGTTTTTCCATGGGGGAATTGACGGGCCATGCTCAGCAGCACTGGCCCCCTGGGGCCGACAACATGCAGGCTCAGAGGAAACAGACATGAAAGATGTCAAAGCAATTACAATAAGCATTACAGTTGTAATCTCCCCTGACAACAGGGAGTGTGAATGAACAGGGCTTTACCCACTTGTCTTGCCTCTGGCCTCTCCCCGCCGAACAAACCACTGCTTCCACAGCAGTTAACGTTTCCTCCGCTGCAGCAGCTCCAGCAGCTTCTTGTTACTCGCAGCACAGAGAAAGTAGATTATTTGTTCTTCTTTTCACCCTGCGAGCAGCAGGTGATGCTGAATGTCTGCTCCCTGTGTTGTTGTAGTGTAAACTAGTGTTATCCCTGACCAAAACCCAGACAGACACATGCAGAGCCCTGTAGATGTCTGTGGGGGAATTCTTTCAAATAAATCAATGCATTGCATTACAGAGTTTTTTGCGAATTATACTACAGTTCTCACAATTTTGCTATTTACACACAGTGATTTACAGATTGTTCTATCTAATCACAATTACAATTTGTTTATATTGAAACCAATGCTTGTATTCTGCTGATAGCCTACTCACTAGAATCTCTGATCTTTACCCAGATGAGCAGCTGTGATTTGTAAGACTGAGGTATTCTTGAAATGACAGAAAATCAAAACTACTGGAGCAAATAGATTTAATGCTTTATTTTTTTTATATCATCATGAAATGAAAATATTTATGTTTCTGAGCCCTTGTTGATCGCTCTCTAAAGACATCCCCTTGGACAGGAAATTGGGACAGGCTTTTTTTTAAACAGTTTTCTTACATTTTACAGATTAATGATTATCAATAAATTTGTTAATTTCAGCCCTATACATTTTTTTTTAACATATTAAAAAAAATGCAATGCTTGCATCCCTTAATAATATGATATATTGTCTGTTCTAGTTCTTCATTATTTTAAAACCAAGGAGTTGTACAAATTGTTCTTCTAAGTTTATATTTACTTTTCAAGAATTACTTGACATGTAGAAGACATTATCTCCTGAATGTGTGTTTTTAGTGAACGTCAAAGACCGAAAGTATTTCCACACATCTCAGGATCGTAATGTGTTAAACGAGTGTGGCACAGGCCAAAGAGAAAGTGACAGTGCTCCTCTTTCTAGAGAGGTAATTAATTCATTTAAGAGATGAATTGTGAATTCAAGGCAACAATGTAGTAAATTGTGAGAGCATAAAAAAGGCATTACAACACACACTGAGCATTTATACAATTGACCTTGAAAAATGTATGATGGTGAAAATAAGAGGTAAACTCCAACAGAAGCAAATTGACCTGGTAGTATCTGGGGGTTGTGTCCCAGAGCAGCAAACATTTGGACTGAAGGTTTTCTTTTCATACGGAATGTGTTGATCTTTTGAACGTTTTTGTCCATTTGTTTAATCTAGACACATGAAGAAAAGCATAACTTTATTTCCTTTGTTCCCTCAGATCTGTAGTCATGAAGAGCCAGCATGATTGTTGCAAGTGTTCTAACTAAGAGCACTTGTTTTCATTATAAGAAAATGTGTGACCGCTCTCAAATTTATGGTTCACCTACAGAGATCTTGATCACTGTATTTAAAGATAAATGTATTTTGACATGTTAGTGGTTGTCAAGCTCTGAAGTGATTATTCCTTTAACCCACAGTAATGCAGACCCTATTCAAATCTGCAAACCTCCACAGTTACAACTCAATATTTGAAACCTGAGTTGTAATTTTAAATATAGACTATGGGCCCAATGTGTGGTGCTCCTGTTGATGTCTGAAGTCTCTGTAGTCCTCCTTCAAAAGCTATAATCAGATATCTAATATATTTATATTGACAATAAGAAAGAATAGGCAAGAGCAAAACAGCACATGTGCTGTGTAATGGCAACATTCAATCATTGTAAAGGCTTCATTAAAAACAGTCACGATCCGCTCTGCCAGCTTCCTTTTTCTTTTCTGACCTTACATGCATTGTTTGTGCAAAGAGGCAAATACTGCACAGACGAGAATACAGTACATGGACCATGCTGACAGATGTATACAGATCAGACATTTAATCTTATTCAGAGTTCCCCCAGATTAATTAAGGAAAACCTTGATTCATTGACTGTGGGTCTTCATGCCCACAGAGAAACCAGACAGCTCAGAGTGAACCTGGGGGTTTGATCCATTAGTACAGATACACAGTAGTAAATACAATAGAACATACAACACAAAGACAGCCGGAGCTTTATAGAGTTTAAACATGATGGAAACAGTCCAGTCATTGATGATGATTGGTTTTTAATTTCCCTGTAAAGCTCTGGCTGGTTGGCTGTGTGTGATGTGGCCAGTGATACAGAGGTGTGAGAGTCAGGCTCGGAAACATAGGTCATCTTAGAAACAGTGAAGAAAGAGACCCTCAGTGAGAGTCGGCTTTGACTTACAGAAGATTTCTGTTGCCAGGACGTTCATTGTTGAATGTTCTCCCTGCTGACATTGTCTGTTTCTTTCTGTCTGAAAAACACAGCTGCTAAATGTAAGGCTCAATGGTTGTTCTGAATGTGTGCAGAGGTCATCATGTACACAGGCTGTCTACACTCATGGTGGTTCTAGCATGTCTGAGGAGACATGTCCACGATCAATGCCTGCCATGTTCACATTTTCAACATCAAGCTGAATAAAACTGCCTGCTCTGCAAGTGTGAGACTTCTCTGTGTTCAGCGTCCACCCTCCTCATGTCCTCAGTCCTCTCTCTGCCCTCTCCTCTTCAGAAACCTGGGCTGGATCTGGCCGACACCTACATCACCTTCGTACGGCAGAACCAGGACATCCTCCGAGACCGCGTCAATGACGAGGTCTACGTCGAGGATATTTTCGATGTAAGTAAAATCCAACTTCTGCTTTAACCTCTCGTCAGCTGGCTGTGAACTCTGCTTCATTTGATCTCGAAGAAATAAAAAAACAAAAAAAAACGACAAAAGGAGAATTTCCTCTCACCGAGATGAACATGGAAACATTGGAGTTTGTTTCTCAAGATAGCTCCGCCGTGATTTGGTTGATATGCTGTCATATGCTTTAAAAACACAGTTTCACACCCATTCAAGCACGAATACAGATTCGTTCCCACTGGTTTTAACATCTCCATCCCAGCTGAACACATCATACCAGGATTTCACTTTTCTGCACTCAGGCTCTCAGCACTTTCCAACACTAAACGTTTTTTTACCTACCTTTCAGTTTCATTTTGTTCCCCAAACAATTGTTGTGGCCGTACGCTATCTGATCTTGTTTCCTTCTCATCTTACAACTCAGGAATAAAACAAAACCTCTCAGCGGGAAAAGTGTTTATCCTGTGGATATTTACGTATTTTCTCCAAACCACTGATATGAGTCTGCTCTCAACCTGCGCCTGTTTATTTAAAAGTTATTAGGTGAAGTGTACGATGAAGCAGGCATTAGGATATTACCATTCTTCTTTTTATTAGATCAGTTCTGTGATACCCTATGCAGTGAGGTCCTACATTCAAAGATTGGGAGAAGTTCCCATTGCTTTTTGGGTTCAAGCAGCAGTACCTCCAAATTGCCATGTGTTTTCCATTAGAACAGCTGGTCAGGTACACAGGTTGGAAGCTGACAATCAGGGAATGTATTGCATCCTCCAGGCGAAGCTCGTCCCTGACTGTTAATATAAACAGAGGGAGAGCCTTGGGTTGTGTCCGAAATCACCCACTCATTCACCTATTCCTACTCTACTACCGGTATGTAGGGTCTTTAGAGCACTATATAATGAGCCGATCCAAAAAAGAAGAAAAAAATTGTTCTCTGAGCTAGTAGTGATGTCATTGCTGCAGGATTATAACGTATTTCTGTCCTATTGTATGAGAATTATTTTCTTTTCTCTCTTGGTCCCCACTGACAAATGTAATGCGACCTTGGGTCTTGAAAGGCGCTATATAAATCCATGTTATTAGTATTATGAATGTGGATTTCTCCGGAGGCTGCAGATGTTGGAGTCACAATCTGGGGTCAAAAGCATGAATCCAGGGACTAAACCTGCCTTGTGTCAACAGTCCAGGCTGCTGCTGGTGCTGCTGGTGTGATGATGTGAACAATCCTTTCTTGACCCAGTTTGAGCCCCAATTACCAATCAAGCTTTTCAGCATTCTATGTGCAGAAGCCATTCAAGCAATCAACACATCCCTCAGACACGTGTAGAATTCCCATCTCCTTTAGCCAGGCCAGAAATGTGAATGCATCCATTTTTAAATATCTAAATGCCAAGGTTCTGCCCTACTCCAGTTCGGTCCAGCTGTTTGTGCTAAAATAACAGATAGATCTGTCAACAAACAAACCCAACACAACTCCGCTGTCAGGGCAACAGACGATCATGGTGATGGACACTTGAAGCTGTGGACTTAATAGTGAAGGGGCCACCAGTGTGAATAATGACAATCATTTAAATGTCAATTTAGGAAATCGACCTGCAGCAGGTAAACATCATACACATTAGGACTGAATCACGACACAGCTTAGTGTCTGAGCTCTGCACTGAAATAGTTTATCTGATTACAGGCAACATTATATCACAGCATGTGTCTAGTTAACAGTACACTTTACTGGTGGTAACACATTCTCTAAATGGCTCTGGCAGCACACGTAACATCAGCCCACAGTTAGCTAGTAGTAACCTCAAGTCAACGCAACGACAAAAATCCTAAAGTGTAACACTCTGAAGTGTGCCTGTATTTCACATGAAAGGATTGTGACATTGGGAAGTTCAGCTACGTGGCCCCGGTGATGCAAGGGATCCATCTGAAAGCAGAGGGATGCTTCCTGTTTGACTTGTTGTGTGACCACATGCCAAGAACGCTAGCCAGCAGTCTGGCTCGTCCCTGGCCCCGGTGGAGGGAAGACAACTGATTGGACTGGAGTATTTTGCTGTATTAAGCACTGTTATCTAGTTATAATTATTATGGTTCGGTAAGATTTTATACGATATGTGATTTTCTTAGGTGAAAAGCATTGCACTTATTGATATTTGTATATTTATGTTAAGTACACTTAAAGTGTTAACAGCAAAATTCCAATTTTTATTATGTTTGAGTAAAAACAGGCGCTTCGAGTGTCATTTTGTGCTTCTTTTATTTTTCAGTTCTGGCACCAGTTAAACAAGTCTATATTTGGTGAGTTGCTTTTACAACAGGCAGCTTCATATAAGAGTAAGGATGACAGAACAGTCATAATCTGAAATCTAGATGTTTGAATTTTAATACTTGATTGTATCTTTAGCCAAGCCAGTGAAACCTCAAATGACTGAAAACTGTTTGGAATCCCCGATGTAGATAAAACATGGGTGTTTGACTTGTAATTATTTTAGGAAGATTACAGTCTTTGTCTGAGTGATGTTTGAAACACATCATCGTGATTTAGTTTGCTTCCACTGACCTTTGTCATATTACCTTTTTATGGCAACTTTTCATTTGCCAGCATGTATCAAGCTGGCAAAGGTGACATTAAGGTTTTAAAGTATGAGATCTTTTCATAAGAGAGTCAAAATGGTGTGACGGTGCCCTCGGCTGATGAAAATCCTTCCAAATTGAGCTCACAGTCAGGTGTTTATACTGTTGGTGTGGAGTTTGATTCTCCAGTTTGGAGCAGCAGCAGGTCAAATCGAGGCCCAAAACACCGACTGCTTCTGTTGACCTGTTTATCACTTAGGAAACATGAGAACTGCCGGCTCGTTCTGTGGGAGCTGAAAACACACCTTTTCATCCATCTATCAATCCATCCACCCCACGCTGTCCGTTTGCTTCACTGACCACCCCCCTCCAAGATTCAGATTTAAAAGAATATTTTAGTGCAGTGTTGTCAAACACGCCTCAGCTCACTGGTGCGAGTCAATGCCGCGGACATGGCGGCTCAGGCCTTGGTGCACATTAGCAGCACGAAGCAGAGCGATGGATTTGTGCCACCTGCCGCCTCCTCTGAGGGTTTGGGGTGATGTGGCTGAGACTCGGGCTGTGTCGCGCTGATTTCTGTGTGTGTGTTTGAAGAGGGGTGTTTGAGAAGAATGAATCTAATGGAGCTCAGAAGCGCCCAGTCATGCACCAGAGGGGGAGGTGACGGCGGGGCTATGAAGTGTCTCCGCTCAGCCCTGTCTCAGACACACACACAAACACACACACACCTGGACACACGCATGCAGTTTGTGTGCAACAATGAAAAAACAAATCCTGTGATAGCGGCAGCATCAGGCCTCCTGCCAGCAGCATTATGGGCACGCAATCATCTGGTTTCCGTGCGTCGGGGCGAGTCAAAGTCAAATTCATTTACGACGCCTTTTCTTTAAACACAAGGTTTGTCGACACCAACGTTTTAAAGAAGAAGAAAGAGGCTGATACGGCGAGTGATAGAACGAGGACGAGGGACGTCAGCACGCAGCTGTGAACATGTTCATGAATTTCTTTCTCTGCGTGTGCATGCTCACATACGCCTGTCTGTCTATTTGTGTACAAGTGCTCCCCTGGGAACGTCTTTGTGTCTCTCTGGATGATGAGAAGTGTGATACGTTCACACACTCACACACACATTACGAGCCAAATCACCTTGATGAAGCAGCTGCAGTTGAATGTTGAATGTTAATATGAAGAAGAAATTGAGGATCTCGTGTTTTTTTAAAACATCACATTTTTTACTCAGGACAGGGAATAATTTAATCCCTCCTGAAAAACCAACATATTATTTTATTTTTTTGTCACTGCAGTTATATTTACATTCAGTGAGTTTGTAATTTAAAAGAAATGATTATATCTTTGTGCCAAATCCAGAACATTTGTCAAGTTTGAATGATGTCTTTACTGTTACACCATCAGGGATCCACCCCACTGTTTATTGTTTCTGATAGGACTCAAGCAGCCCCCCCCCCCCCCATGCCTTCCCTCCTTCCAACATATTCCCTCCATCTGTTTTCACTCTCGTCCTCTAATCGGCTCAATTAAGGAGCGCCATCGTACTCAATTTACACAACAGTTAGCACAGCTCACGAGGAAGCCGTCAGGCAGCTGATTAGTCGCTTTGAGGAAACGACCCAAATAAGTGTTCCACAGATGAGAGGGAGGGTGCGAAAGAAGGAAGTCAGAAGAAATCATCACAGGAGCAGGGAGTATCAGCCATTCATTTCAACATCCTCAAGCGTCTGTTAACCCAGAGCATGAAGCACTCGTGAGGCAAGCTGAAATCTCAACTCCCCACATTGAAATATTTCATTTGGTAAAGGATGAGAGGATGAGGAAGTCAATTGTTCAGGTGGAATGGCTGAAACTGTTTCACTGATTTATCCACACTACACATGTTTGATACACAATAGAAGAACGAGTATACTGCACATAAACAAATAATAAGCATTATTTAATTGCATTGGTGTACAAGTTGTATTTCTTCTATTTTTATAATTTATTATATCAGGGACACTGTCTCTTTAAAGTTCCATGTATATACTGCTAAAATATTGTAGTGTCATGTAATAAAAGTTTCCTTATGTTTAAGGCAATTTTTTTTAACGAATGAAGCACTAAATTTAATAACAGCACTAGAGTCAGTTCGATGGAGGAGGATGTGAACGTACAAAGCACACGACTGTCGCACCAAACATTGGAATTCACTACCTCCGTCTCCTCTGTGGATTCTAGGAAACAAAAAGTCTTCAGTTAAGATCCTGGAAAGATGGTCAGATGAAACTAAGCAGGTTGTTTTAGAAGTGACCTGAACCCCCTTCTGTAATAAACAAGAGAAGAATATTTCACTAAACTTATGTGGACATTCAATGTGAGGGTCTAAAATATTGAATCATTCTGGAGTCACATTAAGTGACTGTTGCGCTGCAAGTTTGGACGGTTTCCTGCAAAACGGCAACAACAGTGCGTTCATGACATTTACGACAACGTCCAGTACAACGACAACTGATTCTCCAGTTTGGGGTTTTGGGGTGTGTTCTTTTTACCGTCTGTTGATTTCGATTCCTCAGGTAACAAACATCCTGTTTTTATTCCCTTTGAACAACAAAAAAATAAATCTGGACTTGTGGTTAAACTTTTTAATTTTTGTATGTTTAACTGTCACTTTCTTACTTTGACTGAGTGGAAAACAGCTTTATTACTTTGTTGGAGTATGGGGGAGGAGGTGAGAGATCTTTCTCACAATAGATGGAATCAAACATTTATCTGACCCCTGAATGATTGCGGATGTGTTTTGTTTTTTTTCAAGGACATGAAAGACCTTTCGACTGTTTTTCTCTGTTAAATTGGAAGGTAATTACAGTCCTTGTCAGAGGGAAATTAAGTCCATCAGCAGATCTGAATATTACGGGTCATTACTGTGTCAGAGCGATGCCCCCGAGCATTCTTGTTTGACTGCTAGCTGAATAAAGCCAACTGCTGTGTGCATTTTAACGGCGGCGTACTGAATGATCACTGTCCAGGTGAAAAATGTTGCTTCGGATTTCCCTGCAGCTGCAGCCCGGTGGCTGAGGGTGTGAAGGAAGAGTTTAATGAGAATTACTTGATGGAACCTGATTTATTTTCTTATCCTTTGAAGTTCGAAAGCAGAGCCATGTATTTGTCCCCTGCTGCGCAGCATTCAGATGTTTTCCACTAAAGTGGTGTCTTTGAATAAGTACATGTTTTACTCTCTTTGAGTTTGCCGTTTTGATGGTGCACATCGTTTGACATTGATGTTTTAGTTTTGTCGACATGACTGGAGTAAGGCATTCCTGAAACAAACGGAAGCCAATCATCTGTAAAAACGAGCACAACATGAAGCAATATGAAACATTTTAAATTTTTTAAGCCCACACTTTAAATTTGTTTAAATGTATCATTTCTGGAAGATTTGTGTTTAATTGTCTCATTGTGAACCTCAAACATACAGTCAACAGCTATTTGTGAGTGTTTTGGTAAATGTCGGAGCTGGGACGTGTGTTTTAGTGTTAGCCTGCATTTCTTCTAATGTCCACAAGGGAAAATACCCAGCTTCAATTGATAAAGAATATTTATGTAAAAAATTGGGGTCTACGTAGATAACTTTGTGCCATTCGGGGTCATTATAGCGTAAAAGAAAAACTATTTATACAGCTTAATTAAAATTTTCATAGCTAGGGCCATTTTATCAGTTTTAATTGTATAATAAAAAAAAGATTGGAAACTTATAGTTATCTAAACCACTTTATTTGGAGGTCAAAATGAAAGTGAAACGTTGGTGAACTATCGTTTCACTTTTGAAAAATAAATACTGTGATGAAAAAAGAAGCTGGTCAGTGAATTGTGATGGATGTTTACAACTGACTTGGAATCATTTTGATGTTCACTTTTGTTATCCCTTCCAAATAAGTTTGTCTACATTCATTTTTTAAAACAGTTTTTGCTTCCTACAGCAATGGTTCACCGGCTCCATGAAGGCTGTGTGTGTTTGGCTGACTGATAGACTGGACCTGCAGCTCCACACATACCAGCTGAAAACCCTCATCAAGATTGTGAAGGTAAAAAATAGACTTAGTAAAAATCTATATAAGAAACCAAAAAATGTGGTAAAATTAATATGCATTCAAAATGACAGGTTTCTCTTATCTATATCCAAAGTTCCCTTCACTGAGCGGCAGAGACTGATTCTGAGACTTGCTGAACTGATTGATGAAAACATATTAAGTTGTAGCTTATTCATGAAAAAACAGTCGGAAGTGATACTGAAGGAAAAGAAGGAAAAATAAAGACAAATCAAACCCTGTTAGTGTCCTTGAGAGCAGCAGCAGCAGTGGTGTTAAGAGGACGAGGGTATGAAAGAGGAAACTGCTCAAACTGTGCACTGCAATTGCTTTTGTCTTTTCATAGTTTTCTTATGTACAGAGACGTGTGAAATTAGCGTGAAAGCAAAGGAATGATAATGGCTTCTTACTGAAGGTAAAAACCCCTCTGACGCCTCAGTCTGCCTTTCCCGCCCGACACATAAAAGACTCGGTGTGTCCTTCGCCTCAATCTTCCCACTTTTGTCCTTCAGAACGCCGAGCAGCCTCCGCCTCCTCCGGCTCGCTGCATTCCTAAGATGCTCACTATGTTTCCTTACCGTCTGCTTTTACCTCTCCCCCCCCCCCAACAGAAGACCTACCGTGACTTCCGGCTGCAGGGGGTCCTGGACGGCACACTGAACAACAAGAGCTACGAGACCATCTACAACCGACTGACAGTGGAGGAAGCCACGGCGGCGGTCAAGGCGGGCGACGGCCTGCAGGGCATCAGCATGCGAGACAGCGACGAGGAGGACGACTAAATACACACACACACATACGCTCCCTTCACACACCTTGTTACTACTTGATTGTCATCCTCTCCATTACAGATCAGGAGCTTCTGTCCCAGTTAATGACTTCCTCCCCCTTCACTTAACAATTTTCCTTAAAAACTAAAACCACAGTCAACTAATATGGATTAATACTGATTTAACTGAAATAGATTGCCGCTACACAAATTAGCTGTGCATTTCATTAACAACAGAACAGGTAATGCTGAAGTTAGCGTGCTATGTTGTGGATGCATGTTCTCCACTGAGCAACCCTTCAGTCAGCCATATTGGATGAATGCTAAAACGTAGAGTAAAGACAGCAAAAAATATTTATTTTCTCCACAGAATTTGACTGCTGTTCAGTCAGATATACCACAGCAGCTGATACTTCAACCACAGTCAACTAATATAAATGAACAAGATTAAGAAAAAAGCACAGAAATAGAGAACTGACTGCACAACTAACCTCACTGTTTATGGCAAGATAAGTCAAGATCACTTTAACTAATAATACTTGTTGTTGTTGATTGTATTGTAAATCTGATGAAGAAGCCTGGTTAATTAAAAACCTTGCTTCAACTTTTTTAATACAAGGTGAAGCTCTGTGTATAATTGCACATGTGCAGTAGAGGTTGACAATCGTGACTGAAGACCTGATCCGTTGAGGAGGATCGCTCAGGTAGTGACCCCCCCCCCCCCTTTTTCCTCAGCCTGTCACATGCTCATCGCCAGATGCCACTGTGCATATGTGTTGAAACGTACATGAGTGTTAATGTACGACCGAAAGTAAGATGAGGCATCTGAAAGACACTTGAAGGTTGAGACAAGCCTCGTGCTCCCGCTCTCAGCTATAGGACAGGAAGCCTCGCCTTCCTTCATGTGCAGCCATACTCTGATTGATGTCACTTTTTACAGTAGAGCGCAGCGAACGCCTTTTTGGTTTTCCTTCAGTTATTGTAGCTTATTGTTCAAGACTTTTTAAGGCCATGGCAGCTTTTAAACGCTAGAGTCCCAGCAAACTTGCCCTTTTCTGTCATATTCCTGACACCAACAGCCGCAAAATCCACTAAATAGCTTTATTTTTATTTGAGAGAAAGCTTGGAATGGTAAGGTTCTATTTAACTGTTTTATCAAAACTTTGGTTTTCCACTTTCATTTCCCTGAGTTGTAAAACACCAGCATTGTTTGGTCATTCAAGCAGGACAACCTTACAGTTTCTTAACAACAAACCCATTTTACTTTTACAACAAATAGTGACTGTTGTTTCTGATAAGCTAAAGCAGAAGTAGCGTGACATTATAACAGCACCTCAATACTTGAGTTAGTTGTGGATGCAAGGTCAACAAAGCTGTTATCATCCTTGACTGTTTGAAACAAATGTTGACCGGCAGTTCAATCTTAGTTCTGTCTATCCATGATCACGTCCTTCTCTAACCTTATACAGGACTTCCTCTTTAATTGACTAAATTCAATTTAACCTAAAGGAAAGCGGTAGCAGATCATAAAACACTTGTGTGTTGTTTTTCGAATGGATGATGAGCATACTGATGATTTAGTTCTTCTGTGAACTGTACCTTGTCATATTGTCTTAGGGTGCTGCTAGAGGTAAGGCCATTGGAAGAAAGTTCAATTCATTTTAAACATGGCCAGTAAAATGTAATGGAAATTGTCCCCTTAGATTGGATTACATATGATGTGTAAAGGTGAGATGGTCTACCCAGTGGTGGTGAAGGTCAGGAGGTCATTAGGATTCTTCCTCTGTAGATTTGTTTGTTTGTGCTTTTTAAGTCTCAGTCAAAACCAATAGCACAGTTCTTTGCCCCACAGTCGTTCATCTGCACTCTTTCCCTTTACTTTCATGTTGGAGTAATCGACTGCACAGAAACTATTTCCCAGTGTTGCAAAAAGCATGGTCAAGGGGATCACAGCTGGAGACTGGCAATGAGAAAAGAGTTAATCGCCTTTTTCTAGCGGGCTTATCTGCATTAATAAACGTGTATCCCTGTTTGTTTGATGTAGAGGAAGTTTGAGTTCACTTCTGAGATCGGAGAAAACAGTGACATCTCCAAAAAGAGGGTTAGGATCGAAATTGCGCAGGAAATCCGAATTGAAACGATTGTTGAAATTGGCTCTACTACAGTACTTAGGATGTTTCAAAGGACAGTTTGAATTGGAGTCATGATTTCACTAGCGTTTTTTTGCCTGGAAGTTTGTTTCTATTATCTCCCGTCTGATTGTCTGACTCCTCGTGTTTCTCTACCAGTTGGATTTTGCTGTTACAGTACCTGATGCCAAACCTTGAAAAACATGACCCACAATGTACTTAAAAATGATCATTTAACCACACCTTAACAATTGTGTATTAAACACAATCTCAACGTTACCTTAACCATATTGTAGTTGCCAGGTGTTGTGATGTTATCATAATGGGAAATAATTCTTATTTAACTTTCAAAAACTTTGAAATTGACCGAATCAAGGATTTTGCACAATTGTTATGTTTGATATGAAAATTGTGTCTGGGAGTAGGGGTTAGCCTTCAGGTCAAACAGCTGTACTTATCTGAATGTTTTTGATAATCAGTGTCTAGATCTGTAGACAAATTCGTACAGGTCCAAGCTAATGAAATGTTGCTGTACTGCTGTAGTTTCTCAGCCTGAACTTTATGTAGCTCACAATGTTCCCACTGATAAATAAGGACTGGTGGTCTCAGGTAGTAAAAGATGCAAAAAATGTCTAAAGGTCTTTAAAAGAGAAACAGAATCCACGCAGGTGTTAACACAAACACATGGGGTCAGTCTCACAAGAAGCTCTTTTAAGGTGTTGGAACTGTGTGTAAAAGTGGGTTATCATTTTTTCAGGAACACAATTGTCGCTGTAGCTGCAGTTCTGCTGTCATCTCTGTTCATTGTGATATTTACTGTCGTGAAGAGTTATATTGAGCTGTAGAGTGGTATGGTCGTACTGCCTGTACTTCTTATCCAATGTCGATCAAAGTCTTAGAAACATGCTTATGAACTGAAAAGGTCTGGACATTTTGGAACAGGATCATCGTGAGAGAACATGGATCTGTTTCTCTGATCAGCTGTGAGTGGACAGTGTCTCATCACTGCGGCCTGTTCGTTGGCTACCGTCTGTTTGCGTGTGGTGTCAGTGTAGGCCTCAGATCGACTGAGTGCAGCAACCTGCCGTTTGTTTTAGCCGTCCGATCCAGTTTGTATCCGTGCAGTTCAAAAGGCCAAAAACTTAAAGGACAAAAATCTATTGAAGAAGTATATTTATATTGTCTTATTGTGCACCTGTTTTGTTCAGGTGTCTTATCTATGTGTCACTATTAAAAATGTTTTTAAAGCAACTGTGATTTCACTTTGTGGGTTTTATTCTCTCAGGTTTAATTCCGCATCAAACAAAGATTACCTTCTTGAAAATAGTCGCAAAAACAACTGCTGATCAATTCCGATCTCACAAGGAAGATTTACAAAATTAAAATAGTAGTTAACATTTATTATTTTCCCATTTAAGATACTAAGTTGAAAGGAAATTGTAGATTTTTGGTAGACTACGTCATCTACTTCAAATACTTTGATCTGGGTTGATTCTGGTGTGGGCATCATAGTTCCAGTGAAGGGAAATCATAATGCTCCGCTGTGAAGTCATTTGACATGTTTCTAATCTAATCTAATATATTGATGAGATGGTTATGCAGTCGCGCACACGATCTCTTCAATAATTCCACCTAAAGGAGCAGTGCAGCCAGATCCCCAAACCACAACTGAAGAAGTTAAATCCAGAGTTTATGAGACAAGTAGCGTCTGAAGATCCAAAACATGCTAAAGCTAAAAAAAAAACATGTATTACAATCAAAAGTCAAATCACTGCATTATGGTTTTATATTTTGACAATTTTTTTTTTAATAATTCGTCAGAATTCCTTGGATTATACACTTTGGGGCAATAATCAGCAGGACGATTGCTTTCAAAGTGCTTAAATAATGTTTTTAACTTTTAGTTTGTTAAACTCTTCATATAAAGGTAAGAATGGCTCACACTGAATTTAAAGCCTAGTCAACTTTGCACAAACTCAAGATTTCTTCATATACAGAATATGTCTCTTCATCCTGAGGTATTAATTGTAATCATTCATAATTTCAAAAATAACGATAATGATCATATTTCACCATAATACTTTAGGATCTGTTCTATTTGATCAGACTTCAGGGAAACGCAGCTAATTAACCGAGTATAATTCGAACTCTTATTTCAAAATAAAGGTGTTACAGACTCATTCGCGGCACCAGATTTGCAGCTTTTTATACTGTTAATGAATTAAAATGTAAAACATAAGTAGTTTCTTCTGAGTGGATCAGATCGCAAATTTCGTTTCAGAGGCCAATGAAATGAATCATTTTTTTGATGCAGAGAAGAAATAACTGAGGAACACTGGTTTAATTATTTGATGTACACTCAGTTAAAAGGTTTACATTTGCAGGCAGTAACACAGAGAGACAGTCATTACAGATCTGCTTTTGTTAAGGATACTCAAACTAATAATTATTGTAACTGTTTAACATCATATGCACCTTTAGTGTCGTGCATTTAACTCAGGCAAAGGTATTATTTCTTATGTTCACACACAACACGTTGCAGACGGTTTACACAGTAGCTGTACTCTACTGTATATTGTACTGGTTCTATTCATATATCTCACCATACTTACACTATACATCCAATATTGGTTTATTGTTTGTTAATCATATTTCACCTTCACTTCATGCTGTAACTGCATTATTGATTTGTGCTTTCAGAATTTTATACATTTATCGGTCTTGTGTAAACTTTACAGTTAAGATGTGATTTTGTTACAATGTGAGTGTGTTATGATCTAAAGGTAAATTTATTATTGCCATTAGTATTATCATTATGAATATAGTAACACATACATTTAACTCTACATGGTTTATATCACACAATAATTTGTTTAAATGTTGCTTTATATTATCATTAATGCAAATTATGGTTCACATGGATGCAACTATTATAAAATGTGTTATGTCTTATAACCTATTTATTCAAATATATAATAAATAGGACTGAAATACATTGTCATTATAAATCAAAGCATGCAGCACTTTTCAGGAGCAGAGTAAATACTGCAAGACATAAAAAAAATTTGGCCTCAATAAAACGAAAACCACCATTAAATATTAGTTTAATAATAATTCATTACAGTATTTAACAATAAAATAAGAAAATACACAAAAAAATTAACAAGACATCAGAATGAAATGAGCTGCAGAGGCCGCTGCCCCTTCAGCAAGTCATTAGATTGTGCGTGTGTGCGTGCTTGTGTGTGTGTGTGTGGGGGGGGGGGGGGCGACGAGCCATTTATAATGATAAAGAACAACGACATAATAATGATTTTATAGCAAAACGAAGATGTATTTCTTCTCCGTGGCATCAATGTGGACATCTGCACTCCTTCACAAAGTCTCCAAAACCTTTAAAGAAAATAATCAAAACTTGAAATTTAATTTTCTTCTACAAATACATTTTATAGGTCGCTTTTTTTACCTTAATTCAGAAACACAATTCATTTTTTTCTTTTCATTTTTCGATTTTCTGTCTTTTTGTTTAATAGCCATTTCTCTTGAAGATGCCTTAGCGTAATAATTAACTGACCGGTAAGTGAAAAGACAATGAAAATGATCCCCGATTTATTGTCATATAATTATAATTATTATTAATATTATTATTATTAATAATAATAATTACAGGGTAGTACAGTAAAATCTAAATCCAAATTTCGATTATTTATTTTACCATTTGAAATAAACACCTTCAGTCAACGACACCTGAAAACACTTCGTTCAGCGGGCACTGCTCTGCACCTTTTGTTCATACCAAACTAATTTCAGCTCATCGAGAAACGAGCCGGCTGTTGTCAGAGTGTTCCCCGTCAGTCGCACTCATTCATCCTGAGGAATTCACGTCTCTGCCCGCTGACACTTTCTGTGCGTGAAGGAGTCTTTTCTGTAAAAGAAACAGTTTTTTATGATATTGGCTCCTCATCCAAAGTCCACCAGTTAATCTGGGCGAGTCTGAACAGTCGCGAGTTTGTTTCTCTATCTTGTGCTTATAAAGAAACGAGGAGTCAAAGTTTGTGATTCACAGAGCAGAGCCACCCTGGATGGGATCGATGACTTCAAATCAATTCTCTACTCAGCTTATATTCGTTTTCTGTGTTTAGTTTAGCCGGGTGTCAGCTCTGTGTCTTCTCTGATCCGTGCGTAAAAGCGCGTTTCGGGACCCACAGCTGCGTCTGAATCGGATGTAAAGCTCTGACTGCTCCTGACCCCGCGGCCGCTGCGTGGTTGGCGAATTGCGATTCAAGAAAAAAAAAAAAAAAAAAAAAAAGTAATGATGTCACGCGAAGCCACAAGGAGACCTGGGATCTACCAGATACCTTCCAGTTGAGCAGGAGTCGTGCCAAGTGAAGGACAACCTCCTCCTCCTCCTCCAGCGGCGACAAGTACGGGGAATCGACGGAGGAGAATTGAGCAAATTATCTACTTTTCCGCTCCTCTTCCCGGACGTAACGATCTGCGAGGTCCCGGCTCTCTGCACGCCGTTATCGAGCGAGCCGCGGCCGCACTGATTGTCGTCAATAAGCGGTGGGTAAGGCACCGGTGATTTGGAGGGGGGGTTTCCCGGCAGATGATGGCCTTTCCAGCGGGCCGCTGAGGAGCAGCTTCCCTCCAGCAACTTCTTGTTGTTATTGTCGCGGCGCGGTTGATGCTGAGGTGATGGACGGTCCTCTCCGCCGCCCAGCGGGGATTCTAGGCTCCCCCCCGGCTTCTGGGAGCCAGCCCGCGGGCTCCGACATGCTCACCTCCGGCGGCAGCAGTAGCAAGCCGCTCGCTTTCTCCATCGACCGGATTATGGCCAGGACGCCCGAGCCCAAGTCAATACCGCTCCCCAGCTGGTTCCAGTCCGCTCCCGTGGGGAAACCCGACGTCTGCCCGTCCTCGCTTCATTGTATGATACCACTGGTGCCGCTCGGGTACGAGCCGGGCCACAGAATCAGCATCACCGGGCTGGATCCGGGTCACTTCGAGGCTACTTCAGTCGCCGCTCCAGCAGACTTTTTGGGCTTTGGGTTGAACTATAAGAACCAGCAGGAAGACTCCGCTGTGAGCCAAAGCGCCGGCCAGTACAAACTCTTCAGACCCCGGGTGGTGAATCAGTCCTCCTTCCCCACCATGGGTACCGTGTGCTACCTGAACTGCAGCGGGGACACGGGCGCCGGTCCCCCGCCGGCCGGCCTGGTCAACCTGCACCCGATGGCCTCGTACCTGCTCACCGCCCGGCACAAAGCCTTCATGGCGGAGAAGAGCAAGCCGGGCCTGCAGCAGGCCGGGGAGCGGTACCCGGTGTCCAGCGTGCAGGCCTTCAAGGAGCTGTCCCACAGCCACATCCAGCACTACATGAAGGAGCGGGACCACCTCCTTACAGACAAGATCTTCAAGGAGTCCGCGGCCGCGGCGGCTCGACTCAGCGGCTCCTGTCCCGGCAGCAAACCCAAAGTTTTCACCTGTGAGGTCTGCGGCAAGGTGAGTCCCAGGATCCCGTCCGGAACCGGGCAGGAGCTCAGCCTCTGCACCACAGAGGTTCACATCTTATTCATGAGCAGGAGATGATTACATGTGATCAGAGCTGATATTAGTTGGGCGCTTATTAAACTCCAGTCAACACATTAAATAGATATATACAAAAATGGCGTGGAGGGTCAGATTTGCTCCGATTGAAAACGTATATATAATATAATAGAGGGATTTTTTTGTTCATGATAAGAAGTATTTTTTTTTACTTATTTGAATCACCTTTAACTTTATATTCAAGACATACTTGTGGGATTATCCTTTTTTCCCAAAAAATATTAAGCTCCTCTACCCGCCTAGAAATAACCCACTGGATGGGTATCTTTTTTTTTTTATGTGTGAAATACAGAAATCACGATAAATAAAACTGAAAAGAAAAACTGTAAATCCTGTAAAGCTGCAGCAAATAGATAGCGACAGAGCCTGAAGCATCGATGGCTCAGATCTCTTTAATTAGAATGTATTTCAGTATTTAACGCACCATGAACCTTCACTGTGACAGAGCTCGCTTAGGGATTGCAATTTTCTTCTACTATTGTTCAACACAATTTTTAACCGTCTTTACATCGAATTGACCCAAGCTGCGTTCAATTACCTTTCTTTGCTTATTGTTTTATTTGATTAATCAGAAAATACACACGAACTTAAAGTCAGATTCTTGATAGAACATTTATTTGATATGGGAATTTATTGTTAATTTTAAGAAAAAGGGTTGGTATTGGGTATGGTGAATTTCAGGCTAATTTAATAATTATTATAATTTCAAGAATAATTATAATATAAGACTAATAGAAATAATTATTATTATTATAATTTATGTTGTTGTTGTTGTTGTTATTACTACTTTTCTGGGCTATTTGTGATTATTAATTGTCCTCCCCCTGCTCAGGTGTTTAACGCGCACTACAACCTGACGCGCCACATGCCCGTGCACACCGGCGCGCGGCCCTTCGTGTGTAAAGTGTGCGGGAAAGGCTTCAGACAGGCGAGCACACTGTGCCGACACAAAATCATCCACACTCAGGTACAGCTCCAATTACACCTGATTTGTTTGTTTGTAACCATCAACTCAACCAAAGACCCATTTAATTTCGTTTGAATGTTCACATTTCATTATAATGTTTATTTGACTCGTCAGATCATCAAGACTAGTATATTCTTTTATTTCTTATCCTGTTTGTTTATTATATTATTTATTGGTGTTATTTGGTCCAATTTAGAACGAAAATATCAAACGTCATTTATTTACTTTTTTTCGATTTTGTTTTCAATTGTAGCTTAATTTCCCAAAGCCCCTTTGATCTGGAAATGTGGTATTGATCGATTATAATTGAAAGATCAATCTGTTTTCTGACCACTGATAAAAAAAAAAACATTCAACATCAAGAGGCAACCTTTAAAATGGGATGCAGTTGTTGACAACCTGTCAATCAATCTGATAATATTGGTAACACTGTCCAATAACATGTGGGAATATTAGTTAGTGGTTGGGACCTGAAATTCACTGACTTTAAAAATGATCTTTTACTTTAAGACATTTTATGTGAGCGAGTGTTTAAATGAGCGAGTGTTTAAATCTGCAGAAAAACGTACAGTGATAAAGACGGTCACACATTTTCAAGCTTGCAACTGTAAACAATTTTTTTAAATATTTTTTATTTATTACGAAATAGAATTTTTAGTTAAAAAAAAATCTGTGTATTGTTAAATTTTATTTATGACAGCCAGGATGTAGGAAATCTATGTTCACATCAGCATTAAGCTGAAATTTGAGCTCTGGGGTTAAAATTGAAATTAGAATGATCATCAAGTATTTTTTTTAATGTGTCAGGATCAGACTTAATGGAAACACCAGCCTGTTTGTGTTGTTTGAGCTCCTCCTGTGGAGTTCACTCCTATTACACATTAATAGTCCTATTACAGGCTGAAGTGTTAGCGGGACTTATTAGTGAAAGTATAGACTATTTGATAATATTATCTATTTAATTAACCATGAACGTCCGGTCACATAGAGAAACTGTCGAACTTGTTTGTAAATTTGTAATGCGTGCGTGTTATTTCCCACGGAGCCTCTCATATGTTCCTCTTTAACTTGCAGGAAAAACCGCACAAGTGTAACCAGTGCGGGAAAGCCTTCAACCGCAGCTCCACCCTCAACACGCACACGCGCATCCACGCGGGATACAAACCGTTCGTGTGCGAGTTCTGCGGGAAAGGATTTCATCAAAAAGGTGAGCAGCTACAGGAAGTGAACAATCAACCATAGGTTGTTTCCATTAGGTTTTCAATTTAATAATGTTTACGAGAGATCCACATGAGTTACTATAGTGACATTAAAGTACCAAAATAATAAAAAGCCTGTTTCAGTAGATATTACCAAAGTTTATGAATAACCAGGATATTAAATATCAAAGAATGAATAAATCTTTAATAACACCAAAGCTAAGCAATACAAATTATCTTTATACACAATAAGTATACTCCTATAGTAATATTGTTATTATAATACACACATCCGCTCTCATTTTCACATCCCATTCTAAACAGTGAATTACAGTTGTGGCAGAAACCTGTGTGTTTCGCTGTACGTGAAGGGTGAATGAAGGGCTGGTCGACAGAAAGAGAAGCCATTAAGTGAGCCTCACAATCTGTGGCTCAAACAGCTGTCAGCAGCATCTACCAGCATCTGTCAGGACTGTGATTATTCTCAAATTAGCACAGCTCAAATAACAGAGATTCAAATGAGAAGTGCAGTATAAGGCATGGGCTCAGAGAGAATAAGAAAATGGGGACAGACCGAAGTGCAGCAAGTTTGCTGAATTTACTTCAGTGAATTGTAAACTGTTCATACAAACACAACAGATAGGTTTTAGGAGATACATAAAGCAGGTATGAATTATGCTTGTTGCACATAGAGGGTGAGAGCCATATTTTATTTTACCATGCAGTATTGATACGTGTAAGCATGAAGAGAAATGTTGCAGCTGGTAAAGATGGGATTTATTGAATGACAGTAGTTCTTCTCAGTGGCTTAATCTTTTGGACTAATATGTATACATTTACTTGTTGATTATATTTAATATTGATAATATAAATCAATTAAAGATATCAGATAAGTGCTAGATGCCTTTCTAAAAGAGGTAACAAAAAACGTATTTGTACTCTTCGGTGAATGAGTTAATTCCACCACTGAAACCAGCACACTTCAGTACAAATGTCAATGCACTTAATGCGGCCTAAAACTTAGTATCTTCTGTCACAATGAAGATATCTTTTTCAGATTCAAAAATATATCCCCGAAATACTAACTGTGCTTGAATTCCCTCAGCTGGGTTATTTGTCCTTTTTGCTGCATTCTTGAATCACTGCATCGTCCTCTCAGACAAATCCATTTGGGTTAGGGTTGTTGTTTTCCCTTTTGTTCAGCTGTGAAGTTGAATCTGTGTTTTGATGAACAGAATTCTCCCAATGTTTTTAAGTCGGATTGAGCGGAGCTGTGGCGACAGCTGAAGACATGTTGAGGTCTGAGTCAGATTGAGCTCTGGGAACACCTTGACTCTTTGAATCTGAATCTCTGTGCAGAAAGTAAACCTATTTCACACGAAACACTGTGAAACAATTGGTCTTTATAGTCTTTTCTACATAGCGAAAGAATTAGAAGTATGCAAATTACTGCATAATGAATGCACGTTCCCCTTTTCTAAAATCCTATATATTTTACAGATTTTTTTTCTTTACAGACACTTATAATAACGGATTGTGTATTTACTCTGTCCATGTATTTGAATGATCATTAAGTGCAGTCTTGTTTTTCATATTGGATAATAACAAAAATGTTCTTTAGATTACCTGAAAAACAAAGAAGAGGTGGTAGCTTCTCTCAGCCCTGTGTCTGCAGGTACATCTGCCAGGTTTCATATGACTCAAGCTCTTTCAGCCTGTTTTGTTCCCTTTACCAGTCAGAGAGAAGGCACGAGTAGCATAGTCTGATTTCAGTAGCTGGACATTCAGAAGACACCGATTTATTCAGATATTAGAAACAGTTGACCTGTTGGTCTTCTCCTTAAGGTGGTTGCGGCGTACACATTTTTATTATCAAGAAAAAATATCTTAATGCATCATCACCTTGAAGCTGTCAACCCAGAATCGGATCCCGTAGAAGCTAAAATGACCTCAACAATCAGAATGTGTAACGTTTAGGAGCTTCATATCTCATTTTTACTATTGTTGACCATTATTCAATGTCATTTCCTTCAGGTTTTTTATTTAATGATTAAGAGATGATGAGCAGGAAATATGAAATGATTTCTAACTCATTTGAAACAACACATTGTTTTCCTGTTCCAGGCCTCTAAACAATATCTGATATATGTATACAACCTGTTTTCTCTTGTCCTGATGGGGGCTCTCATCAACTGATTTTTTTTTTCACAGGCAACTACAAGAACCACAAGCTGACGCACAGCGGGGAGAAGCAGTTTAAGTGTTCCATCTGCAGCAAGGCATTCCACCAGGTGTACAACCTCACCTTCCACATGCACACGCACAACGACAAGAAGCCCTTCACCTGCCCCACCTGCGGCAAGGGCTTCTGCAGGAACTTTGACCTGAAGAAACACATCAGGAAGCTGCATGACTCGGTCAGTCCGCAGTCGCCCTCCCAGGCCTGAGAGACACTGGTCTCTGACCTAATCAGTGACTCTGCACCCTTCATCCCAACACACCAAAAAAAAAAAGACACCTCCATCGGATCCAGATCTCAACTGTAGTCCTCATAAGACACATTCACAAAAGCTCTGCAGGCATTACAAAGATTTTTCATGAACAGTTAACTCATGACTTTATATTCATACTTTGGGTGCTTTGTTCCATCAAAGCAATGATTTAGGCCCTTCAGCGACTCAGCATGTTTCTTTTAATCAATAATTGATGACCTAATATCCCTGAACCATGTTCTCAAATGATCTCATCTGACCACTCAATTCCCTCCAATGCAGCCATGAAATTCCTCTTCCACAGTGTCCTCACATCACAAATTATTAACTCAAAAATACTCATTTGTACGATGCTCACTGTCGTGCTTTTGTTCCCTCAAATGAGTCACTTGTGTCCTTGATTAGTTGGAGCAGTAAATATTCCTCTCTCATATGCCTTGATTTGACCTCTCCCTTTCTCCTGTGCAGCAGCGACATTTAAAAAACCACAACTTTGTAGCTGCTTTTCAAAACGGATTGTGAAAACTCACTAAAATCCATTAGATTTGCATCTTTTAAGACAAAATGTCCTCAAAATACAAAATATTTCCTCAAAATGTCCGTCTCTGTGCTCAGTGTGATGCTTTTGTTCCATCAGATTACTTATTTGTACCGTAAATTACTCAATACGTTTCCACAAATCACTGAATTATCCTATTAGATGACTCATCGTGGCCCTGTGCTTCTTTCTGTTAAAAGTTAAAAATACATTCTGCACATGAGCAATGTTCTCGGAGCAAAATCCACATTCGATCAAAGGTTTCTCAAAGCAAAAGGAGTTAATGTTGCCTTCACTGAAGTGAATTACACGAATGTGAACGTTGTTCCAGGGATTTTGGATTTTAATGATCCATTGCGGGGAAAAAAACAAAAAAACAAACGTACAATTGATTCTGAAAAAATTTAACTTGAATTCAGTCCAACTGGCTGAATCAAATGACCTTTTACATAAACATCTGAGCGAATGAGCTGCTAAATTACAGGAGCTTCAGCTAACAAAAGAACAAATTAGTTATTTATGGATAATAATCTTTTTTCTTAAACTGTGTTGTGAACTTTGCCAAAAGCTTATTTTTTTAATTTGATGAAGGTGTGCCTTTCAAGCAGAGGAAAAATGGGTCAAACTCTGAGAACATCAGCTCAACTTCAGTCCTTTCTCATATTGATAAATATCGCTCGGTCGTCCCATTGACATCCACACAAATGTCTACAATAGGAGGAATGATACATTGAATCGTATTTCTAAAACCGATGGTCATGCTGTTGTTGAAAAAGACACATTCTTGTTGTCAAAACTGTGGAATCTGACAGCATTCTGACACATGAACTGAATTGAGATCACCACAGTTTATTTTATTAAATCAGTGTAGTGCTTTTCTCATTGAAACATGAGCAGCCCACCTGATAACAGACATGTGTCCCTGATGCTCTGCCCTAAACCCAGAAGAAGCACATGAGGAAACCTGGGCCTCGACTTCTTCAGACGCCTCTCAGGCCTGTGCACCTCACACTTGACCCCTCCTCTTGAACTCAACACTGCAAAAAAAAAGCCATCAGGAACCATCCCAGAGGTCCTGCAACCAAAATCTATGTCTCACCCTCTCCCCTGGCCTCGGACCCCTCTGGCCCTGATGCCAGCTTGGACGCTGACCGGAGAGAACCTCCTGAGTGGCGGCCAGGTTTCTGTCTCCCTCAGCTCGTGTTGGACTGAGGACACTTGACAGAGGACAAACTGAACTTTGACTCTAACGTCCTCTGAGTCTTAGTCAATTATCGTATTAAATGGTGGCTAATTATTATATCACTAGCCATCAGTGTTCGCTGGTGTTGAGTATCTTTTCAGTTGCATCTCAGGATGTGAGATTGATGAACTCTGAGACCAGAGATGCGGCAGAGGTGAAACGTCACACATCAGATTTTATTGTCAACAACAAGGTTTACACTAACATTTCAAAGGATCAGTTGACACTCTGTTTTTCTGATTGTCAACTAAACCATTAATGAAAACCAATCAGTTATGAATGTGTATTCTTCCACCACTGAGAATAGTCCCAACACTGAGCAGCTGTATTAGGAGATTACTGAGACTGTTTCTTAAAAATGTATCTAATGAGAAGGTATTGAGCTACTATGTATATTGTTGGGGGGGTCAGTATGGGAAACAAGAAACACATTTGAGCCCCTCAGGAAGTTAAAGGGGCCATGAAGTACATGCTGACATGATGTGAACAAACTCAAATGACTTTACAGTGACAGATTTAACCTTTGATATTAAATACGTGGAACACACTGCACTCAGCTTCACCTCTGCATCTCTGGTCCTGATTGACGGAGCGGAAGATTTCTCCTCATTAGTCAGTCTTCTGTTATTTTTTATTTCAGTCTCAGGATCATTGTAAAAATAAGTGTTTTATGATATTTATTTTAAAATGTGCCACTGTTATAACTTAAAAGAAAAGCGCTGAACTGAAGACTATGTTATATGAAAACTAAAGTTTCTTGTTGTCGTGAAATGTTTTCTTTTTTTGGGTGGGGGTTGCTGCTAACAAGGAGACCTAACAAATCTACTGTCTGTGATGATAAATTCAATACAAAAAAAAAAGATTCACTATAATTATTAAAAAAGACAGACTTTGTTAAACATTGACACTTTTTCATCTATGTGCCATATATAGATCTACATTTGAAGAGTTTGGTTTCAATCCAAAGTATTTATTTTCCGAATTCTTAAATTAAATAAGAACAGATGTTCGTCTGAGGCTAAGAATGTAGGTTGACGCATTTAAAAGTCAACACGAATATACATTTTTGATATATAAATTACGTCAAAACTTACATATGACGCAAAAACACTTCACATACTCATGAGATACATTTGGTCCGACTTCCTTTCACTTGGTATCCTTCTGTCTCCTACATTTATGACTAAAAGTATGTTTTTCCATTTTATCGGTCTGTTCATTTGCTTTTGATGTAAAGTAGCTTCCATATAACACAGATCTTTTCAAGAAGAGTTAAAGAACAAAATAAAATAAAACAACTGTTAAGATTCTTCTTCTTTCTGCTCTTTTTCATTCATGATATTTGGTGTTTTTATTTAAATAGTTTTGTTTAGTCAATGAATTAAATATTCATTAAGCTCATTAAATGAAAAATTAAGCTGGCCAACTCTTTGTTTAGACATCATTTCTGTCCACACTGAAAAAATATCACTTTTTTTATTTACAATTAAAGCAAATTTATTTGTAAGTTTGTTTCTTAATTATTCAATACAAATTTGTCCAAACCGAAGAATTTACATAAAACATGCACATACCATGAACAAAAAACAAATCAAAGGAGCAACAATCACAGGAAAACAGTAAATACAAGTGGACTAGTCTTTTTTTCGGGGGGGAGGTGGCGCTTGTTTCGGTCATCATGGTGCGACGGAGGCAGCACGAGGCCGCTCCTCTTGTGTGGGAGCTGACTGGTCGAGACACGTCCTATGCACATGTGCAACCTGAGCGCTGCGGGGGGTCTGACAGCTCCTCAGTGAAGGGCAGCAGCAGATGGACGCTCGTTTTTAATCCGGAGCGGTTCTTAAGGGCGCTGACCTTCACGTAACTCCACCCACCCTCTCAGAAGTAATGTCGAATGCGCGCCTCATCTTTTGCCTTAACCGCAAACAAACACCGACATAGTTTCATGTTGTGGAATTTTCCCTCTGGCTTCTGTCGGTGTTTGAAGCCACCCGTAAGAGATACGCTGTAAAAAAAAAAAAACTGCCTTCCAGCCATTCCATTGGCACGCGGGGGAAAAGCTGCCCACAGCCATAGCTTGTTGTGCCTGTACCTTCAAAATAAAAGACACAGTGGTACATGAGAGCGCTTCCAGTGCAATGAGGAAACTGGCCATGGAGTTAATTAACAGGGAGAGGACACTGCAAGTTAAATTTTACATACAGTTGTTTGCAAAGGTTCGGTGTCCCCTGACCAATATCATCATATCGTTGATTTTCGAAGTATTAATCCAAATCCAGAAATAGAGAAGGAACCTTCTGTTCTGGTACTTGTCATTTAATCAACTTAAATAAATAAATAAATCACATTAGTTATTGTTGAACGTGTAAGACTTTGGGCATCCCAATCAGTATGAGCCTATAAGGCATAAATGGTGGTGCCCAAATCCTCTATACATTCAGTGCTATTAGTTTATGACAAATTCTGAAATCAAACTAAACTCTCATTGAGAGCCACGGCAACTGTTACTTCTTGGGGGGCCAACTGAGTCCTGGGGACCCCCGGTAAACATACAAATAAAAATCAATCAGTCTGAGCACTGCTTCTTACAGTACAGCTGTGATAGAATAATATAACCTTGTCTAGGGATTACTGTAAAATCACAACAGTAGAACTGGGATCAGTTTTACAAAACACAACTTTAAAATAAAAGAACACAGTTGCGACTAAAAACAAAACAATGTCTTATGTTGTAATAATTGGAAAAAAATGATTTCCTCCTGGGAAAATTCACATGAACACGGCCTCAAGTCGAATCTCGGACAGTTGGTGAAAAACCTCTGTACACAAGTTGCTGACGTTAGTACTTATAAACCCATTAATATAATCTCAAAATCAGCTCGACATAGTAGGATTTACTGTGAACAGGTCAAATATTTCACCTTTGTCATTTGCAAAGTGTCTGTCCGTATGCAGGCATTTCTATGATTAAAATGCCTACTTTTTATTAGATTGTAGGACCTGTTATGATGGATGTTGTCGTTCAATGGTGCAAATTTTCCCCTAAACACTCAGATTCATCTAACATGAATTGTCCCATGAATTGGAGTATATTTGGGGCCCCTGTGGAGGATCAGTCACCTGCATACTACACCAAATCATAGTGACCAAGAGGGGGAGTTTTATTGTGAAGTCGTGAGCGGAAGCGGATCAGTGGGCGCTGAGCCACAGAAGTTGCTGCTCGTCTCACCTCAGGGTGACACTCCGGTGTTGTGGGAGAACCGTCGCTGCATTTTCTCGTCAGGAGCCGGCGTGTTGAACAGAAGCAGGTCAGAAAGGTGGGTCCTTCGTTCACCCTGCCGATTAGAGTCGATCAGAGAAGTTATGAGTACACATGCAGTCGTCAAAGCTGAAGCCATCACGGAGCTGCATTAAGGTTTTTACACATTTCAATTTAGAGTCCACGGGATTCAAATCTGACTTTAGAACGATGGAGGCTCTATTTGGCTGTTTCCGTTTTAGTTCTAGCAGGTTTCAAGATCTGTTGCTAAATAAGCGCTTGGTACATGTCCTTGGTTTAATTATTCATTCATTGGTTGGGTCATTCCTGCAGAGTTGGGTAGAAGTACCCACAGTGAGTCTGAGGGCTGGGAACCCACATGGGCTCAGATTTACCTGTGGGCTCGCTATGAGGCGTTAAAGAGCAGTTGGTCAATTTGAGAAATACACTTATTTCCCTTTTAGAGAAGATCATTTGCACACTTTTGTGTGTACTCTGATCATAAACACAAAAACATTGTATGTCCTGTGTTTAAATCTGTACTAAAACTGAAGGTGTAAGGTGTGATTTATAAAGGTTATGTACTGGACTGTGGCCAGAGGGAGTAACGACACAAACACACTTGTGATATAAATATATCAGGAACAACTGTGGTGA
Organism: Platichthys flesus; assembly: GCF_949316205.1. Classification (NCBI taxonomy): domain Eukaryota; kingdom Metazoa; phylum Chordata; class Actinopteri; order Pleuronectiformes; family Pleuronectidae; genus Platichthys; species Platichthys flesus. The sequence continues at coordinate 22,543,087 of NC_084950.1, read as the reverse complement.
ATGTGAGGGGGTCAAAGGTCACATTGAGCACATTTTCTGGCCTTGTGACACAATATCTCACTATTGGCTCGAGGAAATTCTTCAAATTTATCATAAATGTTCACTTGGATCCAACGTTGAAGATTTATTGGTCGATGGACGACGTCTTCCATGTGGCCCTCAAAGGAGGAGGGGTCTGTGGGCTGCGTAGACCGCAACGCCTGAACCAAAACGAGTTGGTCTGGTCTACAGAGGGATCGCAGCCACCAGCATGTCCCGCCCTCACATAGCAGCAGTGTTGCAGTTGGACTCAACGAGAAAGTTGTAAAGCCCCTTGGTTTTTTTGACTTGTGTGCTGTTAGCTGTTCGGTTAAGTTGAAGTGTGATACTCGAGCATTGGAAGTCCTGTCGCTCGCAGGCACCATTACCTCCGTTTGTAGAAACACAATTATTTATCACAGGTTTGGCTGAGCCTTTGTTTTTCTGGGATGAAATAACGTATTTGTCAGACACATTTAAAAGTGTGCGTGCAGTTGTTATATAAGTGCCTTTGCAATGGTACAGGTTAGTAGCGCTGCTGTGACGGTCTTCTAATGCAGCCTCCAAAGGATGCAGACTCTGAATTTAGACACAGCTAATACAGTGATATCTTCACTTTCACCCAAATATAGTTAATCCCCTTGATTTAAATTCATTCATTAAAGGCCTCACTATATGAGTCTAGATAGTTTGGTTGGCAGAGGCATGCAACTTTAATATATAATTTCCTGTAGTTTTAGTTTAGAAAGTTTGTAGTGAGCGAGCGAGTGAGTGAGCTGCATTGCATGACACAACTGAAGCTATGAGGTCTGACAGTCTATGTGGACAGTAAAAACATTATGACGATAGCTTGAGTGAGAATGTGGCAAGTTATTCTGCACAGCTGTACAGCTTTACACTTTAGCAAGTTTGATCTTCAATATTTTCATTGGAAGTGTGAAGAAAATTGGTTCACCATCAAACTTTGGCAGGACAAATTAGAATATGGCGGGCAGCCAAAGTCTGTATAATTAATAGCAAACACTGGTGTAGAAGATTTAGATTTTTACCTGTCTGTTCAGCAAACGAAAAACTCAATAATTAGTTTATGGGTGTATGGCCTAGTGCCTTCTTGCACATTGCACAGATATAATAATCACAGCCCGGGAGCTAGCAGTTTCCATCTGTTTCCAGTCTTTGTGCTAAGCTAAGCTATCTGACTGCTGGCCATCTATTTGACAGATAAATAACGGTACAGGAAAAAAACCTTTTTATTCTGATAATAGCAGTAGTACATTTGCGGCCAAGAATATGTTGACATATCTCTGTTCTACTTGCACTAAATTGGAGATTCCACTGCGGTCAATCACCATATCTGTAATTCATGATTACACATTGGAGGCTGAAGTGCTTTTAATCACAGTTTAAACGATATGATAGAAATGCTACAATCTGACAATGTCATCTGACTCTCCAACACCATATGTATGTATTTATGTCTATGTATATATATATATATATATATTGTGTATGTATTGTAGTGTAAGTATAACAAAAACATCCTTCTCCACACAATGTCAGTCTAATCAACCTTTCTGTTTACATGAACAACTAGATCAGTGATGCGTTGCTCTTGAAATGTTATGTTTGTAGTTTGTCTGGTTTGACTAAACCAGCTGTTTGTCTTGAACACCCTCCCATCAATAGAAAATGAATCAGGAATTACTTTGGTAATTAAATAATGTATTTAATTTTAAGGCAAACATAACCAATATTTTGGAATTTCAACTTAAAAAATATTACAATTGAATGCTTTTCTTGTCACTTGAATACAGACTAAACAATACATCTGATAATGTGACCTTGGACACTGGGAAACTGCAACACCCATGGTTCCCTTTACCTGCATGTTTTATAAACATAACGATTAATCATCTAATTGAGAAAATAATAGGCAAATCGATTCAATCCTAATCCTAAATCCAGCCAGAGTATTCCCATGCTTTGTATCAGAGTTAAAGATTAAAAAATACCTAGTTTAAAGAAACACTTGGCGTCACCTCCTGACTAAAGGTCATGAGTCAGTTTTCCTGGTTTCTACTCATCAGTTCTGAGGCTCCATGTCCTTTTCCCGAGCAGGAGAGGGTGAGAAAATGTTCAGACTCCTCAGTCACCGAAGCAAGAGGCTGCCGAGCTGCCTCACAAGCCAGCGGCGCTATGCACACCACAGGGCCGTCATGGCCATCCGTCGGGAGGACATCAATCCCTGGGAGAGGAGGGCGCCGCTGGCCCCTCGCCACGTCAAGGAGCTGACCAATGCTGGCGTCAAAGTCCTAGTCCAACCCTGCAACAGCAGAGCTATTCATGAGAAGGTAATGAAAACAAATTTCTAGTAATGTCAACCACATTTAGGCTTCAGTAGCTGCTCTCTTTTGATCTGTTTTCTACTTTGGAAGTTGTTGAGATAGTAGTCGAGGTGTTTCTGCATTGGTTATGTTACTTTTGCCATTATATAACAATGCTTCATCACAACCACTTCCTATTATCATTTTATTTTATTTTAATGGTCACATTATTAGACAATGGAACCATTTTGTATATTTTGTGTCTCTCTGTAGTTGTACTGATTATCTCGGTATCAATTGAATTATTTAGGTTACACCTTACTGATCCTGAAAACCCTTGCAGCTATGGAATATGTGCAGTAAACATCTCCAGCACTCGTTTTCAAAATAATTCTATGGCTGTCACACCCATTACCCTGTGTAGTATTTCCAGTCTAGCTTTTTGCTGATTTGGATTTCAAGATAGCTGCATGTGTCCACTCTCTGTATTAATACTACATATTATATATACAGTGCATATATAATTCATGCATGTGAACATGTAAATCTCAGTCATTAGTCATACACACGCATATGTCTACGCATGCTTTGTAACTATTGTTCATGTCATTGATGCTAGTGGTATAGTAATAGATTTCCTGATTTCCTTTGCACAAATATATGGACAATTTATTTCTATAGTCAAATATATCGAACATGCTTGTTCCAATTTTATATGTATTTATTCAATCCAAGGTTCCCATCAGATTTTTGCCTATTTGGTTTATTTGCTGCTTTAACATGAATTATCTCATGGGTATTAATGATCGTGTTGTTACACATGATTAACACAGAAATATAAATGTGAAAAAACAATACAAAATACTGCTGTAAGAAATGTGAGTGTCTTTGTCGGCAGGCTAACCCAGTGTACGTTATGTTTTGATTTCAGTACTACTCGAAGGCCGGGGCCATGATTCAGGAGGACATCTCGGAGGCGTCGCTTATAATCGGAGTGAAGAGGCCGTCTGAGGACAAGGTCATTGAGAGGAAGACGTACGCCTTTTTCTCCCACACTATCAAGGCCCAGGAGGCGAACATGGGGCTCCTGGGCGATTTACTGAAGAAGGTGAGAGCACTCAGTAGACCTCTAAATAACCCTGCAGGGTTCCTGACCCCCGTTGCTCTAGTTTTAATGTTGATTTACAAGAAACTGACTTTTATAGCCACATTTAGGAGGTGATAACCAATTCCATATTTGAAAAACTTAAAAGTACCAAGCAAATATACTGTGTGGTTAATTTATAGGATTTGTTTGTTTTCATGGCGGAGACAGCCGGTGTTTGTTTATGGCATTATTATTTCCGACTGTCTGTCCGTCCGTCTGTTAACACCATAGCTCAAGTTTCGCCTCGAGGGATTTCTTTCAAATTTGATACAAACTTTGAGTTAGACTCAAAGATGGACTGATTCGATTTTAGTGGTCACAAGTCAACATCACAGTGACATAACAAAGCTCTCAAGATTGTGTAACGTGTTCTGAAGGAGAGATGGGTTCAGTTAATCTTAAATTTTTCACTATAGGAAATTGTTTGTAATAATTTTATGAACAGATATAGGCTGCGTTTGCTTCCAAATGTTTCTCATTGTTCCTCTCTCCAAAGAAAGAGATCTTCCATTACTATTTGGATAGGACATATTTCAATTCCCTGGAGAATACGTAGGTCAATAATAGGTCTGTTTTACATGTTATTGATGAGTTTTTAAATATATTGAGAGTAAAGCTCAAAATTTCTCCCTCAATCAGCTGCCTCAGTGTAAAACAAAGTGAGTAACCACCAAAATGGAGAAGTTATTAGTTGAGTTGGGTAGACAGTCCTTCATATGTAGCCCAAAACCGACCCTTTTCATCCGAGGCAGTTAAAGGGCCAGTTTGGAGCCGAGGCCTAATCTAGAACCAGTTTTCTGTTTTATTCAACAGGCAAAAAAATGGCTTTTTGGTCAGAAAAAATGGTTCCAGAGTGAAACAATAATTTTTTCTTTTGTCTTATTAGGAGGTTCGTCTTATTGACTATGAGAAGATGGTCGATGCTAATGGCTACCGGATAGTCGCATTTGGCCAGTGGGCGGGTGTCGCAGGTAGGATGGTTAGCCCCAGGAAAATTTAAATCAGGTTTTACAACATGCCTCGTTCAGAACATCAATTTCCTGGGGCTGTTGAGAAATTGAATAACTGCAGCTGTAGCTGGTGGGAAACTAAAGTGAGGATATATTTCATTATTAATTAACGTAATTTGTAGAGAGAGCTTGCTGATGTTCTTAATAAGATAATAAGGAGTATTGATATTTATAAGATTGATAAAAATTCAAGTAAAATCAAGTTTTTCTTTGAAGATTTTGTTTATCTTAATATTTTATTCTACTAATATATTTGAGTAATATAAAGGTTTCATTTATAGTTTTTAACATGTCCCTGATCAATTTAATTAATTATGGTTTTCATAGATATTTCATATATCCATCTAATTTTATTTTAATTGTAGTATTTGATCTATATTTCATTCATGCTTCTCCGAAGCCATATTTGTTCAGAATTGTTTTTCTTTTTCTTGAAGGAATGATCAACATTTTGCATGGATTAGGGCTGCGTTACCTGGCTCTTGGCCACCACACTCCCTTTATGGTAAGATAAATCATTCTCCATCAATTTGAACATGAAAGAACTTAATCCCTGAACTCTATATAATACACATTTATTTTATCACAGTGTTTGATTTGTTGTTGAATTCCCTCGGTGCTTAACCCTGATGGCTGTGAAGACCCACATATTTTATTTTGGTTCATACAATATGACTTTGTTTCTCTCCGTCCACAGCACATTGGCATGGCTCATAACTACAGGAACGTCAGCCAGGCCGTCCAGGCAGTGAGGGATTGTGGTTATGAGATCTCCATGGGCCTAATGCCCAAATCCATCGGTCCTGTCACGTTTTGTTTCACCGGAACCGGCAACGTCTCCAAGGTACGGAAAGATTAAACTCAGATAGATGGAAACTTTAGCATGAACTCTGTTCTTTCCAGTGCATAGACCAGTTTTCTAGGTAAATTGTTTAGCAACCCAAAAATGTCACTGCCTGGGAGGTAGTACTTTATGAAACCACAGGAACTGTCGCTCAGCAGAGTATTTTGCCCAATCTCCCCTGGTGGAAAACAATGGTCTGTACGAACCTTTTTAGGTCCTTGAAAAAGTTCCTTGGACTAAAATGTAATGCAACTTTTTAACCTGCAGGGAGCCCAAGACATCATCAATGAGCTTCCAGTTGAATATGTCGAACCTCATGAGTTGAAGGACGTCTCAGAGACTGGAGGTAAGTCTGTTTGATGGCAGATCACAGTTGGGGTCGGGACATCCTGTGTAGTTATGAGGCTGAAGTCTGAATGTCTGCGTGGATGGTTAAAACTTTCTGGAAGCGCAAGAGCAAAAGGGAGTAACCAAGCAGGTATGACGCAAATAGCACCGTAGACAGCTGTGCAAGGAATCAACGTTACAAAACAGATCTCAAATATTACTATGAGAGAATTTGGGAAAAAAAATTATATCGCGGGCAGACATTGTCTAGATATTTAATTGGAAATGGAAACACTGCTGTAATTTTTTTCCTTGGATGGAAATACTGATCGGTTGATATTTATGTTCTGCATCAGTCTGGATTATCATAACATTTAATCGCTGTGTTTTAATCCCACAACATCATCAGGTTAGAATTTGTGCTTAAGTTACTTATTTAAAATGAGAATAGTTTAAAATGAATTTAGTTTTTTGAGAAGTGCTTTCTGCAAAACTTAACTAACATAATCCATCCATCCATAAATTAACATTTTCAGTATGCTGATTATTGTTTTCCTGTCAGATATGTCAAGAGTTTACGCCACTGTTCTGAGCCGACACCACCACCTGATGAGGAAGAGCGACGGCATCTATGACCCACTGGAGTATGAGATCCACCCGGAGCTGTACACCTCCCACTTCAGAACCAGCGTGAGTCCATTAGCCTCTGTTGCACCACTCCCACCCCTTCAGTGACGATAGTTAAAACACTCCTCGTCCAACTCCCCTCCTGCTCCTGTACAGGCACTCATAGGCCTTGTCCTCTGTGAGTCAGCAGCCCAAAAAAATACTGACTGGCGAGATTGTGCCGGTGATTCAAAACACATGGTGCAGATTTGACACATTATTTCCTTACAGTGCAGTTCAGTGCTTATTGAGAATCAGACAACCAATTTATCTATCTCATCTACTTAAAGAGATAGTTCACCAAAAAATGATAATTCACTCATCATCTGCTCACCCACATGCTGATGGAAGGGTGGATAATTGTTTGATTCCACAAAACACTTCTGGAGTCTCAGACACAACATGACTCCATAATGCTTGTGTTGTGTAATCCAAGTGTCTGCAGGCCCCGACTTTCATATTCGACTCGAAACGAGGTCATTTACACCTAGTTTTAATTAATGCTAATGTCTGCTAGCTTAGCCACTTCCGGTAAAAACATATGCAGTAATATAGAAAATTGTCGATGTTATACATTGAAATGCATCAAGATGCATCATTGCATCATCGAATCATCGAATTGCTGACTTCTGAAACGTAATTGAATCATGAGGCTAATGAAGATGCACACCTCTTATAGTGAACACCATTAGGTCATGTCGAAATGTCAAGTCTGCTAAACCAGTGTCCTAACTTTGCCTGTGCCTTGCACACATGCACAACGCAGCGGGCTGTTCCCTGCACACTTTCACAACTGCAACAAAAACGTGTTATCCAGGCAAGAGGTGGAGCAGATGGTTGCGGCAGGCAGTGGCAGGAAGTGTGGCATTAAATCAGCTGCAGAGATTACAGCACACAGCCAATCGACATCGTTGTCAGCTCTTATAACCACAAACTCTGTTGACATCTTCATCTGTGTCACCGCTTTCTCCCCCGGAGATATGCGTTTTCTTGTTGTTGTTATTTTTCATGTCTGGAAGCAGCTTCATTCAGTGTGGCAGCTGTGGTATTCATTAAGTACTATATTGTTGTAAAGAGGTCCCTGCGCACATTACCCCAGTAACAATCTTGTCTCATCTCCTATGTCATTTTGACCACAGGTGGCGCCGTACACCACCTGTCTGATCAATGGTATTTACTGGGACCCCCACACCCCACGACTGCTCAGGCGCCTCGATGCCCAGAAACTGATGCGAGCTCCCAAAACCTTGTCTGCAGCCATCGGCGGATCACCACGGCTGCCACACAAGTAAGAGCGTGGTTATGGGATGTCAGCAACCACAGAATTTGTCTCAAACTTACCACCAAGTCATGTAAGCTGTTTCATTTGTCTAGGTTAGTTTCTGTCTCTGTTCATTATACTTGCAGCGTTCACTTAAGTTGAAGCACATTCAGACAGATGTGTCCTTGCCTCAGAGAGAAGGAACAAATGTCTCTTCACCTCTGTCTCAAAGATAAATAATGGACATTCATAGAGTCAAATGTCCCCTCTTGCTGTATAATGTGGCTGAATGGCAGCATTCACCATGTTTTCCATGAGGTGAGCTGAAGTGTGCTTCCTCTCAATGTGAGCAGAAAGCATGTGCAGAGCAGAAAATACAACTTGCAGCATTTGGGAGTTCAAATAACAGTATTTTGAATGTGAGACTTTTTGAAGGGCTGCCATGGCCTTGAACACAAGGGTCTTGTGATCTGTATTTTTTTATTTTTTTTGCTATCTTTTGTTAGCCCAGATTTGAGGTCTGTATTCTTAACGCCTGATTTAAATTCACGTTACAAGCAAACCTAATCTTAGTAATAAAACAAGATGTCATCTCAGAAAGATTATGTAAATCCTTTGCCAGTAACTGATATCGTCTAACGCACTATTAAGTGAGTAAATGAATAAGCAGTTACCATATGCACCTGGATTTGTAGAAGAACGTTATTGTAAGCCGTCTCCTTAGAGGCTGTAGTGACACAGGCTCTCCACCACTGGTCAGCTGAAGGCTGAAAAACACAGCCTAGTCTGATGAATGTGTATTTGTGCCGAGGCTGCAGATGGTAGAGTCGAGCTGTGTCTAACTTAAAAATGAGGAGGCGTCCTTGGGCTGTACAGGTTGTGAAGGCCAAACCAAAATGAGAGGATCTAGCAACATGGCTGCAGTTGGACAGAAAGTGAAAGTTTTATTTTAACGATCTTCGTATCTCCGGGATGGCAGGGACGCATTTGGCGGCTGCATTTGAAGGAGCCTCTGAAATGTCTAGCCATGCCGCTTTTATGCAAACTGTCTTTAAATGCATCCCCCGAAGGCTTCAGCCCCTGAATTGAGACACCGCTTGAGAGTCTCGAGTTAACAGCATGAATCCATGGATCCATCAGTCCAGACTGCTGGTGGAGGTGTAATAGAGTGAGGATAAATTCGATACGCGATCCACAACATATTGAGGCACCCGCCGATCCAAGTTGACAAAGGCCCTTTATCGACAAAAGGTTTAACCCAAAATTTTCCTGCAAATAATGACTAACATCTACTATGGGCCAAAAACTGTTCCGCTTCTCCATTCTCAAAGGTGATCCACAAAGCCATTCATTAATTAAGCCTCCCCCTTTACTCTCAGAGGGGCAGAGTAAAATAATATTCATACTAAATAACAAACATTCATAATTAATGACAGATATACTGCATAAGTCATATTAATAATTCAAATATTGTAATATATGAATTACAAAATCAATATGGGCTCCAACACTCTTGACTCTGACCTCCTGACACTGACTGCTGATTATCTAGATGAAAGTGCAGCATGGTAGCTGCTGTATCGCCACAGAGGTCAAATGTCAGGTTATTATCTTTAGTCATGTTTACAGAGAGAGAGTTCAGCCTGTCGTTCTCACCTTCTGGCCTCTCTCTCTTTCTCTCCCTCTTTCTGCAGGCTGCTGGCAATCTGTGATATATCAGCTGACCTGGGAGGCTCTATAGAGTTCATGACTGAATGCACCACCATTGATAGGCCTTTCTGTATGTACGACGCTGACCAGCACATAGACCACGACAGGTACAGTACAAACTCTCCTCACCTGTGTTTCCTCAACAACATCCCCTGCACGTTTCTGTTTGGTTCCGTGTTTCTTCTGTTCCAGTTTGAATGGAGACTGTGGGCCGCCATCAGGCATTAGAGGTTTCATGTCATTAATCTTTCTGACTGCATCATAGTAAGCAGAATAACGTAAAAACTAGTTAACGGATTTCCATGACAGTTTGTGGAGGGGTGGAACGTGGCCCAAATAAGAACTGTTTCAATTTGGAGCTGATCATATAAAGTCTATTCAGCTGTAAAAACTTTATGTACAGAGTAAAACAACTTATTAAAGCTCTCTTATGTTAATTTAGGAGTGTTCTTCTTTAGATTAGCCTTGGCAGATGTATGCACTCAGATCAACCTTCCAGTTTGTCCTGTATTTCTTGTTGTTAACAGGTAAGACAAATAGTGATATATCTGCCATAAACTAAGTTCATGAGCCGGAGGGGATTTGATCTTCGTAAAGCCTCTGCTTTTGCATCTTCACATAGTTACTAAGGAGCCTGTGGCTGATTGACTGGTGGTTTAAAGGGACAGGGAATTTATCAGTTCTGAAAATGTCAGCTGCTGACGATTCATAACGATAATTGTCAGTCTCAATTGAGAACTAACGTGTTAATGAAGTCCTCTGTGTTTGCCTCAATTACTGTTTAATTACCTTCGCCAAGAATGTTATGTTTTCATCTTGTTTGGTTATTTTGTTTGCTAATCACACAGAAACTGCACAGATTAACTCAAAACTCGGTGGTAGTATGTTGGAGTGGATCAGGATCAGGGGATGAAGTCAGGATTATATTAAATTTGCGAGATTATAAGGGAGTTGATATTTATATGTGGAGAAAGTCTTCTTTTTTTATGTCTGTCTGTTGCAGGGGTTAATTCAAATACAAACAAAGTTTGGAGTGAGTCCAAACTTTTACAGATAATTTGACCTGCTTCTTTTTAAAATGAGAACATCAAAGAAATGTTCTGTTCTTTCAGTCCCACACAAAGACAAAGACTATATGAGGATTTTTTTAATTCGACTCCATTACATTTTTCACCTAGTATACTGGGTGTAGTCTAAGTGTAATCCTTATACTGTGTATGTTTCATTATGGATCCAAAGACAAGCATTTGTTTCCAAGTAATGGACTATTTGTGTTCCGGACAGTAAATAACATTTAGTTTCTCATCTTGGCAGTGTGGAGGGAAACGGTGTCCTCATGTGCTCCATTGACAATCTTCCTGCTCAGCTCCCAATCGAAGCCACAGAGTACTTTGGAGACCGCCTCTTCCCTTACATCTGGGAGATGGTAAGATATCTGGGTTATTGGTGAGGTGAGATTCTTTCCTGCTCCGCTCTGCTTTCGGCTTCTGCCTGACGTCGGAGTTTGCTGCAGGAGAGCGTTGCAGGGGCTTTCAGGTTGTTAATGGATCAGAGTCAAATCCCTAACAGGCATGATAATTTTTTTCTGCCAGTTTCTTGTTTTTTTTTAAATTTAGTGTTCTGTTGTCATCAGCTGCCATCAGACGCAACCAGACCTTTGGAGGAAGAAGAATTCAGCCCACAAATCAGAGACGTAAGTCTTGAAATATTTCACTGTATTTTATTCTAGGTTTTTGATTCGACCACAATTTGATCTTAAACTTATATGAGAGATTATTGGATTGTGTTTGTGTTTGTGTGAACGTGCACTTTGGTTTTTCAAAGCCAAATACTGGACTCTTCTGAAAATGTTTTGATTTCCAGATTCCCTTTTATTCATAATTTCAACTTAGTTTCGGTCTGTCAATTTGGCACAAATCTATAGCAATACATTGAGAAGGTGGAAAAGAATGTTGTGTAAAGAAAAATTTAAAAGGGAAAAAAATAAATCAAATTCTACTGAAATCGGATCTCTACTGAGGACAGTAAATATCTTAATGAATGGCCACTGGTGCAACTGGGGATCTTTGAGTGATGGCCAGTGTGTGTTGGAGAGAGATGAAGTGCGAGGTAAAGAGCGCTCTCCTGCTTCTCTTTTTGATTGTCATTCGGTTTCAACTTTCGAAAACAAACTGCGGATCATGTCAGGGTTTCCGCCAGTGCTTTATAGGCCTGGCAGGCAGCCAGGCTTTTCTCATCCCCCTCCCCCGCCAGGCTAAGCGTCTCTTTTTTATTTATTTTAAAAAAAAGAAAAATGTATGCACCAGAAACATGATACCAAAGACGGCATTGCGCTTTTAACCGCATCTGGTGATACGGTTGAAACTGTAATGACGACATCTTATGGTCAGTATGTGAACAAATAAGGTGAGCGGTCAGGTGTATTTTCCATCACCTGAACCTCCAAAACCACGACCTGTCTCTACCATGCAACAACTTTGGCAACAACTTTCACGCGACATGTAACGGGGAAAGGATAAAAAAAACCTTGGACTCTTTCTTTTTCCGGAGTCGGGGGAGCACTGGAGGAGACGATGAGGCCGCTCGTTCACCCCCAGGCCAAGCGGAGAGCATCGCCAGTGAGTCGACCGAGCCGTGGCTCGATGATGAGGCAGAGCCAGTGCAGATGTTAGCACGTCGGATGTTAGCATGTCAGATGTTAGCACGTCAGATGTAAGCGCGTCGGAGCAGCCTGCTGGTTTTTAATTTTGCCATTAAATTCAGCATTAGATACGCTTTGTTTTAGCTGTGTCTTTTTGTGCCAGCGGGCAACACAAGGATGGTCAACGAGAACTTTCATTGAAGCTCCTTGTACTACGTACAGGCAAGATGTGCTAAACGCACATATTGGGTCTCTACCATCGGACAAGCATTGAGATGGCAGCAAGCAAAAGTAAACAATAAATAATGTAAATATATTACTTATATGAAATATCTATTATGAAATAACTAATAGCTTCCACGTTTTTCATGTTCTAGGCTTGGCAATCAATGAAGCCTTTGAGCCAGTGATTAACATTGAGCATGAGGCAATAATATTTATTTTTATTTTATTTATAATTTTTTTGTGTTTGTAAACTGTGTTATGTAATGTTAATAAGTATTGTTAAGAAATGTCTTACAATAACATATAATTGTCATAATTTCAAAATTCCTTTGAACTTTTAACATTTTTTTTTTTTTACAAAAACACGGTTGATCGGCCGCCGGTCGGCTTCTCTAGCGGCCCTACCACCAGGCTTCGCAAGTTTTCTGGGGGAAACCGTGCATGTGATTTAATATCAGCACTAACGAGGATGTCACACACAAATTCTTGGTGGATGGCAGAATTCACAGGTTGTTAAAGACGATGTTTTTTGGTCATTACGGTTTAAAGAGGCTGGCTGCTCCCCTCATCCCCCTACACATTGTCAACTGTGGATAATCAATATTTCAAACCTTCTGCTACTCGGCTCATCTTCAGGTTGGGTCTACGCTGACACCAGTTTAGTTTTCATTATTAATGAAAGCGGCTGTGCATCAGCGTTTGTGCGTATGAGCTCCTTACAGGGCACAGGCTAATCCCATGGCAGGTTGTGAATTCTTTTAATAGCTAAATTGATTTCAAACATGATTAAATTCTTCTTTAACAAAATGAGTCTAAAAAAATACTCAGAAGTCAACTTGAGAAGTGAGCGAGTGTTGAGTGCATTGGGAGGGTTGAGCACGCGCTCATCACAGCCCAATGCCAAAGCATGTGTGCCATATTGTGAAGCCCATTCCTCATAGCCATTTCATGAGCATTTATTCCTCAAGTGTCTCAGTAGAACCCGTTTAGCTTCCTCATTAACACCTCAGCTTTTCAAAATATATGACAATTATTTATTTGTTTGACAAGATTTATGTTGTACCTGTAGAAATGATTAAAGATGATAATTCATTTCATTGCCCCTGAAGGCTGTCATCACCTCAAACGGAGCACTCACCCCAAAGTTTGAATACATTGAAAAACTTCGAGAAAGAAGGTAAGTCCTATTCCATCTTTGTATAGTCATACAGTGTGACTGTAATGCTCAGTATAGTCAGTTTATTAGTGATTTAAAAATGAAGACTTTGAAGGGTGCATATGTTTGTGTTTGGATATCATTCTGATTTTGAAATATTCTTTTAAATGTAAAAAAAAAATGCTTTGGCATATGCCTGTTAATGCAAACAATTAATGGATTGACTTGTCTAAAGATTACAAGAGAGGTAATGTAAAGTTTTGCATGAACTAACATAGCTCACCTCTGCTAACTTTCTATATTCTATCCTCTTATTAAATTGAATAGCAGCTAACTTAAAGTCTAGTAACACTTTTGCTCTGTAGTCTCCTGTTTTCCTCCTTCCCCTCCTTAGCTTGTCCTCCTTTGTAGCATTACAGTTTATGATGTTTTACTCTCCTCCTGCCAGCTCTGCTCTAAGCTTACCTCGTAGCGACTAACCTCATCTTGTGGTTGTTCCTGCACAGTGCTGCCCTCTGGTGTCTGCTGTGCCAACCTGCCTCTTCATTAACACCTTGCAAGGCTAGCGCGCTAATAAGCTGCTGCCACCGGCCAACCTCAGATGTTGAAGTTTGTCCTTAGGTATCAAGGGGTATAAACATCCCTCCGTCTCACGTCACACATAAACCGCCATCACCCAACGTTTATCATCTGTCTGTTTTGTGTCATGTAGTTCTGGCCTGTTTAAGACATCTTGTTAGCCGTCTTCCCCGCGTAAGACGATCAATACAGGTTTTGTTCCTGTGTGTCCCATACAAAGCTTAGGTCCAACTTGTGTTTAGCTCAGCACAAACACTGCAAACAGGGGTGAACTGCAAGCCACCTGAAGAAAAAAAAAATCCAACTCATGCCGTGTGCCCAGATATTAATCTATTAAATGTTTGTGTAAAATTGATTGATTTTAAAATCAAAGTCTATGTGAGGAATTTTATTTGTTAACATGCTACCTCTGTGTACATGCTAATTGTGCGTGTGTACTATCATGTTGCGTGCGCTAATGAGAACACCCATGTACACCGTGTGGCTGTGGCTATACTGCGGTCTGTGGTCCGATCTCAGGCTTCTCCATATGCATGCCGAAGTTTCATTGGGCAAGATACTAAACCCTGAATTGCTCCCTCATAAAATAGGGCTGCCCAGAGATGCGGTGTATAAATGAAAGGGTGAATGGCAATGAGCACTTAGAGTGGTCATTAAGGCCAAAACATTTACATCCATAACATTTGTATCAATGTACTTGGATACCATGGCCATGCAAACTCTTGCTGCCTTCAAATGGAACTTGTGAGTTCAACCTGACAACGTGTACACTGTGTGCTTGTACTCAATGGCAACATTGCTATTAATTATGAATAATACTTTGACAGCTAGAAACAACAGAGGCTAACAATTTAGCACGCTAGTTGGCGGGCAACATAATCAGGTAATGCTAAGGAATTATAACATGGCAAAACATGAGTTCATGAGGAACATTGCATATTATAAATATCTGTTTACATATTATATAACTTAAGTCTAAAAACTAAAAACTTCTGTGAATTTGCCAATTCCCCAAAACATTAGCTAACATTTAAAAACTCGTGAACTTTCAGACAATTCAGAGTTGTTAGTGCCACCAGAGGGCGGTGTCCCCATGAACACAGTAAATAAAGCCCCCCATTTGAAAGTAGCGTCCGGCTCCAAATGACCTCACAAGGTCAAGATTGCATATTTTGTCTTCACTTTTGTATAGTGGGAAGTAACGGAGACGCCTCCCGGCAGTAGAAGATATTATGACCAGCGTACTGAGTTAGCTTTTCAACAACAGGGTGGTGATGTCCCTGTAGGTTATCTCCCTGTGCCTGTCACTCATGACAGGAAGTGAAAAACCCTGTTCCTGTAGATTATCCGAGGCCATAGAAGAAAACGTGTTCAACTCCGAACCCCTGACCCATAGCAATACAAATGTCAAGTGTCAACTGATAAGATGAACGATTCTCGAAATATGTGTTCCACTTACAGAGATTTCTGGAATTAGTGATTTATATCATATATTTATTGTATAGTAGCTTGTAGGTCTAGATAGATTAAAGCTGGAGCTTCGATGCTGGCTCAGGTTAACACACCCTATCACCTCACAAACAGAGCATTGGAGATTCAGGTACAGGCGTGCCCTACCACACATTCAGTTATTATTAATTTTAATGCCAACATGGAGACAGTCTTGCAGTTTCTCCCTTTCCAGTTCTTGTGCTAAGCTACGCTAAACGCTCCTTGGACACAACTCTGTACTGGTCACATAAAACAAATTTATATTTTTCTCTGGCTGTGGATAAAAACCTAAGATGAGAGATTTCTAAACAGAATAATGCATGTTATGTATTTATGTTCAAGCAGTGGAATCCTCAGCAGCATGTTTGAAATCTGTCTGGATTAATTTCTAATTTCAGTTGATTGATTATTCATTTATCTTTTTCTCTTAGCGATCTCAGCTTATCTACAGCATCAAACATTTAAATGAGCTTCTTGAAATATATTCAGAAACACTGACCCTCAATAGCAGCAGTGTTTGTTTCTGATGATTATTAAGACTCAAGCTCAGTGTAGCTTTGCTCCTCAACAGCTTTATTAACAGCCTGTTGGGTTTTTTAAGAGTACAGCTCATATTTAGGCCACCTCTAAGACGTGATGAGTTTTCTCCTAATTGAACCTAAGTATCATTTTTCCAGACAAGCTATGCTAACAAATCTTAATCCTTGGATTGAGGTAGGCTCCTTAAGATATGTAAACTCCGGGAGAAATCCTCCTGAGGGAATATCTCTCTTTTCTTTTTTAATTAAGAAGATGAGGCCCGGCGGCAGGCGGGCTGCTGCTCAGTCTCGCTGTAGCTCGTGCATGCGCGGGGTGTCGCTTCCAATTAGGCCAAAGCTAATGAGTCCAGGGCTCTGACTCCTGGGAGATTTGAGGCTGGCGGTTGCGCTGGTGGTATGATATTAATACCACAGGTCACTCAGGGTGTTGTGTCTGCTATTGTTGTTATTGCTGTTAATATAATCCAGCATGCAAAATCACTCTTTTTAGCTGAATCCATTTGTTTCGATACGACCTCTCAGTTTAACTGATAGGCTTACCATCAATTACCATCACTGAGGGTGATATATGTAATAGAAGCATTGGATCAACCTCTATTCTGTTTGACTCTTTAACAGTCTTTACTGCTCAAGAAAGCGATGCTGAAAGAGAATTACGTGACTCATTTAAAACGTATTATTCTTTATTATGTATCTTTGTTCAGTTTATTCAATATTTAAGAGGATCTAGATTTTATCGGTAATAAAGTTCTTAAGAATTTTGGGACTGATCTCTAAGATAGTTAGATAATGTTAGATATAAGGACATGTGGTTTTCAGGCATTAGTTCTACATGCGCTATTCTTTTTTTTTAGATAAACAATGATGTCCTTTTGTGATAATTATAGTCTTTGCATTGAAAAGAAGCACTCTATTAGTTATTTATTGATTTTATATTTTTGGGGATGATATCCTCTCCATGCTCTTCATCCTCTCCCTCCTGTCCTGGCTCACCTTCCTCCCCTCTCCTCTTGTGTTTTAGTCCAGATCCTCATCAGTCGCACCAAACCTGTTTCATTTAGTTTTATTGTAACAATCCAACTACACCTTTGATTTCTTACACATTTTAATATTCAAGATAAATTCTTGCATGCACTAATCAGCAATCGTTTAATGAAAGGTCATTTAACTTCTTTCTTTCCAGTTCTTTGAAAGCCAAAGAAGATTTCAACTGTAAAAATTTAACTAATATCAAATTGGCATTTTAGTATACTGCCAGTTTTGATGATCCTACTTTTGATATGAATTTATAATCCATGTTAGATGTAAGCTGTAGACATGAGAAATAGCCCAACAACTAATTGGACAGACTATCTTGAAATCTTTCAAAGATATTAACAGTTGGATGTTTTAAGAGTCCGTTCCCCCCCCTTAAGATTCATTGATGGAAACACAGTTCTCGAGTACAACGTTTTTTTTTATTACGATGTGTTTCTAACTCTTTGTGGTTGTTGTTCAGGGAGAAGGCTCAGATCCTGAACAAGACTGGGATGAAGCGAGTTCTGCTGTTGGGTTCAGGATACGTCACTGGACCCGTTGTTGAGTACCTGACTCGCAATGAGATGATCCAGGTCACTGTGGGTGAGTTGGTTTTACAAACTATGAAAAGCAATCAGTGACACTGACACTTTAAATTCCGTAGTTATTTTTAGGCCTTTGGCAAGATTCAAAACAAACTCTCATACATAGGCTGCTCTCATAGCCAGATAGACAGCTCTTGGTCTGTTGACTCTGTTTTCTGTTTGCATTCTAAAACGGTAACTGTGACCTGTAGTAATTGAGCTGTGGCAAGTAAAGACCTGGTGCCTCATTTATAAACCTGGAGCCTCATTTATAAACCAGTGCGTGGGATTCAAACTGAAAGTGTATGTGCACACAAAGAAAATGGCACATGCAAAAATAAGTGCTTGTATTTTAATCATTCAAAACTGATTTTTTTATACATTGTATAAAATGTA
The DNA here is from genome assembly GCF_949316205.1 of Platichthys flesus. NCBI lineage: Eukaryota > Metazoa > Chordata > Actinopteri > Pleuronectiformes > Pleuronectidae > Platichthys > Platichthys flesus. Next base: position 22,525,152 of record NC_084950.1, on the reverse strand, counting down.
TTATTTATTATACATTGCAACAACTGTTGTTAAGCAACTGACACCGTTTTCTGACCCAAGATCACATCTATTTAAAATAAAAGCTCTTTTATTTGTCTTGATTTAAAGCATTGCAACAACAAAATTAAATTTGCGCCTCTACTCTGTAAACAAATGGTAAAAGAGGTTTTTTGCTATTTGTTAAACTATGAATTCTGTTGCCATAACAGAAATCAAATTAATTAATATTGATCCATGCTAAGTGTGAAGCTGATTAACTGAATGGTTTTAGAGATCCACTGACGGAGATTTCTGGAATTAGTTGATAAATTGTTATCAACAGTGAAATCAATCAGCACAGAGCTTTGACATTAGGATCGATATTTGTGTTACATTATAACATGAAGATGATGTCCTGACATCATGCTTTTCCTCAACCAACTTTTGTAACTTAAATTCAAAATATACATTTTAGCATTGCTTTCATCGAGCTTTCATAAAAAATGAACCAATTACCTGAACTTTACGTATTCAAAGACAAATTGGCATACACTTGCTGTAAGTAAATGGCACATTTAGGTTTAGGGTGAAATAATGATTACTTTGGGAACAGAATCAAGAAACTAAGAGGCTGAAATTGTTTCTGGGTTTGGTGCATATCTATAAAACTCACTAACACTGTCTTCTAAAGTAATTTCTGGTCTCTGCTTTCTTAAAACTTCTATAGAGTTCTGTCCTTCTGTTATTACAGACAACTAATATGAAATACATGAAGTGATTTTAAATATATTGAATTTGAACACTTGAAAGATAAGAAGAGACCCACGTGACACACTGCGGAGAATGGCTCAGGTTCAAAGTTGGATTTTAGTATATAGTGTAAATACAATTGCCTTACTGCTGGAGCTGAAAGTTCTGGTTTGGCTTCAGCTCCCTTGATCAGCTGCACCAGGATCACATCATGAAGTTTATTCACCGCTGAGGAAAATTTGACTGATTCTGGGCTGTTCCCGGATTTGCTCTCAAATAGCCTCAGTTCCTTGTTTCATTGATTCCAGATGAGAGATTGAGATTCTGCTTCACGTTCACATGATTGCATCACATCGTATCTGCTGATTAGTCAGCTGAACATTCATGCTGCCAGTCTCCTGCTCTACCTCATTTCTAACATGCTCTACTGGATTCCCATCTGGTGACTGGGAGGACACAGAAGTTCACTGAACTCACTGACTTGTTCATGAGCCCAAGAGGCCTTTGTCTCTGCTGTGTGCCATACTACAGTATAACCTCTATAATATAGTTTGTATTCAAACAATTTGCCTGCAGCTGGTGACACTGACAGTACTAATGTACAGCACAACCAGTCTAACCTGTTTTACTAACCTGAGTGACCTTGTTTAACAGCGTCGATGCTGCTGAAGCAGGCGGAGGCGCTGGCAGCCAAATATCCAAACGTCATCCCCATCACGCTGGATGCCAGCAGCCAGGAGGGACACCTCGACTCTCTGATCAAAGATCATGACTTGGTCATCAGGTGCAGTACACACTACGGTCTCACTGTTTTACAAATGGTTTGTTCCATATGCAGGCATACAAACTGTCTCTAGTTTGGACCAAATAATTTCTTGCTGTTTTTATTTTGGTTCTAAATCAATTATTTTCAGCTATATTGGGCAGATGGTCAACCTCTGGTTTGTAAAATACATCAGTAGACTACCAGTATTATGTGAACATTTTCTTTAACAGGTCTAATTTTTCAGATTATTTCATGGAAGCTATTTTCATAGTTTGTCCTAATTTAGCCGTGAATTGTTACGATATTAGAAAGAAAGGTCTGCACAATTATGTATACATTCTAAGTAATAAAACTACTCTTCCTTTAGTAAGAAGCTCAAACCTAATTAACAAATGTCGATACTACTATTTCCCTCAATAATTATCAAATTGTGTAAAAATTGTCCAGTAATTAACTGCTAATTACCATTAAACTTGGAGGAAATTACGAGGAGAGGTTTCCGGAAATTTGCTGGAAAGTCCAGAGCCATACAATAAGGCGCTAAAAATTGTTTAGCAACCGAAATCGTGTTTCTTGTTTTCTTAGTGGCAGTTAAGTAATGCTGATATATCTTTTCTGTGCCTGTGAGGCTGCTATGTTCACTGGACAGATACAAAAAAATGGATTAATGTGGACATTTCTGACTGAGTTTGTCATGCTCAGTCCTAAACTGTCCGACTAGCCTAAGCTTGCAACAGTCTACTGAAGGACCTGCTGTCTTCCCTCTGCTCCTCAGCATGCTGCCGTACACACTCCACCCGCTCATCGCCAAACACTGCATCAAGAGGAAGGTAAACCTGGTGACCGCCAGCTACCTGAGTCCTGCCATGAAGGAGCTGCAGAGCAGGTGATCTACACCACAGACAACAATAAAAGAGGGTTACTAAGAATTCATGACCATTCCATACAACTGGGCACTTTTTTTGCTGCAGTTTTGACATTTGAAATACTACATTTTTTGATGGTAGACTAAAAAAAAAAAATGTTGAATGAATAAATGATCAAATTTGGAAATAAGATACAGAAAAGAAATTATTTAATATATTGAAAAACTAACAAAAAATATCATTTTAATTCCTATTTATCAATGAATGTGTGTGTGGGCGTGTGTCTTAGTGCGGAGGCGGCTGGCGTCACCATAGTGAATGAGATGGGACTAGACCCGGGTATCGACCACATGCTGGCCATGGAGTGTATCGACAAGGCCAAAGCCGAAGGCTGCATGGTGAGACGGCACACACTCGGACTGTGTTTGTGTGTGTATGAGATAAGTTGTGTTTGGTTTTTACATGTCGGTGCAGACTGTTCGCTGCCATATTGATCCATTAAATCAGGGGCGAGGAATCTTTTCCCTATCTTGGGCCATTTCAATTTCTGTAGCATTTCTACCTTAATACTGTTTTTCCATATTGAATATTTTTATGGATTTTTAGCACTTCATGAATTTATATCTGTGAAAGGTGATGCAAACAAACCTAACTTACTTTATTTACTTTGTCACACCTTCTTTGATTGTAATGGCTGAAATAGCCTCTCACAGCTGGTTTTAGCCAAAATATCTTGATCAAATAATTTGGCTTGTGCAGACCGTAAATCCCTCCTTTGTGGCTGGAAATGCTCAGCTGTGTCCCTTATGTTGTATCAGTAAACTGCTTCTTGACGCTTCTTTACGACAAACTGACACTGAGGGTCTTTCGTTCCCTGTCTGGTTCTGTAGCAGCACTGCAGCAACAAGGCTCCCTCACAAATTGTCCTTCTGAAGGAGATTTCACCTTCTAGGCTTTTTCTTAGCAGCTCATTCACCACAGAACTTGTTTGCGTAACATTCTCTCTCAGAATGAGTCTTGTGAAAGCCGCTTAAAGAATATTACCTTTGTCCAAGAGTAGTAGCCTTAGTTTCCAGATGTAATGATGTTCACACAACCAAAAACAGGATTGTCTTTATCGTTTCTCTACATTCTGTCTTTACTTTACCTTCAAAATCACCATGATACTTGTCAGAGATGGCACGTAGTAGTGATGTGAATGAGCAAAGTTTTTCAACTATCAATTAATGACATCAACAATTCATGACACTTGGAACTCATACATTCCAAAGTGTGGTCTTTCAGTTGGAGAGCAGGACTTTTACATTACATTACATGTCATTTAGCTGACGCTTTTATCCAAAGCGACTTACATTTTTAGAACACTCATCATTTTATGAGGGGCCATCTAGGGGTTCAGTATCTTGCCAAGGACATTTAGGACATGCAGATGGGAGAGAGTGGGATTCGAACCGGCAACCTTCTTGTTGCAGAGCACCCGCTCTATCCCCTAGGCCACGCTCTCCCCACTTGATTTTACCTTAGATTTATTTGTAGCATGGCTCAAAACACTCGGACTTACACTAGCTCTGCTTGGGCCTAAACTGTGCGCTTGCAGTCAGACTTTTTGCTGCGCTTCAGCTTCTTTTCTTGAGCCCATGCTTTGTCTTTGTGTGCAAAGTTTGAACATTATATTTGTTATATCTACAGCTGTTATTCATGTTTTAGGAATTTTGCTCATAAGTGCGAGCAACTAAGTCTCTGAGCTCAAGTGCACAGTTTGAGAACTAGCTGTTTGAGAAGCAGGGCCTGTTTTAGAGTGAAGTGTCTTCATGTCAGTAGACTGACTTAACTGACTGTCAGACCTCATCACAAGTTGTTGTAAAGCTGCTACAGTGCAAGTTAAATACATATGGTTATTCTTTTCCATTTTTAAGTAGTTGATACCTGTTGATTGTCAGTAAACTTGAATTAAATGTATTTTTTGGTTCAGGTGGAGTCCTACAGCTCTTTCTGTGGTGGTCTTCCTGCTCCGGAATGTTCAGACAATCCTCTCCGCTACAAGTTCAGCTGGAGTCCGTACGGTGTCCTCCTCAACACCATCAGCCCAGCCGTCTTCCTCAAAGACAACCAGGTACAAGAGGCTCCAGTTTACCATAAAATAACAATATGTTGTTTTTTCTCTGGATTTGCTCCAATAATTACAGTCCCTCAAGTCAAGAAGAAGAAAATGAATCTGTGTATGTTTCGATTTGACCAGGAGGTGAGCATCCCGGCCGGCGGCAATCTGATGGACTCCACCATGCCACTGGATATCTTTCCTGGTTTCAACCTGGAAGGATTTCCCAATCGTAACAGCACCATATATGCAGAGTCGTACGGCATTCAGACCGCACACACACTGATCAGAGGAACCCTGCGCTTCAAGGTATAACACACACACAGACACACACACTTCCACTGATAGCTGGCAGAAGCTGGCAGAAGTACGCGCCAGCCTTAAAGTTAGCCTGAATTATGGGAGCGCAGTGCTCTAGTGGGGTGAAATGGTAATACAGGCGCTTAAAGGTTTGATGGTGCCATATTATGAGGGGCTTTGTAGGAGAGGATGATCATTTTAAATTATATATTAAATTTAATAGTTATCCAATGAAGTGAAGCTAATACAGGAGAAATGTGACTCATGTTGTGGTCATGTTTGTTACGTTTAGGATTTTTTGTAACATGTAAGATTAGATGGGAAGTATTGTAATGAGAGCAGTTAGTGAGGGGAAATAAAAGTTAATCACTGCAGTTATGTGTCCTCGAAAGTCCAAATAAATCCCATACAATATGAAAATAAAATTGTGGAAATGACTAATTTACTGTCTCAAACAGTTTGTATGTTTCAGACGCATCTGAACCTCAAAAATGTATTCATGCATAAAACTTATTTCTCCAAGAGTCTTTTGTTTCTTGTGTTCATTGTGATTCACTTGAGCTTTTCTTCTGTCCCTCAGGGCTTCTCCAAGGCTATGAGTGGTTTTGTCAAACTGGGTCTGATAAACAGCGAGCCCTGTCCCATCCTGCAGCCCACTTCATCTCCCGTTTCCTGGGTAAGAACCTCAGCTGACGATAATTTCAACGTTTGTTTTTTGAGGGATCATGAAAAGTTTTGAATAGATGGTTGAAAGGCAGCTGAGCTGTGCCACGCCCTTCGTTCTCCAGTCTGTCACTCACTTTTATAAAATGAGCTGTTTTGCAGCTCTTCCACTTGAAGCGTCTGATTGTGGAAGAGGGTTTGCTGAAGAGACTATTACTGTCAATAGCTGCTTGTCAGCATCAAGGCTGCAGTGAGCCTCGGCTTTCTGACATTGATGAGTTTACAGCAGCTAACATTTGCGGTCTTTTATCCTTCCGAGATGAAAGAGAAACAGAGCGCCGTGTTCAGAAATCAAAAGATGATGAGAAGTTTAAATCCTGCCCCTTGTCCTTCTGAAACTCTTAATAAAATCTTTTTTATCTCCCCTTCTTTTAAAAAAAAAATCTTGAACGAAGATTCAAAAAGAAATAGATAAATAGTGATGGCCCACCTGCAAGATTTAGCCCTGGAGCCCATTAAAGGTTCATGTAGTGTCTTATACCCCGTGTTTAAAAACATGAGCAACAGACAGTTAAGGAATTGAAGGTAATACTCACTAAAGGTAGACTAGGAGACAGACTAGGAGCAAAAGATGGGCTAGGAGACAGAATAGAAGCAAAATATGGGCTAGGAGACAGACTAAGAGCCAAAGATGGGCTAGGAGTCAGACTCTGAGATAAAGATTGGCTAGGAGACAGACTAGGACCTAAATATTGGATTAGGAGACAAACTAGGAGCTAAAGATTGGACTAGGAGACAGACTTTGAGCTTAAGATGGGCAAGAAAACAGACTTTGAGCTAAAGATGGGTTTGAAGACAGGCTAGGAGCTAAAGATAGGCTAGGATACAGACTTTGAGCTAAAGATGGGTTGGAAGACAGGCTAGGAGCTAAAGGTGGGTTAGGAGACACGCTAGGAGCTAAAGATGGGGCTAGGAGGCTAACTTAGCTAAAGGTGGATTGGGCGACGGTCTATGAGCTAAAGATAGGCTAGGACACAGACTAGGAGCTAAAGAATGGTTAAAAGACAGAATAGGAGCAAAGATGGGTTAGGAGACATGCAAGGAGCTAAGATGGGCTAGGAGACAGACTTGGAGCTAAAGGTGGGCTAGTAGATGGACATGGTTTGTTCTTATCAGATCTCTCCTCTCTACAGAAAGAGCTGCTCTGTAAGCAGATCGGATTGTCCTCTTCTCTGTCCCAGGCGGCCTTTGAAGAAGCCGTATATGAACACATTGAAAAAGATGATTTCAGAATGGACAGTCTGAGATGGTGAGTGATCCTAATCGACTGCCAGGATTGACACTATGTGTTTATGTTTATCAAAACGTGACTCTAGTTTGAAATGGGTCTGAATGTCGCTGTCAAATATCTCCATGTATATGCATGAAAAAAGTATTTACAAGGTGTTTGTCTAACTTATTTTAATTTTACAGTTTCCTAGTTACAGTCAATTATTTATAATGAAACTAAGTTTATATTCAATCTTTAATTTAGTACATATATATGTGATTTAAAGTAGTTTAACTACAGCAAAGCCTGTGATGTGAGACAAAAACTAAGATGGCAGCTTAACCAGGGGTTTAATAGGCTTGTCTCCATCGTTATTTGTTTTTGTAACTGCCTTATTACTGTAGTTACATGTCATGACAAACTGAAGGTGTGAAAATATAACACATAAACCCCTTGTCTCTATCTTTGGCAAAATATAATTCAATTAAATCCCAGAGTTCATCTTATTTTATACCAGGATTGAAGCATTGCAAATGTAACATTTTGCTGTCATTAAAATTATTATTATAAAACATTTGACATGATAGTTGTTATACGCTAAAACGGATCAAGAAAAAAATCGAATACTGGTGTTTAACTTGGTTTTAGCCCAGTGTTTTTCCCTACTCATGCTGGCAAGTGAGTTTTAAAAGTCATTAATGTCAACAGCTCTTCCATAGCACTCTCTAATCAACAGCTTGTTGATGGGGTGAAACAATATAATCCGACGACTAGTTTTCTGAATGTCCATTTGTCTGTGCAGCTCGGTCTGTGCAGAGGAGGCAGATGTGATGTCTCTTCAAAGTAAACATCCATAGATGGGTGGCTAAGAGCAAGACCGAGGCTGTTCCTCTTCTCTTCACTTTTCACTTCCCTCCTTAATGAGGACGCCTGAAGTGGTGTAGCATGCACACTCCTCAATTTAAATCAACCTTTCCAAGGGTGTCTTCAGATCAAGGCTCCGTGCCATCATTGTTGTGCTGCTGCTGGCGCTGAACGGAAGAGGGCCACGCTAACATTGAAACATGAATTCCTCTGACAGTGAAAGTGAACTATTGGAAACATTCCATCTCTGCCTTTAAAAGGGTAAAAAGCCAACGTGCTTACATCTGAAATTGAATGACTTGTTCATTTATTCAATTCACCAGCAAAGCAACAACAAAAGCAACTGCTCATCTCTTTAGATTTAGCCAAGGATGTGTGGGCTGTTGCAGCGCCGCCGGGGTGTTAAAGCGGAGTAATTCTCTTTTGATGCTTTTAATACGGCTTTGTGAAGGTTATTTTATTGTGAGGAAAAGTCCTGTTTTTTATCCCGTCTCTATGTGTTCAGGTTTGGGATGCTGAGCGACGAGGCAGTGCCTCAGGCCGACAGCGTTCTGGCAGCTCTGACAAGACATCTGGAGGCTAAGCTCTCATTCAGTAAGAAACAGCCTCATTTTATTACCACAACACAGAAGAATACAATTTGATCAGGGAATCTGCATGTCCTGCAAAGTATTACAAGCATTGGAATCTGATTTTCTTAAAATGATGTTGAAGATTAAAAAAAAACTTGTATTAAAAGAACAACTATCAATCAATCAGTAGCCCATTACTACTAGTCTTAAATGTTCTTTTTTATTATTGATATTATATGAAGCAAGTTTTGTTCATGTGTTATTAAATTTCATTCTATATGGTATTAAGAAAGTCTTAAATAAAAATGTTTAAAACTGCACAAGCCTTGATAATTCCAGTAACACAAACTTTGACTTCTCTCCCGTGGTCAGATAAGGGTGAGCGAGACATGATCATCTTGAGGAACGACGTGGGGGTTCGCCACCCGACTGGCGAGCTGGAGACTAAACACGTCAGCCTGGTGGTTTATGGTGACCCTAATGGTTTCTCTGCCATGGCTAAGACTGTAGGATACCCAACAGCCATTGCTGCTCGCATGGTCCTTGACGGTCAGTAAGATCACGTTGGAACATTGTTTTCAGCCTCTTACAGCCATTTACTTAAACTCTAAGTTTTGTAAAAATCTGAGAGACCAAGGCTAATCGGGTCATGTTAAAATGTTGTTTCTCATTAATTATATAGACTGAAGTGGTCTATATAATAGAAGTGGTCCTCCATATTCACATTTGTTCTGCTAAAGATTTATAATGACCCCAAAATTTGTTTACACCATACATACATAAGAAACCTCTAACCTAGTGTTTTGCTCAGTTGCTGCATTTTATAGCTGTGAAAAGTGTTATTTTTAGCACCATTTGCTCTATGCTAGCTCTCGCTAGCATCCAGAAAGTTTTTTACTGTCCATGCAGACAGTCAGTACTCATAGTTTCAGGCTCAGCTGTGTGCTTATTTGAAAGTGGCATAAATTGTTCTCTCTCACGCAAGAACTTGTCTTTCACTCTTTAGTCCCTTCACTAGTCACTTGAAATCTGGTGCGTGTGAGAGTAACCATTGTGCATGTGCCACTCCCGTTACCGGCATACATTAAATTCATTCTGTGGGAATCGCTGTTGAGAAAGTATTTTGACAGACTCAGTAGATACCATCCAGCCTATTAAGATTTAAATTATACAAACATCTGTACTTAGACCTGCAAATACCTTTTTTGAAGTGAGATCCCAGACCACAGATTTATTAAAATTTGAGGATCCGAGTGTCAAATTCTTACTCCACATGTTGCACATAAAGAAGATAAAGTCAGATTTTATTTAGCCAAAATAAGCTGCAAAAAAAATGTGACTAAACAGTTAAAGTGTGAAGCTAACATTTGTCAGTCTGTAAAGGGACATTAGTATATTCTGTTTGTCCACAAAGCTAAGGTTAGCTTGTCCTTTGAGGCCTGATGTGTGATGTTCTTTATGTTCCAAAATGAACTGAAACAAGCAGCTTCCTGAAAATCCTGAAATGATGTAAGTGAGCTGTTGAGTGAAACTAAATCTGTGTTGGCTCTCTTCAGGCGAAATCAACACGAAGGGTCTGGTTGCTCCGATGACAAAGGACGTCTATGGGCCGATCTTGGACCGACTGAGGCAAGAAGGACTTCGCTTCATGTCCAAAAGCACCTTGGAGGAGGAGTAGAAGTGAACTAAAGAGAACCATTAACTCCCTGTAAATCCTGTCCAGCACAAATACTGTATAAAATCCACATGCTATCTGTTGCCTTTACAACAACTTTATCAAAACATGATCTTAGTCATTTGTTTATGTATATATATAATGGTAAAAGTTGAAAAATGTTTTGATAACCAAAAGTTATATCTATTGTGTTAAAATGAAACTTTGGCTATTTAGTAATCTTAATATAAGCTTCCCTAGTTTGGCTGAATTTGCTCTGTTTCAGAGAAAAATTCTTCTGTGAAGATGAATAAAAAGTTCACTGATCAAAAACAATTTTTAGCATAATAAATTTAAAGCATTTAAAAGCAAATACATTTCCTAATTGTCCAAAATATTGTAAAACTGAAGACACTAGGTCTGCCTGGGATTTAAAACTAATTTTCCCAAAGACTAAAAATGTTGCTTTCGGCATCAGTCATAAAAAAGTCATGTCATACAAAGCATACTTGTTGTCACCTATAAAAAAACGACAAAGCATTGAAATGTTCAGAGGGCAATGGTAGCAATGCTTCCTGCTTTTCTTAACCTCGTGCAATCAAAGTTGTGTGAAGTGTCAGTCAGAAATTAACAAAACTTTAAAAGGTTTCCATGGTAACTGTCTTCTTTTCCTGTCAACAAAATGTCTGTGTTACTACTGGTTTCTTTATGAATTAAAAACAACAACAAACATAGCTTGATGCTTCTGTCACTTAAAACGCATTAACTCAAACAAGACACTACATCTTACATACAGCGTGTAAGCTAAGTTTCAGACTGATGTAGTGGTTTTCTCTCACCCTCTACCCATGTTGAATGAATAGCAAATGCATTTGCCCCTATGGGTGTGTTCTAAAATTGTGGTGTGGTCCGGTTCATTGTTCGCACATATTTATCCACAGACAGCCGAAAAAGTGACTGATTAAGTTACTGACTGCAAAAACTTATTATTAAACTTGTTATTTAGAAGTTTCACCTGGAAAGTAGAAATATGCATAAACTCTGCTTGTAACAAACACTAAGGGGAAAATGCATAAGCAGATGTTTCCTCTGCAGCAAAGTGGTCTCTACTATCTTAGGTATCCAAACTAAGTTCCTTTTCAAGCTAGGGGCATGACTTATAAAAGCCAAAGACTTTCCCTTGTATGTTCCACATTAAACTATACAACATTCCTTAATGAAATTGTTTCACATAGGTCATTCTTCCAAAAAAAGGTATGACTTGATGGTGATCCTGTCATCCCCCTTACAACACTGCATGTATCACACATATTCAAGGATGTCAGTGGGACACTCCTGCAGGAGATGAAAATGCAGCATCTGAACAGGAAAAATCAGGTTCCTATTGACACAAAGCAGCTTCTGGTAAATTGTTTTATGGCCTAAACTACTAGGATGCGATGGGCCAATACCTTTATTTGCATGCAAATAATCTATTCACCATTAACTGTTGACACAGTTTGGATACTTCCAACAGTTTGTCTGAAAATTATATTCTACATTCACAAACAAAATGATAAACAATTTTTTCTATCCAGATAATGTGCCTGGACAGGTGAAAGATACATCTACATGTTTGAAGGGTTAACATGGAGCCCTGGTGCAACTCAACAGCAGACCCACCTTTTATTATAACAATCTGCTAACATGCAATCACATCTGCTTTTTAAAGCGAGTGGTAGATGGCAATCTGCTGGTTTAGTGCATGTTACACCCAAAACAAGCACCCATCACATACTGCATCCTTTTTTATTTAGCAAAAGTATTCCCTGAAAGTAACATTTAAACTTATCTTGGCCTATAGCACATTTTTGGTTTATTAACATGTCAAAATGTTCACATGAATAAAAAATTGTCCTATGAAGTTCTGTCTTCTTTCATCATTTAAATAGAAAATGTACTACTATGTTATAATCTGTTACTCACAGATTTAATATTTTTTTCAATACACATGACAGCCTTACCTCTCCTTGAACCATCACCTTATCGTGGTGGAGAGGTTTACGTGTCCCTGTGAACCTGAGGGCTGTGTTGTCTGGAGCCTTGTGCTCCTGGTAGGGTCTCTCATGGCAGAGTGGTCTCAGGTGAGGGGCCAGACTAAGAATGGTTCAAAAACCCTCAATGAATATCGATACAAGAGGAGATGGGACCCAGCCCGGAGGAAGCCCGGGGCCCCCGTCTGGAGCTAGGCCCAGACGGAGGGCTCGATGGCGAGCGTCTGGTGGCCGGGTTTGCCACGGAGCCCGGTCGGGCATAGCCCGAACAAACTACTTGGCACCCCCCCCCCTCTTCATCTCATGGGCCCACCACCTGTGGGAAGACCCGTTGGGGTTGGGTGCACAGCCACATGGGTGGCAGCGAAGGTCAGGGGTCTCGACGGACCAGACCCGGGCGGCAGAAGCTGGCTCTGGGGACGTGGAACGTCACCTCGCTGTGGGGAAAGGAACCGGAGCTTGTGAGGGAGGTGGAGCGCTATCAGTTAGATCTGGTGGGGCTTACCTCCACGCTGGTTGCAGGGTACCGACAGGCCCGAAGGGCTGCAGCTGCTGCCGTGTCGGAGGCTAAGCAGCGGGTGTGGGAGAAGTTCGGAGAGGCCATGGAGAAGGACTTTCGGTCGGCACCAAAGTGTTTCTGGAAGACTATCCGGCACCTCAGGAGGGGGAAACGGGGAACCATCCAAACTGTGTACAGTAAGGATGGGACTCTGTTGACCTCAACTGAGGAGGTCATCGGACGTTGGAAGGAACACTTTGAGGAACTCCTGAATCCGAATAACACGCCCTCTATGTTGGAGGCAGAGCTCGAGGTTGATGGTGTTTCATCGTCAATTTCCCTGGTGGAGGTCACTGAGGTGGTCAAACATCTCCGCAGTGGCAAGGCCCCAGGGATTGATGAGATCCGGCCAGAAATGCTAAAGGCTCTGGGTGTTGAGGGGCTGTCATGGTTGACACGCCTATTCAACATCGCGTGGGAGTCGGGTACAGTGCCAAAGGAGTGGCAAACCGGGGTGGTGGTTCCCCTGTTCAAAAAGGGGGACCACAGAGTGTGTGCCAATTACCGGGGCATCACACTTCTCAGCCTCCCTGGTAAAGTCTACTCCAAGGTGCTGGAAAGGAGAGTTCGGCCGATCGTCGAACCTCAGATTGAAGAGGAACAATGCGGTTTTCGCCCCGGACGTGGAACTACGGACCAGCTCTTCACTCTCGCAAGGATCCTGGAGGGGGCCTGGGAGTATGCCCATCCGGTCTACATGTGTTTTGTGGATCTGGAGAAGGCGTATGACCGGGTCCCCCGGGAGAAACTGTGGGAGGTGCTGCGAAAGTATGGGGTAAGGGGGTCTATCCTCAGGGCCATCCAATCCCTGTACTCCCAAAGCGAGAGCTGTGTTCGCGTCTTCGGCAGCCAGTCAGTTGCGTTCTCAGTGGATGCTGGTCTCCGCCAGGGCTGCGCCTTGTCACCAATCCTGTTTGTGATATACATGGACAGGATATCGAGGCGTAGTCGTGGTGGGGAGGGGTTGCAGTTCGGTGGTCTGAGGATCTCGTCACTGCTTTTTGCAGATGACGTGGTCCTCATTGGATCATCGGCCTGTGACCTTCAGCACTCACTGGATCGGCTGGCGGCCGAGTGTGAAGCGGCTGGGATGAGGATCAGCACCGCTAAATCTGAGGCCATGACTCTTAGCAGGAAACCGATGGATTGCTTACTCCGGGTAGGAAATGAGTCCTTAGCCCAAGTGAAGGAGTTCAAGTACCTTGGGGTCTTGTTCGCGAGTGAGGGTACTATGGAGCGTGAGATTGGCCGGAGAATCGGAGCAGCGGGGGCGGTATTGCGTTTGCTTTACCGCACCGTTATAACGAAAAGAGAGCTGAGCCGCAAGGCAAAGCTCTCGATCTACCAGTCGATCTTCGTTCCTATCCTCACCTATGGTCATGAGGGCTGGGTGATGACCGAAAGGACGAGATCACGGGTACAAGCGGCCGAGATGAGTTTTCTCAGAAGGGTGGCTGGCGTCTCCCTTAGGGATAGGGTGAGAAGCTCAGCCATCCGTGAGGAACTCGGATTAGAGCCGCTGCTCCTTTACTTAGAAAGGAGTCAGCTGAGGTGGTTCGGGCATCTGGTAAGGATGCCCACTGGGCGCCTTCCTTGGGAGGTGTTTCAGGCACGTCCAGTGGGGAGGAGACCTCGGGGAAGACCCAGAACTAGGTGGAGAGATTATATCTCAACACTGGCCTGGGAACGCCTCGGGAACGCCTCGGGATCCCCCCGTCAGAGTTGGTCAATGTGGCCCGGGAAAGGAAAGTCTGGGGCCCCCTGCTTGAGCTGCTCCCCCCGCGACCCGACCCCGGATAAGCGGATGCAAATGAGATGATGTAATGAGATGAGATGACAGCCTTAATAAGATATTACCATTTCATCAGACTTATATATACGTAACAGTATATTTATCAAATCAAAATCATATGTATATTAACATTCTATTAATCAGTTCAGCTTCATATTATGATGCCTTGCAGTGTAAGTGAGGTTATTAATCATTTAAATACATTTTTGTTTTCACCAAGGCAAATGGAGGATAGAAAAAATCTAGTTGGAAAAAGAAAAAAGAAAATTTTGCGAGAACACTGAAAAGTCTCAAAATATTTTGTGTAATCTCGCAAAGTTTTTTCAGCTAGGTCTATTTACTTCCATGTCAGTTCAGGAAGCAAGAGAGAGATCCGACAATAAGACATCATGAAAATGACAAGGTGGGGGCAGAGAATTCAGTCAGTATCACAAAAAGGAAAGCCAAGGGAAAGTGACTTAATGAAAAATGGAGTTACCGTTAATGTTATGCTAGCTGAACATTAGCTAATGTTAGTGCTAATCACCATGCCATGGCAGAAAATGCATATTTGAGGTGTAATTGATACAGCAGTGGTAAAAACAACTGTTGCTCAGATTTAGGAAACAGGGAAGAAGATATCTTTCCTGGATGACCTCTGCAGAATTATAAGCTAATTAAACTGACAATCCTAGGAGTTAAAGAAGAACAAATCCAATGCAATGAAGATTCCTTCCATTCATTTGACAGGGACATTAGTGAACAGGTGTTATTGCTCCCAACTTCCTGTTCTTCCCTCCCCTTTTACTCTTTGCTCTGCTCTCCCAGCATCAGCTGGAGGTCTGGTGGTCAAGTTGCCGGTCTTTATTTCTGGTTTAAGTTTACCTTCATGTTTATTAGTTTAGGAGAGGAAGCTCTAGGTCCTACGGACCCTGACTTCCTAATCTTTTTGCGATTTTTGTCCAGACCTCTAAACTCCCATAGTTTGGTAAATTATAATTATTTTATGGTCAATTTTGAAAATAAACTTCATCTTCTGTTTGGAATCATAACTTGGTTGTTATCCTCCATTTAATGTTGTGGCTAAGCCAGATTTTCAACTTCTGTTTTTGGCCGTAACATATTTGGGGGCTTATCCTAATATTTAAAGTGTGTCTAAGCATTTGGTCTAGGTACGAGAGGTATTTTTCACAGCGGGATGATAATAACTGGGTTATGACTGTATTGAAGTCGGAAAAGAAGTCTATGAAGAACATCCAGATGGGCCAGGCTCAGGTGAAGTGCTCCCTGTGTAGGGTCCTCCTGTTCGAAACAAAGTACTTCATCGTCCAGGCTGAGGGTAGCTTTCGTTATTATTATATTGCGGAGAGGACCTGTAGTCTGTGATAGACTGGATGCCTTGCCACGAGTGCCTGGGGTCTTTTGAGTCAGTGAAGTGAAACTGGATTTTCGGCGCATAAGCACACTTTGCTGCTCTCACACCCTGGTTTAAGTTGGCTCTAGTACATTGGTTCCCAAACTGGGGTAGGTGTTCCCCCAGGGGTACACAAAATGGTTCAGGTGGTAAGTGGGAAAATAATTGTTGTGCGTTTTGCATAGCTCAATATCTTTCGTGTCCTATCGCACGCGCTACGGGGGTACTTAGCTGGAGATCGAATGTCTGAAGGGGTACGGGACTGTAAAAAATTTGGGATCCACTGCTTTAGTACATCTAACAGTGTCTTTGTCCCCGGACTGGAAGGCAGCATTACGTGCGCTCAGAAGCGCTTGCACCCCTCTGGTCAACCAGGGTGTATTCTGGATGGTGGTCCCATCTTCCACACACCTGGATATGAATCCTATCACAGACTCAGCATACTCTCCCTGGGTTGATGTCTTGATTGACACTGGCATCCTTTCTGAACGCATTCAAGTCTGTGCTTTCAAAAGAGTCCTTGACTGCTGAAAGAGCGCTCTCTGACCAGCTCCGTCTCTGCTTCACAGATGGCTTGCTCCTAGTTAGCAGTGGTCTGTATGCTAGAATTAGCATAACAGAGAGATGGTCCAAGGTGGGGGTGGGGGGCTGCTTTGACGTTTGCGTAAACACGGTCTAGTGTGTTTTCTCCCATGGCTGCAAAGTCCATACGTTGGTCATATGTGGTCTCCGAGGAAAACTCCCAAAACACACATATTCAATTCTTTAATTGGCAGTACCATCTTCCTTTAAGTATTAAGGCTGCCATCTTGGTTAGTAGGGACAAGGAAAGGCGGAAGCTTTTGTGAGATCTGGCAAAAGTACACTTTTATTTTCAAACAGCAATTTGTTTTTCTCATCCATGTCCCTTCTGGGGCTCCATAGTATTATTATAAGCTGCTATTAACTACCAAACAGTAACCAGCTAAATTAAAATGAGTGCATATCTATGATATATTTTACATGTACATTTTGCTGATGATACTTGTACATATGTCAACTATTGTAAATAAAGGACTTTCCCTTGTAATAAGAGTTTTATTGCAGAATGTAAGTAAAAGATCTAAATACTTTTTCTTCCACTGCGTCAATTTAAACAATTTAATCCTGTCAAAGATCTTGTCAACCAAACCCCCAAGTATTCCACCTTTTTTTAAATGTCTGATCCTGTTCTGACGTATTCTGGGTCTCCAGCTCAGCTCCTATGAAAAGACAATCTGCCCTTTGCTTCCACTCAATTCAGAGGCAGCCATGCAAACTAGGCCACCAAGCAGGGGATAATTGGGGATGTAATTATGAAAAGTCAAAAATGCAAATGACGTTGTGGATACTGTGGCTGGTCAAGATGACGTCGGGACACTTGACCTATTTTTTGACCAGAAAAGACGCGTTTCTTGCAGAGTCTTAGCCCGGATTAACACATGGGAAATCAATCGGAATAACCGGTTTAGGACAGGGATTAAAGCATAACTCCATAAAGGGAAAACATATAATCCACAGGTTGGACAGCACTCCGTTTTCAACAGACCATGTCTTTATTACTATTTTTGTGTTTGTTTTATTCACACCTCTCTGTTGTCAGGCCACAGGGATGCTCACTAAATCTTTTGTGAGGTTGTGACCTCTGATCTTCGACCTCCTTGTTGGTCGTCTGTGAGGCTCATTCTACTGCGGTAGGTCACTTTGCATAAAAGCATCAGCTAAATATTTTCTATGTAAATGTAACCTGCTTTTTCAGACAATGTTTAATTATCTCTTCATCTTCTTTTTAACCCAACAACCAGATTGTTCAATTCCAGAAATCTTAAGTGCATTGACGATCCATAACCAGTCATTTACACTGGTCAAAATGTAAAAGCACCATAGCACTGTGTTTTATATGGCAACACCACTACTAGTGTTTTGTCCACATCACCTGTATTTGTCGTTGTAGAGCATGTATCAGTTATTTGATTCCGTATGAATTTCTCTTATGGTGAATACGAATATTTCTATACGTATATTATCTATTTATCTATCTACCTATTGATGTATCTACTTTGTAGTAAATTTAAAACGACACAACCCATGTAACACGACGCAAAAGACAAATGAAGTCGAAAACAAACGAGACGGAGACTCAACCTCAATCTTTTCTCGCTCACCGGTATTTGTCTATTGTTTTCTACAAGTATTTGCACTTTTTCTTTATAGTGGTGATCAGTGTATGGAGTCAAATTGGAGCCGCCTCACAGAAGCTAACACTTGATCAATTGTGAGTCAGTCTCAACGGTCGATCACATTTCTCAAACTTACTAGTAAAAACTACGGTGGCCCTGAGAGCACAACGAACAGCAAATTAAGAAAACACATGCAAGTTGACAAAACACATGCAAGTTGACAAAACACAAGCAAAGTAAGAAAACATCATCAATTTCACAACACAACACAGGCACGCACTGCAAATAGACGAACGCGCAGCAAATAGAGGCGACAACACAACGGAAGTACTTCCAGAGGCAACTAAAAGGGATGGACACCGCTGCCACAGGAGACACTAAAACGTCCAATACACAATACAATTTCGGTTCCGTACAGGGGTTGTCATCCTGCGGCTCTGGAGCCGAACGCAGCTCTTCAGTCCCTCTGCAGTAGCTGTCCTCTGGAAACACTTCTGTTGTGTTGTCGCCTCTATTTGTTGCGCGTTGGTCTATTTGCTGTGCGTTCGTCTATTTGCAGAGCGTTTCTGTAATGTGCTGTGTTGGGTTGTGAAATTGATGAAGATGTTTTCTTACTTTGCTTGTGTTATGTTAACTTGCATGTGTTTTTTTAACTTGCATGTGTTTTCTTAAGTTGCTGTTCGTTGAGCTCTCGGGGCCACTGTAAAAAACACTTGAACACATGTTAGTGTAATAAGAAAAAACCTAAAATAATCTTAATAACACATTAATGAAGGTGTATTTTGACTATTTAGTTTGGTCCATATACCATCTACTAACATGGAGTAGGAGGAATCTGACCTACAATTCAGCAAGCCACCAGGGGGCGATCACATTTTTTTTGGCCTCAGTTTTTGGAAGCTGTCAGGTTGTCTTTGGCTTCCTGATTGATGCCAGATTGGCTTTAACTAACTCTCCGTTCATAAAACAGACATACATCCTTGGTTGTGTCTGTCCAGTTCAACTGCACACAGGAACAAAACACTTCAACATGCTCTGTCATTGGTGTTTCACTTATTTAATCAGCTACAGCTAATACTCCAGCAGTGTTTCATGTCCAGCTAAAAAACAAACAAACATGTCAGTACCCCATGCATCACATTTAGTCTGTTACAAGATCCAGAATACAAAAGCATTAATGTTCTCCAACTACGCAATTAGAATGAAACCATAACCTTTGAATCCACTAAAAATTGTAAAATATAAAAATCTAAAAGTATAAATAGAAATTTGGTCCATCAAGGTGATTACTATAATATTATTTACATTAGATTATTTTTTTTTTATCATTTCAGGCCCTTATTTCATATTTGACGTCAATCGCACTGCTGCTACCATTGCAATGGTATTTGCAGAGAGGACTTAAGTGCACAAGCTCTATGAAAGACACACTAGCAAAATATCTCATTTGATGTAAAAGATGCAACTTTTCCCTTTTTTTCCCATTTGGCTCAGAGCCAATAAATACAAAGGTTTAGGAAATGTTTGTTAGTTGAGTGAAATGTCTCCGGGCAGTACAGGGTTAAAACATCGGACAGTTAGTTTACAGCTCGTATCAAAGTTAGACATACAGGGAGAAAAATACAAAAAGGCACACATTACAAAACCATAGGGAGTCCAGGTACAGCAGAGAAAAAACTCGTTCAGTACGTGCCAGCCACATAATCCTGAATGACAGGGATTTTTTATTGTGTAGCTGTGGCGAGGCATCAGGAGCCGATCAGTTGGCGTTGGAGAAAGAAAGACCAAATGCTGTCGCTCAGTGTAAAAGTTAAAAGTTCTTTGTGGTTTGCTTTTTTGGGCAGTCACACAAGGGATTCAAGGCTCTCTGCGGTGCTGGCAGTTCCCACCACGATGCTGCCGTTGATGTCAGTGGACTGGAGCTCTTCCTTATCTTCTTGCGTTCCGATGAGACTCAGCATGGCTTTATACAGGAACTGGTACTGCTCCTTTAAAACAGTGTCAGATAACAAATTATTAGTATGATAGTAAGTGTACAATATCCCCTTATTAGGCCTGTAACTCACAATCATTTGCATTATAGAGCTGAGGGGGTTATATTTTCACCCCTGTTTGTTTGTTGCTTGATTTGTTTGTTTGTAAGCAAGATTTCACAAAAATTAAGGATTCCTGCAAAAGAAGAGCTATGGGTCAGGGTAGACTCCATTACATTTTGATTCAGATCTTGATCAGATGGATCAAGTGGGTTAATCCTTGAGTCCAAGTGAGTGTTTGTGCCAAATGTGAAATGATTCCTTGCAGGCGTCCCAGAGATATCACCTTGACAATGCAAAAAATGTGTTTCAGAGTTCATTATGACCTCTGGCCACCAAAATCGAATCCGAGTACAACTCAACATTTGTACCACATTTGAAGAAAATCCCTCAATGCATTCTTGAGATATCACAGGAATGAGAAGGATGGATGGACAGACAACCTGACCATCTAATACTGTTTCTTTATAACATTGTACGGACTCGACCTTACCATGTTAAGTGCCTTGAAAAAAAGCATGCCATGATTTGGCGTGTTGTATGCCCCATACGGTACTCAATCACTGGGTGTAACAATGACTAGGTAAAAAATTACATTTTACTCAATTATTGTAGGCGGCATTTTGCATTACTTTTAATGCCATACTATATATATCCATCTATTTATTTTAGTACAGGTGTTGTACTAATGTGCTTTTAAAATGACAATAGTCAGTGTCCTTGCTCTGTGCTACAGTGTACAGATGTACATGTATGAGTATCTCTGATGGCAACTTTGTTTAGATTTTTTAAATACCGATCATATGTATTGCTCTGTAAGACAAATGAAAGTAACGGAGAAAAAATGATCCCCTAAGAGTAAATGCTTTTGGATGTAAGTCACAAATGTTTTGTAATGCACAGCCCATCATCATCAGCTTACTGTGAGGCAAACAAAATTCTTACAAGGTCGCTGAAGATTCCTGGTCTCATGAGGTTTGTGAGTTTGGCCACTTGGAAGATGTTGACTGAACCTTCAGCCTCCAGCTGGCGAGTCAGAGACAATAGGGTGCAAAATGTTCCTGCTGTGACTCCACCCACACTGGAATAAAAAACAAAAAAATGGTCCTGATGTTAACTGTAAAACTTCCTCCTCATTCTGAACAATGAATCAAACTAGAAAAATCCTTAAATTTTATTATTCCAGAGTCAGAGATGGACTTACTCATCGTGGACTACAGTGGGACTGTCCTTGGCAGCGCAATCCTCTTTGACCAGGTTGAGCAGTTCGAAGGTATTACTGACAGGACCGTCTGGGTTCGGCCAGCAGGGGGCACGGTAGTGTTTCACCTCCAGAACGAAGTCGTCCTGTCGAAATAGAGAGATTGAATTTCAGTGACTCAAATTTACTAAATTTACTAACCCTAACCCTAACCCTATTGGACTGACACAGACATTCATGGGTGTCACAGGTAGTGACCTCCGTCATGGCAGCAACATTCATAGAATCACCAACAAAACATGACTATGAAATCTTTATTGCAGATAAACCAGGTAGGATGAACACAAGCGTCACACTGCACATAAAAGTCTCTGCAAACCACGTACAGAACTTCCTACTCCAACTAGAAACTGTTGGAGTAGGAATTTTGGTGGATTTCATTTTGAAAATAAATGAGCTCAAACAGGCACTCTGACTCTGGAGGCTCCACTAACCTGTGTAGCTTCTAGCACATACTCATGGACCACCAGCATGTCCTCGTTGGCCAGGCAGATGTGATCCTCGCTCCTCAGTGTAATGGTGAACATCTCATATCTGATTGGCTGCCCTTTGCGGGGCCAGAAGACGCACAACTCTGCCTCCTCCTCCGTCTAACAACACAGGAAGTCAGTAAATGGTTATATTATACTTTCTTCCATGTACAGCATAAGGCACAATTACATGTCATTTAGATTCTATGATTCTTTGATAGTCACATGCACTCTGGCCTGGAGGGGATTTGATGTTGCATCTCTGACACAGGAAATAAAGAATTAGAATTAGAGCCAAGACTGGATAAACTGCCCAGGGGGCCAGAGGCTCCAGCTTTACTGCCTATCACTGGGCTCTACTTAATAAATCAATCACAGATTTGCCAGATTTGTGCACCACTAAAGTACAATATGGAATAGGACACTCTTCATTTTGTGGTGTAGAGACACCCTGTGTCAAAATGTAGCTTTAAGACCTACATTGTTTTAGTTTGGTGTTTATGTAAAATAAATGGGCGACTCACATCAAGTTAAAACCCACACAAAGCATACATAGAAAATCTGCACACCTAAAGCTGCTGTTCAAGGATTAATTTGCAATTGACATTTTGAGTCTTAGGCTCCTGTTCAGAGTGCTGATAAGCCTCCATCTTAAATACCCATGATTCATTAAGGTTAAAATAACGTTATGTTTCACCAACACAAAATTGATTCATGCTATAGTAGATAATGTCATTAATATACAATTTGTGTACAAAATACAAAATTCAAAGTCTTGTATAAAGTTCATGTCACATCACACCCACAGGTTCAGATTGAATAGCTGTTATACATACTAACTATTAGAGGCGTCTCTGTCTATGGTCAGAGTAACACCACAGATTAATATGCAGGCATATGCAAAAAGCAATATCTGGAGAAAACATGTTATTAAGAGAGACAATTCTGGACTCATGTAGGAGAAGTCAAATCAAAGGAATGATTTAATAGAAAAGTCTAAATTTGAACCTTTTGAGGTAGGAGAAAATAGTCAAAAATGCTTATCACAATTCCCTGCAGATTTAATTAACATATTCAGTTTGGGTTTGTTATCTGACCAACAGTCAAAAATCTGAAAAAGGCTTAACTTTGAAAAACGAAACTATATAAACTAGCCAGTCTTATACACAAGGCTGGTCACATTGCTTTTTTGGTATGAATTAAAATTAAATTATTAAAATTATTGCCATATACGTTTTTTTTCACCTGACTTTGTTTTTCTCGGTTGCTTTTCTAAATACCTGAAAAGATAATTCAACTGCATCTTTGTTACTTAGATCTACAGACAGCTGCAGAGCATGTGACAGGGGGAAGTCTTGTCCACTATAAGAAGAGAAGTAGCTATAACCACAAATGTTTCATTATGACCTTTTGCAATATGTTAGTATCTTGCTAACCCATGCTTACCTGTGTGTATCAAGAGGGTTTTTTGCATTATTAGCTTGCAAATATTTTCTGCTGGCCATTAAATTGAAGCGTGCCATAAATAATCCCACAGCCTCAGATATGACAGTGTTAAAGATGGTGGGGTGAGAGAATGGGGTGAGTGGGAAGAACAGAACAAAATCATGTTCAAATATTTTTCAGCTAGTTAGACTCTGTAGCTTTCTAGACACTGATCAGACCTGGTTTTCAAATCCGTCCTGAGTGATCCGACTACAGGTATAAATCAAGGTGAGAACAACACATTGGGGAAAAAAAATGAGATCTGATTAGTCAGACCCCATCGGGAGGTGAACCACTCACCCCAATTGTTGATGCCCCTTGCAGTGACACAATGACCTGGGCATTATGGTCCCATATCATCCTCCAGAAGTCTTTTATGGTCCCAGGTAGAGGATTCTGGGTAATGATGAACTCACTGCTCTGCCTGTAACCCTGTAAGAAATCATTGTTTAGTATGATTCATTTAAGCCTCAGCTGCTAGTTGTATAAATGTCTGTCTTTCTCTATGTGGATAATTTATCTCAGGAACCGTTCATTGTATCGCCCTCTCATGTGTTTCTGAAGTGCAGAGTGGAATTTGGTGCAATTTGCATATGTGATGCCTTCAGTATTAACAAAATTCGACCAGTGTTCTATGGCGGGCATTGGTATAGTGTATAGTTTTTTTTTTAATTGGTTATTATACACCATCTTCTTAACCAAGGTGTAGTTTGAAGAGATGCGTCTGCAGTCTGCAGCAGAAGAAGTGTTGACTCTCTGCTGTTCTGATGTCAATGGTGAGCTTGTTCCACCATTTAGGAGCCAGGACAGAAAATAGTCGTGATTTTGCTGTGTGGTTAGCTCGCAGTGAGGGAGCAGCAAGCTGATTGGCAGATGCAGAGTGGAGTGAACAGGCTGGGGTGTAACATTTGAACATGTCCTGGATGTAGACTGGACCCGATCCGTTCACAGCACAGTAGGCAAGTGCAAGGATCTAGATGTCGATGAGAGCAGACACTGGTAACCAGTGAAGGGAGTGGAGGAGCTGTGTAGTGTGAGTTTAGGTAAAAGACCAGTTGAGCAGCTGCATTCTGGATTAGCTGCAGAGGTTGGATGGCACAAACAGGTAGACCTGCCAGGAGGGAGTTACAGTAGTCTAGGCATGAGATCGCCAGAGCCTGGACCAGAAACTGCGCCGCCTTCTGTATGAGAAGGAGATGCATTCTCCTGGGCCACCAGATTATTTTGATAATTTAATTAATCTAATTTACTTTTATCGGAGTGACTCAGACATTCACTGGTGTCGTGGGTGCTCATGGTAACTATATATATATATAATAACGTCCTGTTTGGCAAGTTATCTTCAAAGTAAAAGCACATTAGTTTTGTTTATATCCAGCTGAATTACGTTGTACATAGCATTTTGGAAAGCCTTGAACTTGGGTCTTAGCACTTTGTCGATGGCAGACCTCTGAACAAACCTCTGAAAAAGCCAACATCCGCTGTATAAAAACAAAGAACACAAACTTCACTCTGCAATAGACACTGTTTATAAAAAGCTCTGCACATAACGTCCAGCACACAAATAATAAAAAGTGACTATTGACAAAAATAATTCTAAAGTATTTTATATATTTGTTGATTATATATTGCATGTTATTATATATTTTATCAAACCATTTCCTGATAGAGTCATACTGTATGAATACAGCGGGACAATACAATAATTATCTCTCAAATGTAAGGAGGTAGAAGTGTGAGGCATCATAAAATGGAAGAACTTAAGTACGGTACTCAATGGTTTCTTACTGCGATGTACGATGCATTTATGTAGTCCGACGTTTCCCCTGCTGACGTAGACAGACGCACTCTGGATCTCTCAACTGGAAAGACAGAGAAAAGACAGTTAACGTCTCAAAAGCAGCAGAGTCGAATTAAACCAGCGACAGGCTGAGTGACGTCTGAGCTGTCGAACATGTCGGACTCACCAGGTATCACGGAGCAGCTTCTGTTCTTGCAGAGGTTGCATTCCTGCAGAGCTGTAGAATAGTCGCACTGCTTCGCCTCAGAGGGACAAACCAGCTGTGGAAAATACAAACATCTGTTAGGGACTAACGTATCAGCACTGAATCATAGGTGCATGAAATATATATCCATGCACAATAATACTTAAAATGTACCATGTAACATGCATGTGTGGTGTTGCGTAACTATATCATTGTTATTTAAACTCAAATATTGTAATTCAAAATCATTTAAAATCATTTCTAACAGAACACTAATGAAGCTGCGTATTACAACTACTATTTCTGCTACTATGACGACACAACCCATTCAATGGAGGTGATTACTATCTCGGTTTGTCGGTTTGCTATTTTCTTTCTTCAGGATTACAGACAAACGTAGAGCTTGGGTCCGGAGAGAAGTCATTAATCTTTAGTGGATATCAGATTAAAGGAGCAGATTCAGGATTTTTTGAATATCTCAGGGAGTAGTATTTGCTTCTTGGTGTTACTTTTTTCTCAGTTTTTCTTTTTAACATGCGTGTTTCAGGGAACCCTGATCCAAGCTTCTATTTAGTTTTCAATGACTGCCTGACTTTATTTTCAGGTAATATCCCACATTTTGTTATTTTGAGCATTGTCTGTTGGCATGGATACCAGGCAGCTGCATGATGCTGAGAAAAAGTCATACCAACAGAAAACATTACTATACTGATAACATGTATTCTACAGAGCAGTGTGTATGTGTTATTATGCAGTACAATGTAATACTTAATATTATCATGAGTAAAAATGAGATATAGATGGTTAATGATGAGTGTTGAGATGAAGTGGTGGATGAACTGCTGACCTTGAACTGTTTGTCCAGGCTCATCTTCCCAGCAGCCCCTGGGGTCAGCAGCTCGTCCATGTACCTGTGCAGCTGAGCTGCCACAACCTCTGTCTCCCCGGACAAGATGGCTTCCACCAAGGCCTCATGGATAAAAACATACTGTTCCTGAGGAGAGGATACACACAGCGCTGTAGTTAGACTCTGTACTTACATAAGAGATAAATAATGTCTGAGCATGAAATGATTTATGGACTCATGGCAAAGGATGATTGTAAGTTCTCAGGAAGTTTTTTTTAATTGATCAGCAACTCTTCTCAGTAGGCACTAAGACTTCCATGCTTCATGGAAATCCGTGATTTGGATATCTCAGTTTGTAATATGGTGGCAAGTCAGAGAGAGATGACTGAACAACTGTCTGAATGTGTGTGTGCAGACAGGAGATGGACCTCTGACCTCTGTCTGGACCAGGTAGTTCCTCTGTGTGCGGATGTGTTTGAGGAAGCCTGTGATGTTGATGCTGCCTTCGTCTCTGATCTGCTTCAACATGCTGTCCAGGACGATGTAGGTTCCTGTTCGGCCCACACCCGCACTGCAGCAAGGCAGAAGAAGAAAATTGTATTGTATTTGTACATTTGTACACCTGAATGGCACGTTATGTTCCTCTATGTTGATATACACATATATTTAAATAATAAAACATTATCCCAGCTAATTACATCACAACTCACCTGCAGTGCACCACCAGCGGTCCCATGTCCTCAGTCCTGGCTTTGGACGACTTGCGGACGAAGCTCAGCAGCGGCAGGGCGAACTCTGGGACGCCCATGTCGGGCCACTGGGTGTAATGGTACTGTGTCACTGTCCGTTCACTATTCCGACCTCTCTGGGAGCCCTGCAGGTGGACCGAACCACACAGGACGTCAACATAAAAAAGGGTCAAGAGACTAGAAAAGTATGTTGGATATTGTAACAAGTCCATAGTGTGTGTTTTATCGTGTAATATTGTGTAAGGAGCTGAACAGATGCTTTCCTGTTTGTTGTGAGGCTCCAATGATTGATATTGAAATGTCTATAAATAGAACAAACTATATTTTTGTTTTCTGTTTATTATTTTAAATAAATAATTACTTCTGCTCTGTATTTTTCTCATTCATGTATTTTGTTGAGCAAGATACATCCTTTGTTTGCTTGAATACTTGGCTCATGAAACAGATGATATGATAATCTGATTGACTATTTTGAGTATTGATGGATTGATTGTTGATATAATTTTCAAAGCAAAAATGTGACAATGCGCTGCCCTTTTTTATACTGTTGAGTTTTGAAATATTCAGAGAAGATAATATATTACTGACATCACCCTTATGATCTAGGATATGTTCATGATACTTTAGATATTTTATGTAATATGAATAAGTGATGGGTGTTTTATGTTTATCAATAATAGGATTAAGAGAGCAGAAATACATTTATATTTCAGACAACTCAAACTATCTGGATGATAGACAACTTCTCTGCTTTCGTGATTTTACCTTGAACTTCTAAAATATAAGTTCACAATCCGGTTCTAGGTGATGTTTCAATATCTAGAAAACAAATCTTTGTCCAACACTTTCTGATATTAACCTGGTCAAAGAATTGTTTGTATCCCTTATTTATTTTGTTTAGTCCTGCACAACCAACCAGAAATCAGACCTTTTTGGATTGGGTGTTCCTGATGGTGAAGGTTCTCTGGGTGTAGTAGGCGAGGACTCTGCTGCTTTTCACTGTCACCAGGAAGCTGCCATACTCCTCCTGCACCTCCGTTGGCCAATACTGATCACACTTCCTCTGAGGAAACAGTCAACACATCACACACGTCTTAGGAAATGATACAAATTAATTGACACAGAAATATTACGTGTTACGATATATTTTTTTATATCTGACTTGACATCCTGACTACTGTTGCTGGGTAATTGAGTTTACGTTCGACACATTTTAAAAAAGTATCACACACACAAATTGTTAATGTAAACAATAAAGTAGTTGCAACATATTGCATGTAACTTTCATGATATATTGTAAATTCATTACAATACAATTCAGTTCAACAGTAGCACAGTTGCATCAACAACTCTAAACTGTTTCAGTACATAATTAACTAAACAAGCATCATGAAGATTAAATTAGTTGGATGTTCTGTTAAATGGCATTAATTAAACCGAATGCTGTACCCTCAGCAAATACTGCATGTCTGCATTCCCTTCAAACCCCTTTTTCTTTTGAAAAAAGTTAACTAACCTTTTAATGTGTATAAAAATGTAAAATCAGTCTGTTTTAAATTTTAAATCAATGAGAATTTCACAATTTATTCTTCTGATAATAAAACTGAAAATTAAAATGAATCTGTTTTGGGAATTTTTGGAGAAACATTATTACACAGAGCATTTCAGACTGTGTGATTCAAGTTGACTCACTCGTCCTTTCTCCACCAGGTTTGTGATCATGACAATGACGCCAATGTTTTGCTCCCAAATCATCCTCCAGAAGTCTTCGGTGCTCGACTTTAGAGGACCCTGAGCGGCGATGTACGATCTTGTCTTTTTAAAGCCCTGAGGAAACATTCACACACAGAGAAGGACACACACAGACGCACACACCAACACACACAAACACATACACAGTGGCTCCATCAGCTTTGAAAACCTCAGCAAATGTGTGAAACCTGCATGAATCTGTAGAAGAAAGAATCATTTCCAGAGCAGCAAACTTGAACAGGTTATAACATTTTAGTGTTGACATTAAACACAACTGTCAGCTGAGGCTGATGGGAATGTCATTGGTTTTGCATGGAACATGATGATAGAAATGCAAAGTATTGGAAAAATTTGTTTCATGGAAATCCTCTCAACAAAAGAAGAGTCAGTCACCAGGAGTCATCCTCTGGAAACCATGAATGTCTGTACCCAATATTAAATCAACAGGGATCATGTGTCTGTCCGCTTGTGTCTTTCTGTCATTTAGTCTTTAAAATCATTTAATGCAGCGTTTAATTTTTATATGGTAAAGCTTCTGTACAACAGACTGAGAAGCTACTGTTTAATCAACCTATTAACTGAAAACATTAACAGTGATTCAAGGAAATAGATTTTTCCGTATTTCAATTTTTAGTTGCTCCAGTTTGACAGTTAGTTTTACAAATTACTCTTTTATGATAGTATTGTTCAAAACCTTCATGTCTACTCAGAGCTCTGTGGCCTTTTAGAAATACAATCAAATTGTATGCCTCTTACTTAATAGGAGGTTATGTGTTAGAAAGCACTGAGGGACATCTGTAAATACAAAAAATCAATTGCCATTACATACAAAACTCATCAAGGTTGATAACAATTTTGACTCAAAAGTTGAGAGCAGGCTGAGTTCAAAGGAAATGGTTTAGTTAAGGCCAGCACAGGAAAGAAAGTGGCACTAGTTCTCAGTAGAGGACATTCATTCCTTTTAATAGCTTGATAACCTTCGCCTGACTGACAGCTTGACGTTTCCTTCATACTGTGCGACTCAGACAAAAGTTTGAGCTGGAGTGATCCTCAACGTGTTTGTATCAACTTTAGAACCTGCATTCATGCTCTCCTGAAGGGCCGTGCCTGCCGCAGGGTGTTTTTTTTGTTTCGCCTCTGCCTTTCACAAATCAACAACACACCGGAAATGAGATTTTAATGGTGCGGTGACAGGCATAATGGAGAGCTTTACAGGTTCTCGCTGCCAACAGTGAGCCTCATGAAAAGGTTTAGAAATAGGCAGATTTGGCTTCGGTGAGACAAGAGGGAAACCATGCAGTGGCTCTGTGAAGAGAAGTTTTCACTGTTTGTTTAACAGAGAGGAGTACTCAGGAACGAGCCTCTGGGTGAAGGTGAGGACCTTGGTTTGTGTGGAGATTAAAAAAGAAACGGAAAAACAGTCACAACACGACACAAAGATCCTCACATCAACGTAGTTTGCGTTGATGTAATCTGTCGTCCTTCCGTCTTTATCAGCCTGTGTAGAGAGCCGCACCCGGCTGTGGTCATCTGAGGGTTACAGAATAGAAACACAAAGGAATGTCATCAGATCAATGTGGAGGACAATATCCATCCATCCATCCATCCATCCATCGATTTCTCTATCTGTCTTTCTATCCATTTCTCTGTCCTATCTATTGTGTCATGTACCATGTACCAATTATTTCATTCCGTATGAATGCTTCTTATGCTGAAATGTTTCTATCTATCTTTCTATCTATCTATCTATCTATCTATCTATCTATCTATCTATCTATCTATCTATCTATCTATCTATCTATCTATCTATCTATCTATCTATCTATCTATCTATCTATCTATCTATGTCTCCATCTCTCTGTCTATCTATCTATCTATCTATATGTCTATCTATCAGTGAAAGTGATGTTCTGATCTGAGTCCTTCAGTGAAAACTCATCATTCCTGACCCTCTGCTGCAGAAAGGGCACTCACAGGCCAGGATGTTGCTGTATCTGTTCTTGTTCTTGTTGTCAGGATGGTTGGAGCTGTCAGTGTTCATCCCCATGTCCACTGTGCACACCTGCACCTCCTGAAAACACACATATAGAGAGTAAAGCTTTACCTTTAGAAGATGTCCTTCATACATTCTGTCTAAGTTCAGTATGTATTGAATGACTACATACTCAGTTTTTTATTTTCTCCCTTTGCTTTCATACAGAGATATTACCCCTGCCACTGTTAATTGTCATTTCTTTGTCAACTCGTGTTGCTAGGTAGAGTTCTTGTTTCACAAGTTTTTAAATAGTATCACACAACATTAGTTGTTTGTATGCACAACAAAATAATGAAACATGTTGCATTTAACTTTCGCAGACAGTTTGAGTACAAACTTAACTTAAGCATAACAAAGGTTAAATTAATTTATTAAACTGCATTGGGTTTACTTTGATGGTGGCACTTACACTGTATGTAATTAAAACTGGCAAAGATGTGATTAAGGGTTTTAAAGACATTTTTCAGACTAGAATATTACAAATCAAACTACATAATTCTTAAGATTCTTTAATGATCCTCTAATGACCCTGTCATAGAATACAAGCTCTCACTTGCGACAAACAGCAGTTTTGTACATCCACATTTTTCACATTTCCTAAAGCACTTTGCATTACAAGACGAGACAAACAAACAGAAGTGTCATGTGGAGCCGCATCCGTCAGTGAATAGAGACGTCAGGAGGAGAGCGTCTTACCTCGTAGCTCTCCTTCAGTATCTAATGATGAGGGTGAGGAAGCAGCAGGCAGCCAGGATGTTTTCGTGACAACACAGTCAACCAAAGAGGTACAAAAATACAAATTACAAGACAAGACAAAAAAAACACATTTGTCTCACAGCACAGCTCTTGCTTCTGACAACACAGAGGGAAAATAAACCCAAACAAAAAGAGAAGAAACATGGGCGGGTGGACTCAGACTCTGTTTTGACACACAGTTGATGTTAAATTTATCTGTTAATCTATAATTCAAACTTTAACTGAACCTATGTATTTGTAGTTTTTTTTGGAGCCATCTACTTATCCTCTCATATTGCAGAACAATATATTTTGATTCTTAAATTCCTGTCTATTCACAATATTTTTATCAATAATACATGCCCACTACTCCTTCACTATTATTCAGAATATGACAATATTCAAATATATAGGGGTCAGCATATTCCATTTGGAGATTCCCAATTTGCCATTTTTCTGAATTTTGCATGTTCTGATCAAGAAATGTGGAATATGCTGATGTGGGGTTTTAGGAGCATGTTTTGGATGAATTGGTAATGTAATAAAATACAATAAAGAATAAAATAATATTGACAAGATAATTTTTACTTGCCACATAAACAACTAAGTAGGAATTATGTATCAGTTCCATGTAAATATATTAGATGTTTCACAATATTAAATTTAGATATTTTTCTATCATCATCATCATCATCATCATCATCATCATCATCATCATCATCATCATTTTTCTCTCTTCTTTTTTAGCTGATTTAACATTTGAAGTAAACCACTCGTTTCACCAACTATTAGGTGAAAGGGAAAATTAATCCTCCGACGATGTTGACAATCGAGAGGATTATCGTTCAAGTTACTCCGAAAGCAAAAATATCCCACTGCATTAACAGATTTTTACCTCACTTTTAATATAATGCTATTATGTTTTTGCGCTGAACAAGAAATATTCAAAACACTGAGCACTATGAAAGTGCAATGTACATTTGTCAGTATTATAAAATTAAGTTTATTATATGTTAAAAGCTTAACCAGATGATCATTCCAAAATTGTTAGTTGATTCTGAAAGATATAAACTGGGATTTGGTATATTACTTTCTTTATATCTGTCAAATCTATTTACTTTTTAAACTCAAGATGGACTCTAAAAGTAAAGGATGGAGGGTGGAAACCATTGTAAACATTATATTCTGTAATTTTTGTAATTTTATGATGGAAGAGAGGGTGTTCAGGTTATTCACACACATTATCGTTGTACTTTACCTGTGATACCAAGCCTCATAAAGAATACTAAACAAACAAAGAAATCCTTTGTTGTTATCTTAATCATTAAGTTTAGTCATAATTACTTCCCAACGACTCTTATTCCTGAAGTAATAATGGTATACTTGTGCTCTTGTTTAGAATTTTTTTTCTAATGCTATGTTTGATGGTTTTCTTACACAATAAACCCTTTTCACTGCAGCCATTTTGACATGAAACAGTGCAAATACTGGTGTTACTAATCACATTACTCAAGGTTCTGAGAGTGTAGTGCATTATGGGAGTCCCCTTATCCGTTCTGTACTATCAGAACTACCTCAGAGCTGGCCCGCACATCTGTACTTTGAGTGGATTTTTCCTGAACAGGCATTTTCAGAACAAAACTAATTGGAGCTCAGATTCATGAGGCTCCACAGACAAAAGACAACCGACTCCCTGCTCACATGAATAAATGGAGGCTCCCCACAAGACGCTGAGCCAGGACCGCAACTCATTACTATTATAATCACTCTCATTATTGTTGATAGGTAGTCATTTAATGTTGCAGCCCTACATAAGGCCAATAAAAAAATATCTCATCACAGGTCAACAACAAGCATCCAGAAAAAATGACGACAATCACAAACACACACACAGACACACACGCACAGTCAACACACACACACACAGACCTCAGTCAGTCTGTAAAGAAATATAAAATATTTGGACTTTTATGCAAAGGTAACAACCCTTCTGTCTTAATACCTCAAATTCCTGCTGGAAGCCCTGGGTGCTGTGAAGCTCAGCGACGTGTTGGACAAAATCCGTGACTGGAAGCGCAGTCTGCTCATCTGGAATATAAAACAGGTCTTTTTTTTTTTTTTACCAGCAAGTATACTTTTACAAAGTGACTTTTGGACACTTGGAAATGAGAAGTACTTTAAGTTAGGACATTTCAAAATGTAAGATATTTTTTGGAAAAGGAAAATATCTTTAGTAGATGATGACATTTTTTGACATATGAGGAAGGATAGAACATTGAATTTGGTCCCCATGCATGAGAGCGCAGTTTTTATGGACTTTTATTCATGGTTATATGTTTTAAGTTTAGTATGGCGTAGGCCCTCACAAGTACACAAACGTATGTTACCAGATGTTAATGCAGCTGTGGATGCTGGAGCGATGACTCTGGGCGATGAGCTCTCGTCTATGTAGAAGTGAGCCGTCTGAAAACAGGTCCTGTGGACAAAATAAACATTGATTAAAATAAACACTTTAAATGCTTTAATCAAAGAGAACATAAGTGTTATCATCATAGAAGAAATGCTCAAATCAGGGGAAATTATTGAAATGAAGGGACATGGACGAAACCCTAAACAGAAACAGAGAATTCAAAGAGTTGCATTGGGCAGCAACCGAAAAGGGGCATAATGACAGACCAAAGCAACAACGCTGCACTGGTTCTGACAAGATGAGGATGCTTTTGTTTTCATGTGTCTCTGCGTTAGCCCAGATTTTCGGAGAACATGGGGTAATCTTCCCAAAAACACAGGAAGAAAGATGCTGCGTTAATCCTTAACACGTTTTTAAATGGATGAGATGGCCTCTAATGAACTTGTGTTGTCTCAGCCAGAAATGTGCATCAGGGATTATCACCAGAAAACATAAAGACACACAGAAAAACAAAATATATCAGATGTGGGAACTGCCATCTTGTAGTGGTGATGTCATATGGAGTCAGAGTCTGTGAAGTAGTAGTCGTAAAGTGGAGCCGTGGAAGGAAGGTCCCACCAATACACAAACTTGGCCAATGACCAATCAGACCTGATGTTTCACCCCATTTTTATTTACCTATTAATATTCATGTGTATTCTGTACACTTACAAATACATATAGTGTGACAAGAACTACCATCACTTTTTAGTTTGGTCCACTAACATGGAGTAGACGCCGGTTTATTGCAAATAGTGCAGCCAGCCACCAGGGGGCGATCAAGAGGTTTTGGCTTCAGTATTGGGGAGCTGTAATACCATTAATCTTTATATAAAGAAAACCCCACCTTTGGGCTGCATTGCCGCTTGTCTTTGTGTGGTCTGCGGGAACACCTGGGCCCAGGGTTCCCAGTACATAAGAGCACACTCCATCACCATTGGAGAGAGAAAGAGGAAATACTGCTCCAAGACGCTCCACACATTTATATCAATCAAGGCAGATCAGAGACCATGACAAAGTTGTCAGTTGCATCTCTGGTGTCAGCACTACTTCAGAGCAGGCTTTATTCTTCTGGTGCATGATATTTGATATGAGACACCTTAGCTTCAATTCCTTGTCAAAAGATGTTATTCAGCTGCTGTTCATTGGTCGATTTAGTGTTTATGACTTGTTTATCTACTGAGACTGAAACTGCTAATCTGATTATACTGATGTCAGATGTACACCAAGCGCTTTAACCCAGAGAAGAAAAACATCTGGAACACGCTGCTGCTCATGAACAAACCCACTCACACTGACAATAGTAGAAACTAAACAGTGTCACACCGGATTGTTTGGATGAAATGTTTCTGCATGTGAAAAGAAATCCATCTAGTCTGCAGTGACATTTCTCTGAAGAACTATGTTGCTGTTAAATCTCTTGTGAAGACAAATGAACATCTCTGATATTAATGATTGTTTTGGTTTGTATTTTTATTGATCTTTTACTCATTTCCCTGAGAAGCACTTGATCCTCATAAGGATGGATTATAAGAAAATGGGCTCCCGGGTAAAGACGGGGAAAAACACCCCTGATCCCTCACAAAGGGACAAATGAAGTGGTAGCAATCAGCTTTGGTCATCTTATCTCTCTTCTGTTCCTTGTTGACATTTTGTGTCTCTTCAGGCTCATTTTGTCTGTATGATACTACTGTTACTTTTGCAAGAAGGTTATGTTTTCACCCATGTCTCTTTTAGTGTGAATCCAGATCAGGAAGTGTGTTGATTAAATTAGTTCTATATGTTATAGTTATTTCAGTGCAGGGCAGAAGCTTCCATGGAAAGGACTAACTTTACATTGACATAACCGATGTTAACACGCTGACTGACTGTGTAATGATCAATAAATCAATCTATCCCATTTGCCAGCGGATGTCAGATGTGTCACTGTAATAACGTTTGTTAACTGCTGATTTTCTTTTGAGTACAATGATAAATTCTCATTTTAAAGACAGATTCTGACAGTTAGGAGCCAATGCACAGAGACTTCATTGTCCGATTCATTGGTTGAATACGCAGGTGTAAGTGAAGGTGGCGAGAAGTCCTCAACAACAAAGAACAGTCATGACTTTCCATATTGAGCTGCATGGGCGTGACACATTCAGTGTTATTGGTTACTGTAAAAATCAATCTGTATCCATGACATGTCCCTAGAGCTTAATCAAATAGTGCTCTGACATCTGTTTTACAGGATCCTCACAGGTTGGAAAAACATCCATATGTCCTGGACATAAAGATGCTACATTAATAAGTTCGATTTGATCAGATACCTACTGATGATGATGATGATGATGATGATGATGATGATGATGATGATATTGCAAATTTGCAGTGCATTTCTCAGTTTGTAAACTTGTAAACTCAACCAAAATCCTCTCAAACTGCTTGACCTCAAATGCACAGCAGCAGTCTAAATGAGCACTGTGTTGTCATGAGGGAAAGAAAAAGGACACGACACCAGCAGGATTAGTGCAGTTTGGCCTCCTGCCGGTCGCCCTACAAGACGCGGACACGATTCCTTCTGTCTAACATAATCAGGCGAATGTCCTTTTCTATCCCCAGACCCTCGCTGGACGCTCTCAGCTGAGTGGACACTTGCAGTGCTGCAGCCAGGGTACATCCTTCACCGAGCATTAATCCCCCTGCTCTTCAGATTATTACCAGCTTAGCACTGCTCAATCTTGGAGATACAACAACAAGGAGGGTGCAAAACAAGAACAATATGTTGAACTGCCCGCACAGCAGATGAGAAGTGGACAGTCTGTGAAAAAATAAGACTAAAAGGGTTTACACTGCGTTTGACAAGCGTGTCCTTGATCGGATTTCTGATGTTAGTTATTTCAAGGTCTGATAGAGCGGCAGGGTTTCTTCCTGCCAGATAGCAGGAGAATAGTAAAAAGTTAAAACTTGCGTTTATGTCCAGACTCCTGAATGGGTTAAATAAAATGACTTATAAATAAGTCCAAGAGAGATTTCTGTTTGCTCCGAATCTAGTATTTCATATTTCTCAATAAAAAGGAAGAAACCGCATTTCTCAAGGTCAACAATGATAAACTTAAAACTCTCCACTGTCAAAATGTGGAGCAGCTGAAAGGCTGTTCAGTCCGCCGGCACACGCACATCCACAACACAAAACAGGAGGTATTGTTTGTGAAAGGGATGTCGTAAGCACAAACACACACACACACACACACACACACACACACACACACACACACACACATACACACACACATGCACACACACACACGCACACACACGCACACACACGCACAGCGCAATGTAAGATCAAGACTGAGCTCATGTTCGGGAAGATTAAGCTTCCCAGACAACATGACAGTCACCACTTCACTCCCCTCCCCACATTATATGTGGGTGGAGGCGTAGTGAGTTCAGTTGGAGGTGTGTATGTGTGTGTGTGTGTGTGTGTGTGTGTGTGTGTTTGAGGACTGTTCAAGTGATGAATTGGAGGATTCAATTCTGAAGGTGGTGGCTACATTTTTTTTGCGTGAACTGGAACACATCTGAATCATCAAGTGTTTTTCAAACTCTAACCAGTCCACAGCCTTTCCAATAAATAATTACAGTACACCCTCAGCAAGATGCTGCATGGCCACACAGCAAATTGTAAACATTGACCAAAATACAAATGTTACAAAAAAAGAGTAATAGATTACAGATGGAGGTGTGAAAGCCCGACCAAGGGCCATCATCGGGGCTGTGACGAACTAAAAAATAAGCACCTCTCTACCCTTCAGCACAATAAGTATCACTGCGTGTGAATGATGTTGCTCATTCGAATCTAGTCATCGAGTAAACAGATAAAAATGACTTTTGCCTTATTAAATAACAACAGTAAATGAACGAGAGGGAAGAAGACGTGCCTCCTAAAATAAACACCTAACTGGTGTCCTTTTAAGGATTTCCAACATCTACATGGATACCAATTTCAGACAGCATCAGTCTAAACTTCACAAACAAATAAATACTAAATGATTTTTATACAAATTATATAGATGATTGTGTGTCTGTGTGTGTGTTTGTGTGCGTCTGTGTGTGTGTGTGTGTGATTGAGTGTGTTTATTTTAATCCCGGAGTAATTCAAATTCAAGCGAGCCCTAAACCCATCAACATGAATGTTCTCTGTGGCACATTTTGAGGGAGCCTGATCCCAGACTGCCTCCCTCTGGACCTGTATCTCGCACAGATTGGTTCTTAAGTACCAGTGAAAAAGAGCTAAACAATTCCAGCACGTAATGATTCAGGATAATAAAGTTGATCAATGTCAGTAAATAAAGCTGTTGGCAAACAATGTCACTGTCAGAAGAGAACAATATGTTTCTCTCCGCCTGCTGTGGACTTCTCCTGCCCCCTAATGGCCACAACCATCAACTGACAGCATCTTTAGGTGCACCGGCAGCACTGACCTCCAGTATACGAGGATGCTGATGAGGACAACGAGGCCGATGACAGTGAGGGTGGAGATGACTGCCAGGGGAACCACGGCCTTTCTCTCCCTCTCCCGGATTGAACCGACCCTTGACTCGTGGCTGCTGTTGCTGGCGTCTGGAGAGAGAGAGAGGGAGAGAGAGAGAGGAAGAGAGAGAGGGGACAGAGAGTAAAGCTATAGCAGAGTGAGAGGAGAAACCAGGGCCGTCATCTGGTCTGCTCTGTACTGTGTTCCTCAGAGGAAAAGCTGCTCTGGCTGCAAGGATTTAGCTCATTAGCCCTTAACCTGCAGAGTGTAGTCTCTGACCTTTGCCATGAAAGATGTACTGAAGCCATCTATCATTGACACCAGCCTCTGTTCCAAATATGTTAATTTGATCCCATTAACAGTATAAATTATAATAAAGTTGGCAGTTATGCAATAATGTTTTCATACAGTTGAACTTGATATTTCGCTTGGTGGCAGAGGGTCTTCAATTGAACATTTGTTAATTATGTTTAGCTTTTTAGCTATGCTAAACTGAATCTTCACAAATCTAGTTATTCAGGCATGGCACACACAAGTGGACAAATTCTTCTGATGAATACCAGTTTGGGAGTTCTATGTACAACTGCAGAATATTTCTGAAACATTCACAGATTTGTTAAAACATGTCTCCTGAGTATTAGGGGTTTACTTCTATATGTTTCTATACATTTCTTCTGTCCTATTCACGTTTCAAAACTTAGAGTTGGTCCCTGCCCTGCCTGATGCAAAACAAAAATATACAAGAAGTACCCAAGGATGACTCAAACACTGAGCTCATTCCTGCCTCCAGAGCAGCCTGGCCTCCCTGAACTGTTTGCAGATAGAAAAATAAATCACTCTCAGACCTCTGATACACACTTCAGAGAAAAACATGAACTGTGGTCACAGCCCAGCATTGAAACACAATGTAGCACCATTCACTTTCAGTTATCTACAGCAAAAACACAATAATCATCACATTCAAACCACTCGACAGATGCACAAAAGCTCATCATGAAAATTCATGTGGCAAACTGCAGCAGCACACAAACAGAGCTGGGCTTCTGTCAATCAAGCAGCACAATTGTAACTTTGAATAATGGGGAATAAAAACCAATACTCTGCACACGTGGGGGATGATAATGGGTGAAGAGAAGAAAAGGCTCAGAGGACAGAGAATGGAAAAAGGTTATTGGTTTAGGTGAAGACACTGAAGAGACTTTGTGACGAAGGGATGGTCTGAGGACAATTAAGGGTAAAACAAATCAATCCGAGGTCCCTATGGAAAATATTTCAAATTTCAGAATTGATTTCCGTACTGTACATCTGTACTGTCAGGAGTGTTGATATGGAAATACACTGAGAAAACGGTGATTTATTTCCCCTTTTTCTTTTTATGAGATTTTCTCTGCTATTATTTCATTAGGTTTGCAAACGTGACTTACGCTGCATTGACTATATAGAGCACCAGGTGTAAATCTGGTTTTATTTTTGTCACTGGACAAAGACGAACGCTGGGTCTGATATCCCTCAATAATCCCTAATTATTCCACTATATAGAGACTTCGCCATTTTGTAGTGATGTCTGATGTTGTATACCTTATACAACAATCCCAGATTGCATCCTAAAAGGTAATACACAACCGTTGGCTACTAACCGTGCAATTTATACCATCATGCATTGCAGTCATAGTGTTGACAGGAAGAAGAATAGCAGAGAGGGAAGAGAAGAGAGGACAGCAGGAAGAAAGCAACCCGCAGACTGCGCTACGTGCTTTTTACATGAAAGCCTTAATACGTAAGTGTAATATAAACATTTGAAATTCATCATGGGATTTTCCACTGGTTTACATTGCTGTCTTTCCCATACTTATCATAATCCTCTGACAATAACGTAGTTAGCCGCGCAGCGAAAAAATACCCCTAGTTGTGTCGGAAAGTGTATATTTCATTTGTCAATGAGCTCACTACATCTTCCTCTACATAGACGCCCTTATATAGTGAGTAGGGGGATATGAACGAGTGGGTGATTTAAGACCCTGACCGCAGTCTGTATTTTATAGATACATGTGACTTAATAAAGCCTATTAATATAACTT
The DNA here is from genome assembly GCF_949316205.1 of Platichthys flesus. Taxonomy (NCBI): domain Eukaryota; kingdom Metazoa; phylum Chordata; class Actinopteri; order Pleuronectiformes; family Pleuronectidae; genus Platichthys; species Platichthys flesus. The sequence continues at coordinate 22,485,000 of NC_084950.1, read as the reverse complement.
CACTCCTTGCTCTGCCTCGAGTGCCTGAAGAAGTTTTGCTGATGTCACACCATGTTAAAGCCCTATGAGAAGAATTGTGATTTGTGAATATGGGCTATACAAATAAAATTTGATTGAATTGATTGATTTTCATGGACAGGAATATCATAGTATTAAGTAAATATAACGTAGCAGCATTATTTACTGTTATGAAGTCAAAACGATAATTCTGTGGTGACTCTTTGCTTTGTTATGTTGTTTCCCCTGTCCATTTTTCTGTTGGTTAATTTCTTTCACGGTTTTCCCTGAAGAATAAATGATGGATGTTGATGAAAAAATAATTCAGGCATATTTAGAGAACTAATATGAAGGAGTGTGTAGAATTAAGTGCAGATTGATTGAACTTAACCTTTGGGCTGTGGCAAAGGTATGCACTCTACTCAGTTTCATTCGTATAAAGCTGTGGATTAATCTACTTCTCTATTGCACTGAGCTCGGTGACAGACATGGCCTCCTAACCATTTTGTCCCTACCAGACCGATGCTGGGATAGGCTCCAGCCCTTCATAGACAGAATAAGTGGTTTACAAAAAAGATGGACTAAAGAATCTGAAATTACGAGCCTAAAATGATGATGAAGGTGGTGATTCATTGAAGTAATGAAATCCTCAATTAGACAGAAAAAATGAAAAAATTAGATGTTTTGTTGTTGTCAGATGGTGGATGAGTCATCTTTTGGATGTCCAAAACTCTTCCTGATTCCTTGGTATTGTGCAGCTGTAAAGCAGCTTTTTCCGCGATATTGACAGCTTTTTTACCTTCAATTGGTTCCTCTTCCTCCGACTCTCTTTCCGTTCGCTCGGGGATACTGAAGTCAGAGGACGTCTCGTTGTCGTACAGGCCTTCACCCTGCCCTGAGCCACTCTCCTCCTCCCCACTCAACGGCCAGGGTGAAGCCAAGGATTCAGCAGGAGTGGTTGAAGACGCAGTGCTTCCTACCTCCGGGGTGACGGCACTGCCACTCTCGCTATCGAAATAGAATGCTGAGGAGCGTTCTTCCAGATCATCTGGGGTCTGGCCAGAAGCAGAGGTTGTAGATGGTGGAACGGTGTTCGCAATTTCGGTCGAAATAGGGAGTGCGCTCTCCCCCGAGGCCGAGATTTGAACCCGGTCCCATTCCTGATCTATGCCCTCCTGGGAGTCAGAGAACAGAGCTGAACCAGAGGCACTGCTGCTAGTATCTAACGCCTGTCCCTCTGGAGTGGGGGTGAAGGGGTTGGCTGTGGGTGAGGAGGGGAGGGCAGAGGTATGGAGGTCAGAGTCCCTATCTGACGCCAGGAACCAGGAATCCCTGACGCCAGACGTTGTGGCTGCAACAGAAACAGGTAGGTCACTATGGGTGGCTTGCAGAAGGTGGGATTGTAGCAAGGATAATGAGGGCAAGATGCCGCCATGGGAGAACAGAGGCTTATCTAGGAGCAAACCATCAGAACCCGCCACCGACACAGAGCGATGGTTATCTCTACCAACACCAGAGGCTGAAGGATGGCCAACACTTGAGTAGAGATCTAAGCTAGCAGAGTCCCAGGCTGAAGACGGCAGTGGGACATGAGAAGACGGAGACAACCAGGACAAGGAAGCAGACGGCTCCATGGAGCAGCCACACATGGTGACCATATCGCTACCTAACGAAAACCCATCACCACTGACCTCAGGGAGGAAAGACTCAATGGTGCTTCCTTTGGCGTACCTTGAGTCCTCAAACCCAGTTGAGAAAGAGTGGGATAAGCCCGGTGTGGCACCAGACAGGGTGAAGTCACTAGAAAGTAGAATCGAAGGCTGAAGGGTGGGGCTAAGAGATAGAGAGACCGTTGAGAGTGATAGTTCCCAGGAAGATTCAGACGGCTCAGCAGCGACGGTGGTGATGGAGAGATCCGGAATTGTTTGAATAGGAGTGGTATGCCTGAAAACTAAGGGGTCTCCTGAGGAAAATGACGAAGATGAAGACCCAGACAACAAATCACCAGCAATATCATTATCATCAGACCCAGGGGAGACAGAGTCAGTCTCCCTACCAGACAAGGGATGTGAGGAGTGAGGGGGGTGGGGCAGGGCGGAGGCAGTGAGTGTAGGGGTTGAAGGGGAAGCCAGGTCATTTATAGACAGTGGTGCAGTAGCGGCATGCTTGGAGTCCGGAGCAGAGGCAGACAACACAGGCCTAGATGAGGAAGGAGGGTCATGCAGGCAGGTGGAGGGGGCTTTGTCGGGGTCTGCAGTGTCACACAAAGGGGAGGAGGCGGAGGAGGAGGAGGAAGAGGAGGGGAGGACAGTGGGGCTCTCACCGTTGGAAACAGACTTTGTCGTCTGCAGGAGAACAGTACTCAAGCGTACAGAGGTCGTGGGGCTACGTGTGACAGCTTCAGTTGAGGAAGGTTCGGAGGTTGACATTTGGATCTCTGGAAAACCTCTGCTGTCAGGGGTAGTGTCTTCGTTTAGGGGATAGCCCAAGCCTTGGTTGGTCTCGGCCCGGATGAAGGATGAAGACGTAGTGCTGCTCATTTCCTGGGGGCGAGACCTTAGTGTGGTTGCGCTGGTGCTGTAAAATGAAATACTTTTAACAGCTTTTGTCTTTGCACTGGTTAATGTAGAAGCTGTCGTACTAACACCTTTTGGACTGATGCGTCCAAAACCACCATTTGTCTTTGTATCGGAAAGAGTAGTGGGAGGGGAGATGAAGGATTCCTCGGCTGCTGCTGTGACAGTGGAGTAAATAGGAGCGTTGCCACTTAATTCAGCATCTATTGTTTCCGGTGATAGGGTGACATCTCGTGGCTGTGAGGAGGTACTGTCACGTGCTGTCTCTTCCGTTTGGCTCGGCACCTGACCAAACTTTGTGGATCTGACCGGGGGAACCGGATCAGTGCTGGTTCTTCTTTGAGCTGAGTCTGGAGTTGTGGTTCTAATGCCGGGTAAAGGTAAAAGAAGGGATCCAGAAGTGGTGGTTTTTGGTGAATTTGTAGGACTCCAAGCCGGATCAGGTTCATAGTTGTTCTGTTGGTGACAGAATGATTAGACAATAAATAACAATGTAGTCACAAAACCGTTTTTAATGAAGAAAATAGCTTCATACCTCATCATCAAATTCATCTGAATCTGGATCCAGTGTATTTTCTACCAAAAGGCACAGGTTACACCATTAGTTACACAAAGACTAAATTAACTTAGAAAATGTCAAAACTCACAGACAAGACAATTGAACTTGTGTCTACATTGGTTTTTACTTTTCTCTAAGTTGTATTTATGTTGCCGTTAATTTCCTAAGGATGATGGTATACCCCCCCCCCCCCCCCCCCCCCGCCCCACAAAAATTCAAAAACGTGACAAAATGTTAAAACGATTCAAATAAAAAGTGATGAGATCATCACGGAGAGGAAAAGCTAAGAAATGTGGGACTCCAGGGTTTCAGAAACATATAAAGAAAGCTCAGCTTAGTTTAGTTAAAAAGGTGATAATGAAATGTGCTCAGGATGGATGTAAATGTTTGAAATGACCAAGGGAGAAAGTGGAAAGTTAAGTTGAGTTTTTGAAGGATGAAACATTTACATGCAACATGTCGGGCACATTTGGACTTTCATGCACGAGTTCCCCCAAAGACAAACGCCAGCAGAGAAAACCTTGGACAAAAAGCATTTGCAACTAATCAATTTTCTGTTTCATCCTCCTTATGAAACCAGACGAGCCAAGGAAAGGAATTCAAACCGACAACTTTCAACTACTTTCCACTGTTATCTGAACTTTTGGAATCCAAACTCTGCCCGTCTGTCACAAGAGGGATAAAACAAACCCACAGAGTTATTTGCAAATGCCCCATACGCTGACTGAGCTCAGACGCACAGCAAACAGCAGACACAGCAGGTGTGGCTCTTACCTGTCTGAGGCTAAGTGACACATCATGGAGACCAGATGAAACTGGTTTGTGAAGCATGAGGTGAGGTTTTACAAGTTTTATGAACTAGTTTGAGAGAGATGCCTGAGGGACTTCTGGGGAAAACTGAGGAGCATTTTGGTTGAAGACAAATTGATTCTTTAATGAAGCAGTGCATGAAAAACACTAAATTAAATGAAAAAAGACTCAATTTGGTGCTGCGATTATTTGTTGATGAAATGATTAGGCAATTAACAGAAGGTAAATTGATTATGAATTAACAATACATAATTTAGTAAATAAAAACAAAAATAATATTTCTCTCATGTAAAATGAGTTTGAATTATAACATAAATCTATGGGCTGATTTGTAATTACTTCTTACACTGACATTTAATAAGTTATGATGATTAAGCAGAAATCTAACCTATAGAATACGTTTGCTAGCTCTTTTAGCTAAATCCGTTTGTTTGATAAAATCTTGATATGATACGTAAATTTATATGAAACAGAAAAAAGCAAGTATCTGCAGATTCCTGAAGCTGAAACAAACTATGTGATGTAGTTTGTTTTCTAATAAAATCTTTGAATTAACTCTCTGTAGTTTTTATAGCATTAAGTTAACATTACTGTTTTGAATAGTAACGTAAAAATGAGGAAAGCATCATGTAAACCTACTGAATGTTGCAGAGTTTCACTCATTCATGCAAGCTGACACTGAAGTAGGAATGCAGCGGATTTTTTTTTTTTCTTGGTATCAAGACATAGTAGTTTATTCCATGTAAAGCTCATATTAAGATACAAGGTTATTGTGATTGCCATTCCAATCCATGTTACACAAAATGCTGCTGCAAACATGCAAACATTGGTCTTACTGTGAGATGCAGAAGGAACAGACGCCACAAAGTGAAAACAAAACAAAGATGGAGACCTTGGATTTCCATGTGAAATGAAAGTTACACAAGAAATTACCCCTTTGTCTAAGAAATATAGAAATATATAGAGACAGCACATTGTAAGACCACAGAGAGAGTCATGAAACAGTTATAAACACAGAAAAAGAAGAGGCAAACAAAAGCTCTGTGTGTAAAATAGAATTTAAACTGTATAGCCCAGAGTATAACATAGGGAGGGTGAAGAGAGATGCAGAGAAACAACAAAACTGTGTTCGTATGGTTCTGGGTTCAAAGGGATGATGAGGGGAAGGACAGAAGTTGTTTTAAAAGAAAAGAAACATGGCGAGAGATGAATCATATTGAGTAGTAACGGACAACAAGTAAAAGGGAATTTACTGAACTACTAACATTAAGCCTCATGAATCTCCCCTGTCTAAACTGTGAGCTACTTCTCACATGTTTGGCTTGTTGGAGATATTAGCTCTGTTTTGGGGTTGAAAATCTTAATCAGGACAAGCTATGTTACATATTAACTTAGTATAGGGCTTCCATTGGTAAGTAACAGAATTTGACTTTCAGTGAATGTGTTTGCTTTACTTTTACTGTAATATCATTTTTGTTTGTTGTTGTTTTGACAATTGTCTTTCATCAATTCTAAAGTCTGTTTGCACCATATCTAAATCCTACTCGAAACAAAAGTGAACAAGTGCAGCAGAGAAATATTTTTTACGGTTGGTCTGCTCTACGCTCTGCCTCTGCCACGGTGGCTCTTACCGGGGTCATCGACGGGCATGACGACCGTCAGCAGGTCACTCACGCGTCCATACAGACCATTGGTGCAGACCGCCACCACCTGGACCACGTAGCTGGTGTTGGCTGACAGATCATCAAGTATTGCCCCCTGGTGGTGGAAAGTTAATGACATAATTATTGAAAGACCATATTCATGTTTAAGAAAACAGCTACAAATAACATACAGCATCTTAAAAGCTGGGTTAAAGGGCCCATATATTTACATGATTATAGTTTTAATTTGGTCGCCTCCCACTACCTTGTATACTTTGGCCTATATAACTTAAAGGTTCAATGTGTAAGATGTAGGTGAAATGGCTACAATTTTACTCTTATAATATTGCAACCTTGTTTTTGTAAAATTACTTAAATTTTGCTAAGCTGCTAATTGAGATGGCTGACTGCTGACTAGGGGAAATTGTTATTAATATATGATACATGATTCATGATGATTCCTGTGGACACTCTCTCACCACATCCTGGTCTCCATCAGTCAAGTACTCAGAGGCGACAGAGTCTTCTGCGTTGGCCAGTCTGTAGGTGACGGCATATTTCTCGATGCTGGCGTCGTACACTGCCCGCGGCCGCTCCCACGTCACTAGCAGGCTGCTGAGATTGTAGGGCGCTGCCTGCATGTTCTCCGGCTCTGAACTGCAGACTGACAGAAACACAAAGACGAGAACAAAATCAAAAATGGATGAAAAATTCTCTTCCATAGTCCCCGAAAATTGGACAGGAAGGTTTCCCACAAACCAGCACATCTGCTCGGTTATTTGTACAATCACAAAAACCAACAAGGCCAACACAAAAAATTTTTTATCAAATGTATATGAAACACAAATGTATTAAATATTCCTTGCTTATAAAATGTCATTATACTTCTAACCAGATTTAAATGATGGTGCATTTGGATTTATACATTCTCTAAGGAGCAGCCTCAGCCTCACTGGACATAATACATATATATATATTTATTTATTGTTTGTTTAATCCAGATTGATTAGAGTTATCACAAAATAAATGGAACCTTGGAATATAAACTGTCACTCTATTTTACGTGGAAATCAGTAAAGGCCATCTGTTCCCTTACACCTCCACCTCCTGCTGTCAGCAGTTAAAAGATTAAAAAGCAGATAACAGTAAGAAGTCAAATGGGGCTGATGGGGTCTGTGTTCCTCCTGCAGCCTGATTCTGGGTCAGAGTTGAGATTAGAGGAGAAGAGATAATACAAATGACAGACACTCTGGGATTAACACAGATTAAAAAAGGCTGAGGAAGGATGACATTAGAAAGGAGGAGGCTCTTTCTATCTGAACACTGGCACATTTCTGAGCTGAACCTAAACCTCTGCTGTCACTGGCTTCACCCTCTGACCTCTGACCTCTCCTCTGCAGGATCAAGGTGATAATGTCAGGCTGTGTGTCAACGCTGCTACACACTCAATAAAACTTGCATAAACAAAGTTCACCAGCAATTAGAGACGCATGTTCCCCACACTCTGTGAGGGGAAGAGGCTGGCGTTTGTGGCAGTCCACTAGAGGGCAGAATGAGCAAGGAGACCTTTGTTATTTTTTTTTTAAATTGAAAAATACTTTAGGCAGTTATCACACGTCAAAGTTGACATGAAAGTGATGAGAATCAGGAGAATACACCCTCAGACAATATGAGGCAGAGCATTTAACAGACCTAATGAGTAACAATATAAAATATCACCATGAGGTCTTTTGCACTAATATGCTTCAGCTGATCCTCCAACATAGACTCAATTAAAAAAAACGCCAGGAAGTCATACTAAGATTAAAACAATGTCAATAATTATTGTAATACAATTTTATAAATAGCAGTGCAACAAAGGTTCATTCTATATGAACCTCTAGCCTGTTTTCCAAGGCTTAAATAAATAATCAATCAATATCATGTTTATGCATTGTGAAAGTACAGCAAGGAGATTTTACATATCACCTACCCATTCCTTTGTCAAGTCATTCTCTGCCCACTGAGAGAAGACAAAAACTAAGACCCTCACTTCGAAGTAAAAATCAGTCTTTAAGCGTGAAGAATTAAAAAGGTCACATTTATCATGATAATTCATTACACTGACTGATATTCAAGTTTACTGATATTTTCAAAGTTACTTTTTAATACTTTCCTTTTAATATAATTAGTTAAAAGGTCTATGGCTTTTTCGAAGGGCAATTAAAATGTAATAAAAGGGTTACATTTTATAACCCTAACCCAATAAATACTCAGATTGTATAAAAGCAAACAATCCCCTGGTCTATAACAACAGAACAAGCCCTCCACAAAATCCACAGATCGAAAAACTTCATTAATAACTATGGAGCAGGACCAGGAAATCGATGGCTTACACCGACCCGACCCGTTTGCTCTCCGTCGCTGAGATTTTATTTAGGTCACTGGAGTTCTATTCTTAACTGTCTTTTCTTTCCATCATTTGTGATCTACTTAGAATTAATTAGTATAAATAATATATTTTCATAATGGAGTCAAGCTGAGGTCAGCCAGGTGGACGTAGTAATGATGAGGAGTATCAGTGTGTCGTCCAGCAGCAGATAGTCAGACTGTTAATCATCTGAATAATATATCTTCACGGAAACGTTTTCCCAGCAGGGTCATAAGGTGCTTGAGTAACTAAAGTGAACATCATTTATGCTACACCACAAGATATGATAAATATTGATTCATATTTGGAATGTCTTCATTTATTTCATTTCACATGTGCTTAATATAGATTGTTGTTCAATATCCTGTATTCTATATTGTCTCACTCCTTTTTAAAAAGAAATCTATAATATAATATATTTCATATCAGCTCATGTGTATCTTTACTTAATGCTTGGTTACAGCTCTTTGTAGCTCCATGCTGTTGAACGGTGCTACACAAATAAATGTGTCTTGCATTGAAGCAGCTACACCTTTAATATATTAATCTATTCCATAAGTATTTTTCCTTTTCCAAAAGCCAGTGCCTACATTACCCACAATTAAACTTTAAAACAGACTGAGGTTTTCAATTGCAGCACTGTACAGTATTTTTATGTTGACTCTATCAAAAAGATATAATAGATTGGGTTCTTAGGGTGACAATAAACTCATCAACAATCAGTAACTGTCTGCAGCTTCTATTACAGAATCAAATCATTTGCATTGGACAAGAAAAAAAAAGCCCAGCCCTGTATCGATTGTATTTTATCATTGCCACAGTTTCTTTGTTAACATGCAAATAGATATACATGTACCGTGTACGTTTTTGCAAGTAGTAAAGATACAGCTGTATTAACAACACAATGTACTAAGAGTATCAAAGCTAAATTTGTTGGGCAGAATGGAACTTTCAAAATGATATCATCATATATACATACTGTATACTACATAAATGGAATATTAATACTTTGACAAGCGAGGAGAATTTTAATGTTACAGCTGGTGGAGCTCAAATTATTATTTGTATATATAACAGAGTATTAACTTATAATAGGAGAACAGCATGTCTGTCATTGCAAGAGGAGAAGCAAAAAGTTAGTGAGAAAATGAACAAGAGTGAATGTCATATCTTATTTCACTTGAGAGTTAAAAGAGGCCAAAGGATGCGTTACTCTATTTGCCATGTCTTTCATACAACACATTTAACCTCTTGGCAAGCAACAGTGAATTGGCTGAAAAGGTGAGCGGTATTTCAGCTTAACAATAACACTGTCAATCTTCTCTCCTTCTTTACTTCTGATAGTTATCATCTCCAATGTCCCATCAAATTAAACCAACCCAGCGTATTTGTTTAGAATCTCTCTCTGGTCAGTCGACATAGTTCTTTGCTTCTCCATCAGTCTGTCAACAAATGCACATGTGTACTGTACAGCTGTGGGAGGCTCTGACTGCAACTCGTATCTTCCACAGTGAATTCAACATCTTACCTGTAGGGTGAATCTTGCAATCTGTCGGTTTGCGTACAGGAATTGAGTAAATGTACTTTGATGCATGCTACCGCTGACTTGGGGTCACTGGCTCCATATCAGTTCAGATCCACAACGATGTTTCCTGGTGTGTGATAAACACCTCACCTGCACTGTGGATGCAGACTGTGATGTCGATGACAGCGAATTGTAGGATTTTGGACCGGTGGTTTTCGTACCTGGTGTGAGGACCTCCTCAGTGCCAGTATAGGAGGAGAGCACCTGTCCCATGAACTGCTGCTGCTGCTCCCTGTAGTTGTTCTGCAGGTAGTCCATCAGCATCACGTATCCAGCCTGCTGCATCGTCATCACCTCGCAGAACATCTCCAGCTGCAACACAACCACAGAGCAACGTCAGCAACAGCTCCTGCAGGCCATCTGAAGAACAGACTGAGGGAAGCTTCACTAAATGTAACCTACAGCCTTAAATGAATCACACTGATTCATTTGACACAATGAACAGCGACAGCATTACTAATCGATGGCTTGGGTGTGATTGTGGTTAAAGAGGTTTCTATGGGAAGAAAATCTTTCCACACAGTTGTACTATATATAATACATATACTGTACATGAACATATAAGTGGTTTAACAAGACGCATATTGAATGTAGATTGTCCAAGTGAATGACTCTCCATCACTAAGTCAAAGTGTAAATATACCTCAAAACAAAGCAGCAGAAGTGAATAGGTGTGGAGGAGCCATGAATCACGCTGGAATAGCCCTTTTACCCGGGACCTGCTTCTGTACCTGCTCAGGTGAGTCACATCCGTCTGGTTACACAACACAGTCAACACAGCAGAGCCCATTAAAGTCCTATGTGATCGTTGAAGTTGTAAAAGGTAACTGTTAGTCCCTGGCAGCCCGAGCTGACTTGGAATGTCGACCGGCTGAGACACGTCACGAGACATGGAGGCTTTCAAGGAGAAAGAGAAACACCTGCCTCCATTATAACAGCTGTGATGATTTAATCGTTTTTTTTGTATATAAAGATTATTTGTGTAGTTACACATCCACATTACCACCTTTTCCTTTGAAACCACATCAACTCCACACTACTACAGAGTTTCAGAGCTGCTAAAAACGGAGAAGTTTGGAAACAGTATTGGTCTCGTTGTAGTTTAAAAACTCCAGGGCAGAAGTTTAATTTGGATGGGCAGAAACAGAGATGCTTGGAAACAATAACTCACTTCTGATTGGATCTTTTTGGTCATGAGATCACAGGGAAATCAGAGACAGACCCGGAGCTTCTCGTCCACTAAATTTTTCTCAAAGATTTCACTGACAAATTTTCGAAGCTTAGTTTTGCTGGGAAGTTTGGTTTGAATTAAATATTTTATACTATAAAAGTGGGGAGAAATGTTATGATTGACAGTTGAGACCGACTCATGATTTGTCAAGTGCATATATTGGTGGGACAATGCGAACACAGCTCCATCCACCAATCACCAAGATGGCAGTGTTTCTATCCAGTTATATTGGCTCATTTCTGACAAGTGGGGGGAAACAGAGATGTGTCATCAATCTTTATACGCAGTCTATGACCTGAAGAAGTGATTTATTATAAACTTTTGTCTTGGAAATGGAAAAATAGCTGAAATTATATCGCACCAGCTGTTGTTTCATGTTTAGTTCCCTTTGTGATCAACTGACATTTCGGTTTTATCTGCAGTTTGAGTAGTTTTTTGATTTGATTCTTCCTCATGGCTGCTGCCTATAGATTCAAAACTCCACGTGAGGTATAACCCATTGTCTTGGCTCAGACTGAGGTTTTCTGCTAAACTGCGGATATAGATGCTCCTATTTTCCTTTTTGTTCTAAGTAAGGCTTTTGCACAGAATAACACTGGAATGGAATTGTAATTACAACGTCGCCTGCGTTGTAATTATTTCAATCCTGTTGAAAATCACACATTTTTTAACAGGATTGAAATGTGAAGTTGGAGTAGACAACTTACAAAGTTAGTTAGTAAAGGAGTGTGTGTGTGTGTGTGTGTGTGTGTGTTTGTGTGTGTGTGTGTGTGTGAGAGAGACAGCTGTGTGTCAGTTAATGATCATGTCAGAGACTCAGCAGGAATCACACAGGAACCTTTTCGTCAAAAGCCTTTTGTGTTTGTTATCACTTGTTGGTTCATGCCAGCGTGTGTATGTATGTGCGTGTGTGTGTTTAAGTTAAAAGACAGTAAAGTTCTTTTGTGAGGGAATACTCGTTTGATGTAATGACTGCCTCTGCATAGTTGTCAATCACATTTGGCCTGAGGGCTGTCTCTCGCATGCACGCACGCACGCACACACACACACACACACACACACACACACACACACACACACACACACACACACACACACACACACACACACACTTATGCGAACATACACAGACTAAGCTTCTCTGCCTCACCCATCACTTGTGTGTTTCCTGAGCTCTGGTATGATAATTCCTCCTTTCAGATCCTTCAACATGTTTCTAAAAGGTTGTTTACTGACGTTTCTGTAATTGAACGAAGATTCCACAGCCCAAGTCTGGTTCTCAAAGGACCACACTGATGGTTACACATGGTCTGTAGACCTGTGTTCACTTGACATTATTGCTGATTGTTTTTTCAAGGTTTGGTTTTAGTTTCCTTCCTCTCAGGCAGCCTCTGGTTTCAGTTTAGTTCCATGTTGCAGAGACATATACTTGACAGTGTGCAGGTAATCTGTCTTTGAATTTTATGCAGTTGCTGGGAATGCTGGCATAGACCCAGTATATACAGTATAGTTGAATATTGAACACGTGTTTTCGGGGTTAAACCTGTAGTGGACTGGGAACTCGAGACACATTTCAGGCTTTTCTAACAGCATGCAGGTGCATCTCCTCATCAATCACGCAGAGCAAATCTACTTTAGGTAATTACTTATTTTCAATATAAGTATATTAATGAGCTGCAGGGGAAATGGCCATGCAACACACATTGGGAGGAACACTTCTTTAATGACTGAGCTTAATATTCACATTATCATCAAGGGGCTGCTCTGGCTCAGGAGGTAGGGCCGGTCGTCCAATAACTAGAAAGTTGTGGATCTGCTCTTCCAGTGTTAGGTGCCGCAGTGTCCTTGAGCAAGAAACTGAACAAAGAAATGTCCCCTGACGGTCGTTCTGGCACTGATTGAATGGTGTGTGTTAGAAAAGACACAGCTTACAATAGTGCTGAGTGAATGGTGTGTGAATGGGTGCATGTGGCCTGTACGGTAAAATGTTTGAGTGGTTGATAAGACTGAAAAAGCAATGACCACATTTTCAGAGCATATTGTATGGGGCCCATTTACATTTACATTATTTGTTTTTTCCAGAAAGTGGTCCATTGCAAAGCAAAATTATAATTTAAAGGACTCACAAATAGATTGGGTCTGTACGAAACCACATGATTGATGAGTCAATTCTCTAAATATAATGCAAGTCAATATAACAGCCTTAAAAATAACTTTACTATGATGACTAATGTTTTGATCCACAGTTTGCTGACAGTGCAGATGACCTCAGTGTAGGTTGATGCTCTAACTTTTCAAAAATACAGTTCAAATTAGGAAGAGAGACTGAAACACTAAATGCTTGTTCTTTGTTATTGAAATGGGGAAATTAGAAAATTGATACCACCAAGCAGTCAACTTTGGTGTGCTACTGTCTAAAACCCTTACCTGTTCATCAGAGATTGCGACTTTGTTCTTGAAGATTATCCACTCGACAATCTCGCTGCAGGGGGGTGTGGTCAGAGAGCCGTTGTAGATGAAATATTTATCCGTGGAGTTTGGAAGGAGACCTCGGAGGGTGAAGGGCGAAACCTCAGCGCTTTTACCTGAACAGTAACACAACAAAGCTTAAATAGACAAGACAGAGTAAGAAGACGCAAGTGATGAGAACAAGTAGAAGAAGAAGAAAACTTACCGTATCTGCTCACACTGAGGATACTGTCTATGATTGGTGCGTAGTTCACATTGTCTTCAGTGGTCGTCTGTAAAGAGAAAATCAACAGACTTACAGTCTTTTTTATTGATTAATGTAAATTGTTCATAACGCTCTGCAGTTTGACACAGGCCAGGTTCAACATGGAGGTTGGCCAAGCCCTGCTGACATCGGGCAAGATGCAGGACCAACATACAGAGACAAAAAAACTTTCACGCTAACACCTATGGATCAAAGGTTTAAGACCACAGCTCAAAAAAAAAAAAAAAAACTCCTAAAACAGAAATTAAAGTGTCAAAAACTGACTCAGTAATGAGTAGCTCCACCATTATTCTTGATCACTTCAAAAATTCGTTTTGGCATGCTTGATGCAAGTGTTTCCAAAAGTCAATTTTTGGACTTTTGGAAACCCTTGTCCATTTTTGTAAACTTCCCTTGCCATCCATCCCCAAATGTTCTCAATAAAATTAAGATCAGGGGAACACGCAGGATGGTCCAAAAGAGTGATGTTATTCTCCTGGAAAAAAGTCTTGGTCAGATGGGCATTGTGAATTGGAGCGTTGTCCTGCTGAAAAACGGGCAATTTTGTGGCGTTGAAGGAGACGTGGCCTTTGAAGACGTTTCTTGTTTTTGAAGCCCTTCCTTCGCAGATGCCGTCTGATGGTTATTGGGCTGCAGTCAGCACCAGTAATGGCCTTAATTTGGGACGAGGATCGTCCCGTGTCTTGACGGACAGCCATTCGGATCCTCGAGGCTCCGGCTCAGCGCCGGTGCGATTTTTTTGGGTCTACCACTTGATTTTTTTGTTCCATAACCCTGAGGATCTTTTAAGAAATGCAAAATGACTGTCTTACTGCGTCCAACCTCAGCAGCGATGGCACGTTGTGAGAGGCCTTGTTTATGCAGTTCAACAATCCTACCACGTTGATTTCTGATGGGAAGATGTGAATGAGAGACATGAAACATGATGAGAGAGTAGTTGAACGACATAAAACAACAAATGGCCGAGCTTGTTGGGAGTCAATCCAGGGACCAGCTGCCATATGGTGTGAACCCTGACCATTTTGATGACCCGATAAATCATATTTTGTATAAATAGAACAAATTATAAAGGTGAAAAAGCAGTACAACTGTTTTTAAGTTGCTGTTATTTAGAAAGTAAAGAGAGAAAAGAAGGGGAATGACATCTGACATCATAAGAGCCCAAGGACAGATCCAAACTCATGTCTTTCAGGTTGCATTCACCAACCACACCAGACAACCTCAACATGAATTCTGGAAAGTTGAAAAATAATGTTACCTGCGAAGGCGGCTGGCAGTGCACGAAAACTAAAAATTTCAATTTCTTTGTGTTGTTTTCCCACCCTGCTCTCCACCCAATCTGCAGCCCAACACACACACACACACACACACACACACACACACACACACACACACAGACACACAAAGCCTGCAGCTTCACATCAGACGTTTTCAGATTTCTGTTCAAACATGGCCTCTGTCGGTTCGAACATGCCAATGTGGCCAGAGGCAATGCAACTGCACAAAGCAGAAAGAACGAAAGAATGCATGACGCTGCGTACCCTGGCATTGAGCATGAAAATACAGGGAAGGGCACAGCAATGATCCCGAGCCAGAAATATGAATCAGACTTGAGAGAGACAGAGATGCACAACACTGTATTACTACAGTCCATTGGTGGTATCACTGAAAGTGTCTGATTCATTCCCTCGCTCCGACTTTTTCATCTTCAACAAGAAGTCATCGATAAAGTTATATTCTGCAGGTATGCTTCTCAAATCAGACACTTTCTAAAATGAAAACCAGACCTTAAATTTAAGTCTGAGCTTTGTGGAAGAATACATTAGACCATTGTTAGTATTTAACACTTAGAACATGTTTTTCCACACAAGTGAGTAAGTGGGCTATACAAACAGTTAGCCAAGACCTAATTACTACTCTTCCACAATACATGGAGAAAAGGACCACTAAACATAATACTTCTGCTTCTATTACTGAGACACCTTCAGCCACCAACACTACCTGGAGAAAGCTAGCACGAATACATATACACAGGTTTTCTTAAAAATACAGATCACAGGCGTATGAATGTCCAAGCATGACTGATCTGAAAACTTAAATCTGACAATTACAATCCCTCCTGTGATGATTGAAGCTCTCTCTCAGCTCACTACTTCCTTCTACATGTGAAAATTCTGAATCTGTAGACAGGGCACCAGGCATTGGTTTGGAAGCCGTCTGGTTTCTGTTTCCAGTTTGACCAATGACTTTTGAGCAGGGTTTGGTTGGTGGCAATATATCTATAAAGATATATACATCTTTATATATAAAGATTTGATGATCTAGTTCTGACTATAAACAAGCGCCTCATTCCAAGTTTTCAGAGTAGAGTTGATGGTTATTCACCTTTGTGTTGGTCGCCACCTGCTTTACAGAGTATCTTTGATACCAAAGATGTATAGAAAAAAAATCGATATAACAGTTTACTAAGAGGAGAGACACAGGCTCAGACAATAGTCACGTCTGGCAAAGATATAAGTCAATTAGTTTAGGAAGGTTATACTCTCACTAAACAGCTGTAAACTTCAGCCAACTTTGTGTTTGTGAGACAAGGTTAAAAGAGAACCTCTTATCAGTACTTTGTCTTCCTCTCATGTTGGACTTACAACAGACTGGATTATACAATGATGACCTGCTCACTTAACAATCTCTTCTCTCCTTGTTCTCTCTCTGCCTCTGTTTCAGCAAAAAACACAACGGTTTGCTGTCCTGGCTCCTAAATGGTGGACTGAGCTCCCCAATGACATCAAGACAGCAGAAAGAATATACATCTTCCACCGCAAACTAAAAACACATCTGTTCCAACTATACCTTGGATAAAAAAAAAAATATATAATAATACTTTTATAATAATTTTTGTAGCACTTATATGGCATTTTATATTACCTTGTAGTTGGACTTTCTTTAAGAAAATTGTCCTTTCTTGATTCTTGTTGTTTTGGGTTTGTACAAGCAACTGATTCTAAGTCGCTTTGGATAAAAGTCTCAGCTAAATGATATGTGATGTAATGTAATGACTGACTTGGAAATAGGACTATGAGATGAGTCAGAGGCTGATGACAGGTTAACTTTACATCATGTCCTTTCTTCTAGTAAAATAGTAAAGGATGGCAGGAATTATTGGAATGTTAAAGCCACTGCTCTACTACAACTGACAGACAAGACTGTAAACTGGTCTCAGTGTTATCAGTACACACACACACACACACACACACACACACACACACACACACACACACACACACACACACGCACGCACACACACACACACACACACACCTCAAACAGCACAGCAAGAGCTGTGATTTTGCCTCCATCCTTGAGGGCTTCATCTAGGGAGTTGAAGCTTTCATCTTCGTAGCAGTAGATCTGCATCTGTGGAAGAAAAAAGTATGATTAACTTTACAAGTTGCAGGAAAGGCAGTCATGTGTCTGTAGAGATACATTGTTTATTCAAATACACTTTTCAGACGGGCTGTTCCTGTTCTTTATGCATATTAGCTACAGAACTCAACTTATGTGACTCTTTTTCTACCACGCACAGGCCCAGGGGCGCCCACTGCCTAGGTTTGAAATGACTTATTTCATATCTGTCAATAGTACAACAATCAAGATGTAGAAGAGATAAAAGCTAAATATGCAAAAGTCTAACCTAATATGTCAAATAAAAATCTGTGAATTATTGGCATGCTTATTCACACCGGGATACATCTCCATAAGAACACCAACTAGACATCTGGCTGAAACCTACATACCCTTGATTTTTTGGGTCTTTTGAGGTCGAAAACACACGTGATAACACACTGAACCTCTGATAATTCAAAACTAGATCTCTGGAGTCGGAAGACTTCACAGATCCTTGCACAGAATGTTTTGCATCAAAAAAACAGCCTGGACTGTTCAATCAATTGGATAAATTGCTTATCTTCTTCTTTGTACATTGATTAACCTAAATGTTTCTTGAGGCAAAACACAAGGGGTGTTATAGGTCGCTGTTAGTTGCAAATTTTTTGATTAGATAAGACAAGGTTATCATTCATTGGTCCCACAGTGGCGAAAGTTGCAAGACGTAGTTAGAAAGAAAAAAGCTTGAAGTGAGCTCGAGCAGCTATAACAGGCTGCCGATAGGAAGGCGCCATCTTGAATCTCTCACCTCTAGAGGGTATTTGACTCCATCCAAACTGTGTTCTGAGCCGTCTGAGGAGGCATTGCAGCGCCCCCAGTGGAACGTCAGACGTCCCACCTTGAACTTTGACCTGAGGCCTCCTCCGCTAACATAAAACTCTCCATCCACATCCACCGCCACTGAGGGGAGAGAAGACACATTCAATAAAAAAAAATAGTATAGCGCCAAATCACAACATACATCATCTCAAAGCAATTTATAATAATAATAGTAGTACATGATGCATACATGACTACAGTTGTACTATGTTGATGAAATACACATCCAATGCTCCACTAAGTATTTGTGTTTAAAGCAAAAATGATTTTTTTAAAATGTGCATACAAACTTTAACACCCAGATACAATTTGTCTACTGCTTGCAAAGCACTGCACACAAGAACCAAACACAGTCAAATCTCTGACTGAAAATGATAAATTTATAAATGGTACAGAAGATCAGACGATCAGAGCTTCTACACTACATTATACTCCAGAGACGCCTTCTTTGGGTTAGCAAGGAACAATGACTCAGACAATGATGGGATCTTCTTCAGGCTGGTCTTTGTTTGACCTTACAAAAGGTCTCATTTAGGATCAAAACCTTCTTTGATGCTCTGACAAACGTGGAGAGCTATACAGACCTTTTATCCTCTGTGCCATCCTGTACATCTCAGTCCACCACCTTCACAATGGAATGGCCATGTGTCTATTGTGTTGTATGGATAATGCATGTTTTTCATGTGAATGCCCGGATGAAATTCAGTCTTTGCAAAGTCATCAATCTGCTGAGCACTTGAGCTCTACACCCTTGTCCTCTTTGTTGTCTGCAGTCTCTGTGTGTGTCATGGTGTTTTCTTTTAACCCCGTCTAAAATCTAATTTCCCCTCGAGGGAGGGCAAATATTGACTCAACGTGTTGCCGATTCACTTGTGTTGAAAAGTTTGTTTACACCATGTCAAAGGTGTGAATATATCCGTACGCTGCATCCATCAGCCCCCTTTTCTAAAACTGAAATCATCCACTTGTAGCCATGTATTCTCCTGGGGGCCCTGACAGCTTTGTGAATAGTGTGTGTGGAACCTACACTGGGCCCATTTGGGTGCTGATCAAAACAGATCTGAGTAGTCAGCCTGAACCGTGCTCAGATTGTCCACCAAACATCTCCATTAATAAAAGCCTATAGTGCAGCTGGCAGCCAAACAACAACTACAACGGGCTGATTCTTTTTGTCGCTGAGAGTCCTGTTGCTAAGAAGCGCTGGACTCGTCTGTTTGGAGCCTTTTGAAAGGAGAGGCTGGACCCCACATGTCTACAATTTCACATAACAATAACCTTGAATGCACACTGCAGGTTATTGTGTTTCACACAACTTAGAGAGAGGAAATAAATGAAAATCTCTCAATTCTGTCAAATGAGGAACTGGTAACTGTATCCTTTACAATAGGATACCACTGTAGGAGAAAAGGCTCTATCGCTCGGTATCTATCTGGGACAAACTGTCAATGGGAGAGAAGTGGGGGTGGGGTCGGGGGGCAATAAGGAAGGAGGTGAAGAGTTGGCTGTAGTTTGTTTAACGGAGCTCAGGACTGATGCTTCTCATTGTTGTTGTAAGATAGTGTCAGTGTCAGAGATTGAAAATACATTTATCAGAAGTATTTTTCATTTTGCTTTCATCATGTCATTATTACATTTTATAGTCAAACCATTAAGTTCATGTTAAAGTTGCATGATGGGGGGGGTAACTACTCAAACACTGTCCATCGTTCCCTTTTTTTTAGACCGTCTTCTCAACACCAAGTTTTTTATTTTCTTTGTAGGATGGGAAACTTTACTCTGACACACTCTAGTTGCTGTTTGGTGCAAGCCATGCAAGGTACAGGGTGTTTATCTGAGCATGTTTGGTAAAAAAATTGGATTTCTGCTGGAACAAAAATTCTGAAGTTGTTGGTAAAAAAAAACAGAAGTGCTGTAAGATGCCTAAATTCTTCAGAGAGCTGGAGAGAAGTTCAGATTAAATTTAACTTTTGAAAACTGCCACCACATTAACAGGGGATTGTTCTCACCGGTCTTGCCATCATTCTTGATGGTGGTCCTTTCGGTTGTCAGACTTTCCCAACCATCAAACTGTAGCTTCTGGTAGTGCAGCTTCACCTGAGCCAAGTTCTCCTCGATGTTGATGGGAGACTGCTTGGCGTTGCTACAAGATGGAAACTTCTTGGCCCAGTTGTTTTGGTTTAATGTTCCTAAAAAGCAAACATATAGAAAAAGTGAAGAGTGAATTTTTTTTACTGTTTAAAAAAATTGCAGGTTGGTATTTCAGAGGTCTGTTAGGCAACTGAAACAATATTCAGACCACAGTTCACAACTTTTCAAAATAAAATTTCAATCAAGCTTGAAATAAAGCATTGCAGCAACAAAAAAACATTGTGTGGAAAAATTGTTGATGAGGAAGTGATTCTATAAGTATTGCTGCCATGACGGAAGGCAGCACCTGTGAATGTTTCTGTCCACATACACACAGCCAGAGGTTTGTGGATTAAGCAGATATATTGGGGACAACAGCACAACCAGCACTCAAAAGAATACATTCTACGAAATAATGATACTGTGCCTTGATTGGTTGCTAGACTGACAAAGTGCAGACTTCTCACTCCGACCAATTATGCAACGAGTGCTCAAAGGTGCTGCTCTCAGAGAGCTAGTTTTGAGCTAACAAGGTAATAACCTCCAGCTGTTCTGCTGCACTCGAGCTTTAGAACTAATATCAGCTCACATTTTCTCCTCTGAGGTCAAAGTGCAGGAGTTTTCATTGTGCCAGCAGACTTTCTCTGAAACACAGCCTGCAGCGTTCCACTACCAACTGTGGCTCACAGAAAGGGTTCAGCATCAGGTTTCCTCTTTCCTTTCAGTCACAGAGAAAAGCCTGACATGATGAATGACACAAATACAGTAAGGAAAGTGGTACAGCCAGAAATACAAATTGTCCCTCACAAAGATGTTCATCCATTCGTGAGTGTTTCAGCTGCACCTCGATCTGAATCAAACAGATTAAATCCAGCAGTTCACATTCACGTCAAACTGATCTATAGCCTCAGGCTTATTGTTTTGCATTTATTGGAGAAAACTGTGATGTGGGCTGCCATCAAAAAGTAAAAGTCCATGTTCTGTTCACATATCCTGTTGCTGCTGCACCTGCACTGAGTATGAGGACTACATGTGTTCTTAAAGTCACTCCATATCTCTGATACCGACGGTTACATTCAGGAGATGAGACACAGTTAGAAGCTGTCGTCTGTAGGTTCACTGAGTCACTAGTTAATATGTCCCGACCTGATGTACTCTATTTTCATTACTTTACATTTCATTTAGCTGATGCCTTTGTCCATTCCACATCCTGGAATCCATTATTTCCAAAATTCAGGCTCTGTGTGAACCACAAGTCTGTGTGATTAAAAACTAATAACTACCT
The DNA here is from genome assembly GCF_949316205.1 of Platichthys flesus. Lineage (NCBI taxonomy): Eukaryota > Metazoa > Chordata > Actinopteri > Pleuronectiformes > Pleuronectidae > Platichthys > Platichthys flesus. Next base: position 22,463,780 of record NC_084950.1, on the reverse strand, counting down.
GTTTCTGATGGAATCTGTAAGCAGTCATACTGAGCCTCTGTTATTTGTTTGTTGGATACAAACCCAGTCATGGATAATATCTTCTGTAGCTCTTGTGCCTGTGTGTTTAAAGTCAAATTTATTATAAGTTGTCTGATAAGATTAAATTAAAAGTCTGGGAATGTGAAGCCCTACCCTTGTACCCCTGCCTCATCATCGCAATTATTATAATTTGCGCATTAAAACCTGTTCCCAATTAGATGAGTCCATTTTTCCCACCATATCTCAACAATGAGCAGGATGTCTAAATTATGGGTTGTGTTTTGGAGCCATTAAATTTTGACATATATATAAGGAACTGCGCCTTCAGAAGCTTTGCCTTTTTTCAAGACCAACAATGATTCCATGACAGTTTTAATGCCTGTTTTTATTACGTACTATTACCTCCGCTAAGGAGGTTATGTGTTAGTCTGCATATGTTTGTTTGTTGTTTAGCAGGATCATGCAAATTCTGGAATCCATCAAGACCAGGGGTTGGATCCAGGAATTAATTTACTTTAACATTGCAAATAAGGCATTTTTCAACATTTTAATTGATCTCTCAGGGAATAATTCATGGATCTTGATGAAAAACATCAGGCAATTTTAGGGGGCTAATATTAATGATTGTTGGCAGAGGTATGTGATCCGTTTAGTGCCCTCAGCAACTGTGAGCATCGCATGTAGGCAACACAATTCAAATTCAAATTCAGTTATTAAATGAGTTACCAAGAAACTTGCCTGAGCCACAAAAAATGTTTATTCATTGGCTTAAGAGCCAAACTAACCCAGATTCCTTCTCTTCAACAGGAAACAAGCCACATGTTCATACTAATGACCTCTCCCTGTTATCCTGCAGATGTTTGCAGCTACTTCACTCGTGCTAATTATCTGAGCGTTATTTCAACCAGCTTGTGTTTGTGTTTGTGAGCAGGTGCATCAGCGGTCACATGACCCACACACCCTTCCATCCTTGCTGTCAATTGGTTGTTAAAGGCTTATTCCTCAAGAGGACAAAGATCCCAACCAGGTCAGAGAGGCTTCTGGGTCAGGATGGATATTATCGTGTCAATAAGGAACACACACACACACACACACACACACACACACACACACACACACACACACACACACACACACACACACACACACACACACACACACACACACACCCCACACACACATTTCAATATATCTACTGTGCAATGTGGAGCACATGCAGCTCAGTAAATTATTATTAAAACTTACATATCAGTCACAAGTGTGAACAGTAACAAAGCAAATTCACTCTTAAAGCTTCACTGCAGATAAACCATATATTGGAGGAACACACTGCGCCATAGAGTTTTTCTAAAAAGCTCCACACACAACGTCCAGCACACAAACATTAAAAAGTAAGAGTATATTGTAGAACTGTTTGAGGAGGACTCACTATTGACAAGGGATAATTGACTAATAGTTTCAGAGCATAAACACAGGACAAGAGAACAGCCAATTCCAAAGAGGGAGGTTTAGAACATATTATGAAGCCACTGTCACATGAAACCCTGATCGTAAATGCAAATGTACCTCTTGAACTCTAAATATTTATATCCACTTTCCACTTCAGCCACTATATAGTTAGAATTAGTTTCCACATTATGTCAGTGTACCACACAGAGGACACTGTGTCCTGCTGTTGCAGCTCCAAACTGACACTATATGATATTTAGGCATAAAAATATACAAAAATGCCTGGAATGTTAAATAATTAAAATTGGGTTAATAAATATGAAGTCTGAACCTCTGAACGTTTAAAGAATGATTAAGAAGATGTGGAATGACAGAGCAGGTTTTAAGAATATACTTTATACAGGTACTCATGCTCCTTTTGAGTAGATGGTTAACTGTTGAAATTGCAAAAGGCATTATTGTTTATCAATTTACACGATTACTAAGGTGCTATTTCTTTTTACAATTTAAGTTATTTTAGACGGAAATATGATATCCTCACTACATTTATTTTACAGCTGTAGTTGGACATAGCTTTAGCTATTGAATATTTTTATTTAAAATCTAATAATTTAAACTTATAATACACCTCACAGAAGTCTTATCATGTCTGTAACTTTTTCTCCCTTTTCTATATTACTTTTTGAGGCCCACAGAAGAAATACAACCTTCCCCTTTAACAACTAAAACTCAGTAACATGAGGTCATTGTGACCTTGACATTTGACCTTCAGGCGCCTAAATCTAACCAGTTCATCTTTGAGTCAAAGTGAAAGTTTGCACCAAATCTGACGACATCCCCTCAAGCTGATCTTAAGATATCATGTTCAAGGAAAACAGAAACATACTCTGTGAGGTCTCAATGAAAAGAACATTTCACATTGTTAACAATTTTTTAGAGTCCTCTCACTGAAGTTGTCCAGAGGAATTAAATTTCAATCACTGCTGTTTCAATCTTAAATGCCCATATCATTCTTCTTGTGGCATTTCAATATTTAAATAACAGCAGTGTCAGCCCCGAAAACACTTGATTACTTTCCAGACATGTGCAACACATATTTAAGAGTGCCTGGCATCTTTATGTGATCCAGATGGCTGTAATTGTGGTAATTCAAAACTTTGTGACCCTGAGTTTATTTTATAAGCTTAATAAATATCTCCCAAAGAGTATAACCATATACATGTTAGAGGCCACGTGAGGCAGAATTATAACAGAATATTCCGTTTCAAAATTTAAGTTTTCATAATGAGGCCAAATTCAAAGCATGCAAATGGTTGTTTTCTAAATTGCCAAAGCACTTAAACCCCATTTTCTAAAAAAATCTGGCAAAGTAACTTTATCGTATCAACCACATAGTTGGTAAAACTGTCACACTGTCGCACTTTGACCCAGACTGACATACACAGGCCCCAAAGGTTTAAAACAGACAACTAAGCTGCTGTATTAACACACACATGTCCAATCGTGTTATTTTATGACCATACAACCCTAAACGTCATCTATGTCTCAGATGATCTACAACAGTGGTCACCAAATCGTTGATCCACTCTCTGGACTCACAAGCTGTGGTCGCACTGCAGATCAGCTGTGTGTTTGTTAACACAGGCAGCATGTGTGCCACTGGCAGAGGAGCTGCTGGTTTATCTGCTCCCTTTCTTTGTCGGATCATGTACTACTCTAATTTCAGGACTCTACAGTATGAATATGCACATCTTCTGGTCTGTCAATAACAATCAATGCCCCATTAGAAGGGATGAATGGGTTCAGAAAGTGAAATGCTGGACGTGGGAAGTGTTTGTGTGGAAATACGTTTGTGACATGGACAGATAAACACTGTGGTTCACACCAGAATAGATAGAGAATATTATCTATCACCTGAGTTTTAATGTTTATCAGTTCAATTTATGACACCAACATGAATGATTGCAACATTTCCTGTATGCGTTTCAAAATTAATTTGTTAATTTGTATTAAAAAAGGGTTTTATACTAAAATGTTTGTAGGAGCAGAAAATGCACAGCTTCAGACTGTGTCGTACTTTCTTTTTTTGGGTACACAGGACTACTTTTATATAAGGAAATATTCGTATTTGCAGAACATATTGTTGAACTGAGAAGATAAATATTGTGCATCGAACAGTAAATTTGGTTTTGGGTAAAGATAAATAGTTTTGAATCAATAGTTTTATTTTGCTAGTCAAAAGTTTTGCGTGTAGCTTAAATTTGGGGGTTTGTGTTTACTATTTCTAGAGGAAGTTGCCGGAAATGCGTTTTGAGCAATTCGGAAAAACTGTAGCATGACATTTAATAAATTTGTTATAAAACATTTGAAACATTCTGACTTTTGGTTCTGGTGTTTTCATGTAATTTGTAGAACACTAGATCACCTGACATCTGGTTTTCTTAGTCTTGGTTAACAAACAAGCAGCAACTCCGAGTTCATTAACAACTGATATTCACATGCAGAATATATTTATAGTGAGTAGCTGGCAGCTAACTGGGCTAGACACAATGGAACAACATTCTACTTTTGCTGACTGTGACACACCCACAGACTGTATCAGGTGTTGAGTGAAAGGTGGTGTTATTACACAGTGGCACGCAGAACTGTCACAAAACAAACACTGAACCGTGGTAAAGCCACTGATGTCGCTCCTCAGAAAAACCTCCCGACCCATGACTGTCAGCTTATTATTCCACTTCAACAAGCAGAGGGAGGGAAATTGTGCCTGCAAAGCTTTTGATAAACTTTGCTCACCTGCGTATGACCAGTCGATGTCTTCCGAGAACTTGCGTTGATTTCTGTAAGCATATCCTTTAGCTGTAAGAAAGAGAGAGAGAGAGAGGCTCATTTAAACAATAAGAAGCAAGAGATTATCTGTCATGTTGCATGTTGACTTCATATATAAACAGTTTTTTTCTGCTGAATCCTGTGAATTCTGAAAACATGGTCACTGCGGCAAAAACTAAATATTTCGGTTCTTACAATCTTACATGAGAAGATCTTTGGATCATTAAATAGTGACAGGACTGCCAAAGCTTGTTTGAAATATGCAACAACCTAAAATATGATATAAATTAAAGAAAGGGTTAAATTAAGTCAATAAAGTAGTCAAGTTTAGCTACTCTTCACTGTTTCTTTCTCTCTTAATAAAAGCAACAATGACTCAGTCCATGTACTTCAAGTATAACTTCAGTTGTGAGGTGGTAAAAGTTTTACAGAATAAATGTTACGAGACAAATGTCCTGAGCTGACATATATATTAGTCCCGTTGGACTTTAATAGGTTATATTTGATTTGCTGCCTCACACAAAGTTACTGCAGAGGTTTGAATGAACAGCTGCCAAACAAAACCACTAAGCTGCAACAGACACTTTCAGATGTCGTGCAGCTGAAAACTGCCACAGGCTCTGTTCCACTCAAACAATAAAACATCAAGCTGGTGAGGGTCAGTGAGTCACTATAAAAGTCTCTATAAAAGTGACCTTGTTTGCCATGATGAGTTTTTATAGATGCTCGAAATATACTAAAAGCACCCTTAGGTTTTCAAATCTCTGTTGCTTAATAAATGCTCCCTCCCTCATCAGGCTGTGATGAGCTGGCATTTAACGCCTTTTGGTACCATTTGGTCCCTTCTGCACCACTTGGTCCATATCTGGGCTAAAAGGTATGTTCTCTGAAAAAACATAGAATATCTGCAATGTCAAAGGCATTTCTAAATATCCAAGATGACTGAGAACCCTGGCACAGCCCTTTCCTGCTGACACAGTGTGACGGCCGGTTCAAAGCCACTAGCCCATCTTGAACCAGCTCTTTGCCTATGAGAGTCGAGGGAACGATTCATTTAAAACCACTTGGTTGACCAAAGTGCTTCACAAAGTAAAAGGTAAAACAAGAAAAAAAGCAACACATCAAAATACCAATGATAAAAATGAAATATGTATTTAATTAAATTAAATCCGCTGTGATAAAAACATTCTCAACTCAAAAGAGAAATCCATATAGAAAAGATGTGTCTTTAACAATGATTTGAACCTTGCGAGGGAGGGGGCAGAGCCTTCTTTTAGGAAAATCCAGGAGCAGCTGCCCTCAGCTCTCTATAGATGGAGAGTGAACATGAAGAAGTACAGCTAGGTAAGGCGATGCTTACTGGTCTAGGCCCACATACAGCTGTCAGTAGGAGGAGGCAGCATCGAAATAACACAGTTTGTTCCAGACGCTGTCATTAAGAAGGCGGGAGGGAAAGCCTTGAGCTACCAGCACACTGGCTAGCTTTCCTGTCTCCTGTCTACTTTGGACAGCCCTAAAACCTCACAAGAAGACTGGATGTTCAGTCAAGCTTGGCGATCATAAAGGAGTAGTTACATCCCAGCAGCAAATAGAAGGCAGGGGTAGCGAGCGAGACGCTGACAGACGGCTTTCATAAATGCATCATCTCAGACCACTTTTGGATATATTGGTTGAAACACTACAAAAAAACAAACCTGTTGTTCCACAAGACTGATTCCTTGTCCACAGCACACATCTCACTGATCACCATGATCATCCCTCCCTACCTCACTTACTTCCTCTGGACCTTGCCAACAAACTCGGACCACTCTGGCTCTGTCACGTATATAATAAGAGCCCATCAGGAGGTGACTTCATTAACCCGAGCGGCGGTCCCGGCATCTGTCACGTTAATGAAGTGGAGCCATAAGAGAACAACACCTCATAACCATTACAGAGCGCCGAGGGCCCAGGCTGAGAGACACAGAGCAGAGGTCACGTGACACTAAGAGGGAATAAAGTGACGTGATGAGGTGTGTGTTTGAAAACTGCAACAATATTGAATATGAAAGGTGGAATTTCTCCAAAGAAATGCTCACCAGGCAGAGGTGACAACCAAAAGGTTTCCACTCTATAACAACCCTTGATGACCTATAGTAAATAAACGACACTATAGTTTTCTGCAGACATCAGATCAGAGTAGCTGTGAACGCTACTGACATGTAATCATTTTCTCAAGCCCCTTTCTACAGTAACATTTTAAACACACCAGCCACAGTTAGTAAGAGATCCATATCCATACATCAACATACAACATACATACAATCAACCTTATCTTTGATAGATGTTGTCTTCCATCAACCAACCCAATTTTCATGTGTTTTGGCACGTCTGTGTACAAAGTCGCTAGTGTTTCCACTTTAGGTCACTTTAGGTAAAAACCTTGGTCCAGACAGAATGTGCATTTGTTTTGGAATCTGAAAGTCTGGTCTCGTTACAGTTTACTGTTCCACTCAGATAAATTAAAACAAACACGTTTGATTGACTTTGACAAGGGAATATGTATAATATACAAAAAATATACCACAACATCCAGTAGATTTAAACAGCCATGAAAACAATGATTTACCGTGCATCAATAGTCACACGATAATGTGACAGGAACTGAAACAGAGAGAAATCACACACTTACACTGCACAGTCGTTTAACCACATAGAGCATGTTTACCATGCATGTATAGTTATCAACATTTACACCGTAGGTATAAGGTCATAGAAATGCCTCTTTACAAAATAAACTGATGGTCAGGAGATTCGTTTTTCATGGCACATGCAATCACAATGTTACACCAGGCAGAGCACTAGTTTAGTCAAGGACCATAGACAGAGGTCTGTTCGGCTCACTTCTTTCAAAATTAACACCCTCAGATTCATTGCTTTTCAAACTTGTAGTCACTGACAATTTACCAGACTTCACACAGCTCCCTCTGGAGTCACTCAATGCTTTAGAGAAGAAGTCCACTTAGTAAAATTGGAGTTATGAATAATACAAATATCTAAAAGCAGCTTCAAAGCAGCAGAAAGATACAAATCAAAACCTCTGGTCAGAACTTTCACAAGAAACCAGGATGCAGAGATATTAAAGGGATAGTTCATATTCACTCATTATCTACTCAGCACTATGCCAATGGAGGGGTGGTTGTATTGTTTTTTTGTTTTTAGCAAGGATCACAGAAGGACATTGAGGCCAAAAGCAACACAACACTTCACACACCCCTCCATCAGAGTGATAACACTTTTAACAGGGGGAAAAAACTCAGAAACTTCAGGAGAGTTGTAAAAAACTGCTTCCTCTCTCAGGACTGACAGAAGTGCAATAGATGTTCCGTGCAGCAGAGCACATGAGCAAAGACAGATTCAAACATAAACTACACAAGAAGAAGTAAAACATGGATCTTCATGCATTTTTTATCTTGTCTGTGCAACTAACTTCAAACCAAGACAATTTAAGTGTCAGACAGTGTTTGCAGCCTCATTTCCATATTTGATCTCAAGACCCCACCTGAATGTGGTCTGTTCAGTATTAGTCTGTGGTAAATTAGGAGATGAGGCATCCTGCTGTGCTGCATTTATTCCCTCTAAACTCGGGATGATAGCTGTCTAATCCAGGATTACACGTTTGTCAGTCTACAGAGGGAAGAGTTCGCCTGCAGGAAACCACTTCGGTTCAGCTCCACTTTGTGAAGATGTTCATACGCAAAGCAGGTGAATTCCAGACACGCTGATAGTAATCTAAGAACGTCAAGACCAAAGAAGCTGCTTTAAATGTAACGTGTATAAGTTAAAAGGAGATCGCAATCGAATTCAAAGTTTGGATCTAAATGTACAGTCGATCTTCAGCAGAGAGAGGACATGGAGTGACGTTACACATGGTTTTCCAAACAGGAAATAGTGCAATATGATCTGAATGTAGAAATATAAATAAAACCATTAAATGGACTTTAAGATTGGACCCAAACCACATAAGATATTTGTGTTGCCTTGTGAAGAACAATACAGTTTTGCAGTTTGTGATTGGATATCACAAGGGTGCACTCCCCAGCATTATCATGCATTGAGGTCAGTCAACTTCCACTGGTTAAGAAACACAATGTGTTCGACACTTTTTAGAATGAACAAAGTAGATCTTGCAATTTAAAACAAGGATATTATGTAATCCTCACTACATGTATGAACCTTTACTGTATTTGGATGAAATTAACCACTACATGATGATGGTTATATCTTTACTTTGTGCCCTTTTCTTATTTTCACTACTCAGTGACTTCAGCTTATTGTCTACCTGTTATTCTTTCATGCTTCATAGCTTCTTTTTTTTCTCCCTGTCTTGATTCAGGAGTGTGTTTGTTCAGTTTGAGGGACTTATGGATTTCACATTCAGATTTTGTAATGCTTTTACTCAAAACTCTGAACTCGCACTCAAATACCCCTGCTTGTGCTTAGATTTGCTCTGCACTCAAATATTTGTTGATTGGAGAGAATTCCTGCTCTCCAGCTTTACTTCCTTGAGAGTGCAGGTGGTAACTCTAATCTGGTTCATGCCCCCACATAGGGGCCTCCTAAAATAAATCTAACGCACCCACAACGAGGCCTAGACACTTGTTGCACATACAAAAGCAAGAGCAGAAGAAAAAGTACAAGATCAGACATTTCAGGCTCACACAAAAAATCTGAGTGCAAGTTTACAGTTTGAGCACAAACAGAGCATATCTATGTACAAAATAGGTCTATTTAAGTGTGAGTCTGTTTTTTTTTTTTTATTCCAACGGAAAAATCCTGCTCTTGAATAAAGTCAGAGAAATAAACATATCTACATATATAGAACTCAGCAACAAGAAAGAAGCATCAGCAGTGAGTTTTACCTATTGTAATCTACAGCTTGTCATTGTTAGGGGACTGTGTGAGATTTGCCTTTAACCCATTGAGATTTGGAGTTTGGAGTTTTTCCTTCGAGAGAAAAAGGCTCTTCTAGTTTTTGTGGTCCAGCAGAACCTCCCAGGACGGGCCGGTCACCCAGTTCATTTCTGCCTAAGTGTACAGGGTTTAATCCTTCAAACTAAAGATGGTTGAAATGTAGAAACGTGATCAAAGTCCAGCAGAGAAGACTCCTGTTTCCGAGGATAAAAGACTGACTGAAGAGCTACAAAGTGGAATAAAACCTCCCGACGAGGTGAAACTCGCTCGTTGCTACTTCCCCATGAATCATTGCATGACCACAAGTGGAGAATGCCTGCCAGTTAATGCAATGCATTCCAGCTGTGTGACAGCTCCTGTCTGACGGTTGCAGCTTGTTCCCTTCAGAAAGCGGCAATAAAGAAACAATTAGACCCTTGGTTGTTCCTGTCCTGAAGTGTCTTTGCAGTGGCCTCGCTCTGGTGGTGTTATTCACTCCACTGCTTTCACTTAATCACTGACCTCCAACACGGTGGCAGGGTCACGACCTCGGGTTTAAAGGTCAGAAGGGAGAAGTTCAAGTAGCAGCTTTAGACCGGTATCACCTCGGGATGGAGGCCGTTCATCTGTCTCTCCAACACTTTGATCCAGAGAAAATATCCCAGCTCTTTACGGGAAAGCAGGACAGGAAATGTACGTTCCCTGTCTTAGAAATGATGATCAGCAGTGTTTATGGCGACACCCCCGAGACTCCTCTCTCTCTCTCCTCCACAAGCATCAGGACATAAGTTCCTCCTTCAAACAAGATACAAAACTGGAGGAGATGTTATGGTGATACAGGGCTCTCGACAGTGTCAGGAGCACAGCACAATTTATTTTTTTCTTTTGTATAGAGCTTTTCTAGTCTTGATGACCACTCAAAGCGCTTTACAGTACAGTTTTTACATTCACACATTCACACAGTGCATCTAATCGCAGCACTTTGTTATTCTATGGGGGGCCATTCGGGGTTCAGCATCTTGCCCAAGGACACTTCGGCATGCAGATGGGTCAGACTGGGGATCAAACCGCCGACCTTCAGGTTGGAGGACGACCACTCTACCCCACAGCCACAGCCGCCTGATGATACAACACTTATATCATCAGTGGCACAAGACCAGGTTGCATGAAACAGGGGGCGCACACAAGAAACAGCTGCCGCAGTGCCTTGTGGGATTTCCAGCACCATGCCAGTGTGTTCTCAGCATAGTTCATGCAAGTGAAACTGAGCAGAGAACTCTCCCTCTGTGACCTCAGTCAGGTGGGTCAGGACAGACAGGAAGCTGTGAGCTGTGTCTCTGTTAAGGTGGAAATGGAAAGCAGATGGTGTAAACAGCAGCTCTGACATGAGACACCTGCTGCTCCCCGACACTGTGTGTGTGTGTGTGTCAGTGTGTGTGTGTTTGTGTGTGTGTGTGTGTGTGTGTGTGTGTGTTTGTGTGTGTGTGTGTGTGTGAAGTTTACAAGGAATATGAGGATGTTTCAGTTCAATGTTCACTCTAAGTCATGATATTATAACACCTGTACAGTCTTTTATATGTCAGTGTGTTCAGTCCGGTGCAGTTCGACTCCCTTTCAGTCTGTCAGTGTTAGGGTCTAACAGTGTTACCATCTGAGCTCATCTTTGGGAGGCAGCAAACTGAGCACTTCAGGGGACTCTTCTACTGAAACAGCAACCAGGTTGTTTTACTGTGCATGGTTTAGCCCCTCGTTTGTTCGTCAACATTTTGATGCAGTGCCCGTTATAAACCTGCCTTTTTGAAATGGGCTGTTTGCTCTTTCTGAAACTGTAGAAGGGACCATCAGTAGTTGAGCTGCAGCAGGACTCAGTCCACTAAAAAACTATTAAACTTCAGTTTCCGTTTCAGTTTCACTCAACAGATTCTTCTCTGTGTGTCAGATCCTCCCTCCGCTGCGGGACAAACACGACTCATCTGACACAACCACATCAAACACTGCAGGTTTCGCTTACAGGCCACACGGCTGACACATGAGTTGGGCTAAAAAGCTATTGTGACTTTGACCATAAAGAAAAACACCTGCTCAGTCTGTAACAGTTACATATCCGTGTTTAGACAGGAAGTGCTGACAAAACGCCCCTGGTGACTGTAGTATTCATTACAGTGACTGTAGTGTTCATTACAGTGACTGTAGTGTTCATTACAGTCACAATAATAATTTATTGAACGCTGATCTATTTTTTATAGCAACCAGCTACATTGTGCTTTCTTTTTCTTTTTTTTATAATTTGCTTAGATATCTGAGCCATGCTGGCAGGATTCCTACATGGATATGATCAAAAAGTGTCCACCACTTTGGTCCAAACTGAAATATCTTACCAGGTCATGAAGATGGTCCGTTTACTTCTTGTATTTCTTGTATCTACTTTTGTGTATTTTGTATTTGAATATTGCTCTTTACGATGTCACTGTTATAAAGTCTTGCCTTTTTTATTCAAACAGGCTTTTTTTTAATAATATCTCAAAAAAACAACTTAATATTATTGAAATCTATATATTCATCATGGAATGAATGTGCAAAATTCAAGTTTAACTCCTAAAAAGGGACTTTTAAAGAACTAGAATTGAAAGTCAGCTATTTCCTGAGGAATTATAATGCTGCTTTAAATCTCAGTGATGATGAGCATTTGAAGGTAAATTTATCTTATCAAGACATGCTATAATCATAAATAGAACAATTTAATAAAATTGACAGAGTAAACAGTGCTTTAAGAGTAGCTGACAACATGATTGAAAACACAGTACTATTGTGCAGGCTGATGATTGTTTAATGTATTTGCTTTCATTTACTTACCATGCTGCTAATTTCACTACATATTCGATATTAACAAAGAGAAACATTTCTTCAGTTTCTGTAATTGCTGACTAGTCTATATATGTAGCCGTGTTGGTTGTTTTTTACATATACTGTAAACCAGCAAACAGCAATGGAAGCAAGTAAAAGAAGCAGAAAACGAAACGAGTGTTTCCTCTTAGCTGAGAAGTAAAAAAAACAGTTTAAGAGGAAAATTCTGTGTAACTGTAGAAGCCGAGAGGCAGGTATGACAGAAAACTGCAGCAAATTAACAATTCAGGCAGCGTGGTGTGGTGAGGGGTGGTGGTATGTGCTTATGTTTTACTGGAAAAGAGTGAATGATTCGAATGGATTCTATGGGGAGCTCTTGCTCAACGTCTGTACGGAGAGAAAAAGACCACAACTGTGTCAGTGTGTTTATTCAGTGGAGAGTGGCCGGCTCGGCGCTCCGGTCTGTGGGAGTCCCGCTGCCTCCAGCCGGACGCTGAATAAGAGGATTAGCAGAGCCTTGGGAGAGCCGGGACAGCCACAGGCTGTAGGGGGTGAGAACTGCAACCCACGCCAAAATGTGTGACACCCCCAACCCCCCCCCCCCCCCCACAACATCCACCCACGTCCCTGTCCCCTCAGCTCCTAATGCCAGGGGGGGGGGACCAGGGTCTGAGAAAGGTGGGGGGGTTTGCGTAATGCCAAACTGCAAAGACTGGAAGGGGATACGGCATCTCTGGAAAGGCTGGGCTTTTATTTCTGGTGGCACCATATCAGCAATGTCTGGCATGTTTCAGCTCTTTAACTACACATTTCCCAGTGACAGTGAGGTAATTTCCTTCCTTGCATCATGGCAGCAAATGATTTTCTCGGCTTGTCAGGATAAACATTTGTTAGACAATATATTGTCCCAGAAATAATGGCATGAACGATAATATTGTCATTTTAAGAGACCTTTTACTATACCACAGTCTCAGCATTCAGTGTTCAATCCATGTAGTAGGATAGTCCATTTCCCCTACAGTCAAAGCACCATTCAATTCAATCCAGTTAAATCAGGGCAAAAACAAACACAACAAAGATGTCCGCTCTGGGTCTGCAGATCTTCTCAAACCAACAGCCCAGTATTGTAAACATAAGGATAAGCCTCCGTATCGCAGTTTAATACGTTGTTTTTCTGTACGTACATGGCGCTCAGTACTGGTGACGGTCAACAGGTTTCTTGCACCATTTTTTAAGTCCAATTTAATGCTTTTTAAGACCTTTTTAGGACCTGAATAACTGTAATTAAAAAAAAATTATAATAACTATTTCTTTGATAGAGAAGCTAATTTATTCAAACCTGCTAATACGATATCAGAATTGTCAGACTAATTACATCTAGTGGAGGTAATATTGTTTTAAAACAACACGAAAACATAATATGCCTCCTTACTGCTCCTGTGGTGTCAACAAAGTGTCCTTAAGCCCCGACATTCAAATTCGACTCAAAGCGGCGTAATCTACACCATGTTTTCAGCCTTAATGTTCACTGTGATCGTCGCACATATCGGCTCAGGAGGAGGATCAAAGCGGACCTCAGGTGTGGTGTTACAGGTTGCTCTAAGATGTGAGATCCATTTTCCTTAACAGACGCAGTGTGTACTCTTTGATGATTTGTGTCAAATGTTACTGAAGTTTGTCAGAGGCTGTTAAACAGGTCAGCACACAACAGAGTTGGTGTGACAGAGACATGACAGGGAAACAACACTGGTTTAGCTCCAAACTCAACAACCGGACATTCCCGAACACCGGAAATTGAAGAACCATGAGGTTATCGCAACATAAATGAAGCATTTGGGCAAATGGAGAGATTCCCGCTTAGATTAATATATCTCAGATAGAAGGGAAAATATGTGATTTATACAGACTCATACTGACACAATAATCACACCATCATCATCTATATATTTTTTGGGTGAAACTGATAATAAAAAATTTACATTTTCTAAAAACTTAACTCAAATAGCAACCGCAATATCCATCAACAAAACGACACAATCATTTTGTATTAATCCATAGTCAATATAGTAGAGTTTGACAGGCAACACCTTTAAACCCATTGTGTATCCATCAGCTGAGGAGGGTCAGATACAAGCCCCTGGAAGTCATTAGCACTGTGCCGGACACAATGTGTCTGAACAGCTGGAGTGTTTTACACTTCAGAGGTCTGACCGCCGGGCTGATCTGTCAGCAATCGAGAGAGAAAAAAACACAGAGCTGCTGTCATAACATGTCCACTTCAGCTACTGTACAAATCCTGTTACATGGTTATATCTTTCATCAAACCTCCTAGTTCTGTTTCTGTCAAGAAGGGGCACCATAGAACCATTTCTCCGTTACACCAGTTCAAATCTCCTGTAACCAGTAAACAGAGAGCTCAAGCCGCTACGACTCTAGATCCATTCAGCTCCAAGTCAAGGCGTAAAGTGTAATAAATGTGATTATTCTACATTTACTTAAATGTAATCAATGCTAGTGGTGTTGAGAGTTATAACAGAATGCATACACACAAATTAATTAATAAAAAAACCTTCACACTACAGCAGAACACAGTTAAAATCAGTTACACACATGATTCAAATTAACAATTGATGGTCTAACGCTAACTAAACAAAAAGCAGTTTTCATTAGCCATCCATTGTGGGTTATGGGCATTTATTACCTTTAGAGTGTTTCTAAAATATATCTTGTCACTCAGTGCTCCTGGAGTAGAAAAAGTGAGACTTCTTCCTCAAGGTAAACCGATATTGTAGGGAGGAAGTTAATGAAGATGGACAGTTCATCAGAGTGGGACTGGATTCAGATGTTCTCCCTCGAAACCTGCTGACTGAGCTCTTGAACTTTCACCATATACTGTGATGCGTATTCAGCGTCTCTGCATCAAGTGTGCATGGATGCTGCAATTATGGTCAGTTTTGTCATTATGTCCATGTATGGCCTGAAAGGTGGAGGAATGCCCAGTGTTGGTTTGTTCATCTTGAGGCACTGAAGATGACTTGCATGGCCACTGTGAAAACAAGGAGGGAGATTGTCCAGCCTGCCATGATGCTTCACTCCAATGTGGTCTTGACTTGATTAGTGATAGGCTCTGGTACTTGAAAAAAGAACTTCAGCTTCTGTTTTCAATGCGTTGAGGCAAACAATCTAAAATGACAACCTCCTGAATGCAGTCAAACAAATGATTCAGACTTCTTGCCAACTGTTTTGCAATTTTTGAAATTTGAAATATTAGGAAAACAAATGGCAATGAATGATGATCATCACATAAAGGCATTCATTTAAGGTTTTCTAAAGTATATACCTGTTTTAGCCATAGTTTGGCTATAAGCCATCAAACTTCCAATTTTTCCATATTAATTATGTATTTTCTGCTCTCGTTAACAGAACAGCCTGAATGTGTCTCTTCACTTCTGTCCAAAAAGATGTTTTTTTTTGCAGCTATAACACTGTTTTGGATTCTGGTGCAGCGAATGGTTGCTACATTTCCAAACTGACTTTGAGTTTGACCTTCACGAGGCTTGGACAACAGATATGATTCATGAAAGTGATCCTACTAGATTTGTACTCAGCAGATCCTCTGCTAAACCTCAGAAGTCCACTTTAAGACCACCAGGAGCAAAATCAAAGCGCCTCGTCACAGCGCTGCAGGCATTAAACAAATGAAAGTTTTTTTCTACCTTAAAATCCCTTCAAACCGCTGCTGGGAGCAGAAACACAGGGGAGCAGCGGCTGTGGAAAAACTCAACTCATCAGATGAACAGAGGCCTCTGGGTTGATGTTTTCCTCATTGATCAGCCGCTCTCATCTTTTCTTTTTAACTATAAATGGCAACGAACAAAAGCGGTATATACTTTGCAGAGTGAGACCGTCGACCCTAAAAGGAGGCTGAAACATGAAAGCAGAGAGACTGAGAGGATCATTGAATGTGAAGCATGCACGGCAGGAATGAATGCAGGGAAAAAAGACTCCAGGAGCTCAAGTGAAATGAAAGTATGACTGCAGGGTGCTGCAAGATATTCATCTCTATTAAAACAACTCAAGATATATTTGGTATTTTATGCTGGACTGCAGGGCCAGTCCAACACTGAAAAAAACAAACTTAACCACTGAATACAAAAGGTTGTTTTCAAATTCAAATAGAAAAAAAAAAAAAAATTGTTATGAATTGAAGTATTTGCTCAAGTTGGTTTAATGAATGTCTTTTGTAAGTGTACACATAATCGTGAATGAGTGATCAAGTTGCACAGGTCAGTCGGCCCGGAGGTGGAGTTTACTCATTGTCTATTTTGCTTATAAAACACACCGTCTGAAACAATGTCTATTACATCATCAGGAGGAGCGTTTACAGGAAGTGTTGCCAACTTAGCGCCCATTTTTTTTAAAATACAGTTTGTAACAAATTGAATCGCCACAATAGCGTTTCAAACAGTATATTTTATCACAGTGAGCAGAAGAGAAGCAAACTGAGTAATGGCTGAAACCAGCTGACACTAAGCAAATTATAAATATGATATCATAATGTCATGAATATCATAATTATGTCATCGATCAACATTGAGCAACTTCCCGAGCTGGTTTTTAGCTCCTTTTTAAAAGAAACAACAGTTTATAGCGTAGACCAGCCAGAAGTTTTGAGATGGTGGTTTAAAAAACAACAACAGAACAATGAGTGAGGTTTTTTCCCACAAATGGAAAAAAGTTGATTACATGACAAACAAATATTTGGCCTATTTATTTACTAAATCATGAGAATATTTAAGAAAATAGAAAGTATTTATGCCACTGAAAACCTTAATAATACAAAAGCATGTTCTAATTTGAATCCTACAATCCACAATAGCTGATAAAATACATGTTATAAATATTTTTAGAAAAATACATATTGTCTGACTACAATTTTTTTAGGACTGTTTAACAACAGCACTCCCTCTATGGAGTTCTTACGATACTTATATTTCAATTGGCAGGTCCTCACTTTGTAACCCCCCTTTAATTGACTATTTGGGACATAAGACGTGGTTTTAGGGTTAGGGCTAGCATTACCTTCAGGTTAGGTCAAGGGTTAGGGTTAGGCATTTAGTTTGAATGGGTTATTGTAAGGGGCTAGGGAATGTATTATGCCAATGAGTGTCCTCACTAAGATAGCTGAACAAACATGTGTGAGTGTATGTGTGTGTGTGTGTGCACTCATGTGTGACCTGAGTTTGTAGTCGGAAACAAATGATCCGTCTCAGTGGGAAAGCTGTTAAATAATGGATGTGACTGTCTACAGTTTCCTCCAGTTTGGGCCGCAGCCAAACATTAAGAGTGTCAATACGTTAGATCAGTTCAGATTTTTCTTCTGTTTACTCCTGCTGAACAATTACAAAAAAAATCAGAAATATTTCAGTCTGGACCAGCATGATGACACAAAGTCCCATAGGCTGATTTACACTGTGAAAAAAAAATCACAATTAATTGTCTTTTATCAGACCAGATCACAGAGGATCGTTTGTAGGATTGGGTTTTTTCTCCAACCCAGCAGAGAATTTTGGTAAACTGAGAAGCAGTGTTAAGAAACAGATGAGACCCCTCATGCACCAGTTGTATGCACTGAGGCAGGTTGTCAAATCAACATCTATTCAACTTCTAAATGTCCGTTGGTTACCTGCCCACCGTTCTCTGAGTGCAAGCTTCAGCTGCTGCATCAGTCTCAAACAAAGCAGCCCTGAACCTTCAATATGCCTCTCTTTCTCTGTTCGACTGCCCGACCTTCACCTCAAAGCAACTCTAAACACTCAGAGAGGGACATGGATTCTTCAACAAAACGCTCAAGCTCACAGCGATATGTTTACAAGAAGAGGAAGATTTAATGGGATACTGAGAAAGACTGGCCCCATTACAATAAAGTTACAAGGGTTTTTATATTTATTTAAAACCTCTGCTGATAGCTATGTCTGTCTCAAAATGATCCAACCTCTGTAGAGCAGAACATAAACAATGATTTAGTTTGTCGTGGCACAGCAGCAGATTAAATGGAAACAGTAACATGCAAGAGAACTACCTGTATGTGGCTCATGTTAGCATCAATCAGAGGACAAAGCAGTGGTGTGTATGTTGGGATGAGACCAGCGAACCTTTTCTTTTTCCTCAGTAAAGAGGGGCATCTATGTAATGTGTAAACAAAATGGTTTGGTGCTGAAAGAAACTTAATGAGCATCCTACTGCTGTGGGGATCAAAGCGTAGTGACTTTGATCCCCACAGCAGCCAGTGTGACCCTGAA
The DNA here is from genome assembly GCF_949316205.1 of Platichthys flesus. Classification (NCBI taxonomy): domain Eukaryota; kingdom Metazoa; phylum Chordata; class Actinopteri; order Pleuronectiformes; family Pleuronectidae; genus Platichthys; species Platichthys flesus. Next base: position 22,445,403 of record NC_084950.1, on the reverse strand, counting down.
CCACCTGATAACCTGAGCATGTGTCAGGGTTTCATTTAATTATATTCCACCCAAAAATCGTCTTCATCTGTCAGATTATCATTAAATCAAACTATAGTTTAAACACTATTAACACACTTTAATATGAATGTAGCTGCAAGGAAGCTACAACTTTGATGTGGATTCTTCACACAAGTCATCGAATCAGCAGCACAGACGAACTTATACAATCACCAGAGTTTCAAGGTGGTCACCCAATATTTGTGTCATCAATTAATAACTGACCAAATGTTAAATATGATCACAATCTCATCTTCTTTTGCTGTGTTATGGGGACGAATAACACCTGAATATAGTTTATCATTACATTTATAATGTCACAGTGAAGTTAACCTTTGAGCCGAACTATGTCAATGGACATTTGTGTGAAATTGCTTTCATTTGTGAGTGACCTTTGATCAGTAAAACCGAATCCGCTAATTCTTGAATCTAAGTGAAAAATATTACCAAATCTAAAGAAATTCTATCAACGTGTTTCTGAGAATTGGACAGAGATGAAGTCAATCTGAACACATAATACATCCAGGGTCAAGGTTTACGAAAGCTGTCATGAGTATTTCTCCTGATCTGATTCTAGTATTGTCTTCTCAGCCTCAGTCAGTTAAACACCTTTGGTCCGAATCCACTTGATCCATCACTCTCAATTATAATTCATGGTCCCCAGAAGATAAAGCCCATAACTTATTAATGACCAAAAAGGCATTTGTATTTTTAAGTAAATGGGGTTCAATGCCATTTCACTCGGACATTCATGGTTCTGAGAGAAGAATCCAACTAGCTTTGGTAATCTTTAACAACTAGCTCAAAACACAGTATGGCACTGTATGATGGTAAACTCTCAGTCTTGTCCACTGCACTAGTGGTCAGACTCTAAAGCACAGAGAAGCCGCACTGTGTAATGAATTCACAGATTTCCTCATGCATAGAGCGTTGTCCAAGCGGAGCGGTCTTGGTTGGAGCGGACGTGTTTCCACTGTGAGCGTATAACATGGTGACGAAACAGTTTGTCAGAGGCCCAGAGAAAAGCTCCTCAGCAGAAAAACAACTTCATTAAACACTGGAGCTGAATGAACCAATGCAGCGCCAACGTCGTATCCCACCAGAAAGACAATGAGAGAGGAAATGGTGTGTGTGTGTGTGTGAGTGTTTGTGTGTGTGGGGGGGGGGGGTGTGTGTTGGATTTACTCTTCAATTCAAGCTTAAGATGAGAACTATATTCTTAATGATGTTTGTAGGAACATGTAGGGAAAAGATTATCTAGCGAATAAATGAATTTTAGGATTTTAATGCCACATTCAAGTCATGTAGTTTTTACCAGCTGCCAATTGGGAAGTAAAGCTGAACCAATCCACAAAGATCCCGGCAGTCCAGCTGATATATACAGGGCTTCAAGGAACAGTTTTTTCTATTTATTACCTCTTTCTTTATTTCTTCAATTAAATAAATAATCAGTTTGTTTATACAGTGTCTTCTTGAGGTTTCTGCCGTGTCCACAATCCACACAGGATCACTTGAGCTCAGACAGAGTGACCATCAGGCTTGGTTGGTTTAGAAATGTAAGAATTAGAACAGGCCACTGACAGACAAGTTGTTATGTTTTGCAGCTATAAAAGATAGGTTTACAGTCGGTTACGACAGGAATTTCCTTAATGGTAAGTTCTTAGGCTGAACTGGTCCCGGCTGGGTGGGGCTGTGAGACAATGCGATCCTTAATGACATTATATTGCGAAGGAAGTACGAAACAAGACTTTTTCGTTAACTTATTTTAACTTACTCCATAATTCTTCGAAGGGACTGAGTGAGACAGTCCGCGGAGTGACTGTTTTCATACTTTGAGGGTCCCTACTGACCTCCTTCAATTCATTACAGATAGTAAAAGCCCAGTTTTTTTTTTTACACAATATTGGCCCTTTAAGGTTTTCTCAAGAAAATCTGATATCTATGTGTGTGTACAATTTGTTGCAGCTTGATTGATTTGAGGAGAAGCTTTGGCTTTGGCGGTGGTATCCTCTCTACTTACTACCACTCTCATTATCTATGTTAACTTCTAAGATTTTTGTTGTGTATAAATTATGTTCTCACAGACTCTGTTCTTGATGAGAAAGAGACTGTGCTGAATGAAGCCTCTGCGTGTTTTAAACTGGCTTCACTGCGCAGATTTAAAGGAGTTTTACTGGAAAGAGTTCACAGGGACCAAGTCCAGCTGTGATGCTTTTACTCTGAAAAGATCTGGAGGCATTTCTAATCCAATCACTCAGACCAAATCAAACTTCAGCAGAGACAGATGTCTACAGTTCTCTCACTGTGTTAACCACATGGTCCACCACACTACAAACACACTCAGACCTTCACAGTCTCTGGTTCATTACAGTGAGTGTGGTCTGTTTACGGTCCAGCAGGAAAGCCCTCACGTTTCCAGCAGGCCTTGCTCTCTGCATGTTGCCAACTTCACTCTGCACCATAGACTGTTTATAAAAAGCTCTGCACACAACTCCCAGTAAAAAGTGACATTTTATTGTAGAACTGTTTGAGGAGGATTCACTAATGACAAGGAAAAATTCTGAAGTAGCTAAAGAGCATTAACGCAGGACAAGAGAACATTACAAACACGCAGGTAGAAAAAGGTCACTGCATGAGTTGATTGATGCCGGATAAACAAGAAGTGTAGTGGTGCGTAATGTCGCCATATGATCATGTGAATCTGGCCGTTTTCTGCATTAGAACTGCTGCAATAAGAAAAAGTATTTGTGATTCATACATAACTGGCTAAACCACTAAAAGCTAATCTGGTCTTGCATGTGCAAAGAGTCTGTCCAGACACCCAGTCATCTGTCATCTGTGCAGGTCTACGGCCACAAGCACTGATTTCTTTTTGCACTGGCCGATCATCATCAGCACAATCACTGGCTCATTAACAGGCAGACATTTTGTGACGGTGCCTTGGGGATGCATGACTATTTTGAGGGATGACCTAATTGAAACTCTCAGTGGGAGGGCCCAGCGGGGAGGGGCACAGAGGAAATTATAGATTATACACTTTGTCCTTCTTCAACCTTGACACACTTTGTGATGGTGCTCGTCGTTTTCTTGTCATCATTATCTCACCACAGTACTAATTTAAACCAGTCTTCTTTCTCTAAGGGATTTTTGAAGTGCTTTTTCTAAAATGTGTGATTGCATTATTTTGGATTATTTGACAAAGACTAAATTTTCTTATTTAATATATAAGAAAACACTTCTTTGATTTTCATTTTCATTGGTTTTAATTTTAAGGTATTGTATGAAAATACATTGTTGTTTCTTACTTTTGAGGTGAACTGTCATTCTTCTAATAAATATAACCAGCGCTGACAGACCAGATGCAGCAGTTTGGTGCGAGCTGGTTAGTGCCGACCTTCTACTGTTCACCACCACCACAGAGCTGCTCCCCATCCCATCTCCCAACATCCCCAGTATACCACCCTGGGCTACCGTACCAGTCAACCTGGCAGTAACACGAAGAGACGTGTGCTGCTCGTAGAGGGAATTACAGTTGCCGTACAGTTGATCATGTAAATCCAAATAAAAAGCTAATGACCACCAGAATAAATCCATGAATTCCTGTTCTGAATGACCGTACTGTGGTTGTGTGCCTTTTTCCAGATTATATAAGGTCAATGTAACCACTGAAATATAATCACATTATCTTTGAGTCCACGTGACAACTATCAAAAATTGAGGAAAATCCCTCCAACATTCTTGAGATTTCACATTCAAGAGGCAAAAAATATACATTTTTGAGGCCACTTTGACCTTTGACGACCTAAATTTAATCAGTGAGTCCAAGGTAACATGAGGTCATCATGACCTTTGACCACCAGAATCTAACCAGTTCATCCTCGAGTCCAACTGAATATTTGTACCAAATTTTAGGAAATTCTTAAGATATTGTGTTCAAGAGATTGGGAGGGACGGACAGGCAACCCCAAAACAAAATGCCTCCAAAACAGTGCCAAAAAATGTTTGTGTTAACGTGACGCTTACTGAACATTTTCCACCTAGCAGATTCATTTGTTAGCCAATCATTCGAAAGTAAAACAGCTAATTAGACAGTGTGGTGAATCATTTCAGTCATTTTTTAACTAAAATTATAAACATCTGCTGGTTTCAGCTGTGAAGATTTTATTTTGATATTAAACTCAACAGGCCTCATCTTATAGCCTACCTGACACAAAACAGCGTCATGAAAAGTGAAACATGGTTGTGTGCATGTGCAGCAAATTGTGCACACCTGAGCGCCCATGGGAATGAAACATAATGACTTTAATGAGTTGTACAGTAAAAAAGTAGAGTATGAAAACTGAAACATCACATGCTGAAGTTTAATTATCTTTCATGTTTCCTGTACCTACATTACCTACAATGCAAAACAAAAGCTTGGTTTTAAGATGGACATTTGTTATGGTAGTTGTTGGTTTATCCCCGAGCGCCATACATGTCGCTCACTGCTCTGTGTGTCCTGCACCAGATGGGTCAAAAGCAGAAGTTAAATTTCCCTACCTGCATGAGTGTGCCTTTGTATGTCTGTGCATGTGTTTGGTACTAATAAATGCATCTTAATCTTAATATATTTAGGGACATTTCGTATTCATATTCATGCTCCCCAGAAGATCAGCCCTTAAATTTGAATGGCCCCTTGAATGTTCATGCAACTACTCCCGCAGTGCAAACTCTACATCTAACACCTTGAAACAAGACTGAACATCCACCAAGACTGTGCTCTTTGACCTTAGACTTTGTTTTTGGAGATGTCTGTGAACAGCACATCCTAGAGACATTAACTGGCTTTAGACTGATTCTTCTTTAATTGACATGGATGTCTATAATATAAAACATCTGGAGTCTAGCTGCACATCTGGGAGTTCAGATCAGCTTTAGTTTAATCTCAAATAAATTTCAGTGACCATGAAAAAAACAGAGTCTCTCACTCAATGTCTGCTTCCAATTAGATCTAACTGCTGTAATTGTTTTGTACCTCAGACTAACGGGATTAACCTTTCACAGCTTTCACATGCCTCCGCCTGCAGACAAGCTCAGGTGTTTTAACCTCAAGCTGTGGCTTCCTCTGAGGTGCAGAACCAGTCTGACCAGGACCAGGGCCTCAGCAAGAGTCAGCGCCTCTGGGCTTAACATCTGCTCAGTGTTGTTACAGTCCTAAACTGCAGGTATTTATATTGAGAAGTGGCGAAGACTCTATCATCTAAATGTTGGAGTATTCAGATTCTAAATTCTAATTTTGAGAAAACACACAAACAGCACACACTTACAGAGTTGTGACCTTTTTTTTCTGTACATGTAGTTCATCAATTTGTCATGTGAGTTAACATAAATAACAACCAAAAATTGGTTTCTTTAGTTTTACTCAATAGTATTAGCATTCTAGACCTAACACTAAGTGGTTGTTCTTCACCTATTGTAGCTTTGTAGAGAGAGAGAGAGAGAGAGAGAGAGAGAGAGAGAGAGAGAGAGAGAGAGAGAGAGATTTTCGTAGTTGGTGTTGGTGGAGGCCAAACCGGAGATAAAAGCAGAGTGAACAGTGGATACAACCAGTGCACCTGTGGGATGATCGTGTGGCTCAGTGTGAAATTAGCCAGCTGCTAAAATGTTTTCTATATAAACTTAACAATGATACTATTATTAAGCCAGTGTTTATTTTCATTGTTGTGAAGGTTCTGTGGCCCAGGAGCTCAGAAAATCTGCGTGAAATTAATTTGTTACTTCTGCCTTTCAGATTGTAACAGGAAAAATAAAACTCTAAACATATCTGTCTCGATTCTCTGCTCTTTTCTCTTCTTCTCTTACTTCTTTAGAGTCTCTGGAGTAATGACATGGTGCTGTACGGCTCAACCCCCTGCTACTGTGAGCTTGTAATGTCGTCGATCGAGGAATTTAAGCTCATTCTCCCACTGCACTCAATGGAGGATGATCTGGATAAAAGGATCAGACTAATGCCTGAAATGTAAATGTAAATGTTCTGTAAATACTTGAAAAGCCTTGTTGAGGCCCATCGAATCCTTTTGTGCAGGCCAACATCTGCCTAAAGCGCGTCCACATTCACCTGCTTGGATGCCCTACACCAGCCGGTGAATGGGGAAGAAAAGGAGCGAGTCTGCCCTTTTACTGAAGAGGACTTTGACCGACCCATGTCCTCCACGCAGGCCTATTATCGCTGGCCTTTTTCTGCGTCACTTTCACATTCAGCTGGTTGAGAGATGAGGGCCATCGAACATCCAGGATCGAGAAAGAGACCACACAGAAAAGTGGAGGACAAATCAAATGGCGCGGAGGACAAATCAAATGGCGCTCCACCAGCTACTCCACGGGGGCGCCACTTGTTCTCCACTGCAATGGGCTCTGGTGTGAGTGGCCCCTCTTTCACACGCACTGTGGGCCACCCGGATCTGCCCATCATCCATTACACTGTACAGAGAGGCAGTGAGCACACAGGAGGATGAGGAGGAGGAGGGTGAAGGTGTTGGCAGAGCGCCAGGTGAACACCAGCAGGGACAAGGTGGTTGGCTGAAGGGAAAAAAAACTGGTCACCTCTCATTCCTTACCCGTCCAGAAATGAGAGGGGAGATAAATGGGGAGGAGGAGGCGGATTTAAAAAAACGCAAAGGGGGTTCAGGAGGGAGAGTTGTGTGTGTGTGTGTGTGTGTGTGTGTGTGTGTGTGTGTGTGTGTGTGGCGGGGGGGGGGCTGCTGAAGGGTGAAGGAATGAAGCTCTGAAAAGGGAGAGATGTGGGACAACAGGGTGACGGAAGATGTACAGCGGTACACACACATTGTGGAAGGAGGAAAGAAAATGAGAGATTAAGAGCAGAGGAGAGAAAAAGGAAGGAGCCGGATGAGAAAAATGTTAAAGAAGACTGAAGAGTTAGAAACAAAGATCCAGCCCTGAGGAAATGCACTGCAAAAAAGATCTCTACATGTTTCTCTCAAAATCCCTTTCGGGATCCACCAGATATCCAGACTATGTGATTGTACTAGACAGTACAGAGAGCATGGGGTCTAAACTTTCACACATGTTCTAGCTGAATTATGGATGGAAAGCACAGTTCAACTGCTCAGCCTACAACAGAAACAACAGCTTTTTTATCACCTCCACCACCTTCCACCCCTGCATGCTTGTTTGTTTGTGAGCAAGATCACACAAAAACAGCTGAACTGTTTTCTATGAAACTTGGTGGGAGGACGTGGTAGGGGTCAGGAAGGAACCCATTCAAATTTGGTTCAAATCCAGATCAGGGGGCAGCTCCAGGAATTGTATTCCACTTGCATTAACATTGAAAAACGTGTCAACATTTTTGCCATTGTCCCAGGAAATGATTGAAATAAATCAGGTTCATTTATGGAACTGATACCTTTGAGTGTTTGAAATATGAATGTATTGAATTTAAGGAGACTGTTTGGACTGCGGAGGTATTGCCATTTCAGTATTGTATATGAAATAAACTCCAACCTACGTAAACAGTGTCTTGGTGCAATGGGAGACTGTATTTTTAGGTCGTGAGGACATGATGGCTGAGGTATGACTTTCATAATTACTTTCTCTGTTACTTTTAGGGCACGTATATTTAAGTTCACGTATGGTTTCTAATTCTAAGATAACATTGATCACTCTGCTGAAGCTATTTATCAAGATCCGCTCGAAAATGTAATGGATTCTTCCTTGGGTCATGGCCGACCCAGCACAAAATGTTATGGAAATCACAATGAATGGACAGACAGACAGGCAGACTCAAGCCAATGAAAATATAACTTTGTTGGCAGAGGTTTACAAAAAGTCCATAACCGCCTCAGGAATTAAAAAAGGTTGTCCACTATTTTGAACATCAGTGGTTCGATCCCGGCTCCTACAGTTCACATTCTGAAGCTTCCTTGGACTAGACGCTGAACCCTAAATTGCTCCTGATCATTCACTAATGAAGTTATATGAACACTGAATAATCCCATCAGCTGTGGAGCTAACCGACCAACTAACACAAATCCGATCCGGGATTTAGTGTTTTTACAGTGTATGTGGGGAATGGAGGCCTGAGAACAGTGATGGGAGACACAGTGAGCTTGTGAGTGGAGGGTAATGAGGCTGGGGATGTTAACGAAGACTAATGAAGGCAGGAGTGCTGCTTAACCTGCGCTCCATCACTCTGTGAGGCCTCCAACCTCGAGGTGTTGGAGGATGAATGTGTCTGTGTGTGTGTGTGTGTGTTTGTGTGTGTGCTCCCCTGTCCCCCCTCCTCTTAACACACTGCGCTCCCACACTTCTGCTCCAGCTTCACAGTGTGACAGCGTCCTCTCCTTCTCACCGCCGCCACTGGGACAAATCGCAGTGCCATCATGCGTCGAGCTTAAATGCCAGGGCCCCCCCCCACCCCCCCTTTTCTTTTCTCTGTTGCTCTGCATCACTCCCCGCACACACACACAGCCTTACACCCCCCTCAATCCATCCCCTTACACCTCCCTTCTTTCTGTAGTTGCCCCCTTCCCTACTGTTTCAAAACAAATCTCCCCTCTGACAGAATAATTCTCCGGGCCGGGCCCCGAAGAGGCGGCGCAGGACGAACGGGCCTCCTCAGCTGACCTCCGCCGAGGACCCAGCTGGTTGTTTCCCCACGTAACCCCGGCTTGCATTCAGCCGAGGGCCAGGGGAGAGGAAAAAAGAGGGGCGACTCTGGTGGATTCAAACCGGTGGCCCCTGTTTATGCCTGAGTGAATGCCGTTGAGCCTAATACCCACTAATCTGGTCATCAAATACCCCTGCTGCCATGACTGGAAATCTGCTTTTCTCTGTCCCAGACTACCAGTGGGGCAGCAAGGGACGTCTGCCCAGCTGAAGCTGATTTGGACAGAGATGGCGGGATAACGCCATGGAAAGAAAGGAGACAGAGAGGATGATGGGAAACAGGAGGAAATAAAGACATGAATGTGAAGGACTCTAGAAAAAGGAGGTGACCAAAGACTTGGTTCTGTCTTTGCCAAATGAGGTTATATACTGTATTTAACTCTCAATTTATAAGGGTCATGCTCTAAAATGTGAGATTGAATATATGTAGACAAGGAAGATCTATTTGACTTATTTTTGGATCAGAGTTCTTCTACAACTTTGGTTTCCTTTGTTCATTAAAATATATATATATATATATTTCAACATATTTAAACTCAGATATTGTATCATAAGTACATAATGCTTGCTCATGGTGGGAACCTTCTTGGGTTTCTCAAAAACTATATTTCTTGACCTTTCTATATGTAAAGAGCCTTGACATAATGTATGAAGTGATTTTGTGTTATAAAAATAAATGTGAATTGAAAAGTGTCAAATATTTACATCTCAAGTACCCAGTAAATCCAGTGGTTTTCAGTATCCCATATTAAATACTCATTAGTTATTAAATTTGGTATACAGTCTTTTAATTTGAATTACTAAAGCAATTATTTGCTTCCATATTGTATTACGAATTAACAATAGAACTACCTCCTAAAAAAGGTGATATACCAATAACTACTCTACTTCAGTTGTCATGCAAAAACAGTTTCTTCTAATCAATGTTGTAAATGTTATATTTTATGTGTCAGCTACAAGCAGCATCTTTTGCACTTCTGTCCGTCCGGGGAGTGGGAGCGCTCACATGTGGCTCTCTCTGAGGTTTCTACGTAAAAGAGGAGCCACAGAAGTAGAAGAAATCTAAAGAGAGTCAGGAGGGTTTTTGGTGCTGGTGTCGATGTGCAGTAAACAAACATGTGATGTCCATAGCAGCTTCCACATGCTAACCCACCCTCACCTGAACACTACGGAGATTTCAGTGCTGTGGTGACTCTCCTGTTTCATACGTGAAAAGGAAACTCTGGAGAAAGTCTGGACCCAATTGTGTCGACATTCTCTGGACTTCATGTCGGCAAGTGATGAACTTAGTAGGAGCTAGCTGGTTAGCATGCTAACTTCTGTAAAGGTAAAGGTTATTTGTTTAATAGAGGAGCTGATTCAATTCTAACATCATATTAAAAAGGTTGTATTTGGTGCTACCTGCAGTTTTTTAGCCTTAATGTTTATCTGCTTAGTTTTTAGTCATATTAAATAAAAATTAAAAAACGAGTCATTTATATTTTTATAATGACTGCGTCATATTTCGGCATCTCAGTGTGTTTGACTGACAGCCTGCCTGACTGAGAGGGCCATCTGTCTGCAGACTCCCTGTTAGACAACAAGAGACCCGGTGACTCCATGAGTCCAGACGGAGCGCAGGGCATTGGCACTGCCCATTCACAAATATCTTTTGGGAAGACAGATGGCGCTGAATTTTCTCCACGTGTCTTTTTTCTTCCACCTCAAACCATTCCTGCGCTGCCTTCCGAGCGAGCTGGCACTTCCTTTGTCCTGTGACATTTTGTCAAGAGCTCCTTTAAAAAAAAGCTAGGACAAAGAAAAAAAAATCAGGGAGGAGGAGACGATGGAGCCCGGAAGCCTTCTGCAGGTACAGAACGGTTCTGCAGGGATCCAGACTCGCTGGCGCTGCCACAAAAAAAGGTCTCACAAGTCTTTGGCTAAAACTGGCCCTGACCAGCTTCTCCCCTTAATCTTTGTTTTATTTCTCCCCCCGCAACGATCAGCCAAGCAGATCAGTGTCCTCTCCGGCCCAGTGTGACGGTACCATGCGGCTGGGAGGCCAAACCGCAGAATAAGTGTTCAGACTTACAGTGACAAATTCAGATTTATCTCCACTGTCGATACAACATTAGATAATCAAAAACTCACCAATACCAGTGACATTCATCTACGTTTGTAGCAGAGATATCCATGTCTGCAGAGATGCCGAATATGTTTATTGATGGACGAGACAGGCAGATGTTTTCTGTAAATCTGTAATAAATGAACATAATAAAAACATCCTCCTAGGTTTGGACATTTCCAACCATGCAGCATCATGTTCCTTCTGTGAGGTGTTAGGACAAGTTGATACAGGATATACTATGCCTGTGATTATGGATGGCTTAAACTCTCTTTCTCATGTCCGATACCCATATCACAACCTTGAGTGTCTAACGATACAATACAGTATTTTTTACTAAAACAGCTAAGCAATAGATATTGACACATATATTGAAATATTCCCATAAAGAAGAGACAAATAGCCCACAATCTGATTTAGGTAAATTCAATGCTGCTCCTTTTTTTATTAAAATTTTGAACAAACTGAATTTTCAGCAGAAATTTTGGTTGGTCACTCAGCAGCATTCAAGGTGAAGTGCAAATTGGTGCAAAAGTTTAGGACTAACAGGAAGTAGAATCCCGGTGTAAAATACAAGGTACAGTTAACACTGCAGCCAATACCTTATTTAACAAACAAATGACAATTCAGACCAGAACTTCAAGTACTTAACATAAATAATAGCATGTCCATGTACTGTGAAACACAGAACCAGTAACATGGCCATCTTAAGGTTATTGCACCTGATATCAAGTTAGCAGTATTGAACGCCTTATATGGTGTTTCATAAAGTTTGCTGAGTTGAAGTTTCCATATCTTGAGATACTTGAATTACATAAATTACACTTGGCTGTTTAGCTTTTTTTTTAGCTCAAAATATGTCCACACAGTTGACATGATTACAGCGGCGTGACGACATGTGCAGCCTTCACTCTCGTTCTGGTCAAAGAACAGCGGCCGCACACGTCTCTCTTTAACAGCATGTCCCCTTTTCTTAGTGAAGCTTTTACATGATATTTAGGGTTCACAGGGTCTATTTTAATCATTTCATATCCAGTCATTTTTCGCATTACAGGACTGATACTGATGTTTTAATTTTGGATCAGGCCTATACTAAGTTGTCAAGTGTCTTGTGTAGAGAAACACAATGTTCTGCTCTGGACAAACACTGAGGAGAATGACAATCATTTTGTGAGCAAATCATCGTGTGCATCATCCACTGGGCAAACTCCATAAAGAAGGAGATCATGGGATCTGACTGACAGCTCCAGAGGGTCTGTGAGACGCTACAAAGGCACCAAGCACTGTTACTAAACATAAAAAGCAACACAATTAAGTTGGAACCCCTACATTACATTTCCTGTTCACTGACTCAATGACCAGTAGAGTTTAATTTCACATCTTGATCCCCTCGTGACACATATCAACCCTTCAATCAGACCGTCAAGCAGAAAATGAGCCAAAGGTCAGGGATCAAAACAAGCAAGTACACATCTCTCGGTTCAAAGCACAGAGGTACCTGTTACCTCCTGTGGCAGAATGAGAACCTGCAATCTGAATGCTCCTGGCTGGGCAGCGAGCCTGGGTTGAGTTTTTGTTTTTCTTTAAACCTGTATCCCTACATTTCTTCCAGCAGGCAGATTCACAGTCGAAACACACCCCACTTGACCCTGAAACCAGCTGAAGTTATATCCCATGGGTTTGAAGACAGACTGACCTCCTGAGCCCCTCCATCTCCACCTATCAACATTAGCACCTGTCTCTCCTCAGGTCAGAGACATCAGTGCTTGAGTTTACAGCCTCCTATTCAATAACCAAAGAGCTCCATGTGTTTGATTTCTGTTCCAGGCCTGGAATTGAGACTTATAGGTTGTTATTTGTTCCAGTGATAGTATCTGCTCTGGGGATACATTGGGATCACTGTCGTTGTTGTTGCCAGATCTGGAGCCTGTGACACCCTTAATAAGCCAGTCAGACTACCGTGTCCAAACTTCTCTCTTCATGCTTGACAGCTCCGGTTTGGAGCTGATATATGTGACGCCCTGCGACTCGCAACATTTTAATCTGCGCTCCCACAGACGTAGTGCGATCATCAACAGCAAACACCAGAGACACACTCTGTCAACCAGACATGAGGACATTTGTGTTTAAAAAAAAGGATATATATATGTACGCTTTTGGATTAATTTCCTTGGATGTGACGCACAGCGCGTTACGCACCACAGACACGGTCCTGGTGATAAATGAAAGCTGGCGGTTTGTGAGTTTGATGAAAATAAAAATACACAAACTACACGCGGAGTGGTTTTTCGGTTTGTTCTGCAACTTGGTGTTTCACTTCCCATCTCACCTGAGGGCTGCTGCGAAATCACAGGAAAGTTTGCGCAGCAAGTGGAAAAGCGCGCAGTCTTTGATAAAACGGATGACAATAGAGAATGTGTGGGGGGTTATGTGTGGGGGGGAAAGGAGGATGACAGCACGTCCTACCTGGTTGGGAGAGGAGGAGGAGATGTGCAGCCAGGAGCAGCCAGCAGCCCGGAGTCTCCATGTTGGGGCAAAGCTCGCAGATGCGTCAAATAAACAGATCACCAGAGGTTATTTTGGGGAGCAGGTCCCTGTCCGCCCTCACAGCTCCATGCTGCTCCTCTCCTGCCGGTCGGTCTGCGGTGGTGGTCTCTCTGTGCGTGGTTGTATATATATATTTATATTTATATTAATATATTTATATAGATAAAGTACAGATCCAGGGTCCCGGTGCGCCGCTCCGCTTCGTCCGCTCTCCTTCACACCGACCGACTGACTGAACAGGAGCCGGCAGACTGAAGCTGTGCACCGCCCACATCCCACAGACACACCGGCCTCACTTCCTCCCAACACTACAGCTTCTCACTGTTAACAGACCTTACTGATTTTATTAATGAGTTCAATTCTTCTATTAATGTATGTATTTTGTATTGTATTACATTATAGTGGAGGGGGAGGAATGAGGTGAACGGGCCAGACTGACTGAATGAACATGGCTAAAACCAAATACATGACGGAGGAAGGGAGAATGAAGTGGAAGCAGGGAACAAGACAAGAAAAAGAAGACAGGAGAGAACAGGGAGGTGAAGGGAGATGCATCAAGAAAAATAGAATATGACGGGAAAAGGGAATCAGGGAGGGGCCAGGGAGGAGGAAGAAAGGAGGGCAGAAGGAAAGACTAAGAGAAAGAGGATTAAAAAGAAGAGCCAGGGGAACATAAGCAGAGCCTGAGCCTTGTTGTGACCCAAACAAACAGATTCTGGACGAAAACCAGTTTTTGTTCTTTATTATGTCTATTCTGCAAAGGTGTATTTTGCATGACAGCATCAGCAGTCCGCAAGCTGACCTGTACACCTGTTTGGTTATTAGTTGATTAAATCCCAAAGTGGTTGAATTATGCACCATGTCATAATATAAAGTGATATAGTGAAGTAGATTTTGATGCAGTGCTCCTCGCATCAAGATGAAAAGTTGCCTCAAAGCCATTTCCATTAGTTTTAATCAGTTTATATGAATCAATTAATCTAATTACAACAAGCTAATTAACCCTGTTCGGTATGTGACAGCAGCTCACTGTGGGTGGCTCTCTCTCTCTCTCTCTCTGTCTCTCTTTTGGATGGTGTTTATATAACTGTTTGTCTGTGGAAAGATTTTGTCATGGTCATAAAGTCACTGAGTTATCACAAGGCCACAGGTGACATCACTGAGGATTTCTGGGTAAATAAATGATGGTGGAATCTGCCTTACCTTTAAGTGGTTAACAAAACATGTAAGTAAGATTCCACTTTATGTATTTCACACTTGCAGCATCAGCATCATTTTTTTTTTAAATCAGAAGACAACATCAGGTGCTGATGGAGACTCAAGTAAAGTGGCAGCTGGTGACTCTCAGCCTGCAGACAGCAGGGAGTCATTAACACAACGTAAAGAGTAATTGAGTGAAACGGCAAAGAGGAGGTTTTGGTTTTGTTTTGTGTTCAAGTGTGTGTGGCGCAGTTCGCTGGGCTGCTGACCTCCTGGCCCCCAGAAGACACTCGCACCTCACATTGAAATGGAGACCAAAACATCAGCACTGACCCAGAAATCACAATTCACTCTGGGAATGTGGAACCAGTCTGTGTGTGTGTGTGTGTGTTTGTGTGTTTGTGTGTTTGTGTGTGTTGGGAAAATCTGCTCCACTGTTTCTATAGTCAGATGACAAGGTATTAACACAAATATAATATAAAAAATGTTGTGCTTATTGACAATTAAAAGCCGTGTTCAAAGAGTAGAGAAAGACAAATGGATCATAAAGTAAAGAGTGGAATCAAATGAAGATAAAAATAAAACATGTCAAAAATGTCAAACATTCACAAGCTTTCTAATAAGATAAAGTTTTAGAAGAGACACTAAAGATGTTGCCTGTTTTAGATAAGATACAATTAACAAAATAATATAAATACAATTAACAAGGAAATATACATCATACCCGTCTGTTTCTTATTTTCTTTTTTCAATTTGTCCACAGTCTTTGAAATGAGGTCAACTGGTGACTTCTCTAATAGCAAAGGCCTGGTCACCTCTTTGTTACTGGCTGTGATGAATAGGAATAACAAGCAGAGCTCCATTCACAAATCTATATCAAACTCAAAGAGGGTAAATGATTTCATAAGTTAATTTGGAGTGAAGGAATTTAACAATTTAAAAGTGAAAATTAGATTTTTAAAACCAAAGAAGTGATGAAAATGAAAACAGTGTCACCTCTGTGCCTCCAGCAGAGACACACCGAAGAGAATAGTAATCCTTTAGCTTCATATCAAGACTTTAGTACTCATATATAAAAACGTATACTTTGATATTAGTAAAAGATCCAATATCACAAAGTAAATAAAAATCTACTCATTATATCAAAAATATCTTTTGTGACTGATGCATTATAATATATGTCTTTAGTTTGAAACGTATGTTGTGGACCAATGCTGTTGATTTCTGGGGCGAAGATGGGTTCACAGTTGGAGAGAGGTTGTTAACCTGAAGTTTGTTCAGGTTTGGGACACAGCAGAGCAGGGGAGCTGGAGCAGGGAACTGTAAATAGAGCGGGGAGCTGGGTGAGGCAGGACACAGGATTGGACGGTGAGAGTGGACCTGGGGCACAGGTGAACAGGAACTAAAGAAGATGAAAAACAAAAGGAATCAAAGGAAAAGAAGAAAGAAAAGCAGGTACCCGAGCGGTATGACCTTATTAGAACAGCACGTCTGATGCATCAAAGCTTCAGCAGCACTATATTGATGCTGCTTCTTCATGGAGGTGGTTCTGACCTTCATAGAGGGAGAGTTTAGTCCAGCAGTTCACACTGACCAAGTGTCAAAACATAAATTATTAGATTTTTGAATGAAGTAGTGGACAGTTTCATGTCTTGTCACAGTTATTAAAATAAAGCCATGAAGTTCAGAGGTGAAATGTGTCTTTGGTGGACCAGCTAAACACTGCTGCCTCCTCAGGGATCATTTTATTTTGTAAAAGTATTTGATGTAAAGTCTGAAAAGTAACTGCAGTAGCCTGATACATGTTGTGGATTAAAAAGCTTCCTGTGAAATGCAGAGGGGTAGAAATTCAAAATTGCATCACACTCGTCCTTGTTTCTGCACTTTTTCCTAATGTGATTCACCTGTGTTCATCCCTGCCTTCCTTGTTCCCCTCGTTCCATATCTGTTTGTGTGTGACAGTGCTTTTGTCTCCTACTTTTGGGTCCACCTGCTCACCACATGACGACATTGTTGAGTTTCGTACAGATATCATCCAAAATGCAGCAGAAATCTGTCATTTTAATAAAGGTAACCAAGCATTTCATTTGGAACCCTGCTAGTGGTGTCATACCCTTTGTGAGTGTTTCAGTTTTGTTTGTCTTTTAGAAGAGTCAAAACGGTCTTTCATTTCATTTTAAGTCACATTTTTTCGGAAACTTTTTATATCTTCTTGCTTTTTAAATATGTATTTTAGCCAGATGAAGGGTTTTTATAGTCAGACATCTGGATCATAGGTTTTGGAAAAACAAGCCCAGAAAACAAACCAGCTCAGCGCTCAACAGTCAGAGAAGAACTGATGTTGATTGTGAAGCTGCTTTATTAGTATTTTTACAGGATTTAATAATCAGGGGCCTGTTCTCTTAAAGTCAACACAGGCTTTCCTACTCTACATATGACCGTGTGACTATAAAAGGGGCTGTGTTTACTGCGTATGACCGATCACAGACATGGACAAGTGAACTGACAACAAGGAGAAAAGGGTTAGAATAAAACGAGAACAAATAGATGGTAAAAGATCTGTGATTGTGTGAATGTTACCTTAACAGAACAAAATAAACGAATGGGAAACAGATTAAGAACTCGGGGTCTAGAGATATGATCCTTTCTTTCCTCACAAGACCTGTTGAACTCACCTGTAGAAGCCTCTTGGATGAGAGATGAAACTCTTTACTTACTCACATGATGTAGCCTCTATGATGAGAAACTTTAGTTTGACACACACTGTCTGCACTCACTCTTTTGCAATAACTAGTTATTAAACCCATATGGACCTGTTTTCGTGCACCATGGGCCACGGTACGTGACTCTGCGTATTTGGTAATTTGGTGTACTGGATGTGTAACTGGCAGGGATTGACTTATCAAACCAAAGTCCCTTATCCTTCCCTGCACCATGCAACAGTGTAGAATCATTTTGGTGGGAGCTGCATGCGTGAGACTCCAAATGAATATTTAATTTCATAGGATAAACTAGGGAAGGATGTCAATAGTATGGAAACATTTCATCAGGAAAACTGGTTGAAGGAAAACGCTGCTGCTGAAATGTTGATCCAGTTCAATTACTTTAATGCAGTATTTCAAGGTCAGCCTACATTTACAGCTGTGGCCTTGTGGTGTTGATGATATTTGAGATGTCTTCATACCAGGTTCATTTTCAGCACTTGAGCACACAGCTGTACACAGACGCACAATGTCACTGATGCTAAAAAACCCGGGTTTCTGAAGGTACTGTTTCGTACATTTACAATGAAAAATCAACATCTCAAACCCCAGCATTCTAAGCCAGGTTGGGTTCTAACAATTGAGTTTTGCCCTGTGGTCCTCTGCTCCCCTACTCTGGCCCTGATTGATACCATTTTAAAAGTTCTTTCACTTCACAACAACATGATTACAACTTCCTTCACCAACTCCACTTTGGCTTTATTTGGATTGTCTTGGATATCTCCCTGTAGAAATTTGAAATCTCTGCATGTTGATTTTCTTGGGATTATGGTGAAACCGACGGCTGCATGGAAGAAATCAGTGTGAAAACTGTTGAGATGAAAACTTCACCAGACGTTACCTGATGTTTTCTCCACATTTTGATTCAGAGCTTCACTCATCTTCTCAGTGATGTACAGATGATGCAACATCCCTGTGTTATATCCTCACAGACTGAGTTCTGTTAAACTCTTAAGTGAAGTCTCCCTCAGTTTGGTTTCAACCGCTGGCTTGGATTTTTTTGAACCACACAACTAACGACCACACCGCCCCCTTCTTTAGCTGAGTGAATATATTTGCATAATTTACACTGGATTATCTTTAATTTATGCAGAAACTGTGAGGTTGAATGTTTCCAAGGGGGCTAATAAAATTAGTTGTACTCCCACAGAGCACCCATTCAGAGATTTTCTTTTCGTGTTTTTTTTTTCCTGAGCTTTCGGACAGATTTTCATGACTTTCCTGCTCTCAGAGGGATTTTTCCCTGCAGCACAAGCCTGTGACCTGAAATGATCTGTAGAGGAAAACAGACCAGAAAGTGAGGAACATTTGATCAAACTGAACCACTGAACAGTTTTCTGTTTTCTCTGTTTTCTCCAAACACTTCAGAGGACACCAATCCATCAACAGGAAGTAACTGTGGGGACCAAAGGTACTTTCAGACATGCACTGAACTCTGGATAATCTCTGGATTTTCTATGGAGGGGCTGTATGTGAGAAAGCAAACGTCTGAGTCAAGACGCTTCAGACTTTCTTATGTCTGTCTTATGTCTGACTGAACCCATGTGAGAACACAGCAGGAGATCCTCCAGAGGGGGGAGTGGGAATGTTGATGACGTTTCTAACAGGCAACCGGTGGAAAAGTAAAAACTAAGAGAATACAAATATTTCAGGAGGAAAAAGTGGTGCCATACACCCAGAAGATAAAGACAAATCTCACAACTTGGACATTTTTCTAGTGTAAACAAAAAATGTGATATCTCACACATTATACCAACTCCACACCTCTCTCATGCAGTTTCATTCCACCTCACCCATAAAATTATTAATCAAAACCAAACCTTTGCAAACAAAGGGCAGCTCTTCATCCTTCTATTGATATTAACACAATTATACAAATGATTGTTAATGTGTTTATCATGTCCTCTTTTAGAGTAAAAGTTGCAGCAAGCATCCTTTTCAGATCCACTCTCGGGCCCCACCCTCAGATGATGTTACGTGGGAAAAAACACCGGCCATAGAAACTAAGGGAGAACCACAAATCCCAGAGGGAAGGTTCCCGGGGCGTTTTCCAGGACATCAGATAAACTCTACCACTTTTTATTGTCAATGCCTTTTAACCTGTATACTTCAGAGGGGTTTGTTTTTAGCTTTGTGCTTTGCTGCAGCTACACCTTCCTTAAAGTTCATGT
Organism: Platichthys flesus; assembly: GCF_949316205.1. Lineage (NCBI taxonomy): Eukaryota > Metazoa > Chordata > Actinopteri > Pleuronectiformes > Pleuronectidae > Platichthys > Platichthys flesus. Next base: position 22,425,916 of record NC_084950.1, on the reverse strand, counting down.
AGGTCAACATGTTCACACATAGTTGATGGGGAGAGCTTAAAATTCTGTTAAGTCTTAAAGTTAGGGTTGATAAATTGTTTCTGGTAAAACAAATTCTTCTTATTTTTCAGGGTTCGTTATAATAGTGTTAGGTGTTCTTACATGATTCTGACAGGATGTAGTTGATGTCATCAAAGCTGTCCCCCCATTTGAAAAAATTGGAAAAAAATCACATATTTCACATATGTGGAATGTACAGACTTTTTTTTGTGAGACACTTCTGTCCGTCCTGGGAGAGGGATGTGTCTCTCAGGGATGTTTTTTCTTCCTGTTAATATGTCTTTTTGGTAGATTGTTGATGGTTAGGACAGAGGATGAGACAAATTCTGATTCGTGAACAGCTACTATCTCTGTTATAGATAGTAGTTGTGAACATACATCCACCTACATAATCAATAATCAATTGAAATGTATTTGTATAGCCCATATTCACAAATCAGAAATCTACATGTTATTTTGTCATTTGTGTGAGCTGAGCCTTTAACAGTAGCAGTGGCATTAAATACATTGTCAGCCTCACGATAATCCCACCCCCCTCTATCAATACATGGATTGAGGTAATGGGGTCATGTCACATGGAACAGACTGGGTGTCATTAAACAGCCACCACCCCGACCCCCCCCCCCCCTCCCTCTCCCTCCTGACAGAGAGGGTCGGAGGTCAGGCTCTGGAGCTGGTAACAGTCAGGAAGCAGGTTCACAGGCCCCCTGGTGATCCGCGTCAAACCCACAGGGTGTTTCTGTCACATCCCAAAGTGTTGAAGCGATCCATCGATCACAGAGGACGTTTAGAGGGAGGGGCTTATCAAATCAAAAATGTCGAACACAGACTCCCCCCAAAATATAGACACAGGAAAAATCTGCCACGCTCGGAAGTAACAGATCTTCACCCACAGTTCCTCATTATATGTACTACGATCCTTGTATAACTGAGACATTACGCTATGAACAATTGGTGAGATCTGGAAAATCGGTTTTACTTTTGTGTTTGAGACTGACAGAACCCCTAAAACTAATGGTTATTACAGCATAGAAATCTTTTGAGCTGAACTCCTTCAGGAAACCCACTCACTAACTGGATGTTTACTGAATGCGGAAATGTCTGTTGTCGCAAATTTACAGTCCAAACAAGCAGTCTGGCCGTGACTCCATCTGTTAGCGCTGCATGTTTACTTTCTTCCTGGGCCTTGTTGATTTAAGTGATGGGAACCGGCCGCTCTGCACTGCCTCCAACCTTGATGTTTCGTTGCCATTGTTGGGCCGGCTCTGGGTCGGTTGGTTGGGTAGTTGGCAGCCATTGAACCTCTGCGAAGATTAACTGTTATTACCGGCGTCTTTGTGCGTCCGGGCCGCTCTCTGCATACCAGCAGCGAAACAAAACGCTCCACTCCAGCCTCTCCAGTGGAGGAGGCTTCAGAAAGCAGCAGGTCTGATTCGCTTTTATCTGCACACACTGACGAGAGTGTAAGAGCACTAAGTGGTCTCTCAACTGACAACAAGTTCCTTTTTAGGAGAGCAGAGGTCCGATTTGCGCTGTATCAACCACCTCATACACACACACATGCACACACATGCACACAATGGAAAACCTTTCTATTTTGGGACAGACTGGGTCACAGATCACCTTAAGAAAGAGGCAGGAATGTGTTGAGGCTCTGCTGCGTTCACTCCAACTATACGATCTCAGACTCTCTTCGTACAGTCTCCTGCAGCACTAATGAGCCTTGCATTCAGCCGCTCATTCACGCAGTCCTGTTTCTATTTGAAACACATGGCGAGTTGCCCACTGCCAACACACGTGACCTCTGACCCCTGCAGCACTCCACAACACAAAGTCATGAATGCTGGGTCGAACCTTTGTTTGGGCCGGAGGAGAGAAATTGCATTGATGTGAAGCATTTTTGTCAATGTACCAAAAGCATTGATCTGAATATTGCATCCTTCACTGACCTATGAGGTCAATTGATGAACATGAAAGTGTTGCTTTCTGAAACAATCTGGAATTAGTTATGAAGGTCAAATCTGGAATTTGTGATTTTCTGTCATATGTCAAAGTGGCAGTAAGAACACATTTTTGATATTTTTAGAAGCTTGTTGGGGAATTGCACTCGATTGGCACTTTATTAGGTAGACCCAGCTGCATTTACTGTAGTCCAAAACTTGTCCTCGCGTTATAATGGTCAGTTGTTTTGAAACTAATTGAAAGTGGTGATGATTCAACTCCACTCAGTTTTATGACAGTTGTGGAGGATGTAGTTTGTGTTGTGCTTTTACACAACACAATGCTGAGTTATGTGTCCATAATTAAGACTAGCCCTATTGATTTAAATGAGGGGCAAAAATATTTGCAATCCTTCTGAGAAAGAAGTACTACAACTATGGCTTGTACAGCCTAATACATAAAACCGTCATTAAGGTAAGCTAATTTGCAAGACTTGTATTAGACTATTGTATTCATGCACCTTAAATACAGACATTTTGTCTTCCTTGGTCGACTACATTTTTTATGAAACATGAGACACATTAATGACAGGTTCTTCCATTTTCTATACCACTTTTCTTTGCAGGAATTTATACTTTACATCTTGCCTCTGCTTTCTCTTCCGATCCTTACATGAATGCTACAAAGATTTCTATGTTGTTTGAACACATCTAAGTGGAGAATCTCCTGCTGAATATCTCTTGTTTGAAAGGCAAACTTTGGAAAATTGGGTCGAGACAAAGTCCGGAACCAATTTTGCTGAGATTCTCTGGAGTTAATGATTGAAAACGAATTATGAGTTTTGACTAGAGGCCAGTACCAATACCGTGTAAGGTGATGTACTGATGGACACTGACAGTTGGACTGAGCTCCTTGTAGATATATTAATGATTGACGGATGATCCCTTGTTGTGTTTGACTGTGATGACTAGCAGATGTGGAGAAAGCAAGGAGAAGTGGAGAAACCAAAACACAACCACAAACCACTCATTCAAAAGAAAGAAACAATCACAACAGCCAGTCAGGTGTCACAGAGGTGGGGTGCTGACAGAAATGTGTATTTTCTAAGTAAACCTTGTAGGTATTGCACAAGAAAATATCAACTGTGTTGGTCTGAAACTAGCAAAAACATTTGCGTTGTACTTGGTGCTGAAAACATTCCTTATATTGTATTGGATAATGTTAAAATAAAGATCTTCTTAAAGGTGTAGTTGGCACAATCGCTAGAAAAGGAGTTGATTGTTGAGTCTCGTCCTCCTGAGCACCTCCCATCAGGCGAGCACGGACCTTTGATAACTCCCCCCACCCAGACTGCTAGGAAGCTGGGTGTGACACTCGACAGTAAACTCTCCCTTACTGCCAACATTACTGCAACAACATGCTACTGTATATACATGTTGCCAACTTCAGGAGAATAAGTTCCCTTCTCATTCAGAAGACGGCGCAGGTTCTGGTCCAGGCTCTGGTCATCTCACGCCTAGACTATTGTAACTCCCTCCTGGCTGGTCTGCATGTCAGTGCCATCCGACCTCTGCAGGTCATCCAGAATGCAGCAGCCCGACTTGTCGTCAACCTTCCTAACTCACACTACTCTACTCCTCCACTCCTTCACCAGTGGCTGCCCGCATACGTTTCAAAACACTTCGCCAACAAATTTGTTGCAAGTCACCCAGTGGCATAGATAAACAACTAATACATAATAAAAACAAAAGGACATTTTTTGTCAAGATGCCCAATTGTGATCAATAATCAGCATGTCTTTAATGGTGGTAAAAAAAAAAGTGTTTGTACAGGACCATCAACTTATACCTCCCATACATTAATTTACTTTCACTGCAGTTTAACAGGATGTTTGATTCACATAGTTGTTCATGTTAAGTTTTTTTCTGCTGCCGTGATTCAAATTAGTTTCAAGAGTCATTAAAACCTGTCCACTCTGCTCATCTGTTTAAAAAGTAAAAACCCTGAACTCATAAAGGGGATATCTATGATAACAGACTCTAATTCTTAACTTCTTAACTCTGTCTGCTCCACTTCTGTTTGTCAAACCCTTGTTTACTGCATCCACAAACCTCTTAAAACCAATAAGAATTGATCTCTGGCAGTTTTCAGCATGTGACACTGAAGCCTGTTTAACTGCTGACCGCTCAGTTAACTCTCCCTTTCCTCTATCCGCCTTGTCTCCTGTTTCTATAAAAAGGGAGTCAGTCAGTGCAGCAGTGAGAGTGACAGAGCCGTAATGTCACACAGGTGCAGGCTTGGGAAACGATGGCGGCTCCTCGGTTTCCCAAGGTTCAGCATCAATTCCCAACACATGGCAGCCATTACTAGACCTGAAAAATATGACCAAATGAGAAAACTGTCAATCAAATACTGACATTGTGAAGTATCCCCTCAATGAAATGACTCTTAGTTATTGTGGGAAAAAGTTTTGACTTCCTAACTGTGAAGACAGACTGGGCTTTCCCCTTATTCACGCAACACAAACATTAGTGCAACCACAACTACAACTTTAATATAAAACCCAATGTAATCTTCACTCTTTTATCCTCAATAACTGCAGGGCTTTACCTTTCTAGTTCTGGTCATCATGCCCACTGGTATAATATAATTCCAGCCCCAGTATTGTTGCGGTTGTGTAAAAGTGTAGGCAGCACATCAGTTGATTCAACATTCCTTTAATTCAGCTGTATTGTCTCAGGACGCAGAGGTAGAGAAGCAGATATAATGCATTGGGTCACAGGTGCATGTAAGACAAGTGGTGCTTTCACATGGAGTCGCAATGACAAGCAAAATTTGACATGAACAACCTTTCTCAGAACAAGAACTCGGAAAGTTGGCAAAGAGTTTGATGCACAAGTAACTGTTTGGTTGACAGGGATAACTTTTGATTAATGGCACAAATTCACTTGGTGCACATTAAGTTTTTAATATGATATTAGATTGTAACCATTAGATGTTGTCCAGTGAAAAGTTGTCTATTAGCAGCGACCCTGAAGTGATTTGAGTCTCTGACACACTACCACATCTTTTTTGTAGCCTCCATGTCCTTAACACACATGAACAGAAGTCAAAATTATAACTTTCCAACTTGGGACATGGGACCATCCGAGCAGCATGTAAAGGCTGCACTGTTTTTTTTTAAGTGTGTCTAACTCATTGATCAGCAGGTACACCATCGGATCATGTGGCAAACAACTCATGAAGAACATTTACATCCTTCATTGTTGATGAGATATCATACTCCGCTGAGTCATGACTTGGTTAAATCTGAACATACACATGAAACCCACGTTTCCTCCCAGTGTTATCATTATGTTTAAGAACTTACCTAGGAATACTAGGTGGCAGTGTTTAAGTAATGCATTGATAGGTACATGGGCATCTAGATAAACACTGCAAGCAAACACTGAAATTCAATTCAACGTATACTTTTAAATGTTGAATTTGCCAAAATATGAGCTGCCTAGAATGACGGGCCTCAAGTTTTAGCTCACAAAAACAGACAAACCAAACATAACCATCACCTTAAGGTTTTTAACTTTTGACCACCTTTGTCAAATATAATAAATGATTCACAATTCTAACAATCATACATGTTACTTCCACCTTATTGAATTCATTTTTTTTATTTCAGGCTTTGACTATGATGTGTTCGTAATTACTTTATATCAGGGTTCATACACATTTTGACCAATCGATTTCCATGACTTTTCCATGACTTTTCAATAACTTTAAACCAAATTTCCATGACCGAACATTTTGTGACAAAATGTAGCCTTCAAACTAACAATGAGAATTCCAAGGCATACAGTATACCTTAAATGACACAAACACAAGTATGCCTGCTTATATTTTGAGCGTATTTCTTTAATAGCATAGGAATTATTTAAAACTCAGCGTATGAACGACATGAAAATTTGAATATAACAAATTTCCATGACTTTCCAAAACTCTTGCAAGATCATTTTTTTCCATGACATTTTAAAATTCCATGACTTTTCCAGGTTTTCCATGACCTTACGAACCCTGTTATCTGTAGTCTTATATTTAATGCATGTAGTTTGTCTCATGACCAGCAGGGGGGCGACTGTGACTCCAAGTCCTGTGGCCCCCAGAGACAGATTTGGTTGTAAACAAGGCATAAATTCCCCCCGAACAGAACGATTTTTCAAAGCAGTGTTGGCTTTTTCTGAATAAACCTGCCCGTTGGTGCAAAAAGAAGCTGTTTGCTGGCAACTGTGTGCACAACAGGGCCACCTGTCAGAGCCGGCAGCCAGCAGGACTTCACCTCAATGCCTTCAGAAAGCTTCTTAATGTGTGTCCTGCCTGCAACTGAGGCAGCAGGGAAGGAGAAAAGCCTTGGAGAAAAAGAGTCTGCAAAGTGCAACCCCGAGCTGTAACTCAGAGTTTCCTAGCAACATGCTGTGCAAGATGAGACTGAGAGTTTTGTTGAACTCATCTGCATCTGCTGCCTTTTTTGTTTTATTCACAATTGTTTTACTGTTGTCATACTGGAGCAAAGTCTCGTCTTAGTTTGTATTTTTGTATATAAATTTTTATTCCATCAGTTGGCTGCTTTTTTTCTTGCACATGATCCTGTTAGTGTCCATAATCCTCCCCGAATCTCACGTCCAATCACACACACATTTCTCATTCAAGGAGTTCTCATTTGGAGAAGCATTTGCATGTGTTCTGTAATCTCTCCCTCTGTCTCAGACTTGTTGAATCTTAAACCTTACGCTCCCCCGCCCTCTTCCTCCCCCTGCCTCCGCCCATTCCCCCGTTTGCAAGAAAAGGCCAAGACAAAAGCATGAATGCATAATTAATATAGTGAAGCTGCATTTTTAATTGTTGCTGGTCTTCAAAGTTGCCCAGTGGCATTGTCTCATGGTTCAGGCCGGCTGCTTCCGATGGCAGAGCTTCATTCAGGTCCTTTTTAGGGCCCAGGCGCTGCAGAAGCACCGGCAGACAACGGCTCCAAGCTCGCCTCTTTTCTCAGGGTGTCTGCCCGCACAATGGACTTCCATAGCCTGCACACAAAAGAGGCTGGCACATGAAAAAACACCCAAATTCAATGGCATTCCTCTCCACAATACACTCTGAGAATATCTGCTGCTCCCTCTCTCTCTCCTCGTGCACTGCTGGGTGATGTATGAGGATGATGTGTGAGGATCAGGAAGTTATGCATTCCTGCATCAAAATGAAAGAAAGTTGTTAAGATATTTCAGTCTGAACAAAAGTGGTTGGCTGACAGACCGACTAACATATTTTATCATACATTTATGTTCGAAATAACACTGGATAATTGCAGTTAAATAAAGTGATCCTCATTTTTAGTGAGTAAACGACGGCTGTTAGCAACACAACAGAGCCCGGTCCCAGTTCTTACACCCTATCAGTAAAGAGTGTACACAGACATGACACAGTTGGAGTCTCTGATCTATGACACTGTAAAAACTCTTTTTAACAAATTAAAATATGATGGGCTGCCACGTTCTAGATATATAATGGAAACTTAGCCATTAGCCTTCTTGTTTTCACATATTTTCATATATATGTGTCGTCGGAAGTGAAATTGGTGGTGTGGGAACAGGTTATTTTGCTAATGTAATGGATCTGTCAACACACACACACACACACACACACACACACAAACACACCCATAGTCAGATGGGCTGACATCAGTTCCCTGATCACATCGTCTGTGTGTGCAACGGGTATGGAGGCTGAGCTTTGAGTCACAGGCTAGTGGGATTGGGTTGGGGCGGGGGGGTTGGGGTCGCTTCACCATTGTCATTTCAACTGAGCTTCGTTGGCACACCGGCCAGCCACTTACAACCCTGAGGCTGTTGGGAGCCACAAAGGGCCACAGTGGAGGGAGAGCGAAGCTTGGTGAACTTCACCAGCACCCAGGGCCTAATCCTCCTGCCCCGTACATCTGCGCAGAGCCCGATTCAAAAGCCAGACCCCCTCTTTTTTCCCTCTAAATTCTCCCTCCTCCCCATCATACACCACCTCTTTTCTTCTCTTTCAGTGTTCTTCTGCAGCAGCAGAAAGGACGAGCTTTTGTCGTGGCCCATGGTGTCACACAGACACAAGACCTGAGCCTGCTAGTCATCAAATGGAAGCTCTCTCTGAGCCTTTCACAGTGCTCACTTTGCTCATGTCGACTTGGGGAAAGAGGGGGAAACTCTTATTTTAGCACGTGAAAAGGCTCCAGACGGGGACATGAAGGCAAGCTCTTCACATTGGACACAATTGACTTTGAAAGCCACCATTTCTCTGGGAGTGGAAGGGAGTGTTGCCGGGATGTTGGCATCATGTTTTAATTGAATTGACTGTCAGTAGGTCTCAAAGGGACAAGTTGTGGTTCGCAAAATAAACTTATTATGGAAACACTCTTGTGGGATCCTGCTGAAGTTACCCAGCACAAACATGAAAAAAAGGTAAAATGGCTAGGACAGGGATTCAGGTTTGATCAAAGGTCAAGGCAAATAAATACAAATGCAAATTGTTGATTTTTAAAATGTAAAATTAATACAAATGTTGCTTTACAACCAGAATAGCCATATTCGTGGGTTTAAAATGTGTGATATTTTGTGAATAAAGTCAAAGAAAAAACATGTTTTATGTTAAGAAAATAGATAATTTAATTTAAAACAAACAATTTATTAATTGTTATATTATATTTATAATATTTTAAGAAGAGTTTATTTGGAAATAGTTTATTTTGACTACACCTATTAGAAATCTAAACTGTGGGGTGCTCTTGTGATAAAGATGATAACGGATTTAACTATAACTTCGGTTCATGTCGATCCCCTGACCTTAGCACATCATCCCTTGTCTTCCTCTTCCCTTTCATGTCTCCAATGTTAACTCTCTACTAAAAGCTTAAGTTGTAATGTAACATAATTATAAAATGGCTAACAAATTAACAGTTTACAAGAAGTGATATAAGCATTGGTGTTTAGAATTTTTTGATGTCGCTATCATCAATAATTTCAACCACCACCTGAGCTAAATATCTGGCTTTGCAGCTGATACATGCTGAACGGTTAACACCAGCCTTTCTCTTAAATGTGTCTGTCAATTGGTGCAGAGCAAATAGTAATTTTTTTTTTTAAAGATGCCTGGCTTCCTGCTGCAATCAGAAACCACGCCATGCGAGTGGTGAGGGTGAACCAGAACAGTAAAGGTGTGGACAGGACATATAAACAATAAGGTCACTATGAAGCCTTGTGAAGCTGAGGGGAGCTGAAGTGTTCAAACTGTTCAACACAGAGAGCAGTGCAGGTGGTTGGATGTTGCCACATATCCTGATCCTCTGATCAAAATATCTGTTTCAGGTTGAATCTTGGATGTTTAGGACATTTCCCCTACGTCTTTGCAGCAGGGGAACTGGATCTTCTTGTTAAGTTTGTCCCAGAGGACACATTGTGACAAGAAAAGAGAACATGGACATTACAGACTTTTAGCTATTCCACCTTTCCAATTCTGTAGTTGTCTCCTTGCTTCCTGCTGTATGCCGTCCTGCTCGTGACATCAATAGTGAGCTAGTGTCAGGCTGACAGTGACTCGGACGCATAACAGCTTATTAACGCGAAACCAAAACCTGCAGCAGGTGGTCAACGCTTCATACATCATCTGCTCAGAGACAGAGTCAAATATCTGCATAACGTGTGGGTTTAGGAGGAGGAAAAAACATGGAAATAAAAAACTGAGTGAGTGATGTCTTATGTCATCTGATACCAAATACTGTATAGTAAGGCAGTTTCAGGTAATGTGACGCTTTTGTTTTGTACAGTTGTATTAGAGATGGAAACTGAACCAGTGTTTAAAGTGAATTAATGGCGCACTCTAGTGGTACTCATTACAAGCTGCAGCATGAGGCCATATAAACTCTGACACTAAAACATATGCCATGCGTTCAGGAGTTGAGTCAACTCATAATAGCTCACATCTCTAATTATCTTCACTTAAGGTGATCAAAATCTGCATGGGAACTAAAGCCCTGCACAGGGCTGCATGCTTGGATTTCAGCCTCTAAATTTACATGTAAACTTTGCCACTTTTACAACCAAAAACACTGCTACATGAAAACAAGGGGGGCAGTGTGCACTCAGACCAAAGTCACAGTAGCAACAATTAATGAAACAAGGTTCAGCAAAAGAAAATACTCAGCCTTGTTTCAAAGGTGAAGAGGCAATAACCCCCCCCCCCCCCTACACATCCAAACTGGAAGGGCTGGAGAGATTTGTCTGAGCGGCAGCAGAGCTCCCTAAAGCTCTCTGAAGAAAATTCAAAGAGCTCAAACACCAAGTATTACTAACGCGGTGAGTACTTGCTGATGACATTTACTGTAAAAGGACATGTCTTAACCAGGACTAATTAACTATAACTGTGGCTGAAGTTATTGTGGAGAAAATGACACAGTTTTTAATGCACATTTCATCTCCTTGGTTCTCTGCTCTCTACCTTCTCTTCCTTATGTGAGCCCAAGCTGAATTCATGATGTGACATATATGGAGGGAGGTTTTAGTGTCTGTCTGGGTTTCTTTTGAAACTGATTTCTTCCATGAATTTGCAGATTGGAATGATCTCATTAACAATTATGCGAGGCTATTACTGCAATGCTAAATAAATCAGATTAGTGCTTTTTTTTTAAAACAAAGGCAAAACCTTTCAGAGTGTTCCAGCCTTATTTATATAGTCCCAATAAAACCCCTATACATACAGTAGTCTATATTATACTATTTTAGGAAATCTGGGAAGAGAATATACTTTTAAAATTGACATGTAACACATTTTCAATAAAATGCCTAAAATTATTGTAGGCAGTGTGTTACTCTGATTGAACCAATACCTGTCATCAAATCTCACCTTAGAATCTGTACCTCTGCCCTTTCACTTTGTTGATTTGGACTCAATTCAAGATTTTCATTCATATCTCAATTTGTGCCTGATATTATGTTTACACTTTAGGGCTCCCACTGATTTAAAGTTAGTAGTTACTAGTTCAAGCCATTTGCCAACTAGTTGTGTTACATTTAAGATATTGATTTTATGAGTAAAAAATGTAAGGGGGCGCAACAGAAAATGGTTTAAGTTTAAAGACTGGCAAAGAACGTAACATTCGCTGTGTCCCAATTCAGGCTGCATTGGAAGACTGACTGAGTCACATGGGCACCACTGGACTGTCCCAATTCGAGTCCTCTTGAAATGACACCGCACTTCAGAATTCTTGCCTGACATATGTCACTGTTATGGAAGTTTTCTGGAAGCTGGTGAAAGTAGAACTCCGTCAGCAGCTGATGTCTTATGCAGAAGATTTTAAAGTAGACGTGATACAGCAAGGAGACCAGAAGGTGAAACAAACGCTATAACAAAGTAACATGAGCAAGTGTCAACCCCAAGTCTGAGGATGTCTCCCATAGCATCCCAGTATATTTCCTGACACTTGCGTCCCACGTTCCAACAGCACGTCCATGAATGGTTAAAATTGCTGTCACTCTCTATATACATGTAGGTGTTTGCAACCTATTGGATAGTCAAGCCTAAGGTATGCATTCCAAAATCACATTGTGTCCTTACGTCTTGCTACTGGTGAAATACACAAAAGAGTTAAAGTTGGTGAGAGTTGAAGCTGGTGCCTCTCTATCTGGAGCATCTGAGTTAGATATGAACGTCCCTCAATGTAGACACCACAATGTACTGTACTGGTCCTTTATCTATAACCTGACCTTTGGCACTGCTTAGAGAGAGAAGGGAGTATGGAATGAGACAGGCACTATTCTCCTCCACAGATATAATATGCCATATACAATCTACATAATATAAAGTGACCTATACAGTTATGTGTGAGGGTGGTCCAAAAATCCTCAACATTCACTATATCTAATACTCTCAGGGACTACCTGTAAATCCTGTCTGTCTGTGACTGACTGTGGATCCTAGTGTCACATGGTGTTTTTCCTTTTTTTTTCTGCTACCAAACAATGAATCAAAACATCATTAATTAAGACTCTTGCTATTGACCAATGTTTGCTGGTTGACCATTTGGGGGCAGTCTAAGTAAATAGTCTAAGTCCTGACTGTGTAATCAGCTGCTGTACTCGTAAATTAGTCACAGGAATATACAGATTATGCCAAAAATGTAATTGCATGTCCCTGCATGTTGGTATATGTTCTCAGTAAATATGGTCCTCAGTTGGGTGAGCAACAGAATTCCTATTATATTCCTCTTAATATAGTTTGATGTAATAACACAAATCATCAAAAGATATGCAGATACACTGTACAATGCTCTTTTTTCTATTTTTCTCCTCCATGTGTAGACATGTCTGCCGCCAGCTGTCTGCTGACTGAGGATCAGTTCCTGTGCTCCATATGTCTGGATGTGTTCACTGATCCAGTCACTTTACCATGTGGACACAACTTCTGTATCAAATGCATCACTGGACACTGGGATATTAACGTCCTGTGTTATTGTCCCAACTGTAAAGAGCGTTTGTACAAGAGACCTGCGCTGCGGATCAACACCTTCATCTCTGAGATGACTGCTCAGTTCAGACGGTCGTCTCAACAGAAAATCTCAGAGCAACAAGCTGCCAAACCAGGAGATGTTCCATGTGACGCCTGCACAGGAGCCAGAGTGAAGGCCCTGAAGTCTTGCCTGGTGTGTCTGGCCTCCTACTGCAACACTCACCTGGAGGTGCACCTGACAGTGTCAGGCCTGAAAAAGCATCAGCTGATCGGCCCTGTGGAGAACCTGGAAGGCAGGATGTGTACGAAGCACGATAAACTGCTGGAGCTCTTCTGTAAGACCCACCAGGTGTGTGTCTGCCTGCTCTGCACCATTTCAGACCACAAGACACATGATGTTGTTCCTCTGAAAGAAGAATATGAAGAGAAGAAGGCTGAGCTGAGCATGAGAGAGGCTGAACTTCAGCAAATGTCCCAAGAGAGACGACGATTATGGAGATCAAACGTTCAGTTGAGCTCTGTAAGACAAGTGCATACAGAGAAATAGAAGAAGGTGTTCAGGTCTTCACGGCTCTGAGGAAGTCTATTGAGAGAGGCCAGGCTGAGCTCATCGAGACGATCAAGGAGGAGCAGAGAATGAAGGAGAAACAGGCTGAAGGCTTCATCACTGATCTGGAACAAGAAATCAGAGAGTTGAAGAAGAGAAGCGCTGAGGTGGAGCAGCTCGCACAATCTGAAGACCACCTCCACCTCCTCCAAAGCTTCTCGTCCCTTAGCACTGGTCCTCCCACCAAGGACTGGACAGGAGTCAGTGTCCATCCTCCATCCTATGTGGGGATTGTAAGGAGAGCAGTGAATCGGCTAGAGGAGACCCTCACTGTGAAGATATTGAAGCTTCTTGATACTGAACTGGAGAGAGTCCGGCGGCACACAGTGGATGTGACTCTTGATCCTGATATAGTACAACCTATATTACTCAACCCGCTTGTGACTAGTAAAGTCGTTTCAAATTAGGATTTCTCATTTGGAAGATCATATTTTGAGGTTCCCAGTGGCCAGAATGTCTGACAACAATGGACTGATCACCCTCAGCCCCACTGATGGCTACTGGTCTGTATGTTTAGAGAGGCAAGATAGGTATTTTGCCAGTGGTGAAGCAGAAGTCCCTCTCTCTCTGAAGTCAAAGCCTGAGAAGGTGGGCGTGTTTGTGGATTACGAGGAGGGCCTGATTTCCTTCTATGACTTTCACTCTGCTGCTATTATCTACTCCTTTGTTGGCTGCTCCTTCACTTGTAAACTTTCCCCATTCTTTTTTCTGTCCGAATGATGGTGTTGTAGTCCACAACCAATTCATGCACCTCTACTGGGTAGAATTTAATTCCACAACTGCAGCAAATTGTAGAATAATCAATCTCTTAAATGAGCGCTGATCATTTCATCTACATCCATGTGTTATTCCCTGTGGAATCAGTGAAAAAGTCGAAAAACACCATATCTTGCAATGTTTAAGTAAGTGATAAAGAAGTCCTGAATCCACCCCTTGATCTGCACTCAAATTTATTAAAACTGTGAAAGGTTTTAGTGATGCAATTGTAATTACAACTATGTGCACATGGTTATCTCCTGGTTACTCTTCTTATCTCTGTTTTATCAAATCAATCAATCAAATTTTATTTGTATAGCCCATATTCACAAATTACAATTCATCTCATAGGGCTTTAACAGGGTAAAAATATGTAGAAACCTCAGAGAGAGACACATGTGAGGGATCCCTCTCCCAGGAGGGACAGAAGTGCAATAGATGCCACGTGCAGGACAACATCATCAATAATCAAAGTCTCTAGCAGCATTGATGAGGGTAGACATCCCGAAGGACAACCCCAACACGACATGCCAAGCAGTCCCGCTGCAAGCACAGTCCATGCTCAGCAACCATCTAGACCACGATCCACCATCCAGACCAGACGCCACTCCAGTCCTCAGTCACCGTCCACCGCCGCCCACCAGGAGGACCCATCACAAGCCACCACCGCGGTCCTGGTCCACCGCCCGTGCCCAATGCCAACGCGACACAGGGTCCGCCACCAGCACCACGATCAGCCCACATGACTCAGAATCCGCCACACTGGATCCAACACCGCGACCCCCGGTGCGCGATCCACAAACCATAATCTGCGGGTGATAAAGCAAAGGGATTCCGGGGAAGGGGGATAGGGATGGAGAAGAGGAAGGAGAAGCTGGAAAGAGAAGCTCCGCGTGTCATGTGTCACAAAATAGAACAAGTAACGTTCTGGCGCACTAATTAGCTCTAACTATAAGCTTTATCAAAAAGGAAGGTTTTGAGCCTACTTTTAAACGAACAGATGGTGACTGCCTCCCGAACTGAAAGTGGTAGATTATTCCACAGCCGAGGGGCTTGATGGCTAAAAGCTCTGGCTCCTACTCTACATTTAGAGAATTTAGGGACGACAAGTAGGCTTGAATTCTGGGAGCGGAGTGCTCTAGCGGGTTTATAAGGTACTAACAGCTCTTTAAGGTATAAAGGCGCTATATTATTAAGGGCCTTGAAGGTGAGGAGGAGAATTTTAAATTCTATTCTAGATTTAACTGGAAGCCAGTGTAGCGATGCTAATATAGGAGAAATGTGCTCTCTTCTCTTTGTTCTCGTCAGGACACGTGCTGCGGCATTTTGGACAACCTGTAGAGTCTTTAACGACTTCCTGCTGGAGCCTGATAATAATGAATTACAATAGTCCAGTCTCGATGTAACAAAGGCGTGGACTAGTTTTTCTGCATCTTTTTGTGAAAGGACATGTCTAATTTTTGAAATATTACGCAAGTGGAAAAAAGAGGCCCTTGAAATTTGTTTTAAGTGACTATTAAAGGATAAATCAGGATCGAAGATCACTCCCAAGTTCCTGACTGATTCATTGGAAGCAAGGGCAATGTCGTCTAGCGCAGCTATATCATTAGATAATGCATCTCTAAGGTGTTTGGGGCCAAGTATTATAACCTCTGTTTTGTCTGAGTTTAATAAGAGAAAATTGCGGGTCATCCAGGTTTTTATGTCCTTGAGACATGTTCGAAGTTTAGTTAATTGATTACTTTGTTCAGGTTTTATTGACAAATATAACTGGGTGTCATCCGCATAGCAGTGGAAATTTACCGAGTGTGTCCTGATAATGTTTCCTAGTGGAAGCATATATAATGAGAATAAAATTGGGCCGAGCACAGAGCCCTGTGAAACACCATGATTAACTTTGGTGCGCACAGATGACTCATCATTAATTTGCACAAAATGGGAGCGATCAGAAAAATACGATTTAAACCAGTTAAGGGCGGTTCCATTAATGTTAATTAACTGTTTTAGTCTTTGTAATAAAATTTGATGGTCAATTGTGTCGAATGCTGCACTGAGATCTAACAGAATGAGGACAGACACAAGTCCCTGATCTGAGGCTATTAAAAGGTCATTAGTGACTTTTGCCAAGGCTGTCTCTGTCCTGTGATTGGCTCTAAACCCCGATTGAAAGTCTTCATATATATTATTTTCCTGGAGAAACTCACACAGCTGATTGGCTACCACTTTTTCTAAGATTTTAGAAATGAAGGGGAGGTTAGATATTGGTCTGTAATTGGCTAAAACCTCTGGGTCTACGGTGGGTTTTTTGAGAAGGGGTTTGATGACATGTATTTTAAAAGACTGTGGTACATAACCTGATGATAATGACAGATTGATAATGTTAAGTAACGAACTATCAATTAGGGGCAGAATTTCTTTAAGTCATTTGGTAGGAATGGGATCTAAGATACAGGTTGTTGGTTTAGAACCTGAGATTAATTTGGTAAACTGATCACGGGTGATCAGAGAGAAGCTGTCTAAGTAATGGGTAGGATTCTCAGCCGTTTCTGAGATCTCTGTTGTTGGGAGGGTATTAGTGCCAATTGAGGGCAGGATATGGTTGATTTTATTTCTAAGTTTGAATTTTATCATTAAAAAAGGTCATAAAGATATTGCTATTTAGGGATCGAGGAATACTGGGTTCTGTGAAGGTGTGACTCTCTGTCAGCCTGGCTACAGTGCTGAAGAGAAACCTGGGGTTGTTTTTATTCTCTTCTATTAGTTTTGAATAGTAGGCGGCTCTTGCTTTGTGGAGAGCCTTTTTATATTCTTTAACACTATTCTTCCAGTCTATGAGGTTTTCAACATTGTTGCTGGAGCGCCACTTCCTTTCTAGTTTTCTTGATAATTGTTTTAACTCATTTGTCTGGGAATTATACCACGGAGCTAATTTACTATGTTTGACATTTTTCTTTTTTAGAGGCGCTATTGAGTCTAATGTTAACCGTAATGAGTCTGCAGAGCTATCGACGAGGTGGTCGATCTCAATGGAGCTCAGGGTTTTAAAGAATTTGTTGTTTATATCTACTGCTAATACGGGTTTAAATGTAATTGGGATTATTTCCTTAAATTTAGCTACAGCACTATCAGGTAGACATCTAGAAAATGAATTTTGTATTAGTGGCATATATTCAGTTATTGAAAAATCAAAGGTTATTAAATTATGGTCTGATAGAACTGGATTGCGCAGAAGTACTGTTAAATTTTCAATTGCGACACCGTACGATAATACAAGGTCAAGTGTGTGGTTACCACAATGAGTAGGTTTGTGCACACACTGACTGAAACCAATAGAGTCTAGTATTGAAATAAATGCTACGCTAAGGCAATCTTTATTATTATCAACATGAATATTAAAGTCACCAACAATAATAATTTTATCGGTCTTTAGGACTAAGTTTGATAAAAACTCAGGGAATTCCTTTAAAAATTCAGTATAAGCCCTGGGAGCACGGTAAACTACGGCAAATATGATTGGCTGTTGGTGGTTCCTGGATTGGCGTGGAAGACTAAGAACCAGACATTCAAATGACTTGTAGCTGAGTTTAGGTATTTAGACATAATCATCAGGATGCAGCCACGTCTCAGTGAGGGAAAATAAATCTATGTTGTAATCAGAGACTATTTCATTAACTAAACATCCTTTTTTTCCAGTGATCTAATGTTTAAAAGACCACATTTAAAAGTCTGGGTTTCCTGTATTGTTTCAGAGGTTGTTTTAATTTGTATTACATTTTTGTGTGGAGTTCTCGCTCTGTTATTGTTTAATTTCAATAATTTAATCGGACGGTGAACAGACACAATCTCTATGGGGTTTTGTGACTGATCCAGAGGGAGCGCAGAGAAGTGTTTAGCACTGCAGCTCTGATTCCTGGTCCCGACTATGGGTTGTCATGTCATAGACTTAGTAATATTCCTAGATAAGAGAGCTGCTCCATCCCAAGAGGGATGAACGCCGTCTCTCCTAACAAGACCAGGTTTTCTCAAAAAAGTTAGCCAATTATCTATAAAGCCCACGCCGTTTACAGGACACCACCTCGACAGCCAGCTGTTAAAAGACAACATGCGGCTAAACATGTCGTCACCTGTTGTATTAGGGAGCGGGCCAGAGAAAACTACTGTGTCCGACATCGTTTTAGCAAAAGCACACAACGACTCAACATTCAATTTAGTGACCTCCGACATACGAAGCCGGGAGTCGTTGCTGCCGACGTGAATTACGATTTTATTGTATTTACCGTTTTAGTTTTAGCCATTAACTTAAGTTTAGATTCGATGTCGCCGGCTCTGGTCCCTGGGATACAATTAACTATGGTCGCTGGTGTCGCTAACCTGACGTTTCTCAGAACCGAGTCGCCAATAATCAGAGTTTGTTTATCAGCGGGTGCCTCGCTGAGTGGAGAGAATCTATTTGAAACGTGAGCTGGTGGCTCTTTAATCGTGGGCTTTCTAAGTCTAGCACTATTACCCCTCTGGAACGTCAACCCATCTGCCCTGGGCTCCCGGCTGCACGGGACTAGTCTGGGGACTGCTCGTTAAGGCTAAGCTACGTGCTAAGCTAGGTGGCTCCGCGGCTAGCGGGAGGTGGCTAACTACAGCTAACGGAGTTTCTAAACTGCTGAGCCGAGCTTCTACGTCATTAAGCCGAGCCTCCATCGCTATCAACACACTACATTTATTACATGTACCACTACTGTTAAGGGAGGTAGAGGAGTAGGTAAACATTAGACACTCGGAGCAAGAGAGAGCAGTAGAGCAACAAGGAGAGAGAGAAGACATCGCTGCTATAGAGCTACGAGGGTGAGCTCAGACAGAACACAGAAACACTAAGCACGATAGAATAAGGGTTGGTATGTGCGAGTGTTTAACTACAGACCGGTGATTTTAGCCGTAGTGCTACAGAGAAACAGTTGTGTTTAGCAGCGGAGCTAATTCGCAGAGCGACCACCACCAGTGGCAAGAAAACAGGAAATGACACCGCACGCTTACCGTAATGACGTCACACAACAGACATGAAGCCGAACAGAATGAATTACCTGGTGTGTCTGCAGGGGGCGCTGTGGCTCAGTAAAGCCACAGCTCAGTTTTACCTTCCTCTACCTTATCATATAATATCAAATTACACAGTGTTTTGTGATTTAATGCAAAGTAAGGTTTTGTTATTTAATGCGTTTGAAGAGAAAAACATTGACAGCTGAAGACTACCTCTAGTGGAGCTTACAACCTGTATGTAAACTGCAATGAGTACCACACATCTGCATCAGACACTGACATTCAATGCATTCAACGCAATCTTTTGTTATATGCATTGCCTATTTCTGATGGACTTTTTTCGAAAACTGAATGCAAATATCACCAATAGATAAAAACATGAAAACAATATTTTTCTCTGTAGCGGCAGGATGAAGATTTAAAAGCTTTCCACCTTTTCCTCATGCTCAGTGTACGATGGAGACTTGGAGAGCCTTTGTTTTTTTTTGTATCGACAAGAATAAAGTCTTAATTTAACAGGAATAAAGAATCTTGTTTTTGTTGTTTAAAAAAGCTTGTAGGACAACCAATGTATACCCATGTTTCACTCCCACTGCCTTCTGGATCAAAATGTTGATACCAGTCGAATCGTTTCTTGAGGAACTATCTACTATACTGATAACCTCACAGTCTACGACTACCAAACATTTTCTTTTCTACTAAAGAGACAAGTTCCTCCAAATCTGTGTCTTTCTTCTGAATAGAATCAGTTTTTTGCACAATCTTTTCAAAGTCCTTTACTTACTTAATATGATAATGTTGTGCTGATCAGCAAAATTAAGTTTTTTGTTATTGAGCAATGTAGAGCAAAGTACAACATTAAAAACAAGTGAAAGGCTGATCGGGTATAAAACATGACACATAGCTTAAAATCTATTCTTGTAATATTGCAAATGTAAATTTATCTTGTAAAAATACAACTGTAATCTTGCAATGCTATAACTTTATCCTCGTAAAATTTTTAAAAAATTCACGTAAATTTACAAATTTATTCTGATACAAATCAATCCTCGACATCTCAGATTTCCATTTAAGTGGTCGTAATACTAAAATGTATTATTCCCCTTAAGTACTTAAGGTGAAGTACTTTAGGTTTTATTGCATCTTCCTCTCACACTGGTTTTACGTTTTAATCCTTACACCTGTTGCATTGCCTTTGAGCACATTGCATCAACTCCTGCTTTTTGTTTACTTGCTATATAAACGAATAAGACTTGACAAGAGACTGTACTGCAGGATGAATACATTACTGGTGATTTATTTTACTTTACTAGTAAATGTGCTTTTTAAAAAGATTTGGACCCCTTGTAGGAAGCTACGTCATTTGAAGGCGACACTCCGTGTTTTTGTGCAGTGGTAGTGCGCCTGCGCAGTGTGAGGAGTCCTTCACACTCGGCCTGCTGTAGGTGACTGATCGGGGCAGCAACACTAACAACATGCAGAGCTGGACTCAGTTATACCGCTCTCTGGCCACGGTAAGTGTAGACATTGGTAACCCACTAACTAGTGTATGTTGTCTGGGTTGGATAGACTGGTCTCACTAGCTGCTAGTTTACGGGAGTACTGGTGTTTTCTAATCTTCCGCCCGGGCCTAACCAGTGGGCCAGCTAGCTGGCTGTTGTCCGGTGAAGTCATACGGAGCAACACCAGACTCCAATAGGCGAAGCTGCAATTCACAGTAGTTTGGGATATGTTGAAAAAAGATGTCACTTAATAGGAAACTGTTATTATGGCCAATTTTATAAATGTTTCTTCTACAGTTCGGCGTGAATGATACTAGCGAAAATGTCCTTAAATTGGAAATAATCATGTCTTTTGTAGCGAAAAACACGGAAAGAAGGAGGTCAAGTTAGGTAGTTCATACTGCAAACACATGATACACATATTGAGACAAGTGATGTTTGTGTGTTGGCATTTGTACATAGTTTTACAATAACGCTACTGACGAGTAGACGTAGCAAACCGATGTTTTGATTTATTTCCCTACATGTCACATTAGCAAGCTAAGCTAGTTAGCAGTGGTTACCTAACTCTTAACGCAGAATTCTCACAACTGTACGAAATAATCATCTGTTTTGTAACTATTAGTTTGACAAGTCGTATCAACCATCACCGTCACTCGATCTCTTCTTGCTAACTGCGCAACAAGTCTTGAGTGACAGCTCCCACCTACTAGAGCTGTAAGCAAATAGTTTAGTGCTTATTGAAAAAAGGAGACTCTAACCCCACAACTAACACACATTAAATGCTTTTGTCCAAATATTGATGCTTCTTCGTACATGTCCTGTAAAATAATCAAATATCAGTTGCATGTGTAAAGTTTGGTTGTACGACAATATGAGCCCCTTTTTTCACATTACCTTCTTATAACCTGATTGGTGGGATGCTAACTGTGTTTATGAGGAACTTTTTCTCTTTCCAAAATCTTCCACTGTGACTTAAACACTGTAGTTGAGCAACTGATAGAAGACATTTTGGTGAAGGAATCAGGCTTCACCAAAAACAATCAGGCTAATGTCATGACAGGGAGTTCATCTGGAAAATATTGTAAGTAGATACTTGTGCCTGAGTAGAAAAAGATGACAAATAAAGGTCTGTTCTTCTCCCAGAAGTTGAACTGGTTTAATTACTTGCACCTTGGCTGCTTTCATTTTCTATAATAAACTGCATTGCTTTTATATTGTTCTAAACATTTGATCGAATAAATGTTGTAATTTAGTTTTACTCTGAAGTGAAATCACTGTATAGTAAAACTAATTTTAAAATAATATAGTATTCTTATAAGCTGTTTAAATGTTGGGTTGTGACAATGTTTTTTTCTCACTGGTTTTTTATTCCTATTCACAGCGGAGCCACCAACTTCCCTGCAAACTACATGGAGTTACAGCTCTATCTGTCAGAACCTATGCTGACAAAGCAGCAAGTAAGATATTATTACGTCATTAATGGCTGGTTCTCTAATGAACTTTAGCCCCATGTTTGATAGTTGTTTGCCCTTTATTACATCAGATCGATGGAACACATACCTGGGTATCTGTCTCCAAAAGAGCATAGAATCTAGTATCCTCAAAATAGACACATGTCAAAAGCTTCAAATATATTAAACACGAGTTTTAAAAAAACATACATTTTCTTCCTTTTGTCAGGGACCAGGTTGCATTGATTAAATTAACTGAACCACTAAGAATTACTATAATGTGCAGTTTGCAACTACAAAAAAATCATGGTAATCATGATCGATATTGTCTGACCTGGGTAAAGTTCATTCAAATATATTATTAAAAAGGTTTTAAAAGTGTAGTGGCTCCCTGACGTGTTTTAAGAAAACTTGTGTGAGTCATTGCTTTTGTTATATTCAAAATGGGTAAAAATGAATGTCAGGTCTGCCACCACCATATGGACAAACAAAGCTATGAGACCTAATTATAGTTGATGCCAAAAATCTAAAGGATTTAAGAGCAATCATCTTAAATAGTAATTAAATAAAAGGTAACATAAAATTGCTATTCTAAGAGTATGGCAGTGTTTTATGTCACTAGTACATCCTCCATCTCGTTATAACCATGGTACAACTGTGAAATTGATCTTTAAAGTCTTTGCTGATGTTTATGTGACTGAAACCTGTGACTCCTCAAACAGAATGGATCAGGTTTCCTTAATTGTGAATATGAAGTAGTGGATTTAGCCATTTTTCAAATCTTATAAATGCAGAATTTGACATGAAACAAACCTCACAGGAAGAAAAAAACGTCATTGAGATTTGGAATATAAATATGAAAATGTGTTTAACACAATGAAGAATTTGTTTCACTCTACTTTAATCATTTATTTATCTTTTAAATACTTAGTGGCCATTTTATTCCATTTATGATAATCAGAAGTAGAGAGATGACAGAATATTCAAAAATAAGACAAAGGCAGATTCGGACATAAACTGGGGACGTCAGTGTAGTGTCAGAGCTTTTACTGCCCGGCTGTACAGCAAGTTTATATGTATAGAGCCTTCAACAATGTCAAATTCCTATTTTACTCAAAGGCATGATAAATTTGCTGTGTTTCCTTTCTATAGTTGATGCAGATATCACAGTGGTGGGCTCCGGTCCAGGCGGCTATGTCGCTGCCATCAAAGCTGCACAGCTCGGCTTCAAAGTAAGACTTCTCCCCAAGAGTATTTACTGATAGAAATGCAACATATTAATTTAATTTAATGGGATATTTATTGTTAAATTGTAGAAACACACTTACTAAATGCAGGTCACACAGCTGACAGTTTATAGTGAATAATGCATGTTTTCTTTGTAGTGTAGAAACAATAATCAGATGCTGCCTCTATAACATTTGTTTGCTTCAACAGACAGTGTGTGTGGAGAAGAATCTAACGCTGGGTGGGACCTGTCTGAATGTCGGCTGCATCCCCTCAAAGGTTATAGACTGATCTCTTTCTGATTGATATTGTCAAATGTGTTTGTATCACAAACTCTGATAATGTGATTATTTCAATGTGAACATTCCATATCTCGGCCATTTCTGTTCTCAGTTGTTTAGTTGAATACAGTATGTATCCTTATGTCTGAAATTGTATTATTACCTGTTGGTGTCCAGCACCATTTCTGGAAAAGCTGAACATAAACTACTTCAAAATGACTGTATATGAATGAAAAGTCTTGAGAATGATGTTTTGTGTCTGCAGGCTCTGCTTAACAACTCGCACCTGTACCACTTGGCTCATGGCAAGGACTTTGAAAGCAGAGGCATCGAAAGTAAGACATCTTTGGATATTTAGGGCAGCTAAGTGGATTAGTTCAAATGAAAACAGAATCTCCGATTTTCCGGTTTATTGACTAATTGTTGGGGGTCTGTGTTTATATCAGTTTCAGGCCTCACATTGAACCTGGAGAAGATGATGGCTCAGAAGAGCGGGGCGGTCAAAGCTCTGACCGGCGGAATCGCACATCTATTCAAACAGAACAAAGTCAGACTTCTCTCCATGTTAAAAGTTCTTGTTTTGCATCTTATCCACGGTGTTGACAGTATGATGTGTCCCCCTTCTTCCCTCAGGTGACCCATGTAAATGGTTATGGAAGGGTTACGGGTAAGAACCAGGTGACGGCCACAGCAGAAGACGGCACAGAGCAAGTCATCAACACCAAGAACATTCTCATCGCCACTGGCTCAGAGGTCACGCCCTTCCCTGGGATCCAGGTACAGCTGAGTTTCCCTCCCGCGGAAATCTTTACAAGCAAATATGAAAGATGGAAAATATGGAAACCAAACATTTTCAAAACCTTGATCCATTTAATGATCTAACAAAAATATAACAAGCAAAGGAAGTTTAAATAAATTTGGTTATAGTGTAACTGGATGCTTGGAGACTCGCTTCTATATGTCACTCCTGGCTCCTCATGGTTCATATACAACAAAGAAGAAGTCTTTCATCATTAACCCATTAAGAACTAAGGCATAGAAGAAAATCACACTCCAAAACCGATTTGTTGTTTAAAATCAATCCCCCCACCTGAGGGTTTTCTTAAGAGCTGACATAATTCTGAACGTTTACATTTTTTTCTCTACAGGCTAAGATAGCTAGCCAACAAAAATTTCCCATTTTGCATTTCCCCTCTACTGCAAGTATTTCAGAATATCACGATATATTTCCTCCTTTGCTTGTCTTGAATACGCTGACAATTTGAATGATTTGCACATCTCTCTGGTTCCAAGACACACATACACGTATGTCATATTCTGGCTTAATAGTTAAATCATCAGCGGATGCCAAGTCTAACTGTTTGCTGCTAAAATGTATATGGGGAAAAAATATGTTGAAGGCTGTTAAAACATGTTAAATCTTTTGTTTTTTGTTTGTTTCTTCAGATTGATGAGGAGATCGTTGTGTCTTCAACAGGAGCTTTGTCCCTGAAGAAAGTGCCCGAGGAGCTGATTGTGATTGGAGCTGGAGTCATTGGAGTGGAGCTGGTCAGTCTCACCTTAGTCTCCTCATTCACCGACAAACTTATCTGTGTTAGATATTGACTGTCTGATCTAGAATAAAAAAATAATTGTAGCTGAAGAGATCCTCATAGCACAAACATCTCATGTCGTCTTTATTTTGGAGCTCTTGAATCTGTCCTCTTAGTCAGATAAATGTTTGACCTCCTGTACTTTAGGGTTCAGTGTGGCAGCGTCTGGGCTCGAAGGTCACAGCGGTAGAGTTCCTTGGACATGTCGGCGGCATGGGCATTGACATGGAGGTCTCCAAGAACTTCCAGCGTATTCTACAGAAGCAGGGCCTAAAGTTCAAGCTCGGCACCAAAGTCATGGGAGCCACCAGAAGGCCCGATGGGAAGATCGATGTGGCGTCAGTAAAACACTTCTGAAGCGGTTGACTTTTTAAATATTGACACTATGGAAAGGGGTTATTAATGACCAGATTGTGGCACCAGTTTGTAACAGAACTTGTTGATGTATTTGATGTTGCAGAGTGGAGGCGGCAGCCGGGGGAAAGAATGAGACGCTGACGTGTGACGTGCTGCTGGTCTGTGTCGGAAGACGACCTTTCACTCAGAACCTCGGTCTGGATTCTGTTGGCCTTGAGGTGGACAACAGGGGGCGCATCCCCGTCAACAACCGCTTCCAGACCAAAGTACCCAGGTATCTCCTAGTTTAGGCTGACTCATGTAAACAAATAGTTATCTGTGGGAGGCGGCCCGGCCTGCTGGCATGTCTTTTATACAGCTTAAGCCTGAAACATGCTTCTGCGTTTTCACGGGCCCGTAAGCGCAAGAGCCCTTCCGGGTCCCTTACGTGCTTCTGTATCCCTCCTTACGTGCTGACGGGTGTCGACCCCCTTTTCTAAAATTTACGGCAAAGCTCCGCAAGCTCTCTCAGCCCGCAAGGCTGTGATTGGTCTGCTCTACATCCCTTCTGGAGCTGCATTTCCGGTTTCATGCCCCATAATACCGGCAGAAATCACGGAAGATTTAGAAGAACGAATATGGACCAAATAGAAGAGCACTTGGCAGAAGAGATCCGATAGTATGATCACTTGTATAACCTGTCACTGAGTTTTTCTGGAGGATTTGTCCGCCAGAAAAAGGCTACGAGGAGCCGCAGTGGCTATGTAAATAAACAATCGACGAAGAAGAAAGAAAGCGTCTCTAAGGTCGTCTTCGACAAAAAACATTACTCCGCCTAGTGTTCTGGCGCGGAATTGCTTTGTAAGACGCGCAACGGTTGGGGAAGCATGAATGAAAACGAGTCTTGAGCCACAGCGGTGTGAAAAGACGCAGACGCAGTCGCAGAAGCATGTTTCAGGCTTTAGTGATGATCTGAAAAGGTATCGTCCTCCTGATACAGGTGAAGAAACTGTTCTTACAGGCCACTTAGATCTAGCCTGACGTTGTCAGACTCACAATTCTAGTCAGAATGTGAGTCTGAGACCGCTCCATTGGGCTTTCATTATGGGGCGTGTTTCAACTGACCAGGAAGAAAAATTCCTCTTCGCTCAATTGGATAGACCTACAACCAATCAGAGCAACGTAGTATGTGACGTATGCTAAGCAACGCATTGTGAGTTATTTACTAACCCGGGTTCACACCGGACGCTTCAGCGCAGCGCCAAGCCTTAAATAACAGCTGGCTCCCATCCACTCCCATGTTAAAACTTTGTGCGGGTCACACCGGAGGCTGAAGCACCGCGAGGCAGCCTTGGCGCAGCGCGATGTTTCAGCCTCTGGTGTGACCGGCACAAAGCCGTGCAGCGATCTACTTGATCAACGGGTGATATTATTAGCGCTGCCCGGCGGTTCAGCGTCGCTTCAGTGTCCGGTTTGAACAGCCAAGCGCCGAGGCGATAGGGATTAGTGCGGTGCTTTGGCGTCGCCTCCACGTTCTGTGTTCCTCTTTCAAAATGAATGCGCTGTCGATGTCTTCTAAAACAGACTCAATGGCAGCATCTACACATCTCAGCTCGCCAGCGGCAGGCATGTTTGTTGAAAACAAATTCAGCCCAAGGGCACTTTGATTACGTGGTTGATTACGTTACCGTTGATCATCTGTCAATCATCGTATAAAGCCCGCCCTGACAATCTGATTGGCCCGGTCCTGGCATAATTTTTTCCCAATGGAGCGGATCGGGACCGAACTGCCCGACCAAAAATGTTGTGGGCGGGGCTAAGTTCGTCTGGCATCCAGGCTAACTTAGATCGTTACTATTTACTAAATCCAAAATTTGTTATTTAACATTTAAGATAGGAATCCCTAAAATTAAATACCGGATACCTCTTATAATGCTTTGATTAGAATCTGCTACATATAGGATGTAAAGTTTTAAAGTAAAACAAGACGTTTCTGTGACTGTTTTCTCCCCTCAGTATTTATGCAATTGGTGATGTGATCGCCGGACCAATGTTGGCCCACAAGGCTGAAGACGAGGGCGTCATCTGTGTTGAGGGCATCGCCGGCGGCGCAGTGCACATCGACTACAACTGTGTTCCCTCTGTGATCTACACACATCCTGAGGTGGCCTGGGTGGGCAAGACAGAGGAGCAGCTCAAAGAAGAGGTGAGAGTAAGGGGCTGATGATTATTAGGAGGATGATACTAATTAATGTAGATAAGGAATTATAAAAAAATTACAAAATAAATTAAGATTACTGGAGGCATTTTCATAATGTTTGATCAAACAAATATTTATGTCAAGTCATTGTTTAATTTAAAACAGTAGTAAAACATTTTTTAGAGCAACGATTTAAACAATTAGACAGTAAAATGGTGATATAATGAAGTAAATTAATAAATAGAAACATTTAAATGAGCTGAAAATCACTGTAAAGCTCTATAGAGTTATATAAGTAGCTGCAGATTAAGCTGATAATTCAATCAATTATTTAGCAGTTTAAATCAATTATCTTTGAAGTTTATCCTTTGAGTGTCACATGGGGAGCTGGAGCCAATCTCATCTGACATTGGGTGAGGGGCAGGTCCTGGACAGATTGCGGTTAAACTGAGCCATTTCTCAATCTGCATTTGTTATTCACAATGTCAGCCATATGAGGCTTTCCTCACATTTGACATCACCAGTCAAATGAAGAATACAAATGATCAATGGGAAGTTGCAATACAAACAAATACCAGCCTCTATATGTGTTCGTATAATGAAACATTGCAGACAGAAATGTACATCTCAATTTCGAGATTCTGTTTTTGTCTGGGCGGCATGTCCAGCAGTATTTTACTATCTCCATTTCTTATTGTGGGAACTGGGCGTTGTATCTACAATATTTCTAAGTAAATTGTAAAGTGCCTTGGGATAATGTCTGTCTTGATTTGTCACTATTCAAATTTGTATCAAATCGAATCGCGTCTTCCTCCTCTGCTCCTCAGGGCATTCCATACAGAGTTGGCAAGTTCCCCTTCGCAGCCAACAGTCGAGCCAAAACCATCGGTGACACTGATGGCCTGGTGAAGATCCTCAGCCACAAGGAGACAGACAGGATGATGGGAGCGCACATCGTCGGACCTGTAAGAGCTGCATCCCACACCAGACACATGACCTATCCTGTATGAGAGAGAAAACACAGAGGGAGTGGAAAGCTGTTTCAGTTGGCTGGTAAATTGGGGAAAGCTGCTGATGAGATAAGTCTGTAGTTAAGGGGTTTTCAACCGGGAGTCCGCAGCCCCCTGGTGGTCCGCAACGGCAGTGCAGGGGGTCTGCGAAATTCGCTATGATATTTCAACACATTTCCAGATTACTCTTGAATTTCGTGAAAAATATCTAAAATAAGAAAAATATGTCTAAAATTAAATAAAGGTGATGAGGGGAACCTTGAAACCGGCTTGGGGCTTGAAACTGCCAGTAGTTTCCCCCTGTGCATGCAGGTTAAAGGTAGATGTAGAAGAGTGGTTGAGCTAGGTAGAAAAACTCTCAGGTCTTGGAGATGTAGTTAAGATGATGGGAATTTTTATTTGACCAAAAAGAAGGCCCAAAAGGGCAGAATTAATAACGCAAATATGAAATAAAACAAATGTCAACTATATGTCTGAACATTTAAGTCATGAACGTTATTTATTGATGTACATATGGTTCTGAGATGCAGTACAACTACAAACTGCATTTTAATTTTATTTTCAATTCTTTGGCACTGAAAATCAACTGTTTTTGTTCTTTTTACACAGATTATTCTAGATTTGTTTGAGGTTTTTAAATAAAACTAACATGGAAAACCAAATGTTAAAACTTCCTTCTATCCACATGCACGCATGCAAAAACGGACAAGTAGGCACACGCGCGTAGGCACATCAGTGGGCTGCGGATTATTTTGTAGTCCGAATGGTGGTCCCTGGGACAAAACCAGTTGAAAACCCCTGCTGTAGTTGATCAGACTCATTAAGCTAGATATCACAGTCCTATCAGTGGGTCCAAATACAAACTGGATTTGATCTAAGTTCGACTTAAACCAGTCTCATGCTTTCCCTCTAATCTCAATACGATGTTCCAGTGTCTGTAAAAAAGCTTTGTGATCCGTGGTGTCACACTCTCAGGAGTGTTGTTTCTGTGCCATCATGTTCACCTAAATACTGACTGACGATTTTCAAACGAATAATCCCATAAATGTTGTGAAGATTTTTTGAAAGATCTTTTGATAGATGGATAAACATCTGGGATAAGATTAGCTTGTTAAGCAGAGGTTGAATATTTGTGTTTTCCTGCAGGGAGCCGGAGAAATTGTCAATGAAGCTGCTTTGGCCATGGAGTACGGAGCTTCCTGTGAAGATGTTGCCAGAGTCTGCCACGCCCATCCCGTATGTTAAATGCACAAACGCACACAGGCGCACGCACGCACGCAGGACAAAGCATCACAAATATACCCATAACAGTTATATATCCCAACAACCTGACAGAAATATAATCTCTCTTCTCCTGCTCCTCCCCCTCACCCCTCTCCCCCTCCTCACTCTGGCCATCCTCCTGCAGACGGTTTCGGAGGCCTTCAGAGAAGCAAACTTGGCCGCTTCCTTCGGCAAAGCCATCAACTTCTAATCTGCCGGCCTCACGTCGCCGCAACTTCAGTGTACATAACAGAGGAGAGACTGAGTCCAAACCTTCATCCAACCCACCACCATCCTCTGTGTTAATCAACACTGTACCACATTTAGTTCTTATGTTATTTAAATGTTCTCAGTAAAAAAATAAAGAGGGCTTGGGCAGTAAATAAAAATGTTTTACAAACGCATAATTTGAAAGAGAGTATTATGCAGCTATTTAAGGGATAAAGATATAAAAGAACTATATTGGTGGGGTGGCTGTGGGTTCTCTTGTAGGAAAACTGAAGCCGCTCAAGATCTACAGATTCAAGTTGACACAGTCACACACATGCAAATGCAAAACCAATATGGCAGGTCAAAGTTTACCAAAGTTGAACTCCATGTGAAGCGAACGTAAGCTATCCATGTCAATATGAATTCACTTTGGTATAGAAGCTGGTCATAGTTGCTTGGAAACCTGTTCTTGCTTATCTGTCCATTACAACCAATAAATGCAATATCCATCAAATAAAATAGTGTTTTACATTTAATGATGACTTTCATTTAAGGCCTCTTCACACAAACAAATCAGCAGCTGTGTCATTGAACCACATGTACAAGAAATGTTCACAGCTCCCCATGTAAGTCTGATTTACTCTATAATGAGCAATTTAGTGATGTATCA
Organism: Platichthys flesus; assembly: GCF_949316205.1. Classification (NCBI taxonomy): domain Eukaryota; kingdom Metazoa; phylum Chordata; class Actinopteri; order Pleuronectiformes; family Pleuronectidae; genus Platichthys; species Platichthys flesus. The sequence goes on along the minus strand of NC_084950.1, from coordinate 22,395,270 downwards.
ATATAATTATGTCAACCCTGTCAATTATAGTTTAGGATCCCAAAGATTTAATGAGCTGTATTCTTTGTCCTTTTTTTTTTTTTTACATATTTTTATCAGTTTTTATTTTAATTTTGCGGATAGTAAGATAGTTAAGCTCTACATCTATTTCAAATGTTAACTTAATACATATACTTTTTTATTTAAGTTTTACTTGTCAGTTGTTTCCTTAGCGATGCTTCTTGCACCTGACAGTGTTTTCACACTAAAACTACAAAGTATTTTAAATCTTAATCACAATGCTCTTAACAAAATACTTGGACTACTATACTTATTGTATAAAGTAAACATATTGAAACATAACATTGTAAACAATCTGTGCATACACACTACATACATTTGTATATGTTTTGTAACAATAACGGCAAACAGATTTAACACATCTGCCAGAGTCCCTGCCTGAGTCCTGACAGTCTTTGAGGAAATGAGGTCTAATGACCCCGGGATCTGACCTGACCCGCTTCACCACACCCTCTCTTGGTGCATGTACCAAACTCTTGTATGTGGTAGTGTGATGGATGGAACCTGGTTCTGTCTGAGATGTCCTTGGTTCCTTCTACAAACTACACCCTAAGCAGCATCACCTCATAAACGATCTGTGACTCACAGGTTAAATCACCTTCGCTGATTTCAAGACCTTTTGCAGTTCAAAAGGTTGAACTCTCACAATGTCCTCTTTTTTAAAGTGAGTCCATGTCCTCCGTTGTGTAGTTGTAGTGTTTCTCCTGTCTCCGTCTGTTGTTCCTCATTCCCTGTGTGTTGGGGGAGCGTGGCCTAGGGGAAAGAGCGGGTGTCCTGCAACAAGAAGGTTGCCGGTTCGAATCCCACTCTTTCCCATCTGCATGCCTAATTGTTCTTGGCAAGATACTGAACCCCTAAAATGGCCCCTCATAAATGCTGAGTGTTCTTAAAAATGTAAGTCGCTTTGGACAAAAGCGTCAGCTAAATGACATGTAATGTGTTGTACAAACAACTCTATGAGCTCAATTCTGTTAGCTCAAGAAGAAGGGTCCTTGTCCTTCTCCTTAAAAGAATCTGTGCTTGGCTCTGTTTGTTCAGTGGTCCAGTTTAGCCAAATACGGATCCTGTCCTGCATCCTCTCCAGTCTCTTTGATGCAAGTAATAGTAAGTAGTGTTTTCCTGTGTATATTTTCCAGCGGCTTATGGTCGCTCTGTACTAATGCTTCTCTTCCATATGTGTACTGATGAAACTTTTCCATCCCAAACACATGCAGTGGCAAAGCACTCCTTCTCAATTTGGGCATAGCCCCGCTCTGTGCCCTACTCCCAAATGCTACTGGTTTACCTTTCTGAGTCAGTGCAGCTCCTAGTCCTGTTTCTGATGCTTCACTCTGTAGTGTCAGCTCGTCTTCCGAGTTATCGTATTTCAGAACTGGAGCATTGGCTCGTGGTCCGGATTGTGCTCGGCTACGTCAGCAACGTCCACATCTGCTCCAAGCTCACACTCATCCTGCAGAAACAGAGAGAGTGGCCTGAAATATGTGAAATCCTCAGTGAGTTCACTCATGATTCTATGACATGAAGTATCAGGAAATCACATGATCAGTATGTTGCTTGCTTTCTCTCTAGCACCTTGCTATTGCAGGTATAGTGTACAGTGCAACCTGTAGGGGGCACTAACAGACCTGTAGGCAAGTACAAATTGACATTCATACAACTGGTCGGCTCATTGTTGTTTCTCATCTATGAACAATGTGAGTAGAGTGACACTATTTTCCATTAGGTGCCGTGGAATGGTCGGCATGTTAAATATACTGGAAAAGGACACATACAGCTGCACCTCCAGTCACCAGTCCGTCAAACTCCTTAAATTCGCGGATGACACCATCTGAGAGACGCCCCAGTCGTCACTGCGGAGTCCGTCCGCTTCCTGGGCACCATCATCTCCCAGGACCTCAAATGGGAGCTGAACATCAGCTCCCTCACCAAAAGAGGTCAACAGAGGATGTACTTTCTGTGGCAGCTGAAGAAGATCAACCGGCCAAAGACAATGATGGTGCACTTCTACACCTGCATCATTGAGTCCATCCTCACCTCTTCCATCACCATCTGGTTCGCTGCTGCCACCGCAAACGACAAAAGGAGGCTGCAGCGTATCATCCGTTCTGCTGAGAAGGCGATCGGCTGCAATCTGCCATCTCTACAGGACCTGTTTGCCTCAAGGACCCTGAGGCGTGCAGGTAAGATTGCGGCTGATCCATCCCACCCGGGTCACAAACTCTTTGAGGTTCTTCCCTCGGCAGGAGGCTGCGGTCGCAGCCTCCTGCCCGCCACAAGACCAGCTTGTCCCGGCTGCAGTTGACCTTATCAACAAGGCCCGGGACCCCCACCTGACTCTGACCTTTATTCCGCCCCCACACCATTATATTATATTATATTATACTGCATTACATTACATATTGCAGTTTGACACTGGTCACTGTTTTGCATTTTGCATTTCACTTTTTAATTTACTTTTTATATCTTTTATCTTTTAAATATTTTTATCTAGATATGTTATAAATGTTACTTTGTATAAATATTAGAAAAAAATATATAAATAAGAAGTAAATAGTGAGTGAATATATATTGGTTTTCTTATGTGTGTTGTATTTATTGTGTTTTTATGTTTCTATGTTCATTGTATGCACCAATAACCAGAGCAAATTCCTGGTAGGTGTAAACCTACTTGGCAATAAATACCTTCTGATTCTGATTCTGAAAAGGTGAAACCTATAAATAGCATGGTGGTGTGTGTCCCTCTAACTTCAACTCTTAACGTTTCCCGTAAGCATGATGAAATCTGGTTTGATTTCAGGTGCATCTTGTAGATTCTCCTTCACACAATGGAGTGTATGGTCATTCAGGTGCCTGGGTCAACATTGATGTGTCTGATCGACAGTAAGGTGGTCAGGGGTCAGTGTCTTGTAAATAAATAAAAGAATAAATATGATGAAAAGGTGATGAAATAAAAACAGAAGAGACCAGGAAGAAGGAAATCTGTAATTTTAGGCTATGTCCTCGCTACTTTGTCTGCATGCGTAAATGGTGTTTTTAAACTAAAACAAATCTCTGTCCACACCAGGGTTTTGGCTCTGTATCAGTTTTTATCCCTGTCCATAGAACACTCATCATGTGACCACTCGTACACTGGGTCTGCACCGGTCTGCACATGCCGGCCTACACAGGAAGCATTAGGTTATAAGTTGCAGAATCGTCACAGATGCTTGAATAGTAGCTTGTCGTCTCCTACACATGTGAACAGTTGTATCATTGTAAAATACAGAATTTAACTGCACAACAGCTGTAAGCAAAGACAACAGGGTCAGCAGCACCTGTAATTGTTTGCCCATGATGCATTCTCTACATAGTGGTTCTATACACTGGTAACTGAGGCTAATGCCGTTTGTTTTCTTTTGGAAGGGGGTCATTTAATATGAGCCTGACGAAGAAGCAAATCTATTGATCAAAACGACCCAATCAGCAAAGATCAGCCGCAGAGTTTTCAATCTTAAACAGGACCTGCACAGCCTGGACTGGTCGATGTTCTTAAGACCTCTGCTGATATCCTGCTTCAGTTGCTAGAGCTGCTCAGTCTTCCTAATGAAGAACTTCTGGTCTGTTCTCTTACCTCGTTATTGTATTATATATCAATCCTTTTCTGGCCCATGTGATGTTTTCCCTGAGTTTCCCTAGTGCAGGGGTCTTCAATGTTTTTTAGGCCAAGGACCCCCCAAACTGATGGAGAGATGAAGAAATAAAATTGTGTTTTATATTTAACTGGTCCTAGTGCCATGTATAAACATAGCTACCCTGTTATTGTGCATTCAATACGAAGCTATTAAAACAATACAAAGGCTCATATATTCATGTTTTTATTATTGTGTGTCGCAGAATGTGTGCATTGTTGACTGGAAGTTAACGTCTTCTGCCTCCATTTATCCGTTCGCTGATATGTTGGATTCATTTTAATGTGGATTTAAAGACATTTAAATTTGTGCGGGGGAAAACCCTAGGGGTGGCTGACCCCTGGTGCTGTTGTGGTCAGGGTTATCATATTGTCCATGTGTTTCCTGATTGGTGTTAATCAGACCCCTAACTTTTGGACATGCATAAATCATTTTTTCCTGGTGATCTCCTGTCTGTAAGTCAATTAAAAAGACGTTTTTGAGAAAATTAAGTGTCAAATAATAGCATAAATAATATGCTGCTACTAAATATCAATTAAAAAAGATTCTTAGGAGTTGATAAAGACTTTTCAACTCACACCAAAAATTGTAACTCTTGAGATCACTGATCAATCTTCTGGGAATCATGAGCATTTACTCAATGACATTGTAGTCCATTCAGATGTTTTCCAGTTGACCGAGGTGATGAGAGTCTTTCAGCTCAGCCGTCACACTTCGCAATTTCCAGGTGGTGTATGTGGCTGTGCTCCATTCTGAGGACATGCCCAAGCCATTGTGTTAGCTGACGTCTGATCTCTAGCGCCACACTTGGGCTCTAGTCTGCTTTTAATGTTTCTTATTTGCAATCTTGGACGCGGCCTTTTATTTCTGAGTCCTCCATTGTCAAAGACGTTGATCTTGTTCATGTCAGATTTTGCTAGGTGCCAGCACTGCTGTTGTAGAGTCTGAATTCTGAGGCTGTAACACTTTGCCTTCCCGGGTGGACCTGGGTCACCGTTGGGCGTTTCTGCTGATGTTTAGACCTGCTGGTTTGCGAAGGGGTTCAGTGTCAATGTTTTCTCCTGCAGATGTTGTGTTGTTGAGGAGAGAGCAGCGAGGGCATCGGCAAACTATCAGCTAAACTATCATGGCCACTATATATGCTTAAAGAAAAGGGATAAAAAGCAATATATTATAATCTTATTAGAGATTCTAGAACAGCAGCCACTGTCGAACCTGTACAATTGGACTGCTCCTTCAATAATCTTCATTCTTGCCTCAGTAACTTGCAACTGTTGTTCTGTCAGATGACACACACTTTATTTGAATAACTGGTATTCTAGCAGCAAAGACTCCACCTCTGTTTGAACACTGACTACATAGGTTAACTCTGCGTGTGTGTATCACTGTGTGTGTGTTCTGCAGGTGTGGTGGTTGCTGCAGGCCGAAAACTTACTGAGTCCAAGAGCTGAAGATGGACCACTGACGTCCAGCAGCCCAGAAAACAGCTCACGCTCAACAGCCGCCTGAATAAATGGTGAAGAGATGAGAGTTAAATGAAAAGGAAGAAAAGTTTTGGACAGAGAGTGTCTTCGTCTCGTCTCAGGTAGTGTTGATCTTACTGGGGTTTTCTATTTATTATTCATATCCAGGGTCAGACCTGCTTGTTTCTTTCAGGAGCAAAACATGTAAGATGTTAAAACTCAAACCTTTTCTGTCTGTGTTGATGGGAAGAACGTCCTGTGTGTCTGATCTGGTCAGGTTAACATTTGTTTTCTTTGTGGTTAGAACCCTAAAACAAACACCAAGCTGCCACTCTCACTCGTCTGTTTGTCTTTCTTTGTGGTTTTCTAAGGTCCTGTCTTTCTAACTGTTTCCCATTTTTCTACTTCTCACCGTTCAGTCTCAGCATTTCTTCCCTTCTCGTCACTCTTTTTCTTTGTCCTTCTTTCTTCACTTCCTCTCTTTTCCTCTTTCATCGTGCGTATTTTCTCTCTCTGTCCATCCTTTTTTCTCTCTCTCCATTTATTGAATATCTCTCTTATGCTTCCTTTTGTATTTCTTTCATCCCTTCCACCTCTTTTCTCTCTTTTCTCAACCCTTAATCCTTCTTCATTTTCACTTGTTTGTCTTCGTCACATTCTTTCTACTCATTTTTGTTGCTGCATTTCTTACTTTTCCCTTCATTTCCTCACTTGCTCCCCTTCTCCTTTTTCTTCCTGTCATACTTATTTTTCCCTTGTTTCCTTCATACCTCTCCTTCCACTCTATTTTCTGAATCATCTTTTTATAATTTTCTTTTTAGCTCCTATCTTCTATTTGTGTATAACAACTTGTGATCGTTTGTAATGTTCAGTTAATCAAACTTGTTTTCCAGCCACATTTATTTATTAAAGAGCGATAAACTTTAATCTGCAACTGTTCACACCTTCATGAAGCAGCAGCAGTGGGAAGTAATGACATTTACATTTCTAGTCTCAGCTGGTTTTGGCAGCTTGATTATTTAGGGCGTATTGTATGTGAACAGAATATACAATGTGTATTTGGCCAATGACATTTGGTGGCCAACTTCATATCCATTCATGCACCCGAACACCATACAGCCCGTAAAGGACTGAAGAAAGAGTACATCTGATCCGCCAAGAATTAGATCAAAGGTTTTTGTGCCTCTTGAGAACAGGATGCAAACTTGATTAAGTCACAGACCACTTTCACTGTCTAAGTAGACAAGTAGATCTTTGGAAAGAGGCAAGATCCTGTCGCCGCGATGACGATGTGGTTTCCCTCCTGATTACACTGAAAACTGACTCAATGAAGAGGGAGGGAGGAGACGTTTCCTCTCTTTGATCAAACGCTTTGGCTTGTTTTTTAGGAAAACATGGTCACCCCATTAGATCACTTCCTTTCTCTTCCGCTTCGTTTTATTCTGAGCAGCACATCGGCAGTTCAGTTTCCACCAGTCGAGCAAGCAGGGAAGTCGACATGCCTTTAAAAGTCCTCATCAGTGAGTGAAATATTTCAGCTTCAATCTGTTACATGTGTTTGGCTTGATTTTGGCAAAACCCTTAAGAGTATTAATGGGTGTTCAACGTTAATTGGTTAAGATACTGGATGTGTAGACTTTGGGTTATAACAGATTATAACCCAAAATCAGGGTTCGCACCTTTTAATGAGTTGATTAATTGATTTATGTAAAATATCTCTTCTTAAATTTGTCTTTCTGTCCTTGTGCAAAACATATTTTAATATAATTCTTAGAGGATCTTGCTGGTGAGGTGCTCTGAGGATAGTGTCATGGCAGAGTGAGTTTTCATCAGCAACTCTGCTATAGATACATCTCAATGCCCCTTTCATCCAAACTACTCCAGAGTTTTACATCTGGTGAAATGGAGACGCTTTGAAACGCTTCTGGCCACGTTTTAGTTTGAAAACTCTGATATTGACATGAGCTCTCACAACCGCTTTCTGATTGGGTCTTTTGTTCACAAAATAGCCTTAGCTGATTCGTCAGGCTCCTATCTCATGATCCTCTTTGGTAAGAAAACGACTGGCATTAGCCTTGGCTCCCAATGTAAATCACAACATGGATTACAAGCGATGCTGACCCTGTTGTCTGGGCTAACAGCTGCTATGCAGTTAAATTCTGCATTTTACGATGAAACAACTGTTTACAAGTGCAGGAGACGAGCAGCGTAGCAAATACATCCCTCTCTGTTTACACCGGCAAGCGCATGCCCAGTATGAGTGGTCACGTGTTATGTGTTTTCAGGCTTGTTGTTAGTATGAACAGAGATTAAAGTGACAGAGCCAAAAGGCCTTTGTGGACAGAAAACGTAGTCGTGTGGATGTTGCCTTGATAACAAATCAAAATATCCAAGCTCCATGCTCCCTGTGTACTGGTCATTGTCAGTGCATCCATGGTGCATGGAAATATGGCCCTATATGATTTTACAGTGTGGCCTGAATCAGAGTCAGTGTAGACAGTGTGTGTCAAACTAAAGCCCATTATAGAGGCTACATCATGTGAAAGAGGCAAGAGGCTTTTTCAGTTCGGTTCGCCAGATCTTGTTCGTCAGGGATCAAACAAATTATTATCGTATGGCCACAAGTTATTTATCTAGTTCCCATGACTAAAAATCGTGTCATTATTTCATGGCCATGCAATACTTCTTTTTACAACAGATTTTACAACCAGTTTCCTTCTACAGCTCCTGAAATCCATCTGTTAGGTTTTACCAGAAGAATGGACTCAATGTGCTGAACACAGGGAAGAGAGACAGCAGAGTAAAAAATCAATGATTTATTTACAACTGAAATGATTTATTTATAACCTTTTATTTTCATAACAACTAAAAAACAAGTGTGGACAAAACGAATGTGCCCTCTATCTGAATTCAGAAAAAAGGGGCACCCAAGGTACAGTGTTCCAGGGAGGGGTGAGACAGAGTGATGGTGGTGGGTTGCTGGCCGAGCGTGGCCTCCAAACATTTCAGCAGACAGGAGGTCAGGCAGGTTACAAAACAGATCCAAGAGTTCAAGGCTTGTTTCAGGTTTGCTGTTGAGATATGAATGACAGAAATATTTATTGGATGTGTACTTTTTATTTTGGTCAGTGTCCCATCCACTAACATTGAGGAGAATGGTTTAAGACCTATACCTAATCGAGCCACCAGGTCTGGGATGAAGATAGATTGGTTTAACTTTTGGAAGTTTTCATATGATCCATTATTCTATCCAGATTTGCTTTTACCACAATTGTGGCTGAGTTGAGGCCCGGACAAATCTGGATCTGAAAACGGAAGATTTTGTGCGGAGAAAAATTCATTCTAATGATAAAACTGCACAAATCTTGTTTTGTTGCTCCATCCTATAAAGATAGATGAGCAAATCTTGGATATTTTTGTCAAATAGAGACCCAACTTGGTTCAGGGTTGGTGCCAGGGACATGAGCACATTTACTTCAAGGCCTTTGAACATATTGGAATGGATTGTTATCAGAGTGTGGGTTAATGAGGTGCTGCTGTTTGTCAATGGTGGAGGCCTGCAGGTTGGAATTCCACTCAGTCACGTCAGCAGCAGATTGACGACATCAATGTTCTTTAATGTTTGTTTGACACTGTTGTCAGGAAGTCTCCAAATCTCCAGTTTAGGAGTTTTAACTGTGCAGGTAGTGAATGGTTTTATGTTTTTTATGGAAATAAATCTCTAGTCCTATTATTCCAGTGGTTTGCTTAGTTTATGTTGTTGTTGACTCTAAGTCAAATAAACTGTATTTCAACATGCGTACATGGTTAGGTGGAAAAATCCTAAACCTTCAGGTGTTGGATTCAGATGTTTCATCCCTTCAAACATCACATGGATGACCTGGCTCAGCCTCAGGGGAGAAATCTTCAGTTATACAATTATGGGGCTGAATTAAAAACCTTAGTGTTAAGATTCCTTCTGGCGTCTGAGGTATAATTTTGACACATGTGCATCAGGTAGCTGGCTTGGCCTCTTAATCATCCAGCATGATTTTTAGAATATAGGACAATATGGTGAATATCCCTCTATCCTATAGAAACTGTGTCTACTGCATATTGTGTTTAATACAAGAATAATACAGATTCATATTGATAAAGAATGTTGCAGATAATGCTACTGAAAACACTTTGACCTGTCCTATTAATTAAAGGCTGTGTCAGCGTTAACCTCTTCCGAGTCCATTTCAGGTGTTTCTTCATCAGTGATGCTGAAGCTGCAGGAGGTTGTGTTTGATGTTACCTGCCTGCTCTGATTGGATCAGCGGATCAATTCCCTTCTCTTTATCGGCCACATTTCAAAAAACTAAACATGTAACACGATACATTGTAAAATGATGATTTGCTGATATACAGTTTTTAGCGGAGTGAAAGGGAAAAGTATGGACAACTATATTAAATTTAGGTTTGATAATCTTGGTAAAGCCAGTAGGAGCAAGCCACACTTTGATAAAATGCAACAATGCATCTCAATCCTTCCTACAAGAGCTATCTTCAAAGCTCCGCCCTTAAAACTAACTGTTAGAAGCTGACTTTTCGGTGACTTGCTCGCTAACTTCTGATTATCCTTTCTGCTTTGGGGGCGTGAGTCTCTCTTGCTTGTGAAGACTCCGGTCATGCGCAGTGATGCACGCAAGCAGGCAGGCAAGTCAGTCAGTGACAGACAGGTGAGCTAACCAATCATTACATTCAGTCCTGCGAGGTCCACAGACAATGTTATTTATTGATGGGTATCAGGACATAGAGGATTTCAACAAATAAACAAAAAACAAAAACAGAAAATAAGTAGAGTAACAAAGTAAAGTAAAAATAAATTGCTGCTGTGTATGACAAGCATCTGTTGTAGATGAACTCCGACATTGTCAAATCACCAGTTGGATTACACTATAGCAATTTCACATTTAGAGGTTGCAGCATTCTCACTCGATGGACCTATTCAAAACTTGTTTCTGTTCCTATTAATCCTGTAAATCAGTAAGACCAGAGGTCTTCAACTGGGGGTCCGCAAAGGTACAGCAGAGGGTCGCGAAGTCTTTGGTTGATTAGACAATTTTTTTTTTACAAATTTATATGCCTTTAAATTCACATCAACATGCATCCAACATATTGTGAGGCTGATTTGACCCCTTGCCCGACAACCTCCATCCGTCCAAGATTAGATCAGTTGTGGGCTACCCATCAGGGTCCGACATCTCACTAATGTTGTAGTATGTGTGCCATTCACAGATGGCTTGAGGATTCACTGTCTCTTCTACATGCATGTTTAAAATAAAAACATGAATCTGTGAACTACTTTAATAGCTCAGTATTGTATGCAAGATGTATGTTTATAAATGGCGGTGGCATGGCCACCCCTTACCTTGCACATGTTTAAATTAAAAACATGAATATATGAACCTGTGTAATATTTGAATAGCTTAGTATAGAATGCACAATAACAGGGTAGCTTTATTTATACATGGCACTAGGCCCAGTTTAATTTAAAACACAATTTTATACAATATATATATATTTAAAGTAGGGGGTCCCTGCTCCATCTCTCCACCAGTTTGGGGGTCCTTGGCCTGAAAAACGTTGAAGACCCCTGATTTAGACCAAGAAGATGAGAAATATACCGGACTTATACCAGAAGTTTTTTCTGCGTAGTTGTTTCAATCCATGTATACTTATCTCCCTGCCTTGGCGAGCAACTGCCAGGTTCTTGAGCAGTAATGTGTGACCCCACTCTCTTGTTTCCACAGCTCCTCATTCATTTCAACATGTTTTCCAGCCAAAAACCAAGACCAAACTCAACTCACCATAATGTATCAGCCACGACAGTTCACCCCATCACCATCGTGTCCACCACCTACACTAACACTAACACCACCCTCGATCCGATTGCTGTCGCTGTTAGCAACTTCTTCTATGACTTTCTGGACAAGATTCCCTGTAAGTTGACAAACAGCAGCTCCACATAAACGACCCCTCCACCTAAGTCCACTTATCCATCCAATAAACCTCTATAGCATCTGTGTTAGTTCTCAGATTCAGAAGAAATAGTCTGCACGGCTAAAAAAAAAATCTTAATGGGAACTGCGATAGTCCATGAAGTGTGCATAAAAAGTATTTTCTTTTTCACCATTAAAATGCTCAACTTGAGAGTGAGATTGAAAAATTCAAAGGTGGAAACATAAGTGAGAATGAGAGCTGGAGAGAAGTTAGTATTTTACTGTAAAAAAAAAAGGGCCATGTCTGGATCAACTATCATGACTGAAGAGGGAACAAGGAGAGGGAGAGAAGGTTTGAAAGATGGAGGAGGGACAACGACTTGCTGTGGTAGATAGTAATAATATGTTACCGGACGCTTAGCATTTAGAAAGAATAACAATCTTTTCATGTTTTTTTATTGGTGAAAAGTAGCTTTTAGTGGACACTTAATGGTCTGTTGCAGTTGCCCCGCAACATTACATTGTAGCCACTGCCTGTTTTTGCAAGTTACACCCATTCATTATAAAAGATAAGGCCCATGTTGAAAAATAATGGAATTGCTATTTGAAGACCAAAACCCAAAGTCGATATCCAGCTAAATTGACTGTGTCTCATATTTGTTTCACAACTATAGCTTGAAAAATGACTAAAATAATAAGTTAAATTTAAAAGTAGCTGCTAATTAACTTTGATTGTTGACATTTACGACCTCAGGGGAATAGAACTTTGGAATATAGCAAGTGGATCTATCTCACTCACTATCACTCACTCACACCTACCTTGTGTATGACACAGTACATATCACATTTGACTAACTGTACCTTGCTGGTCTCGGGCAGTGCCTCATTGGGCGATCTACACCATCTTTGCGAGCGGCGCTCTGCTGATTCTGCTCTGCTGTCTGTGCATCTGCATAAAGTGCTGCTGCAAAGGCAAGAAGAAGAAAAATCTGAAGAAGGATGAGAAGATCAACATGTTGGGGGTGAATGGGACCTCCACCACAGCTCTGGTGAGTCAATATAGATCTGAGTCCCTGGGTGAAATCTGCAGAGCGAGCATCTACATAATGACCAGTCAGTGCTGGATGGTGCCTGCATCACTACTGCAACTCCTGCTTTATTGTAAAAAGAAAGGTGCTGTTTCTGCAAAGCAAAATGTGAATAATTGAAAATTGGAGCATTTTAGTGAGTTTCAGCTGCTTGTTTATCTATCCCCACCACAACTGTACTGTTCACCGCTCTCACAGTGTCGTTTCTGACCACCGCAGGAAGCTACTTGTGGAGAAGAAGCTGTAGAAAGCCACAGCACGCTAGTAAACAGCAAACAGACACAGTCAAGAGAGCAGCTGGTGAGTGGAGCATGGTGGGTGGCTCAGTCGGTAGAACGGGTCATCCAACCTCCTGCAATGCTCCTGCATTCTGCCTGCCAAAGTGTCCATGGGCACAACAGGGAACACTAAGTTGCTCCTGATGCTGTCTGATAGATGAAGCGCTGTGTTTCGAGGTGTTTTTTGAATTAGACTTGTACTGTAAACACTTTCAGTGTTTGATTAGACTGGAAAGTGCTGTATACATGCACTATATTTACCTGCAAAGATAGCTACATATTTGAAGGCGGTGGAAACTGTTGAATGTGAAAATAAGCTAAATCAGTATATCAACATATTAAGGTGTGTCAGAACCTTTGGCTAAACAAACCAGTTACTGTATATTCAAATAAAATTATATGTTTGACAGGAGTCCGACATGAAGGTTGTTTCAGCACGTTAAAGCTTTGCTTCCTCCAACATCCTTCAAACCTGAATGTCCATACATATCCCTTAATAGTTGTTTATTTAAAAGGACAGAGCAAATCACTCCTTTGAGACCTGAGCAAGTCTTTTATCGGCTCTATCCAGTGTTCTTTTTTGCACAGAGGATCTGACCCAATGTTTGTCCTGTGCTCTGACAGGTTCAGCCAGATGTGGCAGATGTGGACTACGGCGCTACCAAAAAGCACAGAGGGAAGCTGCTCTACTCTCTGGAGTACAACGCCGCTCTGTCTGAGGTGATGAAATCTTTGAACAACCTTTGAGTCCTCATTGTGTTCTCTGCTTTAAAGGAGCACTCCAGCAAGTTATCATTACACTCAATATGTTGGTGGACTAGTGACGGATCAGTGAAGATTCTCAGTCTTCCAGGTCATTGTATCTTCAGGAGTTGTGAATGTCTAAATAGGCGACTGGCTATTCCAAGTACCATTAAACACATTGGTAACTTTTAAAACAACACTAAATGCAACAAGGAACAATATGAATAAACCTCTGGGTTCCCAACCTGAAGACTCTCATGTAGCTACAGCTGTGAGATTTAGCACAGAGATAATGACTACTTGGGGAATAAAGTTTGATGCTAAACTTGTAACACCTCTTCTAGATTGGAAAGTAAACACCTGTTACCTTTACAACAACAAGGAACTAGAATGGCCCTCAATAGAGCATATACCTCTGTCGAGGTCAACCAGTTCCCTTAAATTCAACTTTTTACAAACAAAAATACAAACTGGGGTATAAACATAAGCTAATGTCTTACAAGCTCAACACTGCTGGCCAACATTGGAGTCATACTGTGTAATTATACATTTAATATTAAGTAACATTAAACCTGTGAAAGGGTCATTAGGAAAAATGTATACATTATGAATACAAATAATAATATACAAAATAAAAATATCTTCACTTTCCAACTTACCCATGTGTGAATGTTCGCACACACAGGTACGCATACATCTCTCCTCAGGTTTATCTTTTAAATCCCATTGTTTCAGTTGAAGTTGGCAGTTGCATGTTTCCAGACCCATTTGGAACGTACACAGCAGTTATGAACAGGAAGTCCAGGAAACTCACTGTCCTTACTCGTCTGTTGTCTGCTGGTTTTTACAGCTCACAGTTGGGATTAAACAAGCTGACAGTTTGAAGGCCATGGACGTGGGAGGAAGCTCGGACCCGTACATCAAAGTCTACATCTGCCCCGACAAATCCAAAACCTGTGAGACCAAAGTGTTCAGAAACACGCTGAACCCCATCTTCAACGAACAGTTCAGCTTCCAGGTCAGAAGCTGCTGTGGTTTGTTTTGGTTGGATGCAATGACTCAAAGTTTAAAGATGGCTTATTTAAATTTACACAAAAGAATATGCTACTAATCTTTATTATAACCTCACTGACAGATACATATTATTAATCCATTTATAGAGACTTGTTGGAATTTGATATACTGTATATATTGTATACGTGTGTGTGTTTCAGGGCAATTAAACAATTTCCATTTAATTCATTAGAGAAGTAAGATTTCACTAATTAAAGTTATGTTGACCAAAATATATTGTGTTTTTGACCAGCGCAATCTTTTTCCCAGATATCCAAGTCCTCCCTCCTGAAGTCGACTGCGGTGATGAAGGTGTTCGACTTCAATAGATTCACCAAACACAACATCATTGGTGAGCTCAGGGTGGAGCTCTGCAATGTCGACTGGAACCACGTCATCGAGGAGTGGCAGGATCTCGGTGAACCGACCAAGTTTGAGGTAGAAGCAAAAAACTGAGCAAGCACAAGACGAGACTCACTGTCTACAGATACACCAGCCGCCCTGTGAGACTTACTCCAAACTCCAAACTCCAGATGACAGGGTCACTGTTTGACCGATGTCACAGTCTGGTCACACTGGTGCCATACACACACACACACACACACACACACACACACACACACACACACACACACACACACACACACACAACTGGGGCCTGTACTACGAAGCCAGTTCAACATATCCATGATATCTTTCCGATATCTGGGTGAACTTAACCTAGCAATCACAATAACGTTAAGTGGTCACATGACACTGGTTATCAACTTGTAAAGTCAACCCAGGTTTGCCTCATCAAGATCTGAGCGTGTGCACATGAAAGGGGCGGGGTTTACTGCATATGACCAATCACAAAGATGCACAAGTTGGACTGACAGCAGAGTCTTATATTTACGGTGGCCCTGACAGCAACTTAAGAAAACACATGCAAGTTAAGAAAACACATGCAAGTTGACAAAACATAAGCAAAGTAAGAAAACATCTTAATCAATTTCACAACACAACAAAACACATTACAGAAACGCACTGCAAATAGACAAATGCGCTGCAAATAGACAAACGCGCTGCAAATAGAGGAGAAAACACAACAGAAGTGTTTCCAGAGGACAGCTAAAAGTGATGGACACTGCTGCCACAAAAACGTCCAATACATCATACAAATTCGGTTCCACACCGGGTTCGGCCAACCGCGGCTCTGGAGGCGAACGCGGCTCTTCAGCCCCTCTGCAGTGGCTGTACAGTACAGTGTTGTGCATATGTTTCGCGAACGCTGAACTTAATGAATCAGTTTTCATATTATTAACGTGAACGTAACAATGAACGTGAGTGAACTTCTTGTTCATTTTTTAAATCATCATCGTATCAGACCATCATGAAATACCAGGAGCGGGCGTATGTGTGAAACACAGTTACCGCTACAAGATGCAGGAAGGACAGCTGCTGAGAGATCTCTGATTGTGTTATGAAACTTTTCACTCATGAAGGAGCTTCTATGCTGAGCTTTAGTTTTTGGAGAGTTTAAGATGCACTGGTTGTGTTCGTGGCAGGGATTGACTTAACAAACCAGACTTGTTTTAAACGTCCCTCATCAATCCCTGTAAGGAGAGTGCGCACCACGCAACAGTGTGGCATCAATTGGGTGAGGGCTGACTGTTCGAGCCTTAAAGAGAGAGAGGACTGAGTGTGGGGGGCTGTCACATGGACAATCTGAAAACTTTCTATCCCCCATTCCAACTAAATATTTAATTTCATATGATAAATCTACGTAAAGGTTAAGCAGTCTTGAAGTTTGTGTGGTTTTCTCGCTGCAAACACACCCAGTACATCAATATCAGTAACTCCCACAAGTTAATAAGCGTAGATCAATGCAGACAGTCTGTGTTACTGTGATCACATTCCTCCTACATGTCAGGTTGGGTCTGTTCAGCACCAGCAGCTGACGAAGGTTTATCATTCCCTCTGATGAGAATCTATATATTTCATAAAGACACTCATCAGAGAAGGTGAAAGGATTTTTTCGGTCTCTTAGGACTCTTGTCCTCCTCAGAGACTCTAACAGTCCTCAGCCAGCTCCACAGGATCCTTTAAGAAAGCTGGGGTCATGTTTCCGATGAATTGGTCGATCAGTGGGCGGAGCTTTTAAACTGGTTGTAAACATTTGAATAACTGCCTCAACATGCAGCCATCATCTCCTTCAAATTCACTTGGAGCTCATTAGTTTGACACAGTCTCAAAGACCTTATGTCAAAGGGAGATTATAAATATGCACACAAAAAAAAAGACTAATACTGAATCTTCTGAAGCTTAAGGATACGGATAAAACTGACAGAATGGACTAGCACAATCGAAAATTGAAAGGGGGCAGTGTAGCCAATAGTTCAAGCAAGTTGACCATAGGCCAAAAGTCAGGAATATAAACAATGGTGGAACTTTTTGAGGAGAGATATTTATAGATATTCTTTTATTTTATGTGATTCCCAACACCAAAAAGAAGCATCTTTAAAAGGGTTACTTTTGTTATTTATCTGTAAAGGACATGTAATGAATGGTTTGATCTAGTTATTGTAACAACTATCTTATCTGCGTGCTGCAGGAGGAAGATCTGGGAGAGATCTGCTTCTCTCTGCGTTACGTTCCCACTGCTGGCAAACTGAATGTGGTGATCCTGGAGGCCCAAAACCTGAAGAGCATGGACCCCGGGGGATTCTCAGGTCAGACTGATAGCACATCTCAAATTGAAATCATTCACACGCCTCAGAGGTTTCACAGATGTTTGGTTATGAATTACCATATTTCTGCTCGGGGTCAGAATGCTGCTTCTGAAACCGTGCTCGCAGGTTTACACTGGTCCGTCCAGTACTGGGATAGACCAATAAGAGAAAAACTCAGTACGCTACATGAACTATGAGCGGTGACGATCTTGACTCTTTTAGAATCGTTATTCCTCAAAAATACCAAATGTTTCATGTGATCCGATACTCAATTTAAATAATTTATGTAGTATAACAAGTAAAAAGTCTGGTGTTCTGTTTGTTCAAGTACAGAAAACAGGTCGGACAAGATCAGTAAATAATCTAGAGATAAGGTTGTGACTGCACTATCTTAACCTTCTTGTGCTTTTGTTTTTGCTCTAACTTTTAAGTGAGAGATATATTCTTAAATATTAATAATAGAATGACCTAATTTGAAACATTGAAAGGTAAAGCAGGTGTCAAAAGTGAGACACATTTGTTTGTCATTGTGACATTTTATTTGCACTCTCTATTTTGTTTCACACCACTAAAAACAGAAGGATTTTTATGTCATATTTAGTATCTTTAAACAAATTTGTCTTTATTCCCCATAGATTACATTTTTTATGGAAATATACTTTGAGATTAAAAATGATATCTGTGTGATTTTATTCCACCTGTTGTTTGCAGATCCGTATGTAAAGGTGCAGCTGGCTCTGGACAAGAGGAAGTGGAAGAAAAAGAAGACGTCCGTTAGAAAGAAGACGCTGAACCCGTATTACAACGAATCCTTCACCTTCGACGTGGCATTTGAACAAATCAAGGTGAGAATCGTCAAATAAGAAACAGAGCCTGATACTAAAAACAAGGAGGTTTTTAAAAAACAATATTGATATTTTTCACATAAACACACAACATAATCAAACCTTTTATATAAGGATTTATTCAATTTGGGTAAAGATATGTAAATAATTAGCATTTATACATGTTTGTTCATTTGATTATGACAAATTAAATGTCTTTAAAGGAAATCATTTGGGCATTTTAAATCTTCCATAAGGGCAGTGGCTTAACCTGAAACCCGGACTGAAAAACACTGGAAAGAAATGTGAAAATGTGTTACTGAACTGGATCCAACAAAGTCGCACCTTGATTCTGTTGTGACTGAGTTTTCTTGTCCTCCTCAGAGGGTGAACCTGGTCATCTCATTGTGGGACCACGATGCCGTGTCCCGAAATGATGCCATGGGGAAGATATTCCTGGGCTGCGACGCCACAGGGAACCAGCTGAAACACTGGGCCGACATGTTGTCCAACCCGCGGCGGCCGGTCGCTCAGTGGCACAGCCTGCTGTCGGCCAAGCAGGTCAACTCCACGCTGAACCTGAAAAAGAAGATCCCCCTCCGTGACAAACTGCCCCTCTGATGGGAAACACACAGGAAAATCATTTCCAATGCACAAAATGAAGAGATTTAAATATTGTTTCAAGATAATCCCTCAAATTTGAGATTATTTTATCTATTTCATTGATTATTGATATTTTGTATTATAAATGAAAGATTAACAATTATATTTTATTACCAAATCATAAAGTCATATTTTTACAACATGAGCACTTCTCTCCACCTGTATGAACAGAATAGTTACTCTAAAGAAATCCCATTCCTTTAACTTTATAAGAGCTTGCTGTAGTTTGAATTATCATCATAATTTAAGTGCTGGTTGTGAGAGCTGAGAGAGAAGTAACAAGTACATTTAATGAAGGACTGTACTTAAAAGGAAAGTTCACTCATTATCTACTCAGCACTATGATGAAGGAGGGGTGGGTGAATTGTTTGAGTCCACAAATCACTCTTGGAGTCTCAGAGGTAAACAGTGTTTCAGCCAAATTGACCCCTTCATCAGACCAAATAAAGTTCCACTCCTGTAAGGGGCAATGCTAGTGGGCGTGGCCACATGAACGTGCAGCCCATGTGTGTGCATTGCTCCAAGGGGCCAGAGGGTATGTGAACGCGCCTCCGTGGAGGATATCAGAGGACATGTGGGCAAAATATGGGCCAAAACTGAATTTTGCTATGTGGGTAAGTTGACTTTAACTTTCAGCAAATAACATTCAGATACTATTAAACAGCCAAGTCATTAATAGTTTGTATTAAATCTCTACAGTGAACATGGCTGTGCCATCAGCGGTACAGAGTGCACTGGAGATTACTCAGGAAAATAAAAACTATCCACTTTCAAACTTCTATTTCCTTATAATATCCCAGAGTGGAGGTTAGGATCGAAAATACGGTGGGACACTGGTGCGTAATAGATGCACGCGAATAGACGGATGAAGAGGAAACGAGGGTTCAGCGATCACAACGAGTTTTGGGCCCCTGACGATGGAGAGCTGATATAGATTCTAAAGAACTGTGATCTCAGATCTTGAACCTTTTGTTGAACTGAGTCCGGTATCACACAGATCGACCGACTGGACCGAAACATCAAACACAAGCATATGATATAATTCTGTAAAATTGTATAGATTAGGGACATCACAGCTGTCTATGAAATTAATAATCCTGCAGTTGTGGATGATTAAAATACCAGGTGATACAAGTTCCCCCACATTCTTATTTTTTTGCCTCCACATTTGAATTGGATTCTTTTTTATTTTAGGCTCCGTTTCTATCGTACTCACTCTCACTCACTGTATTATCATCATCAGCAGCAGTGTGTCTGTGTATTGTCTTTATTAAGGACGTCACTGCTGTTCCATAAAATCGCTATTTACCTCCACCTCAATAACAATCACCTCATTGTCGGTGTCAAAATGGAATAGTCCATGGATCCTAACATCTTGTTGCAAAGAGTAAAGGTCATTGTTAACTACTGTGAAGTCTTCAGGCTTATGAAGCTAGATGCTGATGTGAAAAACAGTTAGGGAACTTGTTAAAAGCTAATGCTTGTGTTGAGCCTTAAACTCGAGAGAGAAAATGATTCAGATGAATCTCCTGGATCTTTTTTGTTCTCTCGCCTCTCTGAGCGTCTGGACTCTACGGGGGCCCTGAGAGCTCAAAGCACTGAAACTTAAGAAAACACACACAAGTAGACAAAATAAGAGCAAAGTAAGAAAACATCTAAATCAATTTGACAACACAACACATTACAGAAACGCTCTGCAATTACAGAAAACGACAACGGAAGTGTTTCCAGGGGACAACTGCTTGTGATGGACACGTCTGGTTGTTGTTGCCGTTTTGAGTTGTTAAATGGTTTATTTTAACATTGTGATCGCATGATTCAGATATTACTGCAGATGTCTAATTTTAACCGAGCGTTGACGTTTTGCTTACCATTAGCCTGCCAACGAAATACACACAAATAAACAACCGGACGTGTCCATCACTTTTAGTTGTCCCCTGGAAACACACATGTGCGTAATGTTCATAATTGGAGTGCGTTGAGCTCTCAGGGCCACCGTAGGACTCCCCTGACGAATGAAGAGTTAAATAAAAGCAATCAAGCTGAGTTCAGCACATGTCTCTTCCTGCTGCTCCGATTCTCCAGAGAGCTTCGTCATTAAAGAAGAGTCCCAGAGCTATGCAGAGAACAGAGGGCTTGGTTTGGTCTTTACTCCGTGAGCACCTGATGCTAAAATACAACTTATTTTTATCTGAAAAGGTGAAAATGATGGTCGCAGAACTTGAGTATTTAACTAATCTAATACTTGTGACAGCAAAAGCTGATACATGTATTCACATACCTGTCAAAGGATAATCTAAGCCATGAGGTGAAGAAGCTGCAGAGCTCAGAGACAGGACTGTGTCGAGGGTCACAGATCTGGAGAAGGCTATGTGTGCGGCATCAAAGTGTCAGTGGCCTCCAATTCTTAAATGGAAGACGTTTATTCCAACCAAAACCTGTGGAGAGCTGGTCACCAAACTGACCAAGGACCTTATGAACAGAGAGGATCAAGAACCTGATGGTCAGTCTGTCTGGGCGGCAGAGATCCTGTGTGAACACGGGAGAAAGTTGAGCTTTAAATTGGATTTAATTGGTAGAATCTAAGTTAGCATCTGTGACGTCACCCGTCACTGTGCAGTCATGAATGAAAACCGGTGGAAATCAACCTTTAAATGTGAAAGGTTTTTAAACAACAGTAAAAATTAAAGCCAGTGAACTGCAATTTACAGCTTTTAATGTTTGTGTTTAAAATGGACATATTAAATAAAACATTGCCTATTCTACTTGTATTTCCAAAGTATATATTTATTGAATTTGTTGCTGTATAAATCGTTTAGAAATTATGCATGACTGATCTTTTTTAAATCAACATTTCAAAAGATATCAGGCACCACTCTAGACAACCCTCAGGGATACATTGATGCATTCAGTTATTTATGCATTTTCAGAATTTTTTTCAATTAATATTTGAATATCACCTTATGTAGAATGGGACCAAACTGCTGAGCAACAATCCAAAAATGTTTTTATTACTTGTTCGATAGGTTTTAATGTCAGATATGTTGCACATCCTTTAAACATTTTGGTTACCACTCTCTGTATGTGTCTGTCCCAGGAGAATTCATACCTGTGATGACTCCCAAAAGGACTGAGTCTGAGATGTCTAAAAGCTATGGTCTTTCCTCTGGTGCCATCCTCAGGACAGACGTAACTAACGTCCACACGACATGCTGTCTGGTGTGTAATGAGCACCACAGTCCCACTGGACCGCTTCACATGTTCAGGCAGCAAAGTTCAATAGACACTGATGAGCTGAGGAGCTTGAGGAGGCTCTTTGAGATGCAAATGTCCTGCCCACCTTTGCAGCTTCGCACTGACGCAGCAGTTTACATCACACAAGGCTCTCTGTCCACTCTTTCCCCTGCAACTTTACCAAGAAAATATTGCTTTCTCAACAGAATATCATATTACATTACATTTAGCTGAGCCCTTTATCCAAAGTGAATTACAATAAGTGCATTCAACCATGAAGATACAAACCCAGGACAAGAATCAAGAAAGTACAATTTTCTTCAAGAAAGCCAAACTACAAAGTGCTATAAGTAAGTGCTGTTTAAGTGCTACTAAATATTTTGTTTGAACTAAAGTTTTTTTTATTTTTTTTATTCAAGGTGTAGTTTGATGAGATGTGTTTTTAGTCTGCACAGGAAGATGTGTAGACTTTCTGCTGTCCTGGTTTCAATGGGGAGCTCATTCCACCAATTAGGAGCCAGGACAGCAAACAGTCGTGATTTTGTGAGTGATTAGCTTGCAGTGAGGGAGCAGCAAGCTGATTGTCAGATGCAGAAAGTGAATGGGCTGGGGTGTAACGTTTGACCATGTCCTGGATGTAGACTGGACCTGATCCGTTCGCAGCACGGTACGCAAGCACCAATGTTTTAAAACTGATGCGGGCAGCCACTGGTTACCAGTGAAGAGAGCATTGGAGGCGAGTAGCGTGTGTGAATTTAGGTTAAAGACCGGTCGACCTGCTGCATTCTGGATGACCTGCAGAGGTCAGATGGCACTAGCAGGTAGATCAGCCAGGAGGGAGTTACAATAGTCTAGGCGGGAGATGACCAGAGCCTGGATCAGATCCTGCGCCGCCTACTGAGTGAGAAGGGGACGTATTTTCCTGATGTTTTGAAGCATGAATTTACAGGAATATGCTGTTGCAGTAATGTTGGTGGAAAGGGAGAGTTTACTGTCGAGTTTCACACCCAGGTTCCTAGCAGTCTGGTTGGGGGCCAAGATGGAGTTGTCAAAGGTAATAGTCAGGTCATGGGTGGGAGAGCCTTTGGTGTGCGAGCATCCACTGAGAGATGTCAGTCAGACAGGAAGAGATTTGTGCTGCTACCTGTGTTTCAGATTGTGGAGAAGAGAGGATTAGTTGGGTGTCATCAGCATAGCTATGGTAGGAAAAGCCATGTGAGTGAATGACAGAACTGAGAAAGTTGGTGTACAACGAGAAGAGGAGGGGACCCAGGACGGAACCTTGAGGGACCCAAGTAGTGAGAGGACAAGGTTCAGAAACAGATCCTCTCCATGTTACCTGGTAAGTGCGGTCGTTGAGGTATGATGAGAGCAGGGCCTGAGACACCCAGAGCCTGCAGGGAGGAAATAAGGATCTGGTAGTTCACTGTCTCAAATGCAGCAGGATATCTAGAAGGGTAAGGTCAGAGGAGAGAGAAACTGCTCTAGCAGTGTGTTGTTGCTCCGAGACAGCAAGGAGACTTTGAATTTGAAAAATCCTTCCTTAAACAAATATTTGCAAAGCCCTGATGAAGACCTTTAGAGGATTTTAAGGTGAGTTAACCTTTAAGTACAACATGAATTAGACAGGGACAAAGGTATTATGTATTAGTTTACAATGTGTTGTTAGGATTTGGTTTAATTAAATATTTCCTGCATGGTGCACATGATGGGTATTTAACCTTTTAAAAGTGCAGTCCACACATGTGAGACTCTGTGGCCTTTTGGTCCGTACTCGACTTGGTCTTCACACAACCATGACAAATGAGACACCGTGGCTCACTTATGTCTCTCTGAGGTTTCTATGTTCTTTTCCTCTTGTTACAAGTTTTTTTTTTTCTTTCTTTCTTTACTGTTGTTGAGGGTTACGGGCAGAGGATGTCACACCTTGTTAAAGCCCTATGAGACATTATGTAATTTGTGACTATGGGCTATACAAATACAATTTGATTGATTGATTGGAACTGTTTAAAAACCGTATGTCTCCTATACTTGTACAAAGTTTTTCAGATCCTCACTGCAACAGGTAATGACACAGGATGGTTCAGACTGATGGCTGCAAAGTGTTATCAGGCCTTACATTCCCTTTTATACCAGTTGAGATTATCAGGACTATTACCATGATGGAACAACACTTATTATGTATTATTTAAAAGACATCTGTTCGATATCTGTCTGCTAGATGCCTTCACTATTGAAATATGTACAATTACATTATCTACAAATTGTTTGACCTTTTTTAATCTAGAGTCCTTATCATCCTCAATATTTAACATTATGATTATTAACATTGCTACTATTATTATTATTATTCTATTGCAAAACTTTTATAGTATTGAATATCACCCTTATACTATATTTACTATCATGCTGTTACAAGTTTTATTGTTGTTGCTATTTTAATATTATGCTTATAACATAATCTATACTGTGACAATGCACTTTGTAGGTTAGATTTATATCCTATTATTATTATTCACAGTGACCATATGTGGATAACTACATTGATGACTGCTTTTATCATATATTCGGCCCATCAAGGCAACTTTTTACTGTGTTTACATAGAGCTGTGCACACAGCGTCTTCTTCATCAGCAGACACAATAAACCTTTGTGGTCTTGTTCATTTTTTAAATTTAAAATGTTTCAGGGGATCGAAAATAACGCTTTGCTCAGCTGTATACTTTGTATCAGGATGAATGACTATAGTGGGTAAATTATTTTGTACATGCATATATTCAACACATTAGCTCTACTCAGGTTTGGGTAACATAAACAGAAAATGTAAAGGATTTTAATAATTTTTTCAATAGGGGTTATCAAAAGGTACAAACATGTAGAATAACATTAAATTCTCTTAATTTGTACGTTAAAAACTATGTTTTTTATTAAGGTACCAGATCAGAGGCTCAGTCAAGGTATTGGTTTAATTAATAAATAAATAAGGGGATGATAGTATGTGAAAGTTGTTCCAATCGATTGCCTTCATATTCAAGCCCTTTTAAGAAAATGATTCACAGAGTGCATTTTCATACAGTAATGGAAATAATCCACTGAGACGACCTTAATGTACTATATAACCGTTTAGGACCCAGAGGAGCTGAGTGTGTCCTGATCACATCATGGCAGACGTGGCCTTTGTTGTCGGCCTTATCTAATGTGAATTTCCCTGCCTGCTTATTGACAAAGGCAGCCAGATACGCTCACACTTCATTATGGAGAGGCATTGACATCAGCTGCTCGCCGGGTTACCAGGATACCTGGAGAGAGACCCGCTCATCCAATTAAAACACAAGAAGAAAAGGAAGAAGGAGAAAAAAACCCGGCTCCAGATCAGCTCCTAGATAATTGTTGTCAGACAGAGCTGCAGTTGCCTCAGTCGGTCTGCTGACACACTGAGAAACAGACCAACAGCCACAACCAGCATCACACACACACACACACACACACACCAAAGGTGAGTCGATGCATGCAAGTGATGGGGTGAGGTGAGAGGGTTGTTTCACTTCACAGACTCAACTGCTTTAAATGCTGTGAATTATTGTTGAGATGAGTTTTCTCAACACAAATGTGTTACTTCATTATAAGTGGACTGGTTTTTAATTATTACTTTAAAGCTTATTTAGCAATATAGTAACAATGTTTAGCTGACGTGATCCACAGAAGGAAAAGTAGTCACATGTTTTTGTACAGATTTAAATGTGTATTATTACTTTTCAGACATTTCTAGTTTTATGATACTACCTCTGGACATAGCTGAACCTCTAAACAAAAGCAGCGTGTAAGTTAAGGAAGCAGCTGGAAACTAATCAACTTTCTGTAGTAAATTGAATATTTAACTAATTATATTAAAACCAATCATTTGCTAGTGCTGTACTTTTTGCGTCTCTGTAAACTGATTATATGCATAAGCATTTCCAGGATGTAACATTCTCAGGACTCACAACATGGATACACTTCTGTGTCTTCTTTTCGTGCAGATAAACTGTCAGCACGGCCTCAATTTACTGCAACAAACTTTACATGAAACAAGTGCTTTACTAAAAATGGCTGATTCTTTAAATTTTAAACAGTGACAAACACACAGTAGCGTTGAAATGTTGGTCCATTGGAAATGTTGAATCAGTAATCCTTTTCTTTTTTATCAATTTAGCCATTTGACAAGAGCTTTCTTTTATCAATAGATATGAAAGCACCTGTATGGTTAAACATTAACAGTACAATATTTAAGTTGTTAAAAATTACTAGTGTAGACTGTACCATGAGAAACTTGTTATTATGAAATAAAATTAGGTGCTTTGGGATTATTACAATAATAATATTAGGTAGCCACTGTCTCTTATCCAAGATTTTCTATAATTGTACTTGCAAATTTAGTATAAAGAAATAAACGGTTGTCATTGTTGGGAAAATATGACTGGAGAGGCGCTCGTTTTTTTTCCTTCAGCTTGCGCCTTGCCAGTAGTGGAAATCGAATTCATTGATGAACTGACTAGTTCCGCCCTTGTGGGAGACGCCGGTGTATTCATTATGTGAGTCCGAAATAATATATTTTTGTTCTTCTGAGTTTAGTCTTCCAGGCTGTTTTCTTCTCCAAGCACGTACATGTCCCGCTCTTCTTCAACAACCCTCCGCATCATCTCACTTTATTACATCTACTTTTACCCTCAACTGTTTGCTTGACACTGGCTGTCGTCACATTTGGTTTCACACAACCTGGAAGACTACACACAGGGTCGACCTTACCCCCTGGCTCTGAGGCGGTGATGCCACTCGTCTACCGGAGCTGCTCTGTAGCTAATTAGTCACCGAAGCTCCGTGGAAACGGTCACATCAGCGATGTGTCAGCGATGTTAGCCGCCGACACACACAACATGTAGTTGTAGTTGGGGCGTCATGAGCTGCAGCGCCCGTACACGAGCAGCAAGCAGCCGTGCTAAACATTGGTGGCTAACTTGCTAACGCTTAGCATTTTTTCAGCGATTTCCACCACATGCTCGCTCAGTCCCCCGGTGTGCACCCTTTAGTCTGCCGCGGTTTGGGAGTAGACGTGCCCGACGGTTAGAGTCTCCATCATTCCATCAACATGAGACCCGCACAGCAGTGAGCTAGCTAGCAGCCTGCTGTTGGCGGCTAACATAGCCGGCGATGCTAGCAGCAGAGTGCGTCCACGCCGCCCGCAGCTGAAGTCACGTCCGTCCCATGGAGCTGAAGCGTTGGCCGGCTTGCCAAAGATGACGTGCCGCCTGAGTCGGGTTTTTGTGCCTCTGTCTGCAGGAGGCGGAACATGGAAGCCGAGGAAGAGTGGGACCAAGATCTGAGTGTGCACAAGCTGCTGGATAAGAAAGTGCTCCGCAAGCAGAATGGAGGGATCGGTAAGGCCGGTGTTTGTTTTTATTACTTCTGTGCTAGCATGTCCTCACTGTCACCGCTTCCAAGCAGCCGCATGTGTTTGTTATGTTTACAACAAGGTGACCTCTCGTTCACAGGTATAGCCAGGACTCTTCACGGTCTGTTTAAAACCCCCAACTCGCTGCAGATTCAGTCCCTAGCCCGCTCGGAATGTGCTGGTAAGTGAAACCCTCCATGGCACAAGGTCTAATGCTGTTACCTCTGATGCTTTAGATTGCAATGTGCAGGCAGAGGTGTTAACAGGGCTGCTGCTGCTTCTTGGTTATGAGGAATCAAATGGGAAGGCCAGAGTTGTGTACCTTTCACAGATCATCACTGGGAGAAGATACTGCTTGCATCAATGGTCATCATCATCACCATCTGTATGAAAAGACACTTCACCTGTCGGTCCATTGCAAAACCAGTAAACTCAGATTAGCCCAGTCAAAGATAAGTAATAGAAATGTGTCTCTATGAGCCCACAGCACAGTATTTCTTAACTTCTGGTTGTAGTGAGAAGAAACACAACTCTAATCTGCTGAACTCCACTCAAGTGGTTAGTGACAGAAGGTTTGAATCGTTTTTTTTTAATATCAAAGACATCTAGTAAAATGATGATTATTATTCTTGTTATTAAAACATTTTAGACAACACCTGTAAGTGGTCTGTGGAAGTAATTTCTCTGTGGAACTTCATTATCTTCATACTGTAAACTAAACTCATCTTCAGGCAGCACCTGGTTTGAATAAATTAGTAAGAATCCTAACATCTAAAAGTAAAATGGTAAACATGAACCGATTGATTTCTCACTAATAGAATAGACTAGAGTCTAGTCTACTGGACATTTAAGTTTAGTCTAGTCACCAGACTGAACTTAAATGTCCAGTCGAGACAGCAAGATTGTCTTTGGTCTCTTCCAGAAATATATTGCCATTGATTATATCACAAGACGTACACAAAATAAGTGAAATCACTGGAAAACTCATCTGTGGTGTATGAATGTCCATTTTGTTGTCCAGAATTTTCAAAATAAAACACAAGCTGCAGTGTTGAAACTTGGAGGTTGTGTGGATGCTTGGAAAAGTAAATGTAGCTAAATTGAAACCTTTCTAAATTAAAACGTTAGGTCTGTTAGGATTCCGCCCTAGCTGGTCTTGACTAAAATTCATAATTTTTTAAATGTTATATTAAGAAGAAATGGAAAAAAAGAAATTGTCAATAGTGTAGCTTCATCAAATCTGGCTCATCAATCCCACTGACAGCCAAGCACAACCACAGACACACACGTCTGATACCTGGCTCTAATATATCTCCGTGTTTCAGGCTCCTGTCCAAATCTAATGATGAGTAGGACCGAGCACGCCGATGCGAGGCCCATCCCCGTGGCCCTCACCCCCCAGCTCCCCCCCAGAGCTCACCGGCCCCTCTGCGTGTCGGTCTCCTCCGACAGCAGCGGCCGCTTCAAAGCTCTGGAGACGCAGGAGTGGAAGAACAACCTCAAAGCTCAGGTACACACCAACATTCCACAACATGCAGCTGCTTCATGTCAGAAATAAAGCAAGTGACAGAAAGGTTTACGATCCTACTGTGGCATGTTGGGGGAGGGGGGGGGGGGGGTCGAAAATTGTTTATTTGCAAGTGATACATTGCTGAAGCATAGAGCAGAGTATGTCCCACCTTGTTAAGGCCAATGAGACAAATTGTGATTTGTGAATATGAGCTATACACATAATAGACATACAAATACAATGAAATTGATAAATTGACTTTATTATCATAATATACCTGTTTTGCTCTCCTTTTTTTCTCATAATAGAAAATGATTCTTAAAATCACAGTTTTATTTATTTTTCTTCAATAAGGCCCTCATACTCTGTCGTTCAATCCTATTGAGGTGGGGTTGACAATAAGTATGAATTACCTAAATCCTATTCAAAGCACATGAAGATAATTTCTCACATTCATGTTACAACCTGATATCTCCTGTGTAGGGGTGATACAAATGTCAGGACTGAGTCTGAAAAAGCCTGAGGAACTCAACTGATTTGTTGGTTTACAGTTGAGTAGATGTCAGATGTGTGTGTTTGCTGCAGATGGAGCAGGCCCACAGTGCAGGAGCTGCCAGCAGCACAGGCTCTCTGGAGCGAGCCTCCCTGTTCTGCGCCTCAGCTTCCACCACAGCGTCCAGCTCCAGCCTGTCCAGTCCAGTGGAGATCCTCAACAAGAGCAAATCCTCCAGCCGCTTCTCTCTCTTCTCTCCACCCTGGAACAGCAGCTCTGAGTCTGACTCCAACCCGCCGTCCCGGTCTGGTTCCAAGAAATTGCGCAACTACAGCAGGAGGGCTGCCACGGGGCCAGCAGGAGCCAGGGGCCCCGATACACCTGAGCCTAAACCCAGCGGCCCTGAACACTTCCAGTACTCTGAACCTGTCATCTCCAAAGTGACGGACTACATCTATGTTGGCAACCTCAATGCGGCATACAATGGGCGCACCCTGTGCCGCAACAACATTGACAGTATAATCGATATGAGCAGCGTGCCGGGGGAACTGGGGCCCAGCCTCAGCCTCATACCCTGCACCTGTACGCGGGGTGCCCGGCACAGCTGGTCTCGCCTCAAGGTAGACATAGGAGACGTGCCGGAAGCTCTGGGTGACGGCCCGGCCCTGAAACAGTGCTGCTTCGAGGACATCAACGAATGCATTGACGCCTCCACAGAGAAGAGGAAGCGTGTCCTGGTCCACTGTCGGGACGGGTTTTCCTTGGCACCGACGTGTATCATCCAGTACCTGATGGTGAAGCAGAACATGAGGCTGATTGCCGCCTACGAGCTGCTGAGGGCCAAGTACCCGGTCAACATCAGGGAATGTCACCAGAATGTGCTGGTGAGCCTGGAGAGGGCGCTGCGGCCCGGGGGCAACGTCAACCCTGAGTGCTTTAAACAGGCCATCTCACGCAAAGTGGCGTGGACCTGACTCCCTTTCCCAACATGCTCAGCTGCTGCTTATGGTATAAAATATTTTCCTAAAAACAATCAAGGGCAGTTGTACTTTGCCCTGTCAACTGGATGTTATTGTCCTCACCTGAGTGCAGTGGCTGTAAAATGTATGAATTTGATGTATTTTCTCCTCAAACCTATAAATGTGACCTGTCTGTTGTTCCTCCCCTCTCACAGAACAGGAGACGCAATAGACTTCACTGTAATGTATACAGCTTCGTGGTATCCCAATGTAATAGTGTTGGCTGTATAGTTGATATAGTCCTGCTCAAGTTCTGTGCCATGCCGTCATGGTGGTGTTTTTTTATCAGGGGAAATTATTAATGGGAGATCTCAGGAGATTATTGATGTCATTCCAGTAAAGGGTGGGAAATGACTCATCAGATGAGTCTGTGGCCACGTTCACACCTGCAAATAAAATGCTTCTTGGTGAGCTATATGTGGCATTTATGGCCTGGCCATATGTCACCACTGTCTGAAAGACCAATATCAGTCTAGTAGATTCAGTACAGATAAAGAATTTTGAGTTGGTGGGTTTTAATGCACAGAAACACTGCTACAGGTGTGGAATTACCCTTTAGTTGTCTGAAAATCACAACATTATGATTATTATATAAATCTACACTTTCAAAATATGCAACTAATACCCCCCTCCACATGCAAATACAGCATGAGATAAAGACAAAATTGGGACCTGTTCATAAAAACATTAGTCTATAGCACCACTGGTGGTCAAAATCATTAACTATTAGAACCAATAACTTATCCGTTAACCTCTAGACTTCCTTCTTGGCTCGATAACTGCTGAGCCTGAACTGTTTTTTAAAAGCAGTTAAACTCTACACACTGATTAAATTCAAATTCCAATGTGAAACTGAATCACAAGTGGCCACTCAAGATGCATTTTTAGAAATTACAGGTGTGAGCTTAGATTAGTTTTATACAGGTTTTTACACAAAGATCTGAGCCAGAATTAAGTACCTGGCAATCATTTGTTTGGAGACTTTTTTTTCTTCCTAAAATAATGTGTTTACTTGGTGAACTAGTTGTTTGAAGCCACTGTCGGTGGGTTAAAAATAGTTTGTTTCTGACCCTGTTGAAACAAAGCTGCCACTCAGAAGAACAGAGGACATACGTGTGATTTGTCACCATCGGATCCATCACCACTGACTGGATTACATTGATTTATCTGCTTCTATCACAAGAGGGAACTTTGCACACGGACACGTGATTTAAATGTAAAGCTTCTGTTGTTTGTGACCTTTTCATGCAGTTTCTTTTTTGTTTTTCCGAGGTCATACTTGATGGAAGATGAACGGTTCGACCTCTCCTCCGTGAGGAAGACCGAGCCCCATTTTTAGCCACAGTTTGTTTGATTTATCTCTTTGGTGGTGCTCAAACTGTGGCTTTGTTGATTTGAACTTCGGTGTATGCAGTGAGGCTGGGTGTCGTGCATCTTCTGGATTTTCAGTATTAGTGTTTGAGTGCCGCTGAACTGCGATTCAGGGTTTACACTGCAAGAGAAGATTTTTGCACTACTCACAGGGTTGTTTGATGCAAGTATTGATTTTTTATTTAAATATTGTTTAGATATTTTTGGAGTTTGCCAGTTGGCATGTTTACACACCTATTAGAATAACCAGATTAAAGGGATGGTTCCCCGAAGAATGGAAACTCAATCATTATCTACTCACAACTATGCCGATAGAGGAGTGGATGAAGTGTTTGAGTCCACCAATACATTTCTGGAGTCTCATAAGTAACCTTTGTTGCAGCAGAATCCAACACAAATGAGGTGAATTGTGACCTCTACTTCAGACGTAATAATTCAACAGGAAAAACACAACATACTGCTCATGTCGTGTCATCCAATTGTCCGCAAGCCCGAAATTCCTATTTGTCTCGAAAAAGGTTATTTACATCGTGATTATGCCTAAAAGTCCACTGGAAGTGGCTATGCTAGCGGATCTAGCCACTTGATGGTGTGCCAGAGGGTCCATGAATGCACCTCGTCAGAAGTTATCAGAGGTCATTTAGGCTAAAACATGGTTTAAATAACCTTGTTTCAAAACAAATGTGAATGTCAGGCCTTACGGACACCTGGAAGACACTTTATTATGGTTCAATTAAAGTGGCTACATGGTTCACATCATATGAGTTGCCCGATATCTTGAGTTGACACTTGTTTATGAACTTTTATACAGTATCTTTTGCTTGTTTTTTACCACTGCTCTTTGATCAATAACCCAAACACAACTAAAAAAAAATATGTTAAACGGATAAAAAGCAGGTTATGATATCAGTCTAATGTCTGATCATAACGATTTGATCACGGTCTACCAAGGATCCAAATAATATTAAAATTATATAATTTGATCTGTTATCTTTCAATTGATATATCATTAAAGTCTTTCAAATATCAAATGGAGGTAAAAGCTCATGTTCTTTACAGTTTTAGTTGATGTCTTCAAAAGGTCCTGTTTTGCCAAACCCACAAATATTCAACTTGCAGTGACACAAAACAGAAAAGCAGCATATCCTCAAATCGAAGAATGATTTTTGTTTCCGCTTTTGATAAATTACTAAAAAACCTCACACAATCATCACAATTAGCTGATTAATCCTCTATATATGAGCTACTTGATTAATCATCTAGTTTCAGCACTTGTGCCAACACTGGATATATGACTCCAGGCACAGCTGAGTCAGTACTCAGAAAAGTGAGGTTTGATATCTGCCCTCTTTTGGCCCTGTCAGACCTGGTTTTAACATCCGTCCTGAGAGACCTGATCACAATTGGCCAGCTCTCAGTACATCTGTCCACACCTAGCAGTAAAATGCTTCTCCAACGACCAGTGATCAGATCATACTTCCCAGCTCTATATGCAAATAAAGACATCTCTGTTCTTAAAGACCAAATAGAAAGTAGGAAGTTTGAGCTTACATGTGGGTCTATGACTGTGTTTGTGTGTCTTGGTTTTAGATGGATAGATCAGAGTGAATCAGTGCGTACAGCTGTTGAATGAAGTAAGATGTATCCATTTGAGAAAACAAGCCAATATTAATATTGTGGTGGTTGGTATATAGTAAACACTGATTAGAGTATAAACACGTATGGGTCAGAGGACGTCAGCTGATGGGGTGATCCTTCAATGTGGCTCAGGACGCATTCACGTGCTTGAGTAATCAGGTTCCAAATCCAGGTGGTTTAGAGCTCAACGCAAAACAAATTAAGAAAACATGCAAATCTAAAAAACAAATCATATTTTGCAAACAAACAACTTCATCAGTTTGATGACACATCATATGCATAAAGTAAAAAACAGGTAAATACAAAACCAAGCTACAAATTGCGAAAAACAACGTTTCCAAGGGGCCAAAAAAAATGATGAACCTCAAGTACTTCAATGCTTTGTGAAGTTCGATACCCACTGACGAGAAGCAGACTTCAATAACGTCCCAAAGCGTTGAACCCGTCGTTAAATTGATGTTTTCTTGTGTTGTGACTTATTTGCAGCGCAATGTGTTTTCTTTTTGACATTTTTCTGGATTTGTAGTACGCCAAGGTACAAATGCGTCACCACCGCATCACTTCTCGGATCACACGGATGGATGTTAGAACCTGGTCTGTTAACTGATACTGATGTTCTTCCACACCAGCCAACCTGCTGTTTTTGTGTAAAAGGGACCATCACCTCAATTAATGCCTTTCTTTTATCAGTATGTATCCACATCCCAATGATTACAGATTGTCTCCTTTGTCAACTAGATGATTTTGTTTTATTATTATTATTAGCACAAGTAATTCACTTGTGACATTTTTCAGCAATGGCATTTAAATGGTACATTTTTCCACTTGTGGAGGGATGTTTTAAGCCTGCTTCTCAGGTTCAGTTCAGTTGTTACAAAACATATCACTCTGAAATTTGAAGCTCCATCATCAAAGTTTAAGTTAGTGTTAGCAAAAGCATAAACTTGGTAGGGTTTAAAAGGTTTAGGCTTACACATAGTTCGTCCAGCTCTAAATTCGTTAGCTGATAGTCTGCTCCGGGTGAGGTGATGGATCATATTAGTGATTGTTTCTGTTTTGTGGTCCGTTAGCATCCTGTTCAACCAGTGAAGAAACTTCTTGTATGGTCTGAATTTTGACTCTGACCATCAAAGCTGTATGTTTAAAGCAGAAAGATATTAACCCACAGTTTTTCTCTGCGCTCAATAGAAACTGTGACACTCTCCTCATACAAAACATACTCTGAAATGTGAAGCCTAGATGAAAGAGATGCTGGATATTTGCCATCAGTTTTCATTTTATTTCATTAGGCGTGTCCTATATATTTATAATTGGGGAACCAACACTCCTAGAAAACTTTTCTGAAAATAAAAGTTATGCAAATAGCAAAATGAAGGCTAAAATGTTGCCATTGGCTTTTCCTTTTCTGTATTTCATTTATTTTCCATGTACTTACTTGGGCAGCCTCTGTGAGAATAAGTTTTACAGGACGGTTGTATACAGCACAGTCCAGTCTTGATGTGAGCCGTGTGGTAGGGGTGGAAACTAAAAGTATGGTGCCTTGATTTGAAGTTGTCTTGTGACCGTACGGTGACATTTGCACACTTTGTATGACTTGATCTTCTCTTAATATGTTGTACAATGTTGAATATTTTTGGATGTTTTATTTTGGCCAAAAAATAAAAGTATAAACATGATATTTGTGTAAAAAGGTCCAAAGGTCCTTGCTGTAATATATTTGCTATCCATTCATCCATACTGGTGTTTTACTAACGCAGGACGTGAAACAGGAGATGGTATACTTCTCGATGTTATTAATGCCCACTGTAGTAGACTGAGTGTCGGCATATTTCAAGTCACAGTCATCAAATCAAACTGAATAGGTTTTCTAACTCATTCTCTCAGGTGATTTCTCAGTGGCCCAGAATGTTCTCAATGAGTATGATGTTCGGAAATGTGAAACAATGTATTTCTCATGTCATGTTTCTTAAGTCACATATAATTTGTACTGTTGAAATATTAAAGAAAGATATGTACTCAACTGTCGTTCTGGTGTTGACTGAGAAAGCCAGAAAACACGTGTTGTGTCTGTTTCCAGAATTGATACTTTATCTCTTGCTAAAAGAAGCATGTAGTATATCAGGATTAGCCTCTGATAACTGAACCAGTGTCCATCTATAAAGAAACAATAAATAAGATATGTTTTAAAGATCTTAAACTCACCCTCTGTGATGCTTTAAGTGGGCAACCAGATTCAGAATTTGACCAACCAGGACAAAGTAATAAACAGAGTAAAACCACTCTCTTAAAAGGACACTGTTTTCAAACTAGAATATGTATGGATGTAGCCGCTGTAGTTGGAGGACTTGGAGGTGGAGGTGTTGGAGGTTGTGTGGTAGTTGCCTCTAGAAAACTGCAAACTTCTCAAACTGTTAAATTACGTGTTAACACACTATCATTGTAGACACATAGTGCACATCAAATATTAAAGGGGACATCTTATGCCCATTTTACCACATTGATATGGCCCCTTGGGGTCTTAGTGAAATGTTGTGGTCAAAATACCACAAGGATAATTTAAAACTAAAACTAAATCTAAAACAGCCCTCCTCAGATTGTTTCGAGTGACCCGCCCCCCTCACCCCCGGTGAGCCTGGCTGCAAGAGCCCCAGCTCCCCAGCGCAGCCCCGCAGTGGGAGCAGTGGGAGCAGTAGGAGCTTGAGCTGGCGCAGCAGCAGCATCCTTCCACACTGTTGAGTCAACGTTTAGAGGGGTCCCTTGTTTATGCGGCCACTTAAATGTCTGACGGGTAGCAGCAGCTAGCGTTAGCTCGCTCGTCCAAGGCCATGTAGCGAGACTCCCTACATGGGCATTGTGTGACTATGACGTTTATTTCGGTCGTAATCCCATTCGACGCACTCTAGCATATCGTTTCTGACATAGAGGAAACACAACAAATCGCGGGAGTTATTTTTTTCCAGAGTTTTTGGGACGGTAGACATGCCATATACCCAAATTAACATGTAGAAGCACTACAAAAGTGGAATTTTCAAAATATGTCCCCTTTAAAGTTTCACTTCTTTTATGATGATGGCACCAAGTACACTTTCTTTAACAACTTCTCTCTGTCCCTGTATCATGTGTTATATATTTAATAAATTGATGTACTTTTCCAAAAATGCAAAATAAACAATAAAATAGAGTACTGCTAGAGTAAAATTAGACTGCTATGTTTAATGCTATAAATAGGACATTATTCATAGCTGCAACGTCATGACATTTCAATGAAGAAAATGGCACCAATGTGATCTGCGCTGTTTTCATTTCCTGCTCTCCCACATGTCTGGGATGCAGAGTTTTCGGTTGCTGTTACTTAAAATGTTCTGCTGAACTGAATGGCCACAATGGTGGCGTCAAGTCGAGGTTCATTCTCTAGAAAAGCAGCATCTTGGTCAAGCTTGTCTGACGGGTACAGCAACCCATGTGTGCCGCCTGCCAACCTCGAGGGTCAACACTGAGTAGAACAAGCCCCTGAAATCTTTTCACAGACCAAATGATAGAAATACTCCTGCTGCCCTTTCTTACTTTGTTCTTCCTGCAGAAAAATCCTGAGTGATCTTAGTTCAGAGAGTCTCTCTCCCTGCCGTGTCTCCCTCCTCTCACTTTCACTCCTTCACTCGCCAGCTCCTGTTAACAGCTTCTTAACAGCCTCCATTAAGCGTGTCTTAAATGACCGTCCAGAAACTCCACTCCCTCCCACCTGCTGTCTCCTCAACTTTCATCACCGCTGTTCCCTGGTTTCCTTCACTAAAGCCTGCCTCAGAATCATCCTTCCCTTAAACAACAAGTCTAAAGCAGTGTTCATGTCTAATCATATTTGGTGTAATGAGAAATATCACCTTCTAGTTCTCCTCATTTTCACCTCCTCCTTCTGTGAGCACTTTCCTTTTGAGGCTCGGGGGGGAAATAATGCAATCAGTAAAACAATCAGAAGGCTGGGGGTTATTTATAATGGTCAGATAGGGAGGAGATTTAAGAGCAGAGGGGAGGCCAGATATATGATTGCTGGTGAGCCCATTGGTCTCTAAGAAAATCTACTTCCATAAAGAGAAAGCTGGGGTTTCCTTTGCTTTTGGGGAATACAATATAAACAGACTTTTAGTTCCAAAACAGATCTGCTGCCCACCTCTGTTGCTCTGCTCCATTTCCAACTCTGTCCAAAAGGTGAGAAATCTTTGTCTTTTCTCTGCTGCAGCGGATTTCTTAGCACATATTTGATTCTTATGAAAACTTATTGATCCAGTTGTTTGGCAGATTATAAAAGTATTTGTTGTTTTGGATGTTTAAACTGACTTGTAAAACAAACCAGCTCTTTTAGAATCTGTGACTTTAGGAGGAAGGTGATGATGCATTTTATTTAACAATAATAGCCTACGGTCAGTGATGAGGTGTGTTGGTGAAAATTGCCTCGAGCTGAAAAGTGATAGTTCGAGTGTTAATCACTGTCATCACAAACTGTTTGAATAGAGTTTATGTGTCAGATTTGAAATATTGATCTCTGGCTTCATGTTTAATCACATACAATAACAGGAAGTTTCGCAATAATCTGCATTGATGGTTCTATCACATTTCAATATCAAGGATCATATTTTTTATTATTTAATCATGGTGTGTCTGTATATTTTACATATTTTACATTGTAATATATATTGTATTATATGTAACATATTTTCATTAATAATAAATAAAAGGTTTTTAAAGACATATTTCAATATGAACTACATATGAGCTCCTCTGGTCTCAATGCAAAACATCGGAATTACATTCATCAGTTTATATTAACATAATTTATGAAAGAATGAAAAAATCTTTAATAGTTTAAAATTTGTCTTCCGGTTGTAAATAAAAATAATTTTGACTATCACTGTGTAACTATAAAAGTGTACTGACGTTTTAAATTGAAAATGACAATGTATAAATCCAAAATAACATTTACAGTAACATTTTAAATAACAATAACAGTCCATTAAGCTGCTGTGGTTTTGACTGGGGATCTTTACTTTCAATCTGCACCATCATTTCTCATCTTTTCTTCATTATTCTGTAAAAACTCTAACATTGTCGTATGAGAAATATTGCACCAGACATTACTAGTATTGACAATCTGTGTCAAAGGCCTGAATCTGGAGGATCAGAGCTAGCTATGTTTTTTCTGTTGATGGAGTATGTTGGTGATATGAAGCCGAATCTGATTCTAAACCTTCTTTCATCTGTTATTTTAAATTAAGATCCACACAACGTTGAAAGAGAAACATGTGGATCAGACTAACTTGGTGCTGCCACCTTTTCTGTGTCAAAGGATTCTGATCAGTATTGGGAGCAAAACATGTTTCATTGATCTGCACAGTGGGGTTTAACGCTGCTTCTGTAATTATTTGATGGAACAGTATCTGCCTGATCTGCTCCTGATCCCCTCTGTCTGTTATTAAAAACACAGTGTTAAGAGAAATACCAGATCAGACACATTTTCTGGGGCCAGGCACAAAAACAAACAACCTTACCTTAAAGTTTTTACATATTGAAAACTAAAACCTGACACCATGGCTGTGACATCTTTTGGACATTTAATTCAAGATCTAAGAGCCTTTATTTCAGTTTTCCGTCTGATCGGGTCTCTATTTTAGGAGAAGATGTCTAATGTCTGAGATGTTTGTAGCAACAGAGGAGGTATCAGGTGTTTGTTGATAATCTTCCAGAAGACAGACAGGGATGCCCGTGGGGAGACAAATAGACCCCAGATCTTTGCCCTAATTTAGACAAGGGGAGTTTTCCTCATTCAAGGCTGACCACTGAGCCTGGAGCCAGTGTTGGGTTTCCTCTGAGTGGAGCAATTATCCCCAAGAGACTAAACAGAGGGATTCCAGTCCTGTTCCTCCTCAGTCTGACCCCACATTCATCTCGTGTCCCGTTTCCCTGTTTGTGTTAGCCACACTGTTAATAACTTTTCCTGATAAATAACCATCTATGACAGTTTTCACATGTCTCTCCAGTCACCTGTCTTTACATTTCAGTTTTTAGAAAAGGATCATTGTGTTTTTGTGCAGGGTTTGCAGCCAAACAAACATCAACATGTCAGAGTAAGTAACCCTGGTCTTATTCATTTATTCAAGTTCCTTAGATTTTACTCCTCTAATGATAAGCTTGCTTCAAACATAATTCTACATATTCCATAAGTGTTTGAGCAAATATTTTTCATCTCATTTACATTTGAGCCTTAAAACCATCAACAAATTCAAGTTTCTTTGCATATTTATGAATACAAAACACAACATAACATTATAACTGTTTTTTCTCCTCAGAAAAAAAATGTCCTCGAGTCGCAAGCATCATATAAAGGTAAAGGTCCTTGTATAAAACATTGTTGTTTTATATTGTTTGGTAAAGCAAACAGAGGTGATTTGCTAAGGAGCCCTGCAGGGTCACAACCAGAATTCTCTGAGGATCATTTTTGCATTCCCTCTAATGGTTTTGCTTTACCTCGCAATAGTTTCGTACGCAATATGTTTTTCTTTATCTTGCAAGAGGTTCCTGTTTCAATCATGTAATGTCATCTTTATCTATCCAGTTGTCCTAATTACAGTTACTGGTTCTGATTGAATCAGACAGCACCCTGCAGATTACTGTATTGTGTTCTCCTGGCGTGTCAGAGACAGAAACACAAACTCAGTGCAGCTTTCATTTACTGCATTAGGCTCAGGTCAGGTTCGGACTCTGTCATGACGTTCACTGACTGTAGAACACAATCACTTATTTAACTTTTAATCGTATTAATCACAGACTAGCTGCGACATGATCTAGTGACCAGCAAAAGCAAGCTACATTCTAATCACATTACAGACACAAAAACAAAAAGCAGAATGGCTGTTGGGTTCAGGTCGGACCTGATGAGTTTGGTCTTGTGCCCGTCCAGGCTTAGAAGGAAAACAGTATTGTGAACTCAAAACAAAAATGAATCCCCAGAAATAGTCCCTCCATGACCTTTCAGGGCTCCTTAAATGACAAATAGGTTGCTAGAAGGATGTTTTCAAAGCAACAGATAACAAATGATTAAATATTGGATGTTTTCACATTATCGGTCTGTTTCCTCTGCAGAGTTTGATGCTGTCCATCGCCAAAGGGTTGCTGGAGGAGGAGGAGAGGGAGCAGGAGGAGGAGAGGGGGAGGTACATGGCGGAGAACTGTCCTGCGCTCTCTTTCCCCAGGAGCATGCAGGAGCTGCAGGCACGTCACACACCAACGCATAGAAACAGACAGCAACACATGATCACACATTAAAACATTCATGTGATTAATGTCAGTCACTTGATAGTTGACGTATGATACTGGGTTCACAAGATTGACTGAAATCATATCATGTGTATAGACGTTGACGCCCCTCCATTCATTAATGGGGGTTGTGCAGTTGTGTACCCACTGACGCTAAGGTACACAACTGCAGATATGTCTCTGACATCTACTAGTGATCCCTCTGAACATCTGCTGGTGATTAGCAACTTATCATCAAACAATTATGGCAATAAGACATATCTTATCGTGTATGTGCTGAAAAAAAGAATATTAAAATACTGCATTACTTTGGCATCATGACATTTTACCGATGTTTGTGTTCAGGATCTGTCCAGGGAGATCCACCACAAGATCGACGTGATCGATGAGGAGAGATACAACCTGGAGGTGAAAGTCAACAAGGCCAACAAGGAGGTAGATTATTCTTATTTATAAATAATTTGTCATAAATCCTGCAGAACCTTCAGTGGTTCAGTCTGAACAAACTCATAGTTCAAACCTACATAATTGTATTTGTAAAAATGTAGCAGGGGTTCCAGGGTTTACCAAAGATAGCGACCATGTCACAGTAAGGTTGTTGTTTCGATCCTTCCTGTCCCTGTGTCGAAATGTCCTTGAGCAATAAACTGAACCCAAATTAGCTGTGCCCTTTATAAAAAATGCTGTATGGAGTTCTGGGATAATATGAATAAAGTGATTAAGGGAACAGTAATGCTCGTCACAGGGTGAAATAATACTGGTCAGAGACACAACACACAGACAGTGAGACAGGATCATGCTCAAAATAACAGGACAGAGGGTAACGCAGAGGGATCAGGAAGTGAAGTGACAAAAAGAAAAAGAAAAAAAGACAACAGGCAGAATAAAAAGGTAACTTAATTGGAGACTGATGAGGTTTCCTACAGATTTTATTGACCCTATAACCTTTCTTAAAGGGATAGTTCACAGAAAACAAAAATTCACTCATTATCTACCAACCACTATGCCGATGGAGGGGTAGGTGAAGAGTTTGATTCCACAAAACACTTCTTGAGTTTCAGGGGTAAACAGTGTTTTGCTGCCAAATCCAATACAATTTAAGTAAATTGGGACCACCGGGCTTCATTTTCGCCCTGTTTATTTCTCACCACTTTTCGCCTTCTAGATCGATGACCTGAAGATCAAAGTTCAGGACCTGATGGGCAAATTCAAGAAGCCTGTCCTGAGGAAAGTGCGTATGTCCGCTGACGCCATGCTGAAAGCTCTGCTGGGCTCCAAGCACACAGTCAACATGGACCTGAGGGCTAACCTCAAGCAGGTCAAGAAGGAAGTGAAAGAGGAGGTGAGGAGCTGGCCGGATTTTTCACATGTGCAGTGTAAATGTGTTTGCAGCTGCTGCTTGCTGAAGGTTATTATTGGCAGACACACACAGAGGCCTGTGAATAATGTGATGTTACAAACTAAACCCCCTATCTAACTAGCACAGAGCGGGGCAGAGCACAAGGCAACTTTCTTTGCTAGATTCAAACCCGCTCTGTTTTTCTTATCCCGCACAAATGTTGTTTAAATAGCAAAAATGCTTGTGACCATCTTGGTTGTATAATGAGGTGTGGTCATGTGACACAAATTCTCAGCTACTGACTTGCACAAGCTTACACACACAGATGGCCAATGTCACTCTCTGCAGATTCTTCTTTCTTACTGCCTGACTAATCCACCAGCTTTTAAAGAGAATGGGAAATGTCAATCCGGTTTATTCATTTCCCGCACGCTGTCCAACTTGCAATCAGTGATTTATTTTGCTGCGACGCAAAAATTTTGTGAAGATTAGAAGCCAGCAGCCACCAACTTTCCAACCATACTCCAGAACACACCCATGATTCATTTAAACACCAAGTACAACCCATTTGGACCAAAGGTTTGTACTTTTCACCTAATCTATATCTACCTCCAGATGTCCAGCCTTGACCAGATGTTGAACCTTTAAATCCTTGATGCAGATTTTTACATTTAATTTCTGATTTGTTGAGTTAAGTAAAGTCATGTGTCCTGAAACCTAATCCTGATTAATTTCCTGTTGTCTCTGTGTTTCAGGATAAGGAACTGCGTGACGTCGGCGACTGGCGTAAAAACATTGAAGACAAAGCTGGTATGGACGGCAGGAAAAAGATGTTTGAGTCCGAGGCTTAAGTCAGCGTCTTAACAAAGCTGCAGAGTTTGTAATTCCACTGACTGCACTGGTTCAAACTACCTTTCAGACAATTAATATGTAAGCTGTGAAAAGTTCTGTCAAATAAAGAAGTAAAACCTGCTGAATGAGATGTTTCCTCGTTTACTTGGATTTACACGTTTGTCGTAAAAATGCTGTATCTAAAAATACAAGTGAAATACCATCAGCTCTCTAAAGACAATGAGTGATGTGTTGTAGAGAAAGTGCTGCACATAGATGCTTTGTATGTATGTGTGTGAAAGGGTGGATGTGACTTGTACGGTAAAGTGCTTTGAGATGTCATTAGGGCAGTGCTATTTAAATACAGACCATTTACCTTTTATAAATCAGGTTGTAACAGGTGAAGAGCACAAATATAGTTACATGGTGTTGTTTCAGTGCCATATACAGAACAAGATTAAATATATACATTACATATACATATAAAACAACTATAAGTCCTTGCAGGAGTGCTTTAGATGCAGTTATTAAAAAAGCTATATATTACACTAAATAAAGTAAATCTGTACAAATTAAAATATATCACATAAATCTAGGCATTAATTTCTCTGCTTTTTCCACGTGTTTTTAAAAACATACATCATTTGAATCAAGTTCTCGCCTATTTCCTCAGCGTACTGCGCAGGTCACAGCACAATAGATGTTGAAAATTATCTTCCACCACAGTTTTAATCTTTATCTGTTGAATATGTACATAAATATTTGCAACAATTCCTGGGACCCTTTCAAAATAAAAGCACTCCAGGGTTTCTGCTGCTTTAAAAAGTAAAAAAATGGAAATGTTTTACACGATTATACAGATACAGATATCATATCTTCACTTTGTGTGTCCTTATGATCATTTTGTATATTTGTGATACACTTTTTTTGTGTATGAGGTCATTTTGTGTCTCTCTGAAGTTGCTTTCGGGCTTTGTGGTTATTGTGTGTGGGTGTCAGTGTGTCTTTTTGGACATTTCTTTGTAGCTTGGTTTTTTTGGGGGTCTTTTTTTTTCGCCCTTTGTAGTTGTTTGTGAGTCTATATGATTCGTGTTGCTGTTTCTTGTCTCTTTGTTGTCATTTCTTAAACTTATAATTGATCTCTGTGACTTTCAAGGAGGAATATTCTCACCCACTTTCATACAGTGGCTCTGGTGCACGGTCTTAGAGGTTTAGGGCTCCATACGTCAGAGCCTGCATGAAGTGACTAGCGGGTGCCTTTGGTAATCGATCCATGCTTCTCACTTGGTTCTTCCTGTTTTATGATGTGCAAAGCCGCTAATGATGTAAGACTGACCCAAGTTTAAAGACGTGTCATCTTCATCACATCCTGGAAGGAGGTGTAATTGTATAGTGAGAAACATTGAGACACACGACCACATACAAATGATGTATCCCTTCCTATGATCTCTATGAACTGAACCTATTATTGGACACTTCTCAGGTTTTGACATGTTTACACAACATTTCTCAACATTTTCCGGGAAAAGATCACAGGTACGTCTTTTTTACCAATATTACAGTTTATATGTGTTATTATTGGTTGATTTTATCATTCATATTAAAATGTGGTATATAAGCATTTAGTTTTAGTTATAAAGATTTATAACACTATAATGTAGTTGTAATCTAATATAATCATTTTTAGGTTGATTTGCTGATAACTAACTCTGTATGTGGACATAAATAAGTGGAAGCTGGTGAGCACATAGTTGACGTAAATACATTATATTTTCAAAGAAGAGTTGTGATTGTTGATGTATTCTGTTTATCAATAAGCACAATTGTTTTTATGTGTTTAAAGCTACATTACACTGTGTTATAAACTATTTATTAAATGTTTACTGCTCATAAATAATAAACAAGGGCCTAAAGTGCATTTGTGTTTTCGGCCTTTATCAGACTTCATAGATGTTTAATTTTGATATTACCTTGTATAATTGAGTTAACATTAAAATTACATCATGGTTTTGTATTTTCAGATATCAAGCTGAGGCTAGGACGGCTTCCTTTCTGCTGCAAGTGTTGTGTGAGTTAAATTTACTTAAGTCTTTTCATAATTGATACAATCTGTAATCAAGACATAAAGATAAGGACTGCTCGATTATCAAAATCTAAAAGCCTACCAAAAGAAACACCAAACAACAGTAAGAATAATTGTTTTACTTCCGATGCTGTTAAAAGGTTTGTTTGACTTCAGCTCAT
The DNA here is from genome assembly GCF_949316205.1 of Platichthys flesus. Taxonomy (NCBI): domain Eukaryota; kingdom Metazoa; phylum Chordata; class Actinopteri; order Pleuronectiformes; family Pleuronectidae; genus Platichthys; species Platichthys flesus. Next base: position 22,350,340 of record NC_084950.1, on the reverse strand, counting down.
AAACACTGCAGCCATGAGGTTCACTTATAGGTCTTTAGAAAGCCATTGTGCTTGACTAAATTTGCAGCTATCTCTTTGTCAAGCTGTACAAACTCCCAACAGATGTCCGGCCTCATATTTCTGCCATCATGTGAATGCTCAATATAATCTCATAACACCAAACCAAGTTCTTCAGCTCCATGCAGCATGGAAAACGTGGGAATAAAACTGCATGATACATGTTCCACCTTATGTTGGAAATGTGAACTAAAATATGAAATATAAAATCTTTCCACATTAATATACAACTGCACTTTTGCTATATCTTGTCAGTGAGTGTTTTCCTATGATATCAAACCTTTAAATAACTTCTTTTGTGTTTACATATTAACTTTTAATTACAAAATGCCTCTGTGGTTTAATGACATTGCTTCATTTTGTGCCTCAAGAGCTCGATGGTACAAGATAATACAGATAATAATCTTAAAGGGCGGGTTATTTATAATGAGGCGCTCAGAGGAAAGGGCAGATGACACTGTACTGTATTTCATGACCTTGCCAGCTCATTGGTTTGTCTAGTAATCCACTTCCATAAAGAGAAAGTGGAGGATTTAGAGGGCCTTCAGAGATTGCAATATATACCTTCTTAACACTTCTCTGCCTGGGTCTGTGTGTCTGGGACTCTGACAAGTCTGCTCTGTTAAAGTAAGGACATCTTCTCTTTGGCCAGTTTGCTATTGTTTTAGTGTGTTGAAGAGTGATGAAGTCTAGAAGCATGCAGTGGCATTGTCGTTGTTTGGTTGCTTTTGTTTATTGTTCTTTGGCGTTATTTTAAAATACTTTGTCTCAACGATATTTTTGTTGGGAATTTATGTTTGGTTTGTGTCAGCGGAAGGTTGTAGAAAAAGGTTACTCACAAGGTCATGAGACTAAACGTGGAGTGTGACTGGCTGGTGTTGGCTTTCAAACACAGGTTACATCAATGCGAAATGAATGTGGACGGTGTGTAGCCGTGATAAAATGGCATCTTTGCGATTGGAGTGTTTTAACAGGACTTAATTGTAGAGTATGGAGAATTTTAGCAATACGAAAACAATTAGTAGTCGATGTGCTCTGTGGATTGAGGACACAAGGAAAATGTCAGCTTTCTTTCAGTTTCACTGACTATTACAACTCTTACTTTAGTGTTTAATCTGGATTTCAGTGGTTAAAGGAGTCATTTATGTGTTAGCTTAGATATATGAGCACACAAGTTCCGTCTGTGGTTGTGGCAAACCTGTTGATGTGCTGTGCTGTAAAGGAACACCACAACAAGGCATGAAGTTGAAAATCGAGCCGTTAGTGTTTATCCTCCTGTCACCACGGAGGGTTGCGTGTGGAAAACCTGGACTAATCTGTAGCGGCTGCCAGTCTCTGTCTGCACTTTACACTTCACTTAAATCCCTGCCCGCCAGATTTAGCCTGTTTCCTTCACAAATGTTGGAGTGTGTTAGCAACAGTGACTCTTTGTTCTGCCTTTGTCAAAACAAGATTCCTACAATGGATGACCTTTTACGAGAGATTTTCTCATAGTCTTTGAGTGTTTTTATGTGGTTCCTAAAAATGTATAGACCTGACCAACAAGATTTCTGTAAGATTCTTTACTTTTTCAAGATTAAACTTAAAATAAATCCTTTTTGCTGCATTCTCTAGATAAATTGTTACAAAGTTTTCACTCTTAGGAGAAAAACTTGGTCAAAACTGTAATGTCTTTTCTAGACTTGTTATAGTTTTTTTAACTCCACAGAACTACACTTTCAGATAGGACATATCGAATGCTATTGTACCTTCCTGTCTGTATGTCTCTGGATGTACAGCAGATGAAGTGTTTGTGCATCTGAGGTCAACCCAGCGGCAGGTTATTTTTATGAAATGCCCCAATGTCGTGGCTGTGTGAGAGATGGTGTTGGGTAACAGCAAAGCCGGCCACCTTCGTCGCTCCAAAGACAATTCCACCCGTAACACCCACTATCAATTTCTTAAGAACAAAAATCATGGCATAAATTTAACTCTTCTTGTCTCCAGAGCAATGTGTTACTATGCCCTCAGAGTGTCGAGTGTCTGAAAATACATTGTCGCCTCGGAAGTACCCCCGACTGTTCCACAGATGACAGCCATTTGATCCTTGGCCAGCTATTTGTTTTGGGATGCCTGCAGTGGTTGCCAGACGTCTTTTCTTCTAAGAAGAGCCCGCTGTCATGTTTTTTTGTCTCCATAGTGAAGAAATTAGGAGCAGCTGTGGCTCCAGGAATAGAGTTTTAATCCACTGCACTGTCACAGCTCCTAAATATTAGACGCAGCTCAGGCAGCAACTATCTGGCCTCTGAGTACCCCTGGTAGTGGCCTCAGATCCCTCGAGTCTGGTACTTAAAGGGTCACTTTACCCACTGTACTGGTATCTGTTTATAGATGTTTTCGTGTATTGAAGTTAAGAGCCTCGTTTGCTAGGAAAATAGTCTAGTGTGGCAGATGGGAGCGCCATTAGTTTGGAGGAATATGGTCAAAACCCTGACAGAGAATAATTTTGACTTGATGGAAAAGTTAGATGAAAAGCTAATGATATTTGCTGAGACATTCAACTTGATTCAACAAATGTAAACCTGTGGTGCTAGAATAAATGTCAGGAGATGGTCGGTTGGAGGTTTCTCTACGAGCTGTGCAGTAATAGTCCTGAGTGTTGTTGTTAGTGGATGATAGTCTTGTAGTGTAAACCCGACTTAAATGGCCTCGTGACTTGGTTTTATTAACTGTTAACACAATCTGTTTATTTCCTTTGATATGCTTTTTGCCTTAACCTTGGATTAGCGACACACAAAATGCAGGTTTGTCAACTTCTGTTGTATATATTTAGAAATTCCAATTCCGTACCCGACATCATGGTGCTGCCTGCTGGTATGAGACTGGGGAAAGCGCGCAACCAGTTCCCCTGTGGTGGTTGCTTTTTCGTATTTGATGCTTCGAGCTTGGCCCTATTTCTTACTCACATGGTGCTTTCTGCTAAATTAAGTTGTGCTTTATCAAATAACAGGGAACCTGTTTCAGATTGTATTCTGTACTGGATGGTTGTGGGTCAGTGAGCAAAATATAGTGAAGCTACCATTTATAATGTGCTGTGTGCACTGTACTTGATCCCAAACAGGTTGATCTGGTCATACACAAGACTATGTGTACAATGTTTGGATGTTAATACAGCAAGTATTGCAAAATGTATTTGATATTTGCTAAATGTTTAGCAAATATCAAATATGAGGTAATATGTACAAATTTCAAATATTTATATTTCTAGATACTTCAAGTTTTAAAAGTGTGTCATACTGAATAAATCTAACAATTTGGTTAGGGTAGTTCTTATCAGACATAAGTACACAAGATTGTTACATGCTTTGTGGAGATACTGACAATTAAACATTTTTATATAAATGTAGCACATTTTGGTTATTACTAAAAGGCTAGATTAAGAATGTGAATGTTGATTAAAGTTGCCATGTTATTGTAATTCAAGCTGGCTACAATGTTCTGTTCACATTTAGCAGGCTAACCTGTCCAAGTTATGTAACGTACAAGCATTTCATATTTGGCATTGCTAGTGTTAGCACACCATATTAGCATTAGAGTTAAACTAAAGCAATGGGAGAATGGGATTCATTCAGTTTAAGAGATATCTTATTTTGTATATAAAGTTATGTAGATTTTGACCTAATAATGTTAGCATGCTATGTTAACATGCTAAAATCTCCTTAAATCTTTTAACATTAAGTGGTAGCTTGTTAAAATACCCATTTAAGCAGGTCATAGTTAACACATCTTTAGCCCATTAGCAACCTTTACATAGCATGCAAACATTTTAACTTAACTTGCTAAGATAGCATATGCTAAGTTAGCATTCACATCCAAGTTACGCTTACAACAATAGTCCAAAGTTGGAAAAATATCGGCTACATTTTGCCGCTTGGTGGCGCTCAAAGACCAGTCAGGATTTCTTTTAGGTCATAATGAGTCATGCTCTTTGCGCTGTTTATGACTGGACCACAGTGCTGGACCTCTATCCCTGAGCCCCACTCTTATTTTGTTTAAATATAGTTTCGAGGACATCAACATGGCCTTGGTTACAAAGATCCGCTAATTGAAACCTCCTGGAATCAAAATGATGTCTTGAAATAGAATTAGCTGGATCCAATCATGACATGTGAGAGAGGTGAGTTTCTACGGTACGAGAGAAACAGGAGAGACATGACCTCAATATGATGCAGTTTGATAGCATAAACACAGATCAGCTACAACAGTAAAAACACTGACTGATGTAAATAACATGGATTTTTTGTTATATATATATGTTACTCTGTGAAATATATTAGGCATTAAGTGAACTTTCAGTTCTCAGTTGGCAACTAGAAACCTGGGCAAGTTTAAGGATTTGAGCAACTGACGAAGGCCAATTGTTACATTAGAAAACTGGGTCAAAGCATTTAAAAAATAGCAGGTCTCGTGGGGTGCTCCCATGATGCATTGGTATCTACCAAAATTGATATAGAGAAGGCCACTTTGGTTACTTACAAAAGGATAATTTATACCCAAGAGTCGTTGATGTACATATAAGGAGCATAGAGCCTGCAATGCTTAATCCCTCAAAACTTCATTCTGATCATGATTGAAACACAGTGCATCGCAGCTTGCTGCATATGGGTCTGTGTAGACGCAGACCAGACATAGTGCCCCTGTCGACCCTGGTCCACTGTTGAAATGTTTTACATTGGGCATGTTAGCGTCAGAACTGGAAAATGGGCCAATGGCCTGGTCTGATGACTCGTTATTTTGTATACGTCATGTGGGCAGCCTGGGGTAGAGATGGCCGCAGGTAGGGCAAGGAACATGACATTCATGTAGCTGAACCAATCATTGTACACTCATTAGTACAGTACCCCTTAATGTCAAAGGCATCATTTTCAAGTAGGATAGCATACCCTGCCAACAGTTTTTTTTCCAAAGAGGCCTCACCTTGCAGCTAACTGAAATAAAAAGGATGTACTGTACCTGTGAGTGGTTGCTGATTACTGTGCCCAGCTGGAGTTGGCTGCTCCTGATCAGCTCCAGCAATATTTCGGTGACAGCTTAGAAGGTGCACTTGAGTTTCACAATTCTGAAAGCCCTGGCATGTCAGTTGTCTTGGTGCACTGCGCTCGCAGTACGGTTTCGTCCTCACCACATGTTGTAAAGATCAAAATAGATTTTCTCGAGCCTGTTGAAATGAGCCGTTGTTGAGAAAACCAAAATATTGACAGGTAGACAATTAAGGACCTTTATAGATGGATGAATTCTTTAATCTCACTAATAAAAACCTTGTTAGAGATCCTATAGCCATGATCCTCTTCAATCTTTTCCATTAGAGTGTAAAAACACAAAATGTATCAAAGGTGTTGTCGGAGGGGGAGGCCATGTTGTTGATATACAGGGACATTGGTACTGATTGAATTTTACACTTATTTACTTATTTATGTATCCATAATAAGGCTGGAGCAAAAGTGGAAACTGCCAATCCAAAGAATCAACATCACCACATAATGTATATTGGATTAGATTTTTCACCTAAAGCATGGGGATAGTTAACATAATCACTTTTCTTCACTAAACCCAACATTATTCAAAACAGTTTTACACAATAATGTAACATAAAATTATTCATTGTTAATATATATCTGAATAATGATTTATAATAAAGAGAAGAAATGTTCGCACAGTACCCTGCATATATTGACTAGTCACCATGTGTTACATAAATATGACCAGCTGATCCCTAAATAGAACATTATGTTTACCGACTGCTGCAAATCAAATCTTACGTCATATGGTCATAAAAAAGCTCAGCTATTTGATCAAATGCAGAAAAAGGTGACCTCAAGCAGCAGATTACAGTTTACATTTAATTTCAATACAAAATAACAGTGTCCTGTTTGTTGTTGCTGAAACACTAAGTGTATTTGCTTTCTGTGTCTCTTGCAAGTTGATAATATTTGTACTTATTGCTTTTGTGTTATTGTGGACAAACTCCAGCAACACTCCAGAAATATCAGTTTTATCATATATCTAAAGGTAAAAAATCAATCTACCCTTTTTGTTTTTCTAGCAGATAAGAGCAGGACCCTGCAGCAAACATGGCCACTGAGTAAGTACTTAAAATCAAACTTAATAATCAATATTGTGCTTCTTGTTTGATTATTGCTGATGTTGTTGATGGCAGGCTGTGTTAACAGATTTTCCACACACACGACACATGTGACACAAGCCACATTTGGAAGTAATAAGAAATGACTAGTAACAACAGCCTCAACAACATACACCTCCTTTAATTCCCCTAAAACTGATGAATGTCTTCATGTTTGTCTTCAGGAAAAGACTGTCTGCGAGGCGTAAGCATACTCTGAAGGTAAGAAATGAATAAATAGCGGGAAGAGATACTGCTGTGTTTCTCTTGCTTACTTTGAGATTTTAGCTTACTGTACTTAAGGTTGTATGACACTGTGATCTGCAGAGCTGTATGCTGGTGGTGGCCAATACCTTGTTGGATGCTGAGGCCGGAGTAAAGACTGGTGAGAGGGAGAAGTTCCTGGCTGAAAAATGTCCCCCTGTGGATATTCCATACTCCAAGGATGAGCTTTTGGTGAGAGAAAACAGAACAGACTGTCCCGGGTCAGTCAGGGATAAGCCTCTGGCAAGGTTATTCCTGGGTGCTGCAGTCATGCTTTAGTCATCTCTGAAATCCTGTTCATAAATATCTAACAACACAATTAGAACAATTCACTAAATGTCATTAATGGCAAGCACATGTATTAGCAAAGATTTGACTCTGAACTTAAAGTATTAATAAAAGATGAAAATATTAGAGATCAGCACCAATTAGTTTGATTAATGCCTAGGGTTAGGGTTGAACTTTACTACAGGCACAATGCAAAACCCAACAAAAAGTGTAATTTACAGTTCTCTTTCTTTTTCTACAGGAACTTTGCGAGAAATTTCATGAGCAGATTGACATCAGCGAGGAGGAGAGGTACTCCATAGAGTTCAAGCTCAACATGGTGCTCAATGAGGTGAGACATGCTTTCAGGCCTGCTCACAGTATTGATTTCAGCAGTTATCTGAGCTGTTCATATTCATGACTGATTCATGCTATTAACTTTTCAAAAGTTATGTTAATTTATAGATTTGGGTTCAGTAATATTATTTTAGACTATTAACAGTATATTACAATTCAAATGCAGCATATTGTCAGTGCAGGTTCAGCTATGTGGTATTATCCCAAATATAAGAAGATATTGTTTTTTCAAAACTACATTTGAAAAAGATTGTGTCATTATGTATTCTCAAATTTAGAAATCTTTTTTTTAATGGAGGGAGTACCAGTGAAATAGACATGGTGGGTTGTGCTGTCTCTAGAGACAATTTATAGGGACCCCCTTAGAGTGAGTCAGTCAGGGTTGTGCTGCTTTTCTGCTACACAGGAAATAATAACAGGAAACTAAATAGGCCATCTCAAAGCATCTTTACTCTATCTTAATAAATCCTCCCCAAAAAAAATGTCATCAGTCCCTCCGAATCCCTTTAACAGGAGGGATGGTAAAGGCTGAAACGTTCCATTATGGGGCTGCATAATATCGGAATGCGCCTTTGCGTCCTCCAGAAGTACACCTTCTAAGGGCCAGGGCCTGATCCGCTTGACCCATCACACTGATGTCACAATTGCACAGGGACACAGATTATATCTAATTTCATGCTTTGATATGAGAAATACTGGCCTCATCTTCCAGCAGGCCAATACTACCCTGTTTGAGAACATGCACAAAACAACTATACCCAATGATTAATAATTAATGTGTCCTTATGTCCTGACTCCTCCTACAGGTCAGAGATCTCAACATCAAGATTGTAGATCTGAGAGGAAAGTTCAAGAGACCTCGGCTGAAGAAAGTGCGTATGTCTGCTGATGCCATGCTGAAAGCTTTGCTGGGGTCCAAGCACACAGTCAACATGGATCTGAGGGCCAACCTGAAGCAGGTCAAGAAGGAGGTGAAAGAGGAGGTAAGCTGCTTCTTCTACCGTGGTCCTCATTCTCAAACTCTACAGCTGCGGAGTATTTGGTGAACCAACAGGCAGGGCTCACAACTTAGATCTTATTTTTTTGTTATGACACTTGAGTTTGATGCTTTAATATGGTAAGATTAAATGGGAATGTTAAAAAGAGATCTGACAGTCAAACAGAAGGTTGAATGATTTCTGTACTTAGGCTACATTATAAAGGATAACATAACAGGATTTGTTTTTAAGTCATAAAAAATGTATTCAGTCATTCATAGAAGAAGCCCTACTGATAGAGCACACATCTGAAACCTGGGACAAACGTCCCAAACCTATACACAGCCCCTGAGTTCACTTTTACCAATATTCATGAAAAATCGATACACAGTTGTTTCATGTTCAGACGCCCAAAAAAGTCTGAGGTGCAATAAGAAAGACGCAAAAGAAAGCCCGCCATTTTGGAATTAGTGGCCATTTTGGCAGTTTTATACATTTTTACTTTGACATACTTGTCCGAGGGCTTTCATCAGATCAACTTCATATGGAGATGAGTGTCATCACAACAAGATGGAGATATTAATTACCTCGAATTTTGTGTTTCATCGCACGGTGCGTGGCGTCAAAGCTTGATTACACACCATTAAAACACGAGGTTGTGTATATCAGACATACATGGTTCAATCAACTCCAAATTGGACATGTGACACAAGAGTCCAGGTTTGATGACATCTACACAGAAATTATGAATTAAAATCACAGTGCCCCCTGGTGGTAACAGGAAATTTCCTTTTTTTTGAACGTCTGACACTTGGAAGTATTCCTCCTCCTCCACTGACCGTAGCCATGTCAACCTGTGTCAAAAGGGTGTCAAGACATTGATAATGTAGGCACATGATAACTGGGACTTTTCGTCACACGCCATATTAGTGGCGTGGCGTCAAAGTTGATCAACTCGCCGTGACAAACGAAATTGCTGTAACTCCAGTGTTCATGGTTCTATATCACTCAAACTACATTTGTGTAACAACAGCACCTCCTGAAGACATTCAGAAGGTTTTAAGGAATGGGTGTGGTAAAATAACTGAATAGCGCCCCCTAAAGTGCAGCCCTGGTACCGCGATTGGCCGACATGTACAAAAATTGATTGTGACGTGTCTTTTGATAACAAACAAATAAGTCTCTTGGAGAGATATGCTAAACCAAACAGGAAGCCCACCATTTTGACTTTAGTGGCCAGTTTGGCCATTTACCACTTTCTCACTTTGACGCACACTCACAGTTCCACCCTGATCAGATCCAGGTGTCAATATTGACTCGTCGTCAAAGACCCCCTGCTGGCTACAGGAAGTGATATGTTTTATACTTTGATGAACAGCTCCTGGCTGCTTTGCAATATTCAGCTCAAAAGAGATCAGTCAAGTCATAGGACCAAAGGCAACAATGTTGTCATAACTCCAGTGTGCATTGTCCAATCACCACCAAACTTCTGTTTCCTGATCAGAGTGTGTCAACATTTCCTCAGTGTCATAGCGCCACCTACTGATTCGCCATGAAACAGGAAGTACTTTGTAAATCCACTCTGCATTATCCAACCGGCCCCCAACTTCAAAACTATAAATAAAATCCTAATCCGAACAGCTCCATATATTAATAGAAGGGCAGGGTCATAGCGACACCTACTGATCAGTGGGAACATCAAGTTGTTGTAAAATTGTCCAATTCACAGAAAATTGCTCACGATACATCAGAGCCCCTACTTGAACAGATATATTAGTCTGTATGTAATAATACTGACGGTGAAAAGTACTGGCAACAGGAAATAAACTTGGTTTTACAACTATCATTCAATTTACATAAAATGTTCATAGTGTGATGTGCAATTATAGTGTGGACCGTAATGAGCAATTACTACCCAAGGATCAACGTCGCGTGACGGATGCAGGAAGTGAAGCGTTTATCCTTGCCGCATAGAAGATAAAGTAGCATAGAAACACTCAAATAAATCACAACTGATTTATATGATAACAGTGGAGCGTATTATGGTTAACATTCTTATTTGCTATTTTTTTCTTCTTTTTTTGTATATAATACAGGTAATTTTGTTACGTAAAATAAATCTGAAATAAATATCATCTGTGTTTACAGGACAAGCAGCTGCGCGATGTGGGAGACTGGCGTAAGAACATTGAAGACAAGTCTGATAGGAAGAAGATGTTTGATAGTTAAATGCCTGCTGTCACTGATTAAGGATTAAGAGTGGTTGTCAGGACAGAATACTTGTCTCATGTCTTTGTAATTGAAGAGTTTTATTCCAAAATGCTGCAAAACCCACTTTAACGTTTCCACTATGGAACAGCATAGATGTGACAGCTGTGGAGGTGATAGTGATAAACCGTTCGGATATGGTACAGTAAGTTATAAAGGGCCTTAATCGGATGAATCTGAAAAAATGAATTAAATGAAAAGTTTCACTGAAGTACTATTGAAAAAAAGTAACATCATCTGAGGTAGATGAGGTACAGCTGGGTTAAAGTTTTTTTGTCTGTTTTTTGTTTTGTCATTTTGGATTTCACACTTTGGAACAAAACTCTTAAGTTTGATTTAAACTGCCCTCTCCTTTTAATGTATTGTATCTTCTAACGTCTCTTGGTACACGGCTAGTGAATCAAACCTGCTTTTGTTCTGATTCATACCTCTGCATCAACATGTAAAATGTCTACAATGTGCCATCCTTATAATAGCACTGTGCTACTGCATAATTCACAAGTAGACCCCACTATTTGGTCGTGATAAGGCCGTTTGTTTGAGGCTTTATGCGCAGTTTTGGTTTAAGTTTATTTAGTTTAAAATATTCTGTATCAGGTTTTTCTTTCACTGAATGTCTGCCTCTATGCTTTTGATGTGTTGTAAGTAAAAGCACTTAAGGCCCAGTTTGAAGAGGGAAAGTGACAAAGCAGTAAGTTAGCATGAAAAGCTAGCAATCATGAATCAAATGATGCAAATCGCTCTAAACATGCTAGCTACTGCAGAGGTACTCAGTCCACAGTCTGTACCCAACAACATCATGTTATCTTTCTTTACTAATCCAAAATGCCATGATCTTATTCTCATCTTGTTGCAGTCACATTAAATACAAAAGCTTCATGTTCATCTTGTTCAGAGTCTTGGATTTGTTTTGATCCGTTTTAGTTCACAGTAGTTCATCTCCGACTTGAATTAAATGAAATCCCATTAGCCTATTTTGATCTATAACCTCAGGTTTTTGGAGGGTTTGGTCCGCTGCTCGCATTCTTTGAGGTAAATAGAAATAAGGTGGAAGACATAAAATGTCAGCTTCTCTCTCATCGTGCTAAACTTAGACCATAACTTCTTTAGAGTTGATGCTACATGTCTTTATGTAGGATTATTTCCACTAATACATTTTATGGTGATTTTTACTTCTCATCTTAATGTATGAATGAAAGCAAATACTATGTTATTGTCCACCAAAAGTGGAAAATTGCCTTCAGCTCTGTTGAATCAGACAAAGAGATGAAATACATTAAAATATAATAAAGCAGTTCAATTTCTGTGGGTTGAAGTGCAACAATCTCTATACTGAGTTACAAATTGGGTAAACATTTTTTTTTAAAGTTAAAACATTTAAAAGTGCAGTTTGGTGTTTAGGGTAAAATTGCGTAACACTTGCAGGGCTGATACAGAGTTTAGAATGGCACTAAGGATAAAGGACCTTAACAAAATAATTGTTGTCACCAGAGAGACAACCAAAGTTCAGAAGCTCAAACTGGCGGCTGAGAGGATGGGAGTTGTCGGCGTGGATGCTCCTCACCTTCTTCTCCGTTCTCTCAGTGAGAAGTTGGCTCAAAGTATATATACATTATTAGGCAACAGAGAAAAAACAAATTGTTAGTCTTTTTATCCACAATATTCATACTCTTTGACAACAGTTCTTACCACACAACTATCAACTAGCTAAACATTAGCTATGTCACTCTTACAGATAACATTAGTTAACCTACAGACAGAACATGTTTTGGTATAAATATAAATAAATTATCATTTAACCTTCAAAGTAATTACATTTTTGAGTGTTTTTATCTTTTATCTTTAAATTGTTTGTTGTCAAATGGGAGAGCCAACTGGGATTGAGATTAAAATAATTTGGTAATAATGTAGAGTTGTTTTTTTGTGAATCATTTTATTGCTGTCAAGAAAAATGACGGCCTCCGTAGAGAGGCCCTATCTTGGTGTATATATAAAGTATTTAGATATAAAGGGCTCTTTCTGGGGTTTAAGAAATGAAAGATTTTTACAATATAGATGAAACACACTAGTGGGAACCTCCCCAGCCTTATTTTATATTCAATTTCGGCCAACAAATCAATTTCACCTAAATCAAAATCAATTTCACCTAAATCTTAGACAATGGACTTTTAACCTGCACTGAATGATCAGGGTTTGTATGTCATTGTAACATGCAATTACAAATGGAGAAGTCTCAGTCTTATTTCCAGTTGGAGCTGAAGAGGTAATTCATTTACTCAATTATCATTATTTTAGGATGTTGGTCATGTTTTCCTTGATGTTTACTACATTTTCTCTCTTTTCCCCCCCAGGTCAGCTATTAAAGGACTTAAGGTATGTTCATAATTTCACTGTTGTGGACCAACAAACTCTCTCCTCCATGACACTAATGCTCATCTGTAGAAATCTGGAAAACAATAAAATAAAGAACGTGCAAAACAGTTATTTATGTGGATGTTGAGGGTGGCTTCAGATTCATCTGCTGCTTTGGTTTGGGAAGGGGCAGATGTTCTCCAGAAAGATGTCATGTTGCATTTTGTTGACCTATTACAAAATATAATAAAACCCTGATTAAATGTCCTTAATTTGAAGCAGCAGGAAGCGAAATGCACTGTTTGTTTCTGTAGAAGCCACATAGCTCACAGCATCAACTGGATATTCCCTATTGGAATCTTGTCCAAAGATAAAAACTCAGCAACCAAGCCATGACATCGATGTTCTCTGATTGCCATTAATATAAAGAACTGTGTGGAAAACATGTATGTATTGATTTAGTCTCAACCTAACCCAGAAAAGCTTAAGTCTCATTGTTAATGGTTATCACAATTTATTAATAAGTTATGTTTCCATTGTCCTTGGTAATATTTAGATTTCATCAGTAAAGTGCTGGAAATTCATCATGTAAATACAAAAGGAGACTGTAGCGTTCTTCACAACAATACTTCAAACAAATAGACACTAAAGCATATTTCAATAATCAATTTCCACATGGTTATCCATCATTTAAACTACACACACCAGAAGTGGATTAAAGAAACAAGCAATAATTTGTAATTAACTCTTCAGACTTTAGGAACTTCTGTAGATCTTTGCTAAATTTAGATAAGAAACATATTACTCATTGCAGCTCCCTGCTTCACCCAAACTTATTTTGATGAATCAGTCTCTCCTGGAGATCTAAGGGTTCATACCCAGATAAGGGGTATCTTAGAGATCAGGCAAAAATCCCCCCAAAACAAGTAACCAAGCAGGAGTCAAAACTAGGGAGATATGCACACAGAGGTAATTTAGAGAATCTGCAATTGCAATCACAGTTGACATTTGGCAAGAGGTATGCACCCTGGTAAAGGTAAGTATTTCAAAATATAACGGAAAATGAACATGAATGATTGTGCTGTAACATATACAGTATTCTGTCTGAACCGTTTCTTCCAAATCCATCCATCCATTATCTATACATCTTAACTTCTGAGGGTCATTGGGGGAGCAATCCCAGTTGACATTGGGCGATAGGTATACACCTTGCACTGGTCACCAGTGTATCAGCGTTCCAACACAAAAGGACAAACAACTTTTCACACTCACATTTACACCTATGGTAAATTTATAGTCTCCAGTTATTCAAACCAAGTCTGCATGTTTATAGACTGTGGGAGGAGGAATCCACCGGAGTACCAGGAGGAAACCCACACACAGAGAACATGAAAAATCCACACAGAAAGACCCTGGCAAAACTAGGCTTCCAACCGGGATTTGAATTGGGATTGGGAACTATCTTGACAAAATACTAAAGATATTGCCGCCATTCTAAATGAGACAACCGTGTTATACAGGATACTTTTCTCATTTTTTCTGGCAAACTTTTTTTCAGCCCGGACCTGTCGAGGAGGTTAAGTTTTCGTCTGTGGTTCATATCTTGATCTTGTGAATTTAAATGTGGTTTCATAAGGAGACTGCTGGGCCTCGGTGGAATGCTCTTCTAGTTTTTCCTATTTCCACAAAGTCAGGTGACTTTAATTCATGCGTTTTATCTTCAGATAACAAGACCCAAGATGGCGTGGTTGAGATGCAGGGAGGACATTCATCTCCCTCCTCTCCCAGCAGACCATCCCTTTGTTCTTTGTACCGTGTTTCATGTTCCTGGGTTTGCTTTGTTCGAGAACCAGCAGATATGGACTGCCATTTCCCTTTTGATCATGTTTTCTCCTATTTGTGTTACCCAGGAAGTATTTTTTTTTGTTTTGTGATATTGGAATAGGTTATGTTGACGTTGGATTTGTAGTTAGACTTGTTTGAAGCCAAAATACTTTTCTTAGTCATATTTGTTACTTATTTGAAAATTGTTCCCTGTGACTTGGGGAAGATGGCTAGCTCCTGTTGGGTCTTGGCCACCCATAGAGAGGACAAAACACAGTCCACCACCCTTTCCCTTCCACTGTCAGTCACTCAGTATATGCACTGTCCTGACGTTTCTTTTCTTAAAACCTAAGTAGGATAATGTTCATTTTTTTGGCTTCTGCATCAACACGTCCTCATCCACAAATCTTCATCTGCTGTGTTTCTGCCAAACAAACAGATAAATATCATGTCCAGTGATGAATGAAGCATATGAAACAACTGTCAGATTGTCAGACATTCAGTCTGCGGCGTCGAGTTTCCTGGCTCGGCCTGATCTCAACCATACCGAGTTACAGCTCTGATCCCATGGTAATCCTGATCACAACCATCTCTGATCAGCACTGACAGTCAAGTATGTCAAAAAGTGGATCTGTTTTATTGTCACTGAAATACCGTTGATGGGATGTACATAATCATTATGTTTTATTACACTGGTCTCATTCTGTACCCTGTCTCTTTAACAGTCTGTGTGCGCACTCGGCAGCCTCAACAATGTCTTATGTATTTGGCACATCGCTGCTCAGAGTTACTGCAGGTTATATTTGACCTCTGCTGACGGCTGTATCATATCCTCAGAGGACAGCTGCCTCTTCACGTAGACTCACACCAGCCCGAATTAGAAAAGACAGAACAGAGCCAGAGAGCCTTCTGGAGAAAGGGAAGCTACAACAGTTTACCATCTGCAATGTCCAACGTATTAGCCTGTGCACAGCTAAACTGTGGTAGTACATCACAAAAACACATTTTCTCTTTCAGACAGGAGGTGAACACCGGTTTCTGTCCCTCTCAGAGCCCTGAACATGAATGAAAGCTGTCTTTAAGACTTACAGGTAAGACACTACTGATAAAAAAATGCACTTAAGAACTAATAGATTCAGAAACATATTCAGGATGTCTTTGCTTACCTCTCTAATAAAAATCCACAGCCATAAAATTAACCATATAAGTGGTGGAAGATACCAAATCCTCACCTCTCAATGCAAGCTCGATGTTGTGGTGCACAAAAAGTGCAAATTTACTGACTTAATTATATTATTATAAAGCAACATCGCTATCTACTAAGATAGGGTTGAGCCAAATACTTGGATGAAACAAGTATCCGGTACAGACAATAAACTTTTACGAGCACTAGAACGAGCCGAGAAAAATGTCTCAATATCTGTACTCGTGATGAATGAAAAAAGTTCGATGTCACAGCCACTCTCTTTCTCTTAAAAACACGTTCAGTTTTTGTTGTCATTTGTGTGTGCGTTTGTGTGCTCACATACATTTTCACTTTATTCACTTAAGTTTATAACAAACTTTTCTAAATAGTTATCTTACTCTTGTAATAATTTTCTTTATCTAAAGCTCAATTCTAAGGCTGTTCTGTAAATAGTTTTCCTCAATAAACACTAAATATTGCAACTTCCGAACAACCCATATCCATGTCAGACCTAAAATACCAACTTCTGATAAAGTCCAGACCACTTCCGGTTTAAGCCCCGCCCTTTCAGTTAATTTCCATATTAAATAAATATATAGGGCCAATTTAGAATAATGTTGAATATAAGGAGAATACAGCTTTAATTTGACAAGAGTAAAGTAGTACTAAAGTACTAAATTAAAGCAACATTTGTACATTGAGTTGTGAAAAGTGAAGGTCCGCAGGTTGTGTTTCTCGGATTTTGGGGTTTGGTATTTCATTTTGTAGGATGATTTGAGATTCTACATCATCATGAACCTTGGCTGTCAATGCATCTCTTTCTAAAGTGATGCAAATCAGAGCAGTACAGAATTAGCCTTTTACAATTTAAGTTTGAGGATTGGAGATTTTTTGCCCAAATTAGAGGTGAGGTGAAAATCTCCTGAGACACTTTACTACACACAAATTTATATGTTTTACTCTTAAATAAAGAATCAAATCTGTTGATATTAATTTTGACTGATATTGACCGACCAGGAGAGTTTCAGTCATCAGTCCAACCTTCTGGTCTGTGGTCCCATCAAACCCTGCAGCAGCTGATTTCTAAGAGTGTCAGGGAAATCTGCTGCTTTCAATGACACATCCTCAAGCATGATCCTTAAACACGACACCCAACCAAGCACTGGCACTAAAAATGAACATTACAGTTACTGGATGACTATTTTAATTACAGTGTAATTTGAGATACACTTTTCATTACAGAAAAATGTTACAGAGCTAATGTCCCCACATGGAGATTGCTGGACCTGTTTGACCAGGGACACTTTTTCTATGTGTCATGACAAGTAGAATCCTGAGCTCTTAGGAAATCACAAGAAAGCAGCTCTACTTACATATCATGTGTGTGTGTGTGTTTGTGTGTGTGTGTGTGAGTGTGTGTGGGTGTGTTTGTGTTTGTGATATGTGTACTTCTACACATAGGAGAGGCGATGGTCTAGTGACAGAAACTTGGACTATGGGCAGAGAAGGTCTCTGGTTCGTCTCTCGTTCGACTCCACGGAGAGACAACAAAAGACGAACCTGGATTGATCTGTCCAAAACTCCAAGAGTCTCCCTACCCTGTCTAGTGCCCCTAAGCAAGGCACCTTACTCCCCCAACATCTGCTCCCCGAGCGCCGTACATGGTCGCTCACTGCTCTGTGTGTCCTGCACCAGATGGGTCAAAAGCAGAGATTACATTTCCCTACCTGCATGAGTGTGCCTTTGCATGTCTGTGCATGTGTTTGGGACTAATAAATGCATCTTAATCTTAATCTTACCAATTGGTTTAATTTTATCTCAATTAGAAATTTTCAGATCGAATCACAAAATCTTCCATTCAATTCAATTTTATTTGTATTGCACAACATACATTATCTCAAGGCACTTTACATAGTAAGGTTGAGACAACACGATAAGTGAATTATTATACCAATCAGCAGTTCTGCAGACAGCCACTAGGTGCCACTACCACTTCCAAAAAATGGGACAGTTTGAGCGAATGGAGAAACTCTCGGCTTTAACCTTTAGAAAAAATTGTAACATATTTTTCCCTCAACATATCAGGCTCCAAGTTGTCCTACAGTGGGTATATATTATATCTGTTGGGTTTTTCCATGCCTCTGTTTAGATTTACTGACTTAAACCCAGTGGTGGGAGGTAACGAAGTACAAATACTTCTTTCCTGTACTTAAGTAGATTTTTCACATATCTGTACTTTACTTGAGTATTTATTTTCCTGACGACTTTTTACTTTTACTTGCTACATTTGAACACAGATATCTGTACTTTCTACTTCTTACATTCTCAAAACTGTCTCGTTACTTGAGCAGCGGAGATTGGCGCAACGCGAGCCTATATGCACGGCGCACCTCTCTCTCTCTCGCGTGCCCGCTGCCTCGGGAGATGTGCAGGTCCGGCGGCGTGAGGGGGGGCGCGAGACCCCCCCCCCCCCCACGCGAGACCCCAGCGTCCGGAGGTTGGTCGGGCTGCCTTGGTCGACCGGGGTCAAGCAGGCTGTACCGGTCATGATCCCTCCGCAGGTTCACCATCAGGAACCCTGTTACGAGTTTGATCGTCTTCTCGGCGCTCCGCCAGGGCCGTGACCGACTCTGGCGGGGCCGATCCGAGGACCTCACTAAACCATCCAATGAGGAATAGCGATGTGTGTACAAAGAGGAGGGACTTAATCAACACCAGCACATTCCCCATCCATTTATTCCCTTCTACTGCAGGAGCTCGGTTCAGCTCAGTCTTAATTATTCGGTCTGAAATTTGGCAGCAAAACAAGATTGTGTCCAGTGAGTTTTTCTTATTTGTACTAGCAAAGTGCAGCTGTTAACAAAAGAGAAACTATCTTATTTTGTGTGCCTAGAACTTGTTTCTGGTTGCTAAGTTATCAGAAGGTGCATTGTGTATCACTCCTGCTACTGATGAAAGGTCCAGGTTTTGTGATATTTACACAATGTTTTAGTTGTTATACTGTGGTTTATTAATGTTCTTAGGCAGACACAAGAGGCACTTTTTTATTCTGTTGTGTTGATTCTTTGTTGTCTCTAGAAGTTTAGATGCACTGGTCCATTACTATTTGAACCTCAGTATCTAGGGTTCAAAATTTGTAAAATTATAGATTATATGCATATTGTTATAATTTTTCAGTCAGTTGAAATAAATCTTGAGGAGAAACATTTTTGGTAGTTTTGTGCCTGTATATACTATAAAAAGCACTTTAGATTTTTAATTTTGGTACTTGTACTTTTACTTTTGATACTTAAGTAAATTTCAACACCAGATACTTTTAATACTTAAGTACATTTAATATGAGCTACTTTAAGACTTTTACTCAAGTCATTTTCTGAAGGGTGACTTTTACTTTTACCGAAGTCACTTTCAAGTAAGATATCTGTACTTTTACTCAAGTATGGCTTTCAACTACTTTATACACCACTTCTTAAACCCGACAAGGTTCTACTTGTGAGAGCCTGCTAACACGCTCTGCTTACGTATGCAAATGTGGACACTATGAAGTAAGGTTTACATAATAAATAAACATTATATCTGTAAAAGGACTTAAGGGCTGGATCACACCAGCCTTTCTGAAAAAGATTTCAGACATGCAGATGATTCAATTTACGTGGCATCTCCACGATTAGCGGCATCACTCACTAACAAAGAATCATCTCAAATTCTCACCATGTTCATGTACATATTTAACTTAACAAGGATTTTGAGCTCTTAAGTATCATCCAATTTTATCTACCACTAGTCCATAAAAGTGCAAATAACAGTGGCAGTTACCGGTGGAAGCCATTTTAGAAAGGCAATATAGTTTGTTACTGAGAATCTGTTGTTGAAAGAACCAGAACATCTTTTTCGTTTCTACTCTACTTCATTCCGATAAATGATATTGTAAATGCATCTACCCTGACCTCTTAGGAGTTGCTTCTTGCTGTGGACATTAGGACTCTGATTGGTCTGACTCTGAATCATTTTGGTTTGGCCACAAGTGAAAAACTGGTCCCTGAAAAAACGGTTCTAGCTACCCCTTCTCACTATAACTGTGTCACTATATCTTTCTAGGTTTTTTTTTTACGACAACACATTACATCAGTATTATTGAATATATTAATTGTAATTCTGGTTCAGATGCATTGATGTAAAAACATGATGGCAGTTAGTGTCTGTTTAAAACAAGCTGTTTCATGGTGGATGGGAATATGTAGTTGGAGTAACCAAGCCATGTAGGGAATTTTGACTTACACTGGTGACTCAGGTTCGACTAGGAAATTTGAACAAACTAAGTCATCCAAATTATGACTATGAGCTTATTAGATTTAGAAATTACCAACTTTTTTCTTTTCTTTGAACGACGTTTTGTCAGGTTGTAATACATTTTACATACAGTTCAAGGTGATGTGTATTATTCTGGGGAATGACTGTAGATATTTGAACAAACGCTCCTTCAGAGGCTCCACAAAATCCATCAAGAAGAAACAGAGCAACCTCTTCAACCCTTTTCATTCCTTGCAACTCTCTGTGGTCTCTCCACCGTTGAAACGCCTCCCTGATGTTCAAGAGGGTCTTCACCCTTTCGTTAGTTCGTTGTCTTAGCTGAAGTCTGTGGTGCTTCAACGATAAGCTACTGTGGTAATATTTGCAGATAGACAATCCTGTGACATAGATGTGTTTCAACAGCAATTGTTGCGTTCTGAAACAGTATTGACGATGTATGTCAGACTATCTATGGGTACGTTTACAGGTCGTCCTCCCTCTTTCGAGAAGTAACAGGTGATATTTCCAATCACACTAGAAAGTGTAATTTCAGTAGCAGCCCCCTTCACAAAAAGTATGGTCCGAATTTCCCACAGCCTCCTCTTCTTGTGTGTTGCATGGTTAAATCAATGATTTTTATTTTATGCAAACAATTTAAGTCACTTCATCCTGGCACCAGTTTTCTTCAATATATGCGTTCATATTGACAAGCAGTAAATTCAACCACAAACCATGCACTTCCTCCACGCTTCAAACATAACCAGATGGTGGATGGATCCAAACAAGTGACTACTGCTAGCATCAGGAGTATGAATCAAATTCCATGTAAACATGCACATATATTTTGAAATGCCTTCACATAGCAAGGAGAGGCCACACGCTTCACTCATACTGCCATTAAGAGCATTCCGTGGGCTCAACATTTTGGCTTATCCCTTCGGCAGATTCATGAACCTAACCCCCAGCATCCCCCTCCACCCACGACATTCCTAACATGACTCAGACTCCATCATCGCTGTCTGCACCTCACTGAGATCAGTCATCAACTTTCCCGTCAACCAGCGCTCCAATAGTTTAAGCTGTTGAATGCTTATAATTGTGATGACACTTCTTGCTGATCAGTGGGAATGAGGGGACCATCGAAGAAGTTAACCAGGAGATCAATTACTCACATGCTTTTGTGGATGGAGAAATAGTTCACTCTCTTATTGGCTTAGATTTATTGTTTTTTTGTCTTTGGAAACATTTGATGTCATCCAACTTTTCCTTCATTAACATATTCACTAAGGTTTCAGTGAAAATAGCATTCTTGATGTATATCTCGTTTTATATTTATTTCAACAATTGCTGATGAGGCCGACGAGATATGGAAAAATACTGCAGAATTGTTTCTTAGGTATGGCCACATATGTATGTATGACCTTGTCCTAGGAATATTTCTAGGAATGTTATCTGCAAGGTTCATAAGTTGAATCTGAAAAACATTTTTATCTTATTTGTTCAATAGTTTTAGTTGTTAATGATTCGTCAGTTTCAATAAACGTGATCAATCCTGTCATTTAGACCAAATGAAATCAATAGCTGCCATACCTTTCTGCATATCAGTTGCATATTTTCAAAGTGTAGCCTGCTCTTGCTAGGTTTTCCAGGATTTCCAACTCTTGATTTAAGAATTCCTTAAAAGAAACTGAAAGAGAAAAATCCTAAAGCATGAAGGAATGAAGTCAAGAGTCATGCAGTAGCAGCTTTGAGGCAAATGTCAAAGCTAACAAAGAGATGATAAGGTAAAATGTTACCATTAACATAGCATGCTTACCACTTGACATAGCCCGTTAGAATACCTAGTGCGGAATGGTCTGTTTGCTTCGTCTGTGCTAATAACGATTCACAATTATTCCTCAACATACGAGAGTCCCCCGCAAACAGTTCTACAACACACTGTCACTTTTTATTGCTTTTGAGCTGCAGAGACTGTACTGTCCTGAAGTCGCTCCAGAGCATTACCACCGGCCAACAGCTTATTCCAACAGGCAAGTTCAGACCAGCACTTTACTAGTTGCATGAAATAAGGAAAGACTGTGACTGCTTGTTGTGAGATGAAAAGTCAAAGGATTACTGAGGTCAGTAGGATATATCTGAGGTACGTGAATGTCTGTAAGAAATGTTGTGGTCATCAATTCCTTTGCTGCTTAAATATTTGAGTCTGTGCAAAAGTGGTGGAGCAACCAACAGCACCATCCACAGAGCAAAGCCACTAGCATGCAATCATAGCTCGTGTTAGCAATGACCACACTCTTTTTAATTGCCTAAATTTAACCAAGCCTTAACCCACTTCTCCTTTTGATGGCACAGAAAGCAACCTTAAAAAAAGGAAAGAAAGTGGAATTGAATATAAAATAATTGGTACATAGATCAAATCCTAGAAAACAAATCCTAAAATGCCATTTCAAACTCAATGCCATTCCCTGCATATGAATATGTACAATCTTGTTCTGGTCAATTCTTCTCGGGAGGAGATTTAGGCCCAATCCCATTTCACCCCTTCTTCCTACCCCTACCCCTTGTTTTCGAGGGGTTGTCTTAGTTCTTGAAACAGAGTCAAAAGGGTCAGTGGTTGAAATTTTCCCCCACAAATTAGGACAGCACTTCAAGAAGCCATTACATCATAAGTAGTAGTTGCGAAATCCCGACAAGTCATCAGTAGTTGTCGATGTAAACAAGACGAGACAAAAGTTTTGCCGGAGTTGTCTTTGTAATAACGTTGTTGAGATCTTATCTCAACAACTTAAACCAATGCTATTGTTTGCAGTTACTAAAGTGACAAACCTAATATCTGTGCTAATGCAGGTGAATCAATGACATTTGCCAGCTTCGGATTCGCAAGGCATTTTTTCTCATAGCCCTCGGTTTGTAGTGCAGGTCTGAAACATCTCTGTTTTGAGGGCTGTTCGGACCTAAAACTTGGCCCGACCCCTCCATCCAAACAAGGATCGGGACAAACAACGCCTACACGCGAATGGGCAAAACGGAGAGGAAGGTTTTAAGGGTACGGAGAAGGGGTGAAACGGACTTGGCCTAAAGCAGCTAAGAAGAATGTTTTCATGAGAAAGTCATACTGTAACATAATCCACATGGAAAATATGCCTTCCTACTTATACCTGAAATCATGCCTGCATATTTTCATAACATTGCAGTGTTAATATGAGAGGGCCCTGTGTAGCCACAGAAAGATTTGGAAGCCTTTCTGAGAGCAGATGCACGACTCAGAGCAGCAACCCAAGATGAAACGTTAACTAGGCCAGTGGGCTATTACATGATATTTATAGAGAGCAGTGCAAGCTTGCTAAGCAATTTATTTGAAGCAATAGTTAGAAGTAAGGTTAAAGTTGCACTAAGGGCTTTCTTTCTTTTGAGCCTGGTTCATCGCACCTATGGTCTGGATTTTTTTTGTGTTCTGTCCAAACTCAGATCAATACGAGTTCTAGGTTAAGTTACATGCATGCATTTTATTGATTGACTTTGGCATTAATGGCTTTCTTTATCCCTCTTTCAATTTGCTGTAGAGAGTCTGTTGGATTGAGCTCTTTTCTAGGAGTGAGTAAACATCCTTTAAATAGTACCTTAAATCATCCCTTACTCTATCAAGACAAATTAGCCCCACATATCTTTTTGTTCAGTGTATATTTCAAAGAATTAAAACTTTTTGTCAGGTATAGGGCCAACTTTTAGCTTTGTGCTGTGAAGAGAAGGAGGCTCCACTGTTTATTTCCTCATGGGAAAACCATCTGAGCTCCACAGCTGAAATCTGTAAGCAGAGGTGTCACCAAGGGGTAACTGATATTTGAGTCCCTGCCAGGTTTAAAGGACATGTCCTTCATGAGAAGCTGGCTCTAATTAACGATAAGAAGTTTGTGTTTCAGATGTAGGCTCTGAGATTCTACACATTACGGGGCCTGAGGACATACAGAGGCAAATTAGCAACTAGCATGATGAGAAGCTTTAGTAGGTATGAAATATCTGGCTGTTATAGATCTTTAAAAAAAAAAAAATTAAGTTTTAAATTAGATTTTACAAGTTTAATCAAAGTAGGCCTAAGACATAAGTCTCTGTTTTTATTTAGTGTTTATGGAGAAACGTTTAACATTATCCTTTTTCACTTTATTAAACAATTAGAAAACTAAAATTAAATTTGTTTTCGTAGTTTGAGTATTTAAACAATAACCATCATGTTTTCCATTAAGTTGCTCTTGGGAATTGGAATCCAAGTCCAGCCTTAATTTGCAGTGGATGCCTCCTGTGATTAGCACAACTTAAACTCAGCACAATAACAAGGCAGACTTTACTGTCCCACTCCTTTGTACAGTCCTGTCCTGATGTTGTTAAATGTTTGGTCTCTGATGGTTTTGCAGTGAACGTGGAGCCTCGTCATACTTTTCCTCCTTTTTATAGCTTCCATCCCACTGAGCAGAGACCTAAAATGATACCAGGCTCCTCCTTGAAGATGTCTGAATTACAGGGTGAAGTTGGCATAGGTTGTCGATATTTCAGGAGCTTGGCTACCCATTGGTCTAAAGATCCACCATTTCCATAAACAGGAGCTCCATAGCCATATCCGAGCCCTCACATATATATACAGACCAAGGATCATTCCTTGCAACTGCCTCTGGCCACTGGTGCCCTTCTCCTTGACTTTCCGTTCCATCGTAGGTGAGACTAATTTCCCATCTTCTTCTCCTTCTTCTTTTCTTCCTCTGTCTTCTCCTCTCTGCAAGCCTGGACGGAGCTGGTAAATTGATACGTAGCAGCCGTGTGGAGTCCGTTAGAGTCTCTTTGGGTAGACCTGCTTGTAAAAGTGCTAAGGCGATGAAAGTCTTGACCTCTGAAGTTTGTTTATAAGTGAAAGGATATGTGAGCCCATGTGAAGGAGAGGGCTGATTACTGGCTGATTAGGTCTGAGCACGGTGTTTAAACAGCACTGCAAAAATATTTGAATGAACCAAGGCTGGATGATGCTTATTTGTTTGCTTCTGACTTTTGCTGAAGATTTGTGCTTGATCGTTCATAACTGTAAGGCATCATCTTTGAAGAATTGGGTTGTTTCAGAAAGTGAGGAAGTGTTTCTTTTTAATGTATAAACTAAAGCTTTTCATAAGATGCCAGTGTTAAGTATTAATTTTGGACTAATGGTGAATTTATTTATTTTTATAACAAATTGTTATAGCTTTAGCTAGTTTGATTATTTTAGCTTGTGTCTTTTGTTGTTTGGGATTTGAGAGGATGATGGGATTTTACCGTTTTTAGATAAATAATTTGGTCTATTTCACAAAAAACATGGAACCCAGTGCAGTTTCTCTTCTAATTTTAGAAATTGTCTAGATATTTTATGCAGACAGATGAATATCATCAAAGTAACATGGAATTGTCTTAACTGGGTTTTAACTGGTTAAAGAAACAGTTTAATCTCGCCTCATTTTGTTATTAGTGTTTATTGCTTGTTAAATTTGTCAGAAATGTCTCAAATATTTCAAGATTCTAACAGTTTTCAGACTCATTAGACCTGAGAGTAAATTGAAACCCTGAAGTTATTTTTAGTTAAAATAACTTGAAATCCGAATACAGGTCAGAGTGACTGGTTGAGACGGGTTTGTTTTTGCAGTGTGTGTTGGCATCCCAGAGTTGGCTTAGCTTACTCGCTGTGGCAGCACATTGTGCTGCAGGGATTCTTCTCCACGGAAGGAATTGAAGCGTTAACTCCCTGAGGATATTTGGTTTTGGATGCTTCTCCCAGGCGTCAGTCGGGACATTTGATCCAAACTCCAAACTTAGCTCTATCACCATCGCCCCTCATCAACTGTTCGAATAGATCACATTTCCAAGAGAGGAGGCTGCGGTATTTAAGCAGAGAGTAGATTATAACATCCTTTATTGTCCCTCAGTGTCTCAGTGATTTTCTTCTTCTTTTCTGTTTTTCTTCCTTGCACAGGCTGTGCAGAAAAGAAACCGCCAACATGTCTGAGTAAGTTTTAGTATTTTTCTGGATTGAAAGTGTGAAGTGTTACCATGTATAAAGCATGCAGTATTCACCATTGATAAGAGGGAGGAGGATAGATAGATAGATAGATAGATAGATAGAAAGATAGATAGATAGATAGATAGATAGATAGATAGATAGATAGATAGATAGATAGATAGATAGATAGATAGAGAGAGAGAGAGAGAGAGAGAGAGAGAGAGAGAGAGAGAGAGAGAGAGAGAGAGAGAGAGAGAGAGAGAGAGATAGATAGATAGATAGATAGATAGATAGATAGATAGATAGATAGATAGATAGATAGATAGAGAAGAAAGCAAAGGAATGTAGGAAGGATTAAGAAAGGTTGTCAAGTTAAAAGAGAAATATAATGACCAAGGAGGAGAGAAGAAAAGAAACCGCCAACATGTCTGAGTAAGTTTTAGTATTTTTCTGGATTGAAAGTGTGAAGTGTTAAAGCATGCAGTATTCACCATTGATAAGAGGGAGGAGGATAGATAGACAGATAGATAGAAAGATAGATAGATAGATAGATAGATAGATAGATAGATAGATAGATAGATAGATAGATAGAGAGAGAGAGAGAGAGAGAGAGAGAGAGAGAGAGAGAGAGAGAGAGAGAGAGAGAGAGAGAGATAGATAGATAGATAGATAGATAGATAGATAGATAGATAGATAGATAGATAGATAGATAGATAGATAGATAGATAGATAGAGAAGAAAGCAAAGGAATGTAGGAAGGATTAAGAAAGGTTGTCAAGTTAAAAGAGAAATATAATGACCAAGGA